>NC_140488.1:38539189-39176689 GCF_964271855.1 Acomys minous | reverse complement strand
ACTGGCATGAGCTGCCTGCTGCCCTGCCTTAAATACTGCAGGTGACATCATGGCTCCTCATTGTCTACACACATGAGATGTCATAATCAAAGGGCCCACTGGCAGAACCCTCCTGACCTACAGGAGACCAGGTAGCAGGCCTGGTCCCTGCCTGACTGAGTGTAGGACCAGGTCATTAGGATAAAGAGAAAGAGATTGGAAAACTGAAAACAAATTATATGCAGTGATGAATGAGGCATGTGTGTACATTCTCTCTATTCTTACTGTACAATGCAAGGATGTTCAGAGAGACTATTAAGGCAACATATAGAAATGAAATTGTTCAAATATGGAAGAAAGATGGAAAATTATTTCTGTTTTCACATGATGTGATCCCATGATCATGGTGGAATATATTATCCTGTACTTCTGTGGCCTCAGAATAGTAGGTTCTCCCAGGATTTACATTAATTTGTAGCTGATTTGTCTGTATGTGCCTGCATAGTGGCTGGACTGAGTGTTGCCACCAGGAATGCCTATACCTACCTGGGGAAATTCCACACTGCCCTGCCTACCCCACAACTGAAATAGCATGTACACCATGGTGTGCACTTTGGATGGTGCTGTAAAAGCAAAAAGCATGCACCATAATGGGTTTATCCTTTGTGGAATATGTGCATGGTAGAAGGAATATAGAAACACACATAGACCATAAACAAAGGCCTAGCACAACATGCGTACCGAACCAGACCTGACAGGCTCTGACTCTTCTTATTACTTAGGCAAAAACGTGGTATTACAGAATAGGGTGGTCTTAGATTTGCTGACTGAAACACAGGAAGGACTTTGTGGTGTCTATACCCCAGATTGTTGTTCCTTTCCCAGTTTCCTGTCTTCTACAGGTATTCCAGGTTAAACATAAAAATCTAAGAATTCCAATCTGTGATCCATATATGAAAGAGAACATGTGGCATCTGTTTTTATTTACGACTAAGATACCTCACTTAGTAATTTTTTCTTATTCCATTCATTTATTGACAAATTTCATGAATTATTTATTTCTTTACAGCTGAATACAATTTCATTATCAGTTTTCTTTTCATAGACACTAGGCTTGACCTAGGCTTAATATATTTTCTAGGTATGGATATTTTGTATGCGGTTTTAGAGGGAAATGTCATTGTTTTCACAAAAACTTCATATGAACTTGTGGGTCAAAAATATTTAAGAAACAGAACCACACTTCTGGACTTGCACTTAGAAAGTGAATGACAATAGAAGGTATAATCTTCTTATCCATCATACTTCCATTCTTTCTTCTCATTGAAAATCAAAGAAAAGAATAGGGATCCAAGATGGAGGCACCAAACACACACAGTATCTGATCTGCAGGGCAGAGAATAGGGGCCTGGCTGGGAGCCACAGACCACAAGACCTGGAGATTCCCTAGGTGAGAGAGGTCTGCACAGTGTAGAACACAGTTGGTTCTGTCTTTGGAGCATATAACTGGTCCACAGAGCACAGGTTCCCAGTCCCCAGAGTCAGGACCCATATCCACCTGCGAGGTGTTGCTGTGGGCTATATCACAGACTTGGTATCTGGGACTGAACTGTGGGTGGTGAAGCACCACAGTCTTTAGCTGCTGGCCTGGGGGAAACTCAGGAAAAATGGGTGGATCTGACTTCAGACCCACCCTAGAGTCCCCAGAAAACCCCAGGGTCTGGTGAAAACCCAGCTCTCAGTCCCCCTCTGACAGATTTGTGGGCCATACAGTAATAGCATCAGTGTCTGCTGACCCAGAGTGAGCTGAGATTGTGGATCTGGGATAGATCTGCCCTCAGATCATCCCTCTACTCTGTGGAGGGGCCCAGGTCCCACAGGGGGACCCAGGTGACTATGGACATGTTCTCCAGCTACAGCTCCATAGCTGCAATTTCTTCAGTTGACTGATCTAAGGCAGCATTGTCTAACTCAATCACACAGAAGGCTATCCAGCCACCCCAGTGGACTGTTCCCACATACTACACACTTGGGTGAAACTGACCTGGCCTGAAGGGATCATAGCCAGATGCCTAGCCAGCCACCACAGGCCCGCAGAAGCTCCCCACACTCTTAGGAGGGACTGAACAGGCCTGAGGGCATTCACAGAACCAAGCCATCTGCCGCAACTCAGGGAGCCATTCCTCAAGCTCAGGCTGAGCCTGGCCAGCTGCCACAACACAGTGAGTGTTCCCCATGCTCAGAAGGGACTGAACTGGTATGATGATATTTAGTAGAAACCTAGCAAACTGCCACAAACCAGAGGGCAGTATCTGTTCTCTCAAGTGAGACTGAACCTTAGGCCCCACAGCCTGAACAGATCAGGCAGAATCCTAGGCAAACACCACAAACAAGCAGGGGTAGACTCTAGGGTGGACTGAGCCTAGGACCCCAAAGCCACAGTGGCCTAGGGAACGATTTTCAAAGCCCAGCCAAAGACAGGATAATGGGATTTATTTACACTACCTTGAACTGATCCTTAGGCTACAAATTGCCAGCACCTGCCTCTGCTGACCCAGTGGGGACCCCAGGGTGTGGAACAAAGTCCCCTGAAGCTGAAAACAGGTCACCTGCTTGATCCAGGGAAGGGTTCCCTGATCCCCAAAGGTGAAGGCCCCCTACCTATAGACATTCACCAATGATCTGCTCGCAACAACCAGGGGAAAACACCAGAAATTACCTCCCAACCTCACAGACAGCAAGATGACTACAGGGCAGCATAAAAACACAACGATGAAAACCAAAACAAAATGACATCTCCAAATACCAGCTACCCCAAAGAAATCACCCCTGAGAACTCAATCACAAATGAAACACAAGAAAATGAACTCAAATCCTAAGTAATGAAGATGATAATGGAGGAAACAAAGTCCATAAACAAATGCATGAAGATGAAGCCAAACAGACTGAAGACATTAACAAGGCTTATAGAGTGGAGATGAAGAAATCACTGGAAGAAATTCAGGAAAATACAAACAATAAGATGAAGGAAATCAATAAAACAGTTCAAGATCTGAAGATGAAAATTGAAACAATGATAAAAGCACAGGTGGAAGAAAACCAGAGAGGACCTAGAGAAAAACCAAGTAATGCAGAGGTAAACTTCTAACAGAATTCAAGAGATGGAGGTTCTCATGTGTGGAAGATACAACTATAGAACTTGATGCAACCATCCAAGAAAATGTTAAATCTGAAAAATTCCTGACACAAAACATCCAAGACACCAAGGACACCATGAAAAGATGAAACCTGAGGATAATAGGCATTGTGGGAAGAAAAAATGCCTAGCTCCAAGACCCAGAAAATATTTTCAACAAAATCATAGAAGAAAATGTCCCCAACTTAAAGAAGGAGATACATATAGACAAATAAGAGATCTACAGAACAACAAATAGAATAGACCAGAAAAGAAAATCCTCTCACCACATAATAATCAAAACACAAAAAGTACGGAACCTATAAAAATATTAACAGTGGCAAGGGAAAAGGCCATGTAACATACAATGGCAAATCTGCCAGAATTAGACCCAACTTCTCAGAAGAGACCATAAAAGCCAGAAGAGACTGGGCAGAGGTCCTACAAATCCTAAGAGACCACAGATGCCAGTCCAGACTACTATACTCAGCAAAACTTTCAATAATTATTGATTGAAAAAAACAAGATAATCCATGACAAAAACAAATTCAAACAGTACCTATGCAAAAAATCAGTCCCTACAGAGTTTACTGGAAGTAAAACTGCAACCCAAAGTGACAAACTACCACCAAAATAATACAGTAAATAAATAACCTCACAGTTTCAAAAACATAATCACACAAAAATTCTACTGCAACCAGCATCAATAACAAGGGTCTTAACAGTCACTGGTCATTAATTTCTCTCAGTATCAATGGTCTCATTTCTCCAATAAAAATACACAGACTAACTGACTGGATGCATAAACAAGACACAACATTCTTCTGCATTTAAGAAACACATCTTAGCCAAAAAGATAGACATTACCTCAGGGTAAAAGGCTGAAAAGGGTATTCTAAGCAAATTGACACAAGAACCAATCTGGAGTAGCCATTTTAATATCTAATAAATTAGACTTTCAACCAAAATTAATCAAAAGAGTTGAGGAAGGACACTTCATACTCATCAAAGGTAAAATCAAACAAGATGACACCACAATTCTGAATATCTATGCCCCCAATACAAGGGCACCCACATTTGTAAAAAAAAAATATTAACAAAGCTTAAACCACACATCGATACCCACACACTAATAGTGGGAGACTACCACACCCGACTTCCACCAAAGAATATGTCATTGAAACAGAACCTAAACTGAGAAATAATGACACAAATGTATGTCATGAATCAAATGGATCAAACAGATATTTACAGAACTTTTCACCCAAACACAAAAGATTATACTTTCTTCTCAGCACCTCATGGCACCTTCTTCAAAATTGATCATATACTAGGTCACAAAGCAAGCTTCAACAGATACAAGATTGAAATAATAACTTGTATCCTATCAGTCTCCATAGACTAAAGCTGAACTTCAACAACAACAAAAATAACAAAAAGCCCACACACACATGAAAACTAAACAACTCTGCTTAATGACAACTGGATCAGGGAAGAAATAAAGAAATTAAAGACTTCCTAAAATTCAATGAAAATGTTGGAACTATATACCTAAATTTATGGGAAATGGAAAGCAGTGCTAAGAGAAAAATTCATAACATCTAAGTGCTTTCATATAGAAATTGGAAATATCTCATATAGGCAACTTAATAACACATCAGGAAGCCCTAGAAAAAAGAAGCAGAAGCACCCAAGAGGAGTAGACAGCTGGAAATAATAAAACTCAGGGCTGAAATCAATAAATTAGACATAAATAGAACAATTCAAAGAATCAACAAAACAAGGAGCACCAGCTTCAGGTTTATTGAGAAATCAACGAGATAGACAAACTATTAGCCAAACTAACTAAAATGCAGAGAGACACTAATCAAATCAACAAAATAAGAAATGAAAAGGGAGACATAACCACAGACACTAAAGAAATACAAAGAATCAGAATATTCTACTTTAAAGGCATATATGCCACAAAATTTGAAAATCTATGGGAAATGGACAATTTTCTTGATTGATTCCACTTGCCAAAGTTGAATCAAGATCAGATAAACAAATTAAATAGTCCTATTACTCCTATAGAAATAGAAGCAGTCATTAAAATTCTCCCAGAAAAAAAAAAGCCCAGGGCCAGATGGTTTCATTGCAGAATTTTAGCAGACCTTCAAAGAAGAGCTAATACTGATACTCTTCAAGATACTCCACAAAATAGAAATGAATGCAACATTACCAACCTCATTCTGTGAGGCCACAGTCACCTTGATACCTAAACCTCACAAAGACCCAACAAAGAATATTTCAGACTAATTTCTTTTATTAACATTGATTCAAAAATACTCAACAAAATACTCACACACCGAATCCAAGAACACATCAAAGATGTCATTCACCATGACCAAGTAGGCTTCATTCGAAGCATGCAGGGATGGTTCAATATAAGGAAATCCATCAATGTAACCCACCATTTAAAGAAACTGGAAAAAAAAACTCACATGATCATCTCCTTAGATGCAGGAAAAGCATTTGACAAAATTCAATACTCATTCATGTTTAAAGTTTGGAGAGATCAGGGATACAAGACACATGCCTAAACATAATAAAGGCTATATACAGCAAGCTAATAGCCAACATCAAAAGAAATGGAGAGATACTCAAGGAAATTCCTATAAAATTGGGGGCCAAGCAAGGCTACCCACTTTCTCCAAATCTCTTCAATATAGTTCTTGAAGTTCTAGCCAAAGCAATAAGACAACAAAAGGAGATCAAGGGAATCCAAATGGGAAAGGAGGAAGTCAAATTATGCCTATTTGCAGATGATATGATAGTGTACATAAGTGACCCCCAAAATTCCATCAGAGAACTCCTACAGTTGATAAATGCCTTCAGCAAATTGCCTGGATACAAAATTAACTGAAAAAAGCCAGTAGTCTTCCTGTATACAAATGACAATCATGTTGAGAAAGAAATTAGGGAAACTATGCCCTTCATGACAGCCACAAACAATATAAAATATCTAGGAGTAACTCTAACCAAGCAAGTGAGAGACTTGTTTGAAAAAAGACAGAAGGTTACCAAGAAGAGACTTGATACCCTATGAGCATATACAGGGGGCGGTAGTCCCCCTCAGGAACAGTCATAGGGGAGGGGAATAAGGGGAAAATGAGAGGGAGGGAAGAATGGGAGGATACAAGGGATGGGATAACCATTGATATGTAACAAGAATAAATTAATAAAAAAAAAACTTAAAAACTCTGAGGAAGGAGATTGAAGATGACATCAGAAGATGGAAAGACCTACCTTGTTCATGGATCAGGAGAATTAACATAGTAAAAATGGCCATCTTACCAAAAGCAATTTACAGGTTCAGTGCAATCCCTATCAAAATACTTACACAATCTTATTTTTTAATATATTTTATAAAACAGTGGTTAGATGCACCAAGTAGGTGTCAATGCCTTAACCGTATGTGTGTTGTTAGGCCCAAGGGCCTCTTCCATCCTTGTCAAAGGGAATGCTAACCTTATCTCCTTTCATACAACTCTAAACAATCTTTTAAAGACATTGAAAGATCAATTCTCAATTTCATGTGGAAAAACAAAAAACCCAGAATAGCTAAAACAATCCTGTGAAATAAAAGATCCCCTAGAGGAATCTCCATACCTGATCTCAAGCTATACTGTAGACCAACAGTAATTAAAACAGCATGGTACTGGCATAGCAATAGGATGGTTGACCAAAGGAATCAAATCAAAGACCCACAAATAAATACATACACATATGGACACTTGATTTTTGACAAAGAAGCCCAATCTATTCAATGGAAAAAAGGATAGTATCTTCAACAAATGGTGCTGGTCTAACTGGATGTCTACATTTAGAAAGAGGCAAGTAGATCCATATTAATCATCATGCACAAAACTCAAGTCCAAGTGGATTAAAGATCTCACCATAAAACCAGAGACACTAAATCTGTTAGAAGAAAAAGTAGGGAAGGGCCTGGGACTCATTGGTGCAGGAGACAACTTCCTAAACAGAACTGCAACAGCTCAGACTCTAAGGTCAACAATTAATAAATGGCACCTCATGAGGCTGAGAAGCTTCTGTAAGGCAGAAGACACTGTCAACAAAACAAAGTGACACCCTACAGACCGTGAAAAGATCTTCATCAACCCTACATCTGACAAAGGATGAATATCCAAAATATTTAAAGAATTCAGGAAATTAAACAACACCAAACCAAATAACACTATTAAAAAATTGGGCTCATCAGCAAGAATGCCTACACCAGATGCAGTGATCCTTCCCCCATCTTATACTTCCCAGTCTCAAGCACAAAGAGTCAAATAAATTGCTATGGTTTATGATTCTCCTTGTCTATGCTATTCTGTTACAGTGGTAGAAAACAAATACAGTTGCTATAAAGAGAACCCAGAGGAAAGATGAGTATAGAATAAAATTTCCTCTGAAAACACATCAATGAATATGAGTGTATCTTGCAATGATATTGTAGACATGTGGCTTGATATATTTTCTATTATTGCTAATAATAGGATGTAAATCACCTGTGGAATCAGAGGGACCCAGCCCAGGCACCAATGCCTATATGCCAGCTATTTCTGATTAGCTAGGAACCTGATATCCTGAAAAACAAGCTGCATTTTTTGGGGTTTGTGGGGGACAGAAAAAATTGGGCTCAGAACTAACCAGAGAGTTCTCATTATAGGAATATCAAATGGCTGAGAAACACCTAAAGAAATGCTCAGTATCCTTAGTCATCAGCGGAATGCAAATCAAAATGACTCTGAAATTCCAACTTACACCCATCAGAATGGCTAAGATCAAAAACTCAAGTGACAGCACATGCTGGCGAAGATGTGGACAAAGGGGAACTCTCCTTCACTGCTGGTGGGAATGAAAATTTGTACAACCACTTTGGAAATCAATCTGGCGCTTTCTCAGAAAACTGGGAATAGGGCTACCTCAAGACCCAGGTATTCCACTCTTTTGAATATACCCAGAAAATGCTCCATGACACAACAAAGACATATGTTCAACCATGTTCATAGCAACCTTATTCATAATAGCCAGAACATGAAAACAACCTAAGTATCCCTCAGTAGAAGAATGGATAAAGAAACTGTGGTACATTTACACTATGGAATACTACTGAGCTATTAAAAACAAGGAAATCCTGAAATTTGAGGTCAAATGGATGGAACTAGAAATGATCATACTGAGTGAGTGAATCCCGACCCAGAAAGATACACATGGTTATATACTCACTCTCACAACAGAGATGCCCCCTGAAACTCTTCACTTAACCAGAGATTGGGATAGATAATAGGACTTCCTATTGGGACTCTAGGTGAGAGAAGTATGGGAGAATGGGGAAATAGAAGGATCCAGAGGGTCCTAGAAACTTACAAGAAGACCATTAAGACTAGCAGATCTGGACCCAGGCGAGTCAGCTCAAACTACTGTACCAACCAAGGACAATGAATGCAGTAAACCTAGACCACCTATCCAGATCTATCCAATGGGCATCACATTCTCCACAATTGTGTACAGAGCAGACATGAACTCTGGTGCCCCCTATTTGACCACTTCCCCTTGGTGGGGAGACCTGGTGACACTCAGACAAAGAGTAAGCAGGCTACCAGGAAGAGCCCTGATAGGCTGTGATCCTGTGATCTTATAGTGGGGGAGGAGGTCCCTTTCTGTCAAAGACCTAGAGGAGGGGAATGTGGGGCCCGTGCCATGGCGGTACCGAATCAAGGGCGAGGGACTGCGGATTTAACACACACACACATACACACAATAACACAGCAGGTCCTTCAAGCTAAGAGACCAGCAGCAGCTTTTATTCAGTGTTCAAAGAGCCTTCTTATAGGCAGCAAAACAGGAATGCCACTCGCAGGTGAAATCCCTCAATAGGTGATTGTGCATAGGAGGGAAAGTCCTGAGGAGGGGAGGGGTGCGTTCTCAGAGCAGTAAGCATGACTAGCTAACCAACATGAACACAGACAGCGAAGCTGCTAGAAACAGGACATGAAACAGCAAGACAGGCAGGCAGCTCAGTCGGGCCTGGTTCCTACAGGGGAATAGGATGATAGAGGGAGGGAGGGGGAATGGGAAGATACAGTTGATGGGATAACAATTTAGTTTTAATCTGAATAAATTACTTGAAAATTTAAAAAATGCAGGCACCATCTCATCATCACCACCCCCACCCCCAGCCCCAGCATGGAGAATGAGCTGTCCATTGGCTATACTTGCACAGAGGTCTGGGTTCTCTACATGGTCCTTGGTTGGTGCATCAGTTTGTGAATTCTCCATTGGGTCCAGATCCTTAGGACTTGATGGTCTCCTTATGGAACTCCTGACCCAGCTGGGAGTCCCAGCAGCTCTCCTCATCTCCTGCTAAGTGAAGTCTCTCGGAGGACATCTATATTTTCCAAATATTCACTAATAAGTAAGTATATACTATGAGTGTCTTTCTGGGTCTGGGTTACCTTACTTGGGATGATCATTTCTAGTTCCATCCATTGGCCTGTATATATCCAAATTTCCTTGTTTTTAATAGCTGAGTCATATTACATTGTGTAAATGGACCACAGTTTCTGTATTTTTTCTTTATTGAAGGACATCTGGGTTGTTTTCAGATTCTGGCTATGAAGAATAAGGCTGCTATGGACATAGTAGAGCAAGTGTCTTTGTTGTATGGAGGAGCATCTCATCTTTCTGATACATGCTCAGGAGTGGTATGGCTGGGCCTTCAGGTAGCACTATTCCCACTTTTCTGAGAAAGTGTCATATTGCTTTCCAAAGTGATTGTATAAGTTTGTACTCCCACCAGCACTGGAGGAGTGTTCTCCCTTCTCCACATCCTAGCCAGCATGTGCTTTCATCTGTTATTCTCATTTTCATAGAAATGACACTATCTTACCTAATATTGCTGTACATTCTAATAATGCTCCAGGCCCCTCAAACAATTGGGGTAATTCAACTGCCTCAGATGACCAATCCCTGTGTCAGGAAAGATCAATCCAGAAGGTGCAGTAAGCAACCCCAGACAGTGCTAACTCCCAGAAATGGTTACTAGTTGTATATTTGAAACTCATGAGGAACTTCAGGTTACAGGGGTGGAGTTGTCAGGTTCTTAGGTGCTCAACAGAAAATGGTCAAGCCTTGAACACAAAATGTCATTTGTAGGAACCAGGCCTGACTGGGCTGCCTGCCTGTCTTGCTGTTTCATGTCCTTTTTCTAGCAGTTTCCACGTC
The DNA here is from genome assembly GCF_964271855.1 of Acomys minous. Classification (NCBI taxonomy): domain Eukaryota; kingdom Metazoa; phylum Chordata; class Mammalia; order Rodentia; family Muridae; genus Acomys; species Acomys minous. Next base: position 39,166,263 of record NC_140488.1, on the reverse strand, counting down.
TGTGTTTATCTTGTTTAGCTAGTCGTGTTTACTGCTCTGAGAATGCGCCCCTCCCTTCCTCGAGACTTTTCCTCTTGAGGGATTTCATCTGGGAGGAGGATTCCTGCTTGGCTGCCTGTAATAAGGCTCTTTGGAACTCTGGAGAAGGAATAAACCACTGCCGTGGCTGCTGCTGCGGCTGCTGCTCTCTTAGCATGAAGGACCCACTGTGTTAGTGTGTGTGTGTGTGTGTGTGTGTGTGTGTGTGTGTGTGTGTGTGTGTGTGTGTGTGTATGCATGTGTGCATGAGTTAAATCCGCAGTCCCTTGCCCTCAACTCGTTCCTGCGGCAGTGTGGGCGCCGCAGTCATTGAAATTTTATATATTTAATTAATTTATTCAGATTACATCTCAGTTGTTATAAAAGAATATAGGAAAAAGAAAGTACTGAAGTACAGAAAAAGTGAGGATCAATCTTCCATGTATCTTCTCCTGGTGAAACTACACTTAATTATTTTAGTGACAATGTGAAACAATATATGTACAATGTTTTCCATCAAGAAAAATCACCTGAATATTAGTTTTGTGGTTTTATTTTTATTTCATGTTACACTAGAGATTAAATATGTGATTTTGTACACACTTACCACTAAGCTCCATCCTTAACCTGATATGCATGATTTCCTTTAGGAAAGAGTCTTATAAGTTTAAAACAACTATATGACTGAATTGTGATAATCTGAAACTAGAGCCAATGGCAAAAACAGATATTCCCATCTATTCTTTCTTAGACTCAACCACAACAGCAAAGGCTTCTTATCCTTTAATTAGTACCTTCATGCCACTGTTTAAGAGGAGTTTGGAGTTAAATTACAGAAAGTGCTAGAGCAAAGTAAGAACCTGTCTGTATTCTTTATTGTAAAAAAAAAAAAAGTCAAACTTGTCACCAACAACTTTTTCAAGAGTATTTATTCAAGGAGAACAGCTTACTCTAAATAAGAATGGCAAATTGGGCAGTAAATAGCATTTAAATTTGATATGAGGACACTAAATTCTTATTATCTATGCTTTGCTTTCGTCTCCTGCAAAGTAAATGACTGAGTAGCCTACACAATCATCAACAGCAACAATGTATAAGCAGTGACTATCTTAATCACTTTCCCCCATTCCCCCACTACCCCATTCTCTATGCATCTCCCAGATTGTCTATGTAGCCCATGCTAGCTCAGAACTCAAGAACATCCTGCCGTAGTTTAAAAGTTCAGGGTTCACAAATTTATACCATAGTTCCAAAGATAATGATCGTAATAGCAAGAATCAAAGTACTTGTGGTTTTCATAGAGAATGATAATTGCTATCTATATATGACTACTGAGACATGATCAAAGCAACTTTCTTGTCCAGTAATTTTTAAAACCTGTGATATAATTCAGTAACAAAAGTCATGGCTAAATCAGTGAATTGTTAAAAATAACTTCCTTTAGCATACATGTATCTTGTATTTTAAGGTGTGACCGTGGCACAATTATTTCTCCGCAATCCTGTTTGTAAATGTTGTAGTTTGTTCATAGTTGCTGTAAGAGGTAAGGGGATAATTCAGTGGAAGTGTCTATTGAAGGAGGCTTTAAATAAGATAGCTAACATTAACAACAGTAACTCCACAAGAATTCCCTTATTAAGATTCTATTTCATGTTTCCTTGGGCTCTTCTATAATTTTTAATATATACATTCATGTATATTATTGCCGATCACACGTTATGGGATCATACATTTTATTTGATATTATCCCATTATTCTCTAATGTGATTCTTAATAAAGCACCAGCCATGGTTAAAAATTCTGTTTCTGTTTTCTTTATTGACCTATCATCAACATCACAGGTGTTTCAAACTAAATGTTAGGAATAGAGTGGAGGTAAAAGATCTTTCATTGTGATTTTACTTCTATGTACTACCAAACTTGTGTGCCTTTCTTAATAGAATTCAAGTCTTGCCTTTGTTGTCCTAATTGTGGTTGCTTGTTGTTGTTTTGGGTTGTTTGTTTATTTGGCTAAGATAGTCTTCTCTATTAAATAATGAACATAAAACTTGCCATTAATCAAAATTCTGAATTATTTTGATACATTGATACAATTTTATTTGAAGAAGAAGGTATTCAATTAAATCTTTGTAGCATACCATCAATAGACAAAAACCATTGACAATTTTACTTAAGCTAATATTGAGATATTATCAAAAATTATAGAATGAAAAATTTCAGTACATTAAATTCATGTAGGAAAATAACTTTATGCTGCATAAAGACATATTTATGTATACAATAACAAATATTATGAGAACAATCTCAAGATTGTTCATCATGTCTTTCTCTTTGACCCATTATCCATTCAGGAAGTCTTCAAAATCATATCTTGAAAAATTTTAAGACAAGCTGGACTCCTTGCATCCAGAGCTTTCTGCCTTTAAGAGCACAGGTCCCCATTTCCAGGGGCACTCTTCTCGAGCAATCAGACCTTGGACCTTGGATCCCTCCTGCTTCCTCTAGGGCAGCCCCTAGCTATCCAGGGTCAACACCCTAACACTAATTCACAGCACTACTGGTCTCTCTGCCAAGACCAGCTGGACAGTTTGAAGATATATGGCAATGGTCCAAGATACTGGAGCCCAACAGAATCTGAGTGCTGAGAGTACAGCTCCTGCTTGGCAACCGAACAACTGCACAGCTAAATGCAAGTCCATAAAGCCAGGGCCTGTTCACTGCCAGGATGACTTAGTTATTCCAAAGCCACTTACAATCTCCCTGATCTACCTGTCCCACCTGATTCACAGCCAGCAGAGAGATGAGTTGTGGGCTTGACCCAAATCCCATTGTCCCCAATTCCAAGGAGGATCAGTGGGAGTCTTGAAAAAAAATCAGCTTAGAGCCCTTTCCCTCTTGACTCCAGGACTTACCTGTCTCACCCGGGCAAAGACATCAGAGGTGAGCTGTACTCAGGCTCTAACAAATATTTGTCATCCCAAGGGGGCTTGTGGGCCTGAGCAACATTCATCTTAGAGCCCTCACTACCTCCTGAACTTCCTGGACATCAGAGAACACCAGGCCTGCTATCACCAGAGACCAAGACCACCAGATGGCTAGATGTCAGCATAAGCACAGAAACAACAAAACCCAGGGCCATATGTCACCATTCCAAACCAGCTAATACTACCACAGCAAGCCCCAGAGGTACTAACACACCTAAAGCACAAGAAAATGATCTTAAATCTGAGGTTATGAAAATAATGGAGGCCTTTAAAAAGGAAAATAAATCCCTCAAATAAACACAGGGAAATACATTCAAACAGATGAAGGAATTGAGTAAATCCTTTAAATAATTAGAGGAAAATAAAACTAACCAGGAAGAAGAAATGAATGATAATGTTCAATGCCTAAAAATGGATATAGAAGCAATACGTAAACACAATCTGAGGCAGCCCTGGAGATGGAAAACCTAGGGAATAGATCAGGAAACTGCAGGCATAAACATCACCAACAGCACAAGAGATGGAAAAGAGGATCTCAAAAGGAGAAGATACGATTGAAATAATCAATAAATCAGCCAAATAAAATGTTAAAAATAAAAATTCCCTGACACAAAATATCTAAAAAAAAATCTAAGACATAATAAAAAAGACAAAAACTAAGAATAATAATAGGAGGAGAAGACTCCAAGTTCCAAGGCCCAAAAATATTTTCAATAAAATCAGAAGAATTTCCTCAATCTAAAGAAAGAGATACCTATAAACATACAAGAAACTTACAGAACTCCAAATAGATTCAACCAGAAAAGAAAATCCTCCTGTGGTATAATAATAAAAACAGTAAATGTACAGTACAACAAAAGGTTATTAAAAGCATGGGAGGGAAGTGCCAAGTCACATATAAAAGCAAATTAATCAGAATTACACCTGATACTTCAATAGAGACTATGAAATCCAGAAAGGCTGAGGAGATGTCATGCAGACACTAAGAAACCACAGAGGTCAGCCAAGACTACTATCCATAACAAAATTTTCAATCACCATAGAAAGAGAAAACAAGATATTCCACAATAAAAACAAATGTCAATATTACTTAGCCATATATCTAGCCTTACAGAAGATAGTAGAAGGAAAACTCCAACCCAAGGAGGTTAACTATGCCCAGAAAAACACAGGAAATATATAACTTCACTTTAGCAAAACAAAAATTTGACAGGCACACAAACACACTTACCACAACCAACATCAAAATAAGAGGACCTAACAATAACTTGTTATTAATATCTCTCAATATCAATGGCTTTAACTCCCCAATAAAAAGACACAGGCTAACAAAATGAATGTGAAAACAAGACTCGTCAATCTGTTGCATACAAGAAATACACATTAACAATAAAGATAGACATTAAATCAGAGTAAAGGGCTGTAAAAAGGTTTTTCAAGCAAACAGACCCAAGAAGCAAGCTGGAGTAGCCATTCTATTGTCTAATACAATAAACTTTCAACCAAAACTAGTCAAAAGAGATGGGGAAGGATACTTCATCCTCATCAAAGGAAAAATAGACCAAGAGGGCATCTCTATCATGGTCATCTATGCTCCAAATGCAGGAGCACCCACATTCATACGAGAAACATTACTAAAGCTTAAATCACACATTGAATACCACACATTCATAGTGGGAGACTTCAACACTCTACTCTCACCAATGGATAGATGACTGAGAGAAAATAGCCAAAAAATGAAATTAATAGACGTCATGCCTCAAATGGAGCTAACAGATATCTACAGAACATTTCACCCAAACACAAAAGAATATACCTTCTTCTCAGCACCTCACAGAACCTTCTGAAAAATTGACCATATACTCAGTAACAAAGCAAACCTCACCTGATTCAAGAAAATTGAAATAACCCCTTGAATACTATTAGACTACCATAGCCTAAAGCTGGAGCTCAACAACAATGGAAAAAACGGAAAGCCTACAAACACATGGGAACTGAACATCTCCATATTCAATGACTACTGGATCAGGGACAAAATAAAGAAAAATATTAAAGATTTTCTAGAATTCAATGAAAATGAAGGTGCAATATATCCAAACTTATGGGACACATTGAAAGCATAGCTAAGAGGAAAGTTTATAGCACTTAGAAATTAGAGATCCCATACTAGCAACTTAACAGCACATCTGAAAACTCTAAAACAAAAAGAAGCAGACACACACAAGAGGAGTAGAAGACAGAAGATCATCAAACTCAGCACGGAAGTCAATAAATTAGAAACAAAGAGAGCAATACAAAGAAGAAATGAAGCCAAAAGCTGGTTCTCTGAGATAATCAACAAGATGTACAAACCCTTAGCTGAACTAACTAAAAGGCAGAGAGAGGAAGGGTATCCAAATTTACAAAATCAGAAATGAAAAGGAGAACATAACAACAGACATGGGGAAACTCAAAGAATCAATCATTAGGTCTTACTTCAAATACTGTATTCCACAAAACTGGAAACTCTAATAGGTATAGGCGATTTTCTTGACAGACTTCACTTACCAAAGTTAAATAAAGATCATGTAACCAGTATATTTTTATAATTTATTAATTAATTCATATTACATCTCGGTTGTAATCCTATCCTTCTATCCTCCCATATGTAAATAGTTTAAACTGTCCTATATAACCTAAGGAAATAGAAGCAGTAATCAAAAGTGTCCCTGCCCCCAAAAAACAATGGCCAGATGGTTTTAGCACAGAATTCTTTCAGACTTTAAAAGAAGAACTAATACCTATACACCTCAAACTCTTGAGCAATGTAGAAATAGAAGGAACATTGCCAAACTCATTCTGTGAAGCCACAGTCACTCTGATACCCAAACCACACAAAGACTCAATGAAGAAAAACAATTTCAGACCATTTCATTCATGAACATTGATGCAAAAATATTCAATAAAATACTCAAACTGAATAAAAAAACACATCAAACTTATCACCCAACATGACCAAGTAGGCTTCATCCTAGGGGTGCAGGGGTAGATCAACATACAAATATCCATCAATATAATCCACCATATAAAAAAGCTTAAAGAAAAAAACCCACATGATCCTCTCCTTAGATACAGAAAAAGTATTTGACAAAGCACAACACATCTTAATGATAAAAGACCTGGAGAGATCAGAGATAAAGGGCCCATGCCTGAACATAATAAAGGCTAGATACAGCAGCTGATAGTGAACATCAAATTAAATGGAGAGAAACTCAAAGCAATTCCACTAAAATCAGGAATAATACCAAGCTGCCCACTATTTTCATATCTCTTCAGTGTATTATGTGAAGTTCTAGTTAGAGCAATTTAAAAAACCCAAAGGAGATCAAGGGGATACAAATTGGAAATGAAGAAGTCAAAGAATCACTATTGGCAGATAGTATACATATGTGATCCCTAAAATTATTTCAAATAACTCCTTATTATGATTTTAAAAAACCTTCATCAAAGTGGCTAGATACAAGATTAATTTTAAAAAATCAGTAACCTTCCTGTATACAAATGACAAAAAAGATGAGAAACTATACCCTTCACAATAGCTACAAATAATATAAAGTATCTTGGTGTAATTCTAACCAAACAAGTCAAAGATTTGTATGACAAGAACTTCAAGTCTTTCAGGAAAGAAATTTAAGAAGATTAGAAAATGGAAATATGTCTGATGCTCATGGATCATTAGGATTAACACAGTAAAAATGGCCATCTTACCAAAAGCAGTCTATGGATTTTATGCAATTCGCATCAAAATGCCCACACAATTCTTTACAGCCCTTAAAAGAACAGTTCTCAATTTATATGAAAAAACAAAAAACTCAGAATAGCATACAATTCCTATCCAAGTGGATTAAAAACCTCAACATAACACCAGATATACTAAATCTACTATAAGAGAAAGTAGGGGAAAGCCTTGAAATCATTGGCACAGGAGACATTTTCCTGAACAGAACACCAACAGCTCAGGCTCTAAGATCAACAATGAATAAATGAGATCTCATGAAACTGAAAAGTTTATGTAATGCCAAAAACACTGTCAATAGAATGAAACTATCCACAGATTGGGAATAGTTCTTCACCAATCCTACATCCAACAAAGGAATAATATCCAAAATATATAAAGAACTAAAAACATTAAACACCATCAACCAAAATAACCCAATTAAAAACTGAGGCACAGAGCTAAACAAAGAATTTTCAACAAAGAAATCCCAAGTGGCCAAGAAGCACTCAAAGAAATGTTCAATGTCCTTAGTCATTAGGGAAATACAAATAAAACTGACTTTGAGATTCCATCTTATACCCATCAGAATGGCTAAGACCAAAAACTCAAGTGACAGCACATGTTGTTGAGTATGTAGAAAGGGGATGAGGAAAGGGAACATTCCTCTATTGGTGGTGGGAATGAAAACTTGTACAAGCACTTTCATTTCATCTGGTACTTTCTCCAAAGATTGCGAAAAGCTTTACCTCAAGACCCAGCTATACCATTCCTGAGCCTACACCCAGAAGACACTCCACCATAAAACAAGGACACTTGCTAAACCATGTTCATGTCAGCCTTATTCATAATCGCCAGTATCTGGAAGCAACCTAAATGTCCATAAACAGAAGAATTGCTAAAGAAACTATGTTACATTTACACAATTGGATACTACTCAGCAATTAAAAACAAAATAAAACTTGAAATTTGCCAGCAAATGGATGGAACTAGAAATGATCATCCCGAGTGAGGTAACCCAGACCCAGAAAGACACACATAGTATGTATTCACTTAAAAGTGGATTTTAGTACAGGATAAACATACTACAATGCATAGACCCCCAAAAGATATGTAACAAGGAGTATCCAAGGGAGGATGCTTAAATATTACTCAGAGGGGGGAAATAGAGTGAATAGAAAGAGTTTGTGGTCGAAGAGAAGGAACAAAGTAGGAGGTGAAACACAGAATGTGAGAGTGGCATTCAGACTTGTGGAGAGTGGTGCTTTGAAACAGATGCTGAGATTCCCATCCAAACATTTGGGCAATGCAGAAAGTGCCTTGAGAAAAAGTGGGGTGAAGGAGAAAATGACTTGGAGGTGACAGGAGCTTCACAAGGAGAGCAACAGTGCCAATTACCTAGGGACCACAGTAGCCTTCTGAAGGTGAAACACCAACCAAGGACCTTACATGGCCTGGACCTAAACCCTTAGGTGGGTCCCCTAGTAAAGGGAGCAGGGGTTTTCTCTGACATGGACTCTCTTGCCAGCTTTTCAATTACTTCCCCTGGCAGGCATGCCTTGCCAGGCTACAATGGAAGAGGGCATGATCAACCTTCATAAGAATTGATAAACTAAGGTGGATGGGAAGGGGAGCTCCCCTATTTTGAGGAATAGGGGAGCTCCCCTATTTTGAGGAATAGGGGAGGGAGAAAGGGTAAAGGGAGGGAGAAGGGACTGGAAGATGAGGTGGGATAGAACTATGTCAAAGTGACAACTGAACAAACAAACGAATGAACGAATGAATGAAAACTTAAGACAATAGAGTTTCTATTTCTTTCCAAACATTTCAACATGCTCCTATTCATTTAAGAGAGGGGAGGACATCCTATTGGGACTCTAGATGAGAGAAGCATGGGAGAATAGCAAAGTAGAAGGATACAGAGGGTCCTAGAAACCTACAAGTAGAACATTATGATAGGCAGATTTGGGCCCAGGGGTCCTGCTCAAACTAAGGCACCAGCCACGGACAATACATGCTGTAAACTTTGAAACCCTACCCAGATCTAGCCAATGGACAGGACATTCTCCACAGTTGAGTGGAGAGTGGGGTCTGACTTTCACATGAACTCTGGTGCCTCATATTTGACCATGTCCCCTGGAGGGGGAGACCTGGTGGCACTCAGAGGAAGGACAGCAGGTTAACAAGAAGAGACTTGATACCCTATGAGCATATACAGGGGGAGGTAAGCCCCTCAGGAACAGTCATAGGGGAGGGGAGTAAGGGGAAAATGGGAGGGAGGGAAGGATGGGAGGATACAAGGGAGGGGATAACCATTGAGATGTAACAAGAATAAATTAATAAAAAAAGAATCAAGGTAGAAACTTATTTGTCATCTAACATTAAAATAATGTTAATAAAATATTTGTTACAGAATAATCACCCTAAATTAAAGAAATGGAGAAGCATTTAATGTTTATAAAAGAATAATAAAATTGAGATTTGTGAAATCATCTTAACTCTATGTATAATGGAGGGAGGGAGGGGAGAGATACACATAACATAGAAAATGAATAGAATATTACTTCATATTAAAATTTACATACTTATATATGATACATGCAACTTTTAAAGCTATATAAATATATACATACATAAATTCAAGTATGCAATGGAAATAGAGAGGTGCATATTCATTTAGAGTTGAAATAATTATACATTAGAATCACTATGCTAAACGAATAAGGCTAAATATTTTTATTTTCTTCTCAGTTAGTGTATTGCTTACAGTTGTTTAGAACAATGTAATCTTCATACATGTACATTCTGACACAGTCACAATTTCATTCTATATCCTTTGTACAGAAAGAAGAGACTGAACACAGAAAAAATAAAAACAAAACAAAGTAAAAACCAAATAAAAACAAAGGTTCTCACAAATTTAAAAATTAAAGATTTATTTTTGGAAATGGGGCAACCAAAAGGAAGTAAATTTTTCCTTTGAAAGTACCTACTAGGACTTGACAAATAAAATTTTAATTTCAGAATAAAACGAAAATGCAGTATGTATGCCATATGCAATGTTTGTGACATATAGTAAAATATCATTATTGTTAATTCTACAGCTACAAATTCATTGGTTTCCTGCATTTCTATTGCCAAATCTAGTACCAATAATCATACTCCAAGTATATTAATAGATAAATCACTAAAACCATCTGTGCTTTCTTAAAGTATCTGCACACAAGGATATGTAGTCTTGACATCATTATCACAGACTATCAATAGAAGAGTCTACATTTAAAAGTTGTAAGGAGTTGCATTTATCCAAGCACTAAATTTTCTCAGATATTTGTTTTCCATGCTTTTTACAAAACAAACAATTTACACAGAAAAAATGGCCCCATTGTTTCTTGAGCTTGGATGAAAATATTCTGGATTCCTAGAAGGCAGGCCAATTACACAAATGGTGTCCTCCTGTGACCATGTGAAGTAAATGCCTTGACAGTCAGTGTGTGGCTTTTTCACTTCTTTTCTATGGCAATTAAGCTGATTTTCAAACCCCAAAGAAATCCTACTTAAAGAGTTTAATATGATTCTATTAGTCCTTCCTAAGCTGCTTCAAATCCTGCCCATGTTTGTATAGTTCTACACTGTAGGAGACTTCTTTATATAATTCTTTAATATTGCTAAATGTTCCCAGTATTAATCTAAGAAACTTGAAGTACTTCCTTTTCTGTAGCATTAGATCAGAAATGGCTCCTTTCTTTCCAAACAATTCAAGGTTAATTTGATTTTTTTCTCTTACAATGTTTAAAGTGTGGCAAGAGTCAAAGGCAATGATAGAATAAAGATTGCAATTTATATGTTCATCACTGTAACAGGTCCTTGTGTCATTAATTATTATTGTTATTCTTCTGATCATTGCTCTTTGGTAGATCAGTTCCCCTTTTCTAATAATAAATTGCATTTCCAAGGGAGCATGTTCCTAAATCTGCATTTAGAAACTTGCTCCCCCATAATCACAATATGCCAATTATTGGATGTTAAAATATCTCTGTCTCTATCTCTCTGTCTCTCTGTCTCTGTCTCTCTGTCTCTCTGTCTCTCTGTCTCACACACACACACACACACACACACACACACACACACACACACACGCACACACACACACAGAGAGAGAGAGAGAGAGAGAGAGAGAGAGAGAGAGAGAGAGAGAGAGAGAAAGTGTTACAGAGCTATTAAGAACAGAGCAATTTCAAAATAATAGATGAATCTAGAGATCATATAAGATAGGCAAATTCAGAAATACTAATATTGTCTATTTTCTCTCATATGTGGATCCTAGATAAAAGACAGGAGAGGTCAAGTGACAATATTAAGAATGAAAGATATCAAAGCATGCAGAGAGAGGATAAGGAAATTTAGAATAGCATGATAAAAGAACACACTTTATAGATTTCAGTATAATTTCTGCATTATATGAGCTTGCTGTATAACCCTGAAATTCACTTACCAAAATAAAAAGACATGTATTTTCACTCTTAATTTGTGGAAGATGAGAATTCTTCAATCAATACTTTGTATTATCATATATTAATTTAAAATTTGACGATAGTATTTGATTTCCAAAGTCTAAGTTGAACACCATATTTTGAGAGCTAATTAATTCTTTGACACTGGTTTATATTTCATTTCATTTTCTATATATTTACTATATTCAGTAGAAAAAGAAAAGAAAACACACATAACCTGTGTTCACTTGAAATGTGCATTCAATGTAATATAGGAAAGAGTTGCCAAAATTAAGCATTTACCAAGAAATTATTAAATAGGAGAGATCAGTTACCCACTGAAAATAATTAATTTTTTTCTGGTATAATATTTGTTGTTCTGCCTTTTGGCAAAAGTTTAGAAGAATCTTGTAGCCAACTGAGGCATATTACTCAACTTTTTATCACTGTGACCAAAAAAAACAAAACAACAACAACAAAAAAACCCAAGGATAGACAACATACAAGAAGAAAATACTTATTTGAGCTTCTGTTGTCAGGTTTCAGTACACACTCATTGGTGTTCTTTCTTTGGGACTCTGGCTGCACAGTGTATTATGGTGCTAGAATGTGGAGGAAGAGGTTGCTCATGTTATGATAGCAGTGAAGAGTTTGTATAGTTGCAAAATTGAAAGGAGAAGCAGGTTAGGGCCCTCATCATCTGCATTAAATCTAATAGCTTTTCACTATGACCTCACCTTATTATGGTTCCACCAATTTTATTAGTATTTTAAAAACTAGCCACCAAACTGGGAGGGGTAAAGCAGTCTTATAATCCCAGCACTCTGGGTTGTAGAGGCAGGAGGATCTCTGTGAGGTCAAGGCCAGCCTGGTCTACAAGGTTCAGGACAGTCAAGGCAGATCTGGGCCCAGGGGTCCTGCTCAAACCATGGCACCAGCCAAGGATAATACATGCAGTAAACTTTGAAAGGATATGGAGGAAGATGGCTCACAATACTCAGAAAACTAATAAGCTTGCAAGGTTCGGGAAGTTAGAAAGGTAACAAGTTCCCCCATCAAGGTTACAAAAGCAACAAGCAACATCTAAAAGAGAGGAAAATCATTACAAGAGCTGTCTTCAAATTGTACAATGAACTCCAGTGCTGAAGTTCTCATAAGTCATTTCTCATGTTGGGGCAGGCCTTACAGTGATGTGGCTTTAGTTGAGTGTCCCATGCTCCACTCATTACTCCCTTACCTCTCTATTCTGTAACTTCAAATCAACTCATTGATTCAGTAAGATAGACTTTGGTTAAATTATTTCTTTTGTCTGTCATCTGTAGCCTGTTTGGGGTGAATGTATTTTTGGTCCTGTCTCCTGTGGAACAGTCATACAACAATAACTCTGACAAGAAAAGTAGAGATGAGGCATGGAACTTTCACTCTGTAATTTCAAACCTAAAATCATTCAGGTATTATTCAAAGCAGTGAAAAGCACTCTGTGCTTGCCTCTCTAGATCTTATGTCTTGGTGATACTAACTTTTCAATTCATCACATTAGCCATGGGGCAGGTCAGTATCTTTTCACATGATTCTGTCTACTTTTGGCCCTCTTCCTTTTACAACTCTTAACTTGGTAACATTTATTTTTTGTTATGATGCCAATTAACCAAGTGTTAAATTAATAATCTATTAGAACATCATGATACATAATAGAACATGTATAGATACACATAAACAGAAAACAGAAAATATTGATAATAATTATGTGACATATATGGATGTGATAATCAGATATCAAACAAATATTTGTAAATAGTCCAATTTCTTAAATAGAATACTTTTTATAAAAACACCATATTAATCTTATTATTCACAGAATGATGTAGATAGTATGACCATACAGTTAAAAGAAAATAATATCTCTTATACTAAGAAATTTGTCAACAAATGTTTTGTCATTCCCATAAAAAATGTCACAGCATTTAAGGAGTTTATACTTTCCAAATATCACATATGAATTTTGGTAGAATCATATTTGATGCTGAAAATATTCAGATTTTTCAAAAATCATTACTATATTGTACCCTTATACTATCATTAACCATTAATGAGAAATCATTAATCATTAACAATTAATAAGGAACTAGTGTATTACCATAACTGAATTCATTCTCTTTCATTGGAAACATCTTATGAATTTTTAAATGATGAAATCAGCCTTGAAGATCATTATTACTACTTCTTTATGATATATCCCTTTAACCAGAAACAATATGATACAAAATAAGCTATTGTTTGTGAAACAAGTCAAAATGGTCATATTATAAGTTTTTACTTGTCTTTATACTTTTAAAGATATGAAAATAACTTTGTGAGCCTACAACTGAAATCTGTGGTCCAGTATATATAGAAACATTACAGCTTTTCTCCATTTGCCTACTACCCAAGAGAAAATTGCCAAGTACACAACCAAATGTTGAAAGTATCACAAAAATATATTTGAAGCAATACTAAATGGAAATAGTATTTAAAAAGCATAATGCAGGCACAAACACAAATATATAGATCAATGGAATAGAATACCCAGAAATAGACACAAATAGAAATAGCCACCTGATTCTTCTTTTTTGCCAAGATACCAAAAAATCACATTGGAAAGACAATCTCTTCAATAAATGATTCTGAGAAAATTTAATATCCACATATTGAAGGTAAAATTCCATTGTAATTGGATCAAAGACCTTAAAGTAGTACCTGAAAAATTGAACACTACTAAAGGACAATGTAAAAAATTTCAAGACATGCACAAAGACTTTTTCAATAGGACTCTAGTCACTCAAGAATCTCAACAAGACTCTACTCACTCAAGAAATAAGGCCAACAATCAATAAATGAGACTTTGTGAAATTAAAACTTCAGTGTAGCAAAAACAAATACAAACTAAATAATGAGTGATTAGGAAGTGAAAACAAGTAGAATACCAACATTCATCTTCCTTTAACAAATATGGACATTGTAACCAAACCTCACATGCTTTCACTGATACACATTCACCATCATTGTAACCTAAACTCTCAAAATCTGAGTTAAACCCTTTTCTTCTTAAACTGCTTTTGTCAAATATTCTGCTACAATACTGAGAAAAGTAATGAACACAGGAGATCATCTCTGGTCTCATTACAAAATGCACAACATAAAAAATCCAGCTATATAAGCAGTATCATTCCTACCCATCTTTAAGTATGACAGAGAAACTATACTAGGTTATCATGAACAAAGTGAATTTAATCCATCATGTTACTTACAGTTGATGTTGAGCCAGATGGTAAGAGCTCTTCTACAGATAGTAGAACTCTTCTGCTGATGGATCTCAGCAAGCACACAATTCAGCTACTGCTCACATCAATGTTTATCCTAGAAGATGGGAATGTTTCAATTATATGTGTTTTGTAATTCTTTAATTTTTATTCACTATTGTTGGGTGTGAAAGGTCATGCCACAATGAATATATGAAAACCATTTTTGTCTTTGTTATGACTGTGTTCTCCTTCTACCTTTCAAGTGGTCTCTGGAGATAGAATTCACCTCACAAGGCTTATATGGCAAGCACCTTTACCTGTTGAACTATCTCATCTTTCCTCAGTTACATTTTAATGAGAGTTTCAACTCTATCAACATGTTTATAAACACTGCATTTACTTAAAACAGGTTAAATTTATGACAGGAGGACGTTAAATTATTTTTATTGAACTGAATAATAGCTGAGTCTTCAGGTATCTACAATGTGTCAAGACATAATATTTTACATTTTTACAACCTTGACAAAAGTAGTTCTTCCCAATAAGACTTAGGCTTTTTATCTAAGAAATATAGTTAAAAGGCATCTTCATATCATTGCAAGCCTGAGGATAGGTAATTATATAATGCAGCTTAACATTATATTTCCTCCATAGTAAGAAATCTGTAAATTGTAAATCATAACTAGAGAGAAGATGCCTACAAATCTCTCTATAGTTTCTGTGTGAGAAAGCTTTGGCCATCCTTTTACATAAGAATGCCTTCTGCACCACAGTTTCTTTTTCCATTCGTTGACTGAGGGACATTTAGGCTATTACGAATAAGGATGCTGTGAACATGGTTGAACATATGACCATGTTGCATGGTGGAACATCTTCTGGGTATATTCCTAGGAGTGGAATAGTTGGGTCTTGAGGTATCCCTATTCCCAGTTTTCTGTGGTAATTTACACTATGGAATACTACTCAGTTATGAAAAACAAGAAAATCCTGAAATTTGTGGACAAATGGATGGAACTAGAAAGGATCATATTGAGTGAGTTAACTCAGACGCAGAAAGACTCATATGGTATATACTCACTCATAATCAGACACTAGCCCAAAAGGGATGTCCCAGGAAATCTTCACTTACCAGGAGATTGGGATAGATGCTGGGATTTCCTATTGGGATTCTAGCTGAGAGAAGGAGGAGAATGGGGAAATAGAAAGATTCAGAGGTTCCTAGAAACCCACAAGAAGAACATCATGGACAGGCAGATCTGGACCCAGGGGAGTCTTCTTAAACTACTGCACCAACCAAGGACAATACATTCAGTAAACACTGAACCTCTACTCAGATCTAGCCAATGGACAAGACATTCTCTACAGTTGTGTGAAGAGCAGGGACTCACTCTGACATGAACTATGGTGCCCCAGACTTGACCCCTTGGTGGGGAGGTCTGGTGGCACTCAGGGAAAGGATAAGCAGGCTGCCAGGATGAGACTTGATAGGCTGTGACCATACGGTGGGGAGGGAGGCCCTCTTCTGTCACAGACCTAGGGGAGGAGAATGGGATGAAAGATAGAGGGAGAGAGAAACAGGAGGATAAAAGTGAGGGAATAACAGTTGACATGTAATCTGAATAAATTAATTAAATAAAAAAAGAATGGTTTCTGCTTTTAGTGGCTAATTGATTACATAGCACTAAAACAGTTGCCTTTTGCTGGGTTACAAACAACTTCAAGGTCTTTTAGAGCTGGCTTCATTCTCTTATCGCCAGTAAACTTTTGGGTAAAATGTACCATAAGAGTAAACACATTTCCGTCCATTGTCTATGGACAGAACACTCTCCACAGTAGAGTGGAGAGTGGGATATTACTTTCTCACATACTCTGGTGCCTCACCTTTGACCATGTCCCCTGGAGGGGGAGACCTGGTGGCACTCAGAGGAAGGACAGCAGGTTACCAAGAAGAGACTTGATACTCTATGAACATATACAGGGGGAAGTAATCCCCCTCAGGAACAGTCATAGGGAAGGGGAATAAGGGGAAAATGAGAGGGAGGGAAGAATGGGAGGATACAAGGGATGGGATAACCATTGAGATATAACAAGAATAAATTAATAAAGGAGAAAAAAAGGAAAAAAAAGAGTAAACACATTTCAAGACAGGCCTGATATTAAGTAGTTGAGATTTGGCAGCCCTATGACCTGTATCACAACTACACAGACTTGTTATTGTAGCACAGAAGGAGATGTAGACCATATATAAATGGCTATGGTTGTGTTACAATGAAAGTCATACATAATCTGCTTATCTCTAATGTATAGTAATATATGCAGTGCAGAAAATAACAAAATTGGTGCACAAATAACATAGATGGCTTTCTCAAGATAGCAGAATTAATCATATTAGGTAGGATCAAGAGTTGTACTGTGAGGTCAGGGTAAGATGACTCAGTTGAATCAAGGCATTTATCACCAAACCTGAGCTTAATTCCCATGTCCCACATGGTAGAAGGAGTGAATAGGCTCTAGTAATTTGTCCTCTGTTCACCACATTAATGTCATGGGATGCATGCAAGTACACACATACTAGGTAAATATAACTTTTTAAAAAGTGTTTCATTATATATTTGAACCCTGGGATACATAACGAATTCCAGGCCAATTTGGGTTATGGAATTAGAACCTGTCTCAAAGCAATAAGGAAAAGTCATAGTGATATTCATAAAACACCAGCAAATGCACTTTGGCACCACAAATCTACATGAACATTCAAAGACTTTGACAACATATGAACATTTTATTATTCTTATAATTATCTGAATATTTAGATTTTCTTTAATACTGGAACATATGAACATACTGGACCTATACCTAAGAGTCAAGAACAGATTGGAGTTGAGAAATCATCCCATTTCTTATGACCCTGAATCTGACACATAGACAATCAGGTGGTTTTCATGACCCCTATGGGCATATGAGTTATGAACTCAGAGACTCAGTCCTGGATTCATAATGCCTCGGTGCCAGGTCTTTTCTACTTGATTACATTTACAGATCAACTGAATCAAATATGGTAAGTTAAGGCTCTTAAAACTCAGTTTTCAATTTTAAGAGTTTCTTTTGTCTTTGAAAAGGTATTTTCCTCCTCTGTGTGTTTCTGGGGATGATGAAGAGTTCCTGATTTAATTAGTTTAGAATTCATAAAATTGTGTTTCAGGGGAGTGATTTATGACCAAATCTCTCTTTTATTACATTTGGAGGTGTAATTTTCTGTGCTTGCTGAGGTTATTTTAAAGTTTGGACTGTCTTTAATAAATATTTCTTAGTACTAAAGCTAGAAATATTGGAAGAGAAACTGGGGTGGAGGAATGATTTCAATACAAGGGTTTCCTGCACACACTTCTTTGGCTGACTTACTAACATATATGCTCATTAAATAAATTTTAGGTTGAAGATATCTTTGGTATCACAACAGTTCATAAATTTACATTCATAAAGATTTGTTGTCTTTAATTAAAGATAAGTGAAGACATGGCATTTACAAAATCCCAGTTCTTATACTCAATTTTATACATACCCTTATTTTTCTGGTAATAAGCTTCCTTTGCTCTTAGTAAGCCACCTTGCTTTGATTAAAGATTCTTTTGTCATATAAATTCATACCAAATAGCAAAACATATACAGTATCACTTGATAAAACCTTGAAGCAATTCACACTTTACAGACAGAGAACATGTCTCTTGGAGGAGGAAAAGAAAATGTACAGAATTTAGCTTTAATTTCCACTGACTATAATTCCAATCAGTGTTCCAAAAGCTCTAAGATTGTGGTTCTTTCTTGAGCTCACAAACAACCTGTTGATGCAGGTATTTTTAACATTACCATTTTACAACAAAGGAAACTAAAGTTCAGGCAGCATATGTAACCATGTCCCCAGTACACTAAATGGTGTGCAGCTGGATTGTTTATTTCATAATATTTTTATTGATTATTTGGGAATATCACATAATGAACACCTAGTACCATCACTCCATTGGCATGTTTGACCATGTTCCAGTGAATATATGGGCAACACAAATTGGATTTCTTCTCTTTCTCCTTCTATTTTTTTTATGGTATGTATGGGGTAGGGATCCCACAAAGAGCAGCAGCAGTGGATTTTTTTTTTTTACATATGATGATTATACAATTTATTTTTAGAAGCAGGCTAGACATACAGGAGAACAATAATGTAAAAGTGACTTGTCTTGCTTGCTGCTTATGTGTTTAAAAAGGTTGATATAAGCAGCAGTTGCTCAGGCATGCCCAACAGTAACATATTTATTTTACAACTCAGCAGAATATCAACACAAATACTTCAGTTTAAGAAGAATAAGAAAACATTAGGCAAATTCCACTCTACAAATAAAACTCTTCACCTATAACAAAAAGGTCCTCAGTCATTTTGGTCATCATCCCAGTCTTTCTTCCCACTTGGAGGTTTGGGACCACCAGCTGGGTTTGCCATGATGATCTGATCCACTCTAAGTACAGTGACTGCAGCATTAGTGGCCAATTTAATAGCCCAGTATTTTCCCAAGTAAGTATCTAAAATACTTGCTTCTAACATATCCTTTACAGCAGGAACTTCAACCTCAATATCCAACCCCATATTTTTGTTTCCTTCCTGGCGCACTGCATAGAGTTTAGAGATAACTTCGTTGGCCTTCACGCCACAATTTTCTGCCAGTGCCCGCAGAATAGCTTCAAATGCTTCAACAAACTTCTTAATAGCATATTGTTCAAGTCCAGGACAGGTCTCTCCATATGACGTGATTTGTTTAGCCAATTCAATTTCTGTTGCTCCACCCCCAGGTACAAGACGCTTGTCCCTTGTGAGAACTTTGAAAGTATTGACTCCATTGTCTACTGCCCTTTCTATATCATCCATCAGGTTGTCTGTAGAACCTCGAAGAACTATAGTAGAAATGGCACCATCTTCTTTTTTCATGTTTAAAAACAACCACCTGTGTGTCTCCAACTTCTGAGAGGTAAACACTGTCACAATGTCCCATTTCTTCAAGGACAGGAGGAGTCAATTTAGGAAGAGCTGTGGCACCAACTGTTTTACAGAGTCGTCTGAGATCCCACTTTGAGTTCAGCCTCACCAACATGATATTGTACTTGTTAGCATAATGAAGAGCTATGTCTGCTACTTTGCGGCCTGCTACTATGACATTTGCACCAGTGCTAGCAATCGCTTTCACTTGTGCATCCATAAGATTTTCTTCTCCTTTACTAAAGTTCATCAGCTCTTCAGCAGTCTTAATCAGCACTGTTCCCTTAGTGTCTGTAATCATGCCATCAAATGGACACGAGTACACGGCTATTTTTGCATCTTTGACAGATGTTGCATCACCTTCGGTTTCCTTCTTTAAAACCATGCCATGTAATACCGAAGATGAATAGATACCAGAACTAAGAATCTTACATACTCTGATGTTATCAACATTGAAATTGCCAGAATCAGGAAAAATAGATACACATGCCTGAGCAATAAGCTTGGCCAGAAATGTTTCACTACCGTACTGCTTACTCATTATGGAGGTCCGAAGCAGAGATGACACTTCGTCAACATCTCGAAGGTTTTTTGCAGAACAACATACCAAATCAGGAAGAATCTTGTGAGCTTTTTTGCAAGCTATTTCATAGTCTGATATCACCTCTGATACTGGCAGACCAATCCGCAGAAGTTCTTCAGCTAGGTCTAAAAGAGCACCAGCAAATACCAGAACAAAGTTTGTGCCATCTCCAACCTCCTGTTCTTGCATATGAGAGGCCATCACAATCATTTTTGCAGCAGGATGCTGTACTTCTAGCTCTCTTAAAATGGTTGCTGCATCATTTGTCATGAATGACTTCTCTAGGCGATTGATGACCATTTTATTCATTCCATTTGGTCCATATGCTGTTCAAGTGGTCTGAGCAAGCTCCTTGCAGGCTTGTATATTTCCATACACAGCCTCTTCCAATCCTGAAAAATGTTTTGCTCCATCCTTGATCATCTGGGCAAAGCCCGGAGCTTTGGGGACATGAAACGCCATGGCCAAGTAGCAATCAACCGCTCACACGCTCGCTCCAAGATCCGAGCAGTGCATTCTTAATGACTATCTGCTATAGTCCTACCTGGAGAGTTACTTACTAAGTAATGGAGGATCTGTGACAAGCATGCCTGGTAAAGATCAAAATTAAGAGTTTGGAGCAATAGTTGGCTTTCAGTTTAGCTTGCTAGCTTGACACACAGAAGGGTTATAGATCAGGATGAAAGGTGAAATGACCAAAGATTATCTAAGGCTTCCAGACTATGAAAGATGCGGATGTGCTCCCACACAGACTAGGCTGTGTTTGCTGTGCTTAGCCTGGCAGCCAAATGAAAGCCTCGTGCTCTGGCAGTGTTCCTCACAGAAGGGTTCTAATAAAATGCTTTCAGACAGTCATCAATCCATTCTGAGTTACTGTGGCATATTTCTGTCAAAGATTTTGAAGATTATTTGTGTGTAATTATTAAGGCTCCTGCAGAAGCATGAAAGGTAAGTTTTCTTTTAAAGGGATTTAACTAATTAAGCTTTGTTCTGCTTTAATTATACCCTTGACTTATTCTATCCCCTGCTCACATAAATTCACTGCATTTTCCCCTGGACTTGCAAAAATTGTTGGCAATATGATGGGAGAAAAAAATTAAGAATGACTCTTGATGATGTATAATGTAAAGAATTACATGTAAATAGAAACCTTCTTAAGAAACTTCTTAAGCAGTGTGTTACTTATGTTCCTATTGCTGTGATAAAACACCATGACCAAAAGTATCTTAGGTGAAAAGGGTTTGTTTCAGCATTCAAGTTGGAGTTCCTGATCAAAAGTGATGAGGACAGGGATTCAAACAGGACAGGACCTAGAGGCAGGGAGGATGCAAAGCTCATCCAAGAGGGACACTGGCTAGCTTCCCCTGCTTTGCTCAGTCTGTTTTCTCACAGTGGTGCCCACAACCACCAGCCCATTGGTAGAACCACTCACAGTGGCCTGGATCCTCCTAAGCCAATAATCCATTAAGAAAATTCCCTACAGACTTTGTCTACAGGCAAATCTTATTGATGTATTTTCTCAACTAAATGTCCCTCTTCCCAAAGATTATAGATTGTGTGAAGTTGACATAAATTTACCCAGAACAGGCTGGGCTGAATTTTAATTAAAATGTAATTTCATAGTTTTTTACCTTTCCATTCCCTTATCCAACTTACCCTCATTGCTCGTGTGTGTGTGTGTGTGTGTGTGTGTGTGTGTGTGTGTGTGTGATCTATTCCTAAGTATATAAATATAATGTGTTCAGTCCATATAAAGTTACTTATAAGTATGCAATTTCATGGCTGACAATTTGGGTTTTCCCTAACCAATTTGAGAACTCATCCCCAGGGAAGATTATTTCTCCTATTCTCAGAGTTTTTGTATGAATTATTGCAATCATGATTAAGCATTATGACACATGTTTAAGACATCACATGTCAAGTTGGATTTTGTGCACATGTTTACATTCTGATCACTATTCACTCTACAGTTGCCATAAATGATTCCAAGTGTAGGCATGTAACTATAGGTATGCCTTTTGTTGCAAAAAGCTCTTCTGAAATACTAAAATTATTGTTTCACCAAGTGGAAAATTATCTGATGGACTATCCATAATCAAATAGTAACCACTTTCTAATTTTTCTTGTTTTCATATATTTATCACCTGTATTGAATACTGATCATAGCCAATATTTCTATAACTTATTTTTGTTAATCAGAGAAAGGGAACTATACCGTTATTGTTTCATACAGGAGATGACATATAAGAAATGATATTGGGAAGAAGGGCCATGAGACCATGATTGAGACTTGAACTGGGAGATGATTACAAAGGAACAGTACAATATATTTAAAGGTGCATAACAGGACTTAAAGTAAAAAGAGGCTTTTTCTTAAAATTCATTCATCTTAGTCCTTCCTCTTACTTCTTCTCTCCTTCCAATCTACTTCTTCAGAAATTAGCAAGAGATACTTTCCTTTAAAACTTTAAAACTGAAGTGTTGCAGGATATTTGTTCACACTGTTAACCCTGAGATCCTGTACTTGAAAAACCTGTTTCTAGTTGTGGTGTGGCTCAGCCCTAACACACACCTTTAATCCAAGAGCTTTCTGTACACAGGATTAAATGAAATTAGCCACAGGTCAAGAGGCAGAGCAAGCAACCAGTTGACAGGAAGTGAACATGGGAAAAAACAGAATGAGAGGAAGTCTGGAGAATGGATAGAGAGATACACAGGAAGTAGAAAGGAGAGACATTCAGTTTGAAGAGTTTTTAAGACAGTATGGAGAAGGAAAGGGTATTTTTTTCTTCTGGGACATTGGCTGAGTAGGAAAATCAGCCAGATGCTTTCTCTGCCTCTCTGAGCTAGCAGGCTTTCACCATGGCATCTGGTTCCTGAGTCTTTATTGGCAAAATCAAACGATTTGGATTTCCTTTCTTTATACTAATACTGGAGGACATTCTTTAACAGCAACAGGTTAAAGTAAGACTAAAAGAGATAGTTTTCATGAATAATATGATGAGAATGGGGATCCAGAGAAGAAAACCTTAGAAGAAATTGTCCCATGCAATGGAGATATCTGACTTTCATAAGTTTTGGGAGGATGGCAGATATTTTACTTTAGTAAACATCATGCTTCAGTTTAGCATAGGCAGCTTGACAATGTGCATGAAACAGGCAGATGCTGTAGTTGTGGAGCTATAAGATCCATAGTACAGAACAAATTCTTAGCTCTCTGCACCAGAGAGGAAGCTGCAAGAGGACATGGACTCGTTTCTTTGTTTTGTGAGATAGATTGCGTCCCTTAGTGTGACCAGTGTCTTAAAGACGCAGGCCCATTTATACTAATTTCTTATTGTTTTTCATCCTATCTAGGGTAAACCAGTAAAAAGGAACAAATAGATTCTATTCATGCTGAAGAGAAAGTGCAGTGTTGACAGCCCATGCTGTTCTTCCAGAGAACCAACACCCAACACCAATGTTAGTTAGCTCATGATGGTCAGCAACTCTCAACCTGTGGATCACAATTGCCAAAAGGTCCAGGAAAAACACAAATATATTCATTATAATTTATAAATAGCAAAATTACAGTTATGAAGTAGCAATGAAAATAATGTTATGGATGGCAATCACCACAGCATGGGGACCTGAACTAAGGATCACAGCATTAGAAAGGTTGAGAAACACTGCAAGGAGTCCCAATCCTTCTTCTGGTCTCTTTGGGCAACTGCACTCACGTGCACATACTATCCTACACATCCAAATAATTACATGCACATAATTAAAAATAAAATATATGCTTTTAAAAGGAAGGGATAGATACTACAGTTGATCTAACCCAAAAGTCAGGAAGTGGTCTAGGATGCTTTCGTTGATGTAATCATTTTAAACTACTCAAGATTAAACAAGGTAATAAAGGCTTAATCAGAAATGTGCATATACTAATTCTCATACTCCTTATTTAAAGCCATCTTAATTATTTGTTCATGTAACTGAAAATAGAAGAAAATCTCAGATCTTAATTCACTGAAAATAGAATTATTAGACATATATATACATGTATATATGTATATATATATGGTCTATTTAATGATGTAACGATATTCAGAAATGTGCATGGGAAAAACATCTATAAGACCAAATGCCTTATTATTTTAAACAAAAACATACTTCTAGTACATGACACTGTGTATTGACATATTAATTAGACACACTAAGGAAACAAGACAGGGAACAATTCTGGACTATTACTTTCATCAGCTGCTCTCTATAGTACAAACAGTAGTCAAAAAACAAAGAAGCCACTATAAAACAGGATATAAAAAACATCACATCATCTTTGGTATGATGTAGAAATCAGAGGGCCACTATCAGACCTGTTACATATAGAATTAGACTAAACTCACTAGAACTATACCAACTAAATAGATAGCTTATCTGCTAGAATTTCTCCTAATATTAAATACATTTATCAATACTAATGTTTGTAATTTGTGAAAAGAATCTGGAACCTTAGCTGCAGATGGAGTTAAGAGTATAATTTTCAATTTTCTGATATCTGTCATTAAAGACTTGAAATAGTTACTGAATGAGGCAGTGTATCACATCTGCTCAAGCAGAGGATCATGAATAAAACTGAACCACATATTCTATTTTTAAATAATTTTTAAAGGCCAACGGTGTATTTCAGTGGTAAAACACTGGTCTAGCCTGAAGACCTGTCTCAACAAATATTATGAATATAAAATCTTTTTTAAAAATAAAAATTAAAAAATGAGTAACTAGGATAATTTTAATGTGTCTTAACTTGATCATATGGTGAAATTATAGGGAGTTAAATTTTATAATTTCTTTTTGAAAAAGTTCTATACAATATATTCTAATTGTGCTTTCATCTACCCTAACTCCTCCTACGCACGCAATTCAATGCTTCCTTTCTAGCTCTCTTTAGCCAGAAAACAAACAAACAAACAAACAAACAGGAGGTAATTTAATGCTTATAAAATTATAGTATAAAATTATTTATTTTAGAAAGCTCAATATTTCAGATAATAATTGTTGTTCACTTACACTAATAATGAAGCTGTGCAAGAGCAGTAAAGCATTATCCCTCCCCTGGAGAAATTTACATTCTAACTAAAATAAAGGAACTAGAGACAGCTAACAACACAGTTACCAAGGCCACAGGAAAGAATTCAGCACTCAAGAAAAATGCGGTATTGGAAATTGCTCTTAAAGAATGAATATTAAGAAATAAAATCAAACTAATAATTATCACTCCACAGAAATACATACATATATACACACATATATACACACATTATACACATACGTATACACACACATATATACATATACATATATATTCTGTAATATGGATGGGAAAATGCTTTTCTTGTAGCACAAATTAAAGTTGAAGAAACAACCCATGAAAGCACCACAGATGGAAAATGAGCTCATGTCTCTTTTTCCCCAATTTACCTATAGACCACATTGTTCTGGCATTCTCAGAGGGATTCAGAAACAAAAATTTAAGAAATTAGTCCGGACAAAATTCCATTAGGATAAGTCTGTATGCCATTAAATTTGGTGAGGTTGGAAAGAACACAAAGAATGTGGAGACTAGAAGATAAAGATGTGTTAGATCAAAGAGGCTCAATATGATATGTCCTTCAATACATGCATATAATGGGCAATGATTAAATCCAACATACTTTTACGCACATTGTTTATCTCCTTTTTCTTTTTCTAAACTCTTGTTACTATTTTCTACATTCAGATCAACTTTTTTTTTAACCTCTGCATATAAAAGAAAACATTTAGTATTTGGTTTTGTCTGGCTTATTAAACCAAATATAATGCTTTAGACTTCTATCCACTTTTCCAAAAATTATAAAATGTATTTTGTATGACAAAATAATGGCCCATTTATGTATAATTTATATTTTAAACATTTCTATATAAAAATCAGTTTTTATCCACTTATCCATCTAATTTGAGTCTATGTCTCGACTGTTGTAAAGAGTGGTACAGAAACCATGAGCAAACTAGATATTTTGTCACAAACCTCAGCAATAAATAAAATCATTTTCTAGAGATTATAAAACTTTTGTGAAAATTGAACTAGGTACATACTGTTAAAATCTCAGTAACTTAAAACATAGAAAAATGATTTGTAATAACATTACAGTTGAATAACAAAATAACTTTAAACATTCTGTCCACCTGAAAATAGTTTAAAACTTGTTATTTTTATATTTTATAGATTCTTTATGAATTTCCTATCATGTACCCCAGCCCCAAGCATATCCCCAACCCTTTGTATCTCCCCTCTGCCCCTTGCAACTGCCCTCATCTCAAAAAGAACATAAGACAGAATAATTAAAAAAAAAAAAGAATGAATGGAAAAAATCTTGTCATGGAAGCTGTAGTGTGTCACAGTGTCTCACACAATATATACCCTTTAGTCCACACATCTTTACTTGCAGGAAAAAAAAACTGTTTATTGTAGTGAGTCATTGGTCTGGTTTGAGGCCTGGCTTCTACTACACTATCAATACTGGATTCTCACTAGGACTCCTCTCAGATATCCTGTTGTTGCCCTGGGTCATGGAGAGCCTGTAGCTTTGGATCTGAAGGACAATACCAACCTTTTCACATGCTCCAGCAGATCATAGATGGAGTAGATTTGGGAGGTACTTCAACTCAAAGCCCTGGATCTGAGCCTGGGAGGTAGGTTAGTTGGTCTGCCTACCAGCTCTCCTGTGCCTGCAAGGAACAGGGGCAGTTCTTCTGTTTTCATGTCCTGGCATGGTTCATCCATGCCTTTGCCACCAGGGCCAACTGTACTGTGCTGCCTAGGCAAGTTGTAGGATCACTCTCCCAAGTGTTGCAGCCAGTGAGAGGTAGGGACAGCTTTCCTGCTCTCATGACCTGCGGCCAGCTTTCCCACTTGTTACAGATGGAGAATGCATCTCTCCCTCACCCACACCACCCCATTGCAGATGACTGGGATGCCAGATCTCCCATGCTCTCACTCTTAGGGCCAGAAACATGCTACGTTTTTTTATTAGATATATCTGTTTATTCTGTATGCATGCCTGGGTTAGAGCACATAGGCTTCAGAGTGTAGGTCCCAGCTATTGAACTCAGTTCATCAGGCAAAGGAGCAAGTATTTCTTGTCATGAAACCATCTCTTTGCTTCTACAAATAACTTTTAAATAAATGTAGAAATTAAAACAGTGGATTCCCCATTATTAACAACTAGAAAACAGAAAACACAGTTAGTAAAGGAAATTGCAGAATTAACTGTTTCTATCAACAAAGCTAAAAATATAACAAATAAGTAACTAAAATACTTCAAAAATTTAGAGAAACAAATTTAAAAGAGAAAATTAAATAAATAATATAAAGAGACAGTAAAGAATACAGCATACATAAAAAGAAATGACAAATGGAAAACAATCACCATTTATTTATTTTAAAGGAGACTATTTTGCACAAAACTATTAAATAACATTTTTGATCAAATAATTCCATTCTCTAACAAATGTCATTTTAAATTTGAATATAATCCTTATAAAATGCTACATAGTCCATTTTTTAACAGGAAAATAAAGATATGTATAAAGAACTAACCAATAAACTGGCATGAGACCTACGTGGCTTCCCAGAGGAATGTCACAAAGTCTTTAGAGAACTGCTACTTCCACATTTTAAAAAAAAACTGTTATAGAGCACAAAGAAAGAACATTTCCAGATTCCTTTTATATGGCAAGTGTATCATTGATATCTAAGTGAAAGCTACAGTCTGGTATAACTTATGAATATTTCATGCAAAAATTTTAAATAAAACATTAGCAAACAAGATCCAGTAGCACATTAAAAATAACACATTGTTTGGGACTTCATAAATAATTGTAGTTTATTTGACAATGCAATGCTCATTTAACACAAGGAGACAATGAACATAATTATTACATTAATAGAGATAAAAGAGAAAAAAATACATTTCCATCTTTATAAGATACCTAAAAGCTATTTCAGTAAATTCAGGAACTACTATTTTTTAAAAATATTTAATTAATTGGAAATTTACGTATGCTTTCATAAACATAATCATCTGCCCTGAGACAGCATATTTCCCAAATGGTTAACATCTGGGAGAGACTTAATCACATATTCTCACTGCTTCTGCATTAGACATATATTATTAGGCAGTCAATTAATGTGATTAAAATCATATAAAATAAGGGATTGTGTCTCTAAAATTTTTATTTCAGCACATAATGGCAATACGTTTAGAATTAAGGTTGTTAGAAATAACTAAGTTTAAGTCTGTTCCCAAATGTAGGGACCTCATTATGGCACCATTATCTTTTCCAGAATAAGAAGAAAGACGAATGATACCTCCCATTCTGCCATGGTAGCACATATTAATATTATTTCATTACCTGGTGCGATAACATGTGCCTGTAATCTCTGCATTTAGAGAGGCAGATTCAGGCAGATACCTTTGAGTTTAAGGCCTGTTTGGTCTATGAAGAAAATCTGAAACAGCCAAGGCTACAAAGAGAAACCCTGTCTCAAAACAAAATACTTTCCTGACTGCCAGGAAATAACACTTTTTGGCGAACTGAATTGAATGGAAAGTTGATATTAGAACGAGTAGATAACTGAATTGAAAGAATCAAGAAAATAAATAAATACAAATAAATTATTGTTATATAATGCATATAGATGGTGGTATTTTTATATGGTACCCCAAGCTTACTACTATATTAGTATAGAAGAATATGATAAAACTAATTTTTCTACATGAATGTACCTATTCTATATGAAACTCTATTCATGATGAAACTTTCAACCAGATAGGAATACAATAGAATTAACAACCAAGGAAAGCAAATAATAAAATTATCTCATTTACAGAAAATAAATGCAAATGAAAATAATCCTATTAAGACAAAGAAACAGCATTGCATGCTATCTTTAATGTATGGTTGCTAGACTATGTAGAAGAATTTTAATCCTTTAATCTTGCTCCTCTGGCAAGGGATCTTATCCAAAGACCTTCCAGTTCTAGGTGACCCAGCTGGAATGTAGATAATGTTCTGGATTATGGTATGATATGGCTGAAATACAGATATGCCCTTAGTACACACCTTTAATACCAAACAATGAAGGTAAAGTTAGTTCACAGAAAGAAGCAGCCATGTTTGAAAGTGATGTATAACTGAGGGCAGACAATATGATGAATCAGAGATATATTTGACAGAATGAGTCAGAGATAGGATGCATCCAACTCTCACAACAATAGGACAGAAAAGAGACACAACAGAAGAGCAGTGCAGGGAGAGAGAGAAAAGAGGTTCTACTGAAAGTTGATTACCTCTGGCAACCACCCATTAAGTCTCATCAGGATAGCCTGCAGCTCCTTCCACTGTGTGCCCACTAGGCTGTCTTGCATGTCAGAGGTTCAGCACATGGAGAATCAGCAGTCAATCAGCTACATCTGAACAGGGAGTCTTGGTTCTGTGCATGCATTGTCCTTGACTGGTGCATCAGTTTGTGCAGGCTCCCCTGTGTCCAGATCCGCAGGCCTTGATGGTCTCCCTGTATCCTCCATATCCCAACTCTTCCCTACAACACTCAGAACTTTGCCCAGAATCCAGATTCTGTCCCAATCCCCTGCTGTCCTCTCAGAGGACATCTATGTTTGGGTAATATCCACTTATAAGTGAGTATATACTATTTGTGTTTTCCTGGGTCTGGGTTACCTCACTTAAGGTAATCATTTCCAGTTCCATCCATTTGTCTGCAAATTTCAAGCTTTCCTTGTTTTTAATAGCTGGGTAGTATTTCATAGTGTAAATGCACCACAGTTTCTTTATCCATTCTTCACTTGGGGGATATCTATGTTTGTTACAAATAAAGCTGCTATGAACATAGTTGAGCAAATGTCCTTATTGTATGGAGCATCTTTTGGGTATATGCCCAGGAAAGGTATAGCTGGATCTTGAGGTAGATCTATTCCCAATTTCCGAGAAAGCACCAGAATGATTTCCTCAAATAAGATGATGAACATCAATGAACCTTCTTATGGAGATGGCTGCAAATGTGGCAAACTAGCCACTGGGAAAAATGTCCCCAGTTTGGCTACAGAGAGAATTTTGCCTAAAAATAGGCAAGCTTGGATGCAGGCAGAGTCAATGGCCAAACTCTGCCAAGACAGGGTAAGCAAGTCCTTAATAGATCCTGCCTCACAAACATGTTTGTCAGATATACTGGGCCAGAAGGCTGGAGATGATGCTCCAATGTTACAGAAAGTTTTGTTGTTCAGGCAGCAAACTGTCTCTGTCATTTTTGTTTTACTTTAGAAGCTGCTAACCTGCAGTTTCCTGTTTACTCAGGTAATTAAGTTTTATTAAAGACTTCCTGATATTCAAAGAAAGTTAAGGCACAACATATGCAAACTTATGGGACACAATGAAAGCAGTGCTAAGAGGAAATTTCATAGCACTAATTACCTTCAAAAGGAAATTGGAGAGTTCTCATACTATCAGCTTAATAGCACACCTGACATCTCTAAAATAAAAAGAAGTAAACATACCTAAGAGAAGTAAATGTCAGGAAATAATCAAACTCAGGGCTGAAATCAATACATCAGAAACAAAGAGAACAATACAAATAATCAACAAAACCAAGATTTGTTTCTCTGAGAAAATCGACAAGATAGAAAACCCTTAGCCATACTACCTAAAAGGCTTAGAGACAATATCCAAATTAATAATAATAATAAATGAAAAGGGGGTATTACAACAGACACTGAGGAAATCCAAAAAATAAATAAGTCTTACTTCAAAAGCTTATACTATGTAAAATTTGAAAATCTAAATGAAGTGGACAATTTTCTTGATAGATCCACTTATCAAAGTTAAATCAAGATCAGATAAACAGTTTAAATAGTCCTATAACACTCATGGAAATAGAAACAGTCATTAAAAGCCTCCAAACCAAAAAATAAAAAATAAAAAAGCCAGTGGTTAATGGTTTTGGCTCAGAATTTTACCAGATTTTTAAAGAAGAGCTAATGCAAATACCTCTCAAAGTATTCCTTAAAATATAAACAGAAGGAACATTACCAAATTCATTCTATAAGGCAATAGTAACCCTGATATCTAAACCATACAAAGATCCAACAAAGAGAATATTCAAATAATTTCCCTTATGAACAATGGTGCAAAAATATTCAATAAATTATTCACAATCCAAATCCAAGAGCACATCAGTAAATATCCACCATGATTAAGTGGGATTCATTCCAGAGATGCAGGAGTAGTTTAATATATGAAAATCTATTAATGTAATCCACCAAATAAACAAAATTTAAAACTAAATGATCAATACAAGAGATGGAAGAAAAAAATCGCAGATGTAGAAGATATGATTGAAGAAATAGAAACATGAATCAAAAAAATAAATTTAAAAAGTTCATGATACTAACATCCAAGAAATCTGGACCACTATAAAAAGGCCAAACCTAATAATATTTGGAATTGAAGAAAAAGATACCCAGCTCCAATGCCCAGAAAATATTTTCAACAAAATCATAGATAAAAACTCCCCAACCAAAAGAAAAAGATGCTTATTAACATAGAAGAGGCTTAGAGAACACCAAAGAGATTGGACCAGAAATGAAAAACTTCTTGCCACATAATAATCAAAACACTAAATGCACCAAACAAAGAAAGAATATTAAAAGCACTAAGGGAGAAAACCTAAGTCACATATAAATGCAAACATATCAGAATTACACCTGATTCTCACCAGAAACTCTAAAAGTCAAAAGGGCCTGGGGAATATATCTTACAGACACTAAGAGACTTCTGGTCACAGATGTCAGCTTCAACTGCTATATATAAAACAAAATTTTAATTACTATAGAGGGAAAAAGAAGATATTCAACATCAAAAAATTTAAAGAGTACCTATCCACAAATCCAGCCCTACAGAAGATACTAGAAGAAATATTCCAACCTATGGAGGCTAACAACACCCAGGAAAACAAAGGAAATTAAAAACAAACGAATAAACAAAAAACCTCATATCAGCAAAACCAAAAGAAGGGAAACACATAAACACTTTCTAATACCACCAGTATCCAAATAACAGGAATTAGCAACCACAAGTCATTAATATCTCTCAATATCAATGGCCTCAACTTCCCAGTAAAAAGACACAGATTAACAGAATGGATGTGAAAGCAGGACCCATCATTATGCTGCATACAAGAAACACACTTCGGCAATAAAGATGTACATTACTGCAGAATAAAGGGCTGGAAAAAAGTTTTCCAGCTAGGTGTGGTGTCACATGCCTGTAGCCCCAGCACTCAGGAGGCAGAGGCAGGTGGATCTCTATGAGTTCAAAGCCACCCCGGTCTACAAAGTGAGTCCAAAACAGCCAAGGGTACACAGAGAAATCCTGTCTCTAAAAACAAAAAAACAAAACAACAAACATAAAAAGTTTTCCAAACTAACAGATCCAAGAAGCAAGCTGGCATAGCCATGCTAATATGTAATAAAAAGCCTTTCAACCAAAATTAATTAAAAGAGACTAGGAATAATATTTCATCCTTTCCTCAAAGGAAAAATACACCATGATGAGGTCTCCATTCTGAACATCTATGCCACAAATGCAAGGGCACTCTCATTTGTAAAAGAAACATCATTAAAGCTTAAATCATACATCAAACCCCACACATTAGTAGTGGAAGACTTCAACATCCCACTCTTCCAATGGGCAGATCATTGAGACAGAAACTAAACAGAAAAATAATGGAACTAACAGACATCATGTAGTAAAGGGACCTAATAGATATCTATAGAATATTTCACCCAAGCACAAAAGAATATACCGTTTTCTCATCACTTCACAGAACCTTCTCCAAAATTGACCATATAGTCGGTCACAAAGCAAGCCTCAACAGATACAACAGGAGTCAAATAAACCCTTGTATGTTATCATAACACCATGAACCAAAGCTTGAACTAAACAGCAACACAAACAATAGAAAGCATACAAACTCCTGGAAACTGAACGATGCCCTACTCCATGGCCACTGGGTCATGGAAGAAAGAAAGAAAGAAAGAAAGAAAGAAAGAAAGAAAGAAAGAAAGAAAGAAAGAAAGAAAGAAAGAAAGAAAGAAAGAAAGATTGATTTCTAGAACTTAAGAGAAATTAAGGCACAATATTAAAAAAAATTATTGGAGACAATGAAAATATTGCTAAGAGGTAGGTTCCTAGCACTAAGTACCTTCAGAAAGGAATTGGAGAGATCTTATTCTTGAAACTCAATAGCTTACCCGAACGCTCTAGAATGAAAAGAATAAACACAAAGTAGAAGGATCCAGAGGGTCCTAGAAACCTACAAGTAGAACATTATGATAGGGAGATTTGGGCTCAGGGGTCCCGCTCAAACTATGGCACCAGCCAAGGACAATACAGACGGTAAACCTTAAACCCCTACCCAGATCTAGCCAATGGACAGAACACTCTCCACAGTTGAGTGGAGAGTGGGATATGACTTTCTCACATACTCTGGTGCCTCACCTTTCACCATGTCCCCTGGAGGGGGAGACCTGGTGGCACTCAGAGGAAGGATAGCAGGCTACCAAGAAGAGACTTGATACCCTATGATCATATACAGGGGGAAGAGGTCCCCCTCAGTCACAGTCATAGGGGAGGGGAGTAAGGGGAAATAGGAAG
Source organism: Acomys minous (assembly GCF_964271855.1). Lineage (NCBI taxonomy): Eukaryota > Metazoa > Chordata > Mammalia > Rodentia > Muridae > Acomys > Acomys minous. The sequence goes on along the minus strand of NC_140488.1, from coordinate 39,132,375 downwards.
GAGGGAAGAATCGGAGGATACAAGGGATGGGATAACAATTTAGATGTAATATGAATAAATTAATAAAATATATTTTAAAACTATTTCTTAGCCTCTGCTGATTAATCCAAACATAGCAAGGGCTTTGCTGAAACATTTCACTTAAATCCACACACAAAGGCTTTACTATACATATCTCTACAACCTCTACTTTCTTATCTGTCCCCTGTCTCCAGGGAACCAAATAGATCTTCTCCAACATTTCTCTGCATTCATTCTATTGTCTTAACCAGAGCTCCAGCAGACAAACACACCAGCCAAACATGCCAAAGAAGCTAGTAGGCCTGCAAAGCAGGTGGGAAAGCTTGAGATCTCCACTCTCTTCCTCTCCTCCAAATCCAATGCTCACTCTCAGCCCACTCTGCAGCAGACTACCTGATGTGGCCTTGCCTCATTTTCTGACTCCATTCATAAACGAGTAAACATATCCTGGCACAACACCTTATTTTCTTCCCTTCTATAGACCCTCTCATTTCCTCCTTCCCCGCCAGTCCATTTCCATTTCTGTCAGTTCCCAATACGTAGAAGCATATTTTCCCGGAAGCCCAGTGGCGAAACCTAGCAGGATCCCAGAATTCCATGCCAGGCAATTTACAACCACAACACCTTTCTAAGAATCAGAAAAGTCAGCAGAACCAAGAAACAAACCACTCATTGAACAAAGAAAAAGCCAGATATCAGCAACTAGAATTACAGTCTTATCAAACTCAGATGCTTAGATGCCATTATAAAAAGACAATAACAGCCAGGATAATATGTCTCCACTGCAGCCAGCAACCCTACTTCAGTATGCCCTGAGTATTGTAGCAAAGCTGAAGCATAAGACTAAGACCTTAAAACAGCTTTGATGAATATGATAAAATTCTCTTAAAAGGAAATGAATAAATCCCTTAAAGAAATCTATGAAAACACAAAGAGTAGAAGGAAATGATTCAATAAGGAAACTCAAACAGAGAAATCTGGAAAAGAAAATTTTAAGAACTCTAATAGCAACCTCAAACGCAAGCATTACCAACAGAATTAAAAAGCATGCATGAGAGAACTTCAGGCACTGAAGACAAAATAGAAGAAATGAATGCTTTGGTAAAGAAAAATGTCAACTCTAAAACAATATTTCCGCACAATATCTAAGAAATATAGAGTACTGTGAAAGCCAAAATCCAAGAATTAGAAGAAGAAGAAAACGTCCATGCCATTGCCACAAAATCATAGAGGAAAAATTTCCTATCCTAGAAAAAGGGATTAAAATCAAGGTACAGAAAACATACAGAACACCAAATTGACTGAAGCAAAAAAGAAAGTCCCCTCAGCACATAATAATCAAAACACTAGATGTAAATAGCAAAGAAAGAATATTAAAAGCTACAAGGGAAAAAGAACAAGTTATATATAAAGGCAAGCCTATTAGAATAACTCTTGTCTTCTCCAATTGATACTCAGAAAGTTAAAAGGGTCCAGATAGATATTCTATAAACTATAAGTGACAACAGATGCAAGCTCAATTATTATAGTCAGCAAAACTTTCAATCAGAATAGATGGAGAAAATAAGATATTTCATGATAAAACCAAAATTCAAACAATATTTATATAAAAATCCAGAAGCTACTAGAAGGAAAACTCTAACCTAAAGAGGTTAACCAAACCACAGAAAACATAAAAAATAAATAACCCAAGAACATCAACTTTTAAAAAGAGAAACACATATGCCACCACCAACAGCAGCACCACTACCACCACCAACAACAACAAAAGAACAGAAATCATTAAATCCTTCTTATTGACTTCTCTCAACATCAGTGGCCTCAATTCTTCAACAAAAAGACACAGAATAATGGGGTGGATGCAAAAACATGATCCAACATCACAGATAGACACCATCTCACAGAGTAAAAGGGTAAGAAAAGATATTCCAAGAAAACAGACCCATGAAGCAAGCTGATATAGGACAAAATAGATGTCAAGGCAAAACAGATCAAAGGATATAATGAAAAATACTCCATACTCATAAAAGGAAAAGGACATCAAAACTCATAACATCTATACCCAAACAGAAGTTAAAGTTAATTAAAAGAACCACTAGCACACTTTAAATTACATATTGACCCTTGCACAGTGATAGTGGGTGACTTCTGTAGTCCACTTTCACCTATAGACAGGCCATCCAGAGAACTATTAAACAGAGAAATGTTGGAGCTAAAAATATCACAAGCCAAATGGACCTAACAGATAAATAAAGAATGTTTCACTCAAACACAAAATCATATACCGTCTTCTTAGCACCTAATGAAACATTCCCCAAACTTGACCACATTCTCAGTCACAAAGCAAGTCTCAACAGTTACAGAAAAAAAAAATGGAAATAACTTCATGAATTAAAGCTGGATTTCAACAACAAAAACAACAGAATGCTTACAATCTCATGGAAACTGAACAACTCAATACAGAATGAAAATAATGGGTGAATAAAAAAATAAAATACTTTCTGGAATTTAATGAAAATTAATACACAACATACATAACTTTATAGAGCACAATGAAGGTGGTTTTAAAAAATAAGCTCATATGAATTATGTTACAAAGAAAAAATCATATCTGAAAACCTTAGAACAAAAGGAAGAAATCGTACTCAAAAGGAGTAGATGGTAAGAAATAAACAAACTTGGGGTTGAGATTAATAAAATAGAAACATACAAAAAGCAGTACAAAGACTCAATGAAGCAAGGAGAGGTTCTTTAAGCAGAATACAACTGGCAAATCCCCATCTAAAATAAATAAAAGGTGAAGAGAGAAGACCCAAATTAAGAAAATTAGAAATAAAAAATAACATGAAAGACATAGAGAAAATATAGAAAATCAAAAGGACATACTTAAAAATCCTTTACTCCGCCAAATTGGAAAGTGTAAAAAAAAAATGGATAAATTTTCTCCATACATACATTGTGCCAAAGTTAATTCAAGATCAGAAAAAAAATTAAACAGACCTATAAGCCCTAGTTAAATAGTCATTAGAAGTCTCCCACCCCATCTGACTTTCACACGAACCCTGGTGCCCCATATTTGACCATGTCCCCTGGATGGGGAGGCCTGATGGCACTCAGAGGAAGGATAGCAGGCTACCAAGAAGAGACTTGATACCCTATGAGCATATACAGGGGGAGGAGGTCCCCCTCAATCACAGTCATAGGGGAGGGGAGTAGGGGGAAAGTGGGAGGGAGGGAGGAATGGGAGGATGCAAGGGATGGGATAACAATTGATATGTAATATGAATAAATTAATAAAATATATTTTTAAAAGTCTCCCACACCCCAAAAATAATAATAAGTGTAGGACCTAATGGTTTTAGTGCAGATTTCTACCAGACTTGCAAAGAAGAATTCCAATACTCATCAAATTATTCTACAAAATAGAAACAGAAGGAACATTGTCAAACTCATGTTATAGACCCATAGTTATACTGACACCCAAACCACATAAAGACTCAACAAAGAAAAAGAATTACAGATAAATTCCCCTTATGAGCATAGATGTGCAAATACTCAATAAAATAATCAGAAACCAAAACTAAGAACACATCAAAAACATCATCCACCATGACTAAGTAGGCTTCATTCCATTGATACAAGAACAGTTCAACATATAAAAACCAGTCATCATAATACACCATATAAACAAACAGAAAGCAAAAAGCCACTTGCCTATTTCATTAGATTTAGAAAAGACCTTTGACAAAATCTGCTTCATGATAAAAGTCCTGAAGAGAATAGGTGTACAATACATTCTTGTTTAATTTAAGTCAGCATTGTTTTGTGGCATTTCCAAAATAGTCTGTGTAATTATATGAGCTTCAAGTAGCAATTCAAAAAATACTTAAATAGAAAAATTTCAGAAATATGGATGTCGGTTAATACTTGTGAAACTTAATGTATTACAGAAATATAGTTGTATTTCATTGAAACTAAACTATTAAAAGTTATAACTAATCTATCTTCTAAATCCCTTTTCCTTTAAAGACATAAATTTTATCACCAGTATTTGGTATGCTGTTTGATATATTCTTAATGCAACACCTATATTGGTTCTATTAGCCAAATTATATATGATACATATATACATATATATATTTATAAAATATGCTATATAAGCCAGATGAATATATAAAGTTAATGAAACATTTTATATAAACACAACTGTTATTCTTATATTAAAATGTGAGTTTTGATTTTGTAACTGCTACTAAATTTGGTTTGTAGGGAAATTTTTTCTTTACGTGACACCATTGAGTTAATAACATTTTAATTTCAAATGAACTCATATAAATGAATGATATAAATACATAACAGCTGCAAAACTCAGGACATAAATTGAAATGCAAGTGTTGTTATTTTTTACCTAGGTGACAGCATCCTAAAGAGACATAATGAAAACGCATAGGTCTTGTAAAGCTCTTTTTACATTTATTGTAATAACCACCTACAGTACTTTTATACCAAACTCCAAGAATAATTGGAAAATGATAAATTAGAAAAATAAACCAAGTGGTAAGTAACAAAAGGAAAACATCAAATTAAATTGTCTACTCACTAAACCCCAAATTACATATAATATATATTGTCACTGTGTTATGTTTTTTTAAAAAGCACTATAGTAGTTGTTCTGTCATTTATTTTTACTCTTTTTCTTATGTTTTAAAATAAAACATCATTTCACTCAATTTAAGAATTTATATTAGGCCATCAGGAAACTTTTTAAGTAATAGATAGACTTCTCTTATTCTTATTAAGTATCTTATATTATTCATACCATTCCTTATCTGTATTTTACTTTTTAGAACTTCGTGACTAACACTACTCAGAAATAACATTTGAACCAGCCCACAAAAAATACTTAATATACCACCAGTCTATTTCAGAATCTAATTTTTCTGGTTATACTTCTAAAATTATGACCTAATATAACAACAATGTGATTTGGAGGCAGTGCAGGTTTCACCTGTGTCCTCTAGTAAGGGGAGCAGGGGCTGTCTCTGACATGGACTCTGCTGTGTACTTACTGATCTCTTACTTCCTCCTGTCCTGAATTGGCACAGGGGAAGGGGAAGAACTCAGTCCTGAGGCCATTTGATGAACCGAGGTATGTAGGTAGGGGGACTCCCCTTTGCCGAAGAATAAGTGGAGGGAGAGAGGAGAAGGGAGAATGGGACTGGGAAGAGAGGAAGGAGGAACATTAACCAGTATATAAAGTAAATAAATTTAATTTCAGAATGGCTAAGATAAAAATCTCAAGTGATAGCACATGCTGGCGAGGATATGGAGAAAGGAAAACACTCCTCCATTGTTGGTGGGAGTGTAAACTTGTACAACCACTTTGAAAATCAATCCGGTGCTTTTTCAGAAAATTGGGAATAGTGCTACCTCAAGACCCAGCTGTACCACTCCTGGGCATATACCTGAAAGATGCTCCACCACACCACAAGGAAATTTGCCCAACTATGTTCATAGCAGCTTTATTCATAGTAGCCAGAATATGGAAACAACCTAGATGTTCTTCAACCAAGAATGGATAAAGAAACTGTGGAACGTTTACAGAATGGAATACTACTCAGCTATCAAAAACAAAGATATCATGAAATTTGCAGGCAAATGGATGGAACTAGAAGTGATCATCCTGAGTGAGGGAATGTAGTCCCCAAAAGACACACATGGTATATACTCACTTATAAGTGGATATTAGCCCAACATAGATGGCTTCTGAAGGACTCCACCAAGTGGGTGGTCAGGACAGATGCTGGCACTCAATTCTGGACTCCAGGTAAGAGTTGGATGGAAGAATAGGGTGGATAGAATGACTCAGTTCATTCAGGAACTCCAGAAGGAGACAATCAAGGCCTGTAGATCTGGACCCAGAGGGGCCTACGTAAACTGTTGCAACAACCAAGGACAATGCATGCAGTAAACCTGAACCCCATGTTCAGATTTAGCCAATGAACACCACATTCTCTCTTGTGGGTAGACTGGGGACTACTTTTGACATGAACTCTGGTGCCCCCAATTCGATCACTTTCCCTTGCTGAGGAGATCAGGCAGTACACAGAGGAAGGGGAAGCAGGCTATCTGGATGAGACCTGATGGACTGTGGTCATATGGTGGGGGAGGAAGACCCCTTCTGTCAGAGGTCAAAGTGAGGAGAATAGGGCAGAAGGGGGAGGGAGGGTGAGAATGGCAAGGTAAAAGGGAGGGGACAACAATCTGGATGTGATCTGAATAAATTATAATAAATTAAAACTAAAAACTAAATAAATTTAAAAGGTCTTGTCACTTTGCTTTGTGCCCTCAGGCACCTCTAGCTTTTACAAGCTTCCTGCTTCCTCTTCTACAGGATTCCTTGAGGATTTAATGAAGACTTTTTATTTAGAACTGAGTGTTCTAAGGTCTCCTAGTCTCCACATATTGACTGGTCACGGGTATTTGTATTAGTTTTCACCTACTACAGGAGAAAGCATCTGGTACAATAGCCAAGGGAGGTGCTGGCCTACGGATATAGCAGAATGTTGTTAAAAGTTATTTTACATATATGTTAGCAGAAGAGTAGTGTTTAGTCCATTATCTATCTAGCCTCAGATTCTTGGCCACCCAAGTAGTGTCAGACATTTGATCTATCTCATGAGATTACTCCCACAAGCTTTGTGCTACTGTTGTACCATGTATCTTGCAGGCAGCTCACCATCGTATGCCTCAGGGATTGTAGCAGGTTTGGTGTTTACCTTTCTCCTCCGGTAGCATGCACAATACCTTCCAGTACCATGAACATTACTAGTAAGTAAGGGTGAAGCCTATAGGAAGATGTCAGATCTACTTCTCTGTGATCAGTAAGTTGTGTATATGTTGTCTTCAGCTATAGAGCCTTACCATATATTTTTCAACAGCAACCTGTAACCTTTGCCATAGCCTGGCTTGTTTGGGAGTTTCCATGGAGATCCTTTGAAGAAAAACTCTGGGGTTTCATTTGGTGCCAATAAATGTCTTATTGGGACTTTGTCCCTCATTCTATTTAGTGATTCTGTTTAAATTTCTTTCATGTCTGTATGGCTATTAAGAAGCTTCTACTACAGTAGGTTTCCATATGACCACTCAAATGGCTCTAATGAGCAGTTCTAAAGGAAGCTAGCATATGAATTCTTTTAAAATTAAAGATATTGCTTGCAAGGTTTCTGATAGGAACAGAACTCTAATGAGAATTTACTATGGGTAATGCATGTTATACTTACTGTAGCAAAGATTTCTGTACATTTTGTCCATTTCCTGAGACTTTATAGACAACTAAATTTAAAGGTGAGAGAGTAATCTGGCAGAAGAGGTTTCAAATGCAGTAATAATCTGGGTATGGGATGAATATTTCTGTTGGCATTTATCCAGGAATATAACATAATTTCATCTTTTCCTACATCCTCGCCAAAATTTGATGAGCATAGTTTTTGATCTTAGCCATTCTGTTGGAAGTGAGCTGTAATATCAATGTACTTTTAAATTTAATTTCCTTCATCCTAAGAATATGATGGCTAAGAAATGGCTAAAATAATTAGCCATTTATATTTCTGTCTTTGGGAATTGCCTGTCCATTTCCTTAAGCATTTATTGAGTGGCAGATATATGTGTGTGATTGTGTTTACATGTGAGTGTGCAAAAGTGTCTGTGTTATATTCATACATGGGTGAAGGTACATATACCTCCTTGTGTACATGCGCAGAAGGCAGATGAAGAACTTGGGTACTCTGTGCCATTATTTCCCACCTTGTTCCCTTAGAACATGATATCTTATTGAACCTGGAGCTAAGCTTCCTAGTGAGAAACATATATTAATCTTCCTGTTTCTACCTTAGCCCCTAAACCCTGGGCTTACATGTGTGTGCAGCCATGGTTGACTCTCTATGTGAGTGCTGGGGATTCCAATTTAGGTTCTCGAGTCTGTCCATCAAGTGCTCTTACTAGCTGAATCACCTCTCCAGAGGTCTTTTGTGGTGTTAATTTTTGCATCTCTGTACATTTTCTAGATTGAAAACTTCTCCATTACTAGCTGGCAAAGATTTTCTTCCACTTGATAAGTTGTCTCTTCACTCTGATGATAATATCTTTTGCTGTGCAGAGACATTTTAATTCCATGCACTACCATTTGTTAATTCTTTTTTTTTTTTCTGGTTTTTTGAGACAGGGTTTCTCTGTGCAGCCTTGGTTGTCCTGGACTCACTTTGTAGACCAGGCTGGCCTTGAACTCACAGCGATCTGCTTGCCTCTGCCTCCCGAGTGCTGGGATTAAAGGCGTGTGCCACCATGTTCAGCCATCTGTTAATTCTTGTGACAATTTTCTTGTGGCTATTTGAGTTTTGTTCAGAAATTTTTGACTATGTGCTATAATTTAAAGTGTATTCTCTGTGTTTCCTCTAATTGTTTGGCATTTTAGATTTTAAATTAAAGTTTTTGATGCACTTTGAGTTGATTTTGTGCAGAGCGAGAGATGTTGGCGTAACTTTATTCTGTTGCAAGTAGATATATAGTTTGCACATCAGTGTTAAAAGGGCTTTTTAACCATTGTATGTTTTTTACACCTTTATCAAAAATTGAGTGGTCATAGCTTATAGATTTATTTCTGGGTCCTCTATTCTGATCCATTAATTTATGTGGCTGTTTTGTGCCAGTATTATGCTGTCTTTACCATTATAGCTCTGTAGTATTTGAGGTCATATATTCTGATGCCACCCGAAATGTTCTTTCTGTATATGATTTCTTTGGTTATTCATGGTCTTTTGTGCTTCTATATGAATTTTTGGATTTTTTCCATTGACATGAACAATACAACTGAAATTTTGATGGAGGTTGTCTTGAATTGATAGAGTAGCTTAAATAATAGTTCATTTTTTAAAAATTTAATTCTGCCATTCCAGGAACATAAAAATAACTTTCCCATAGCCGGTGCTCCTATAAATTCTTTTTTCAGGAGACAACCAAAAACTTCTATCAAACAGTAATATCTAGAAGATAAAGTTTTTATTTTATTGTCTGCCTAAAATTAATGTATTTCCCAAAAGGAGATCAAGAACTTTATTGTTATTCTGAAAAATAAACGTGCTGTCTTTGTTTAAATTTATAGGGTAAAATTTACAGCATATTACCTCCTATGTGCCATTTAGCTGGCAATGATCATATAGGATAGAATTCTATCTGGGCCCAGGGTCCTTCTCAAACTATGGCACCAGCCAAGGACAATACATGCAGTAAACTTCAAACCCCTACCCAACCTAGCCAATGGATAGGACATTCTCCACAGTTTAGTGGAGAGTGGGGTATGACTTTCACATGTACTCTGGTGCCCCATATTTGACCATGTCCCCTGGAGGGGGGAGACCTGGTGCCACTCAGAGGAAGGACAGCAGGTTACCAAGAAGGGACTTGATACCCTATGAGCATATACAGGGGGAGGAGGTCCCCCTCAGTCACAGTCATAGGGGAGGGAAGTAAGGGGAAAGCGGGAGGAAGGGAGGAATGGCAGGATACAAGGGATGGGATAACAATTGAGATGTAATATGAATAAATTAATAAAATATATTTTTAAAAAAAGAAACCGCAATTGAATAAAATATTAATATAGCACCACATAACTATAATAATGAATAAAATAATAATAACCACAACAAATACCAGAAATGATATAAAGAAATTGGATCCCTCTGCTGGTCAGAAGGTAAAACGGAGCAGTGAATCTGGAAAATATTTTGGCACTTTGGAAAAAAATATATAAAGGTACAAGTACCATATTGTTAGAGGAACCTGTGGTTTGAGGTTGCAGTCCTCCTAGTCCAGATAGGCATTCTGAGCTTGGGACTCGATGGAGGAAGCCCTCTCTGCAGCAGGGCCTTCTACTCTTTGTCTGACCTCATCTGGAGAATGTCTTTAGGCATATATGCTTCTAATCTTATCTGATAACCTTTGGCACAGTTCCCTGCTAGCACTCCTCTCCCCTCACCTATAGGATAATTTGGTACTGTTCATGTGATAGGAGCATGCTGCCAAATGCAGATAAAATATCCCAGGAATCCTTAGACTTAAGCAACTATGTACACCTATCCTATGAACCGTCTTACCCACTCCCTAAGGACTATATAGCCTTTGTTCACCAAGAATAAAGATGAGTTATCTCACTGAAGTGGTTCTCAGAGGCCATTGAAATCCTCAGTTCATTACTTCTGCTCCCTTTTTTCTGAGGACTGATGACCAATGACCCCAGGAAAGAGAGAGAGTCACATATCTATAGAGACAAGTTACACCTCTGTATAGATAAAGATGAGTGATCACTTGTTGACTATAAGCGGCAATAAGATAAATAATGAATGATCATCAATAGTTAGCAGATTTCTTTTTCTGTCATGAAAAATTTTTTCAGGTTGACTGCACTGGTGGTTATTTGAGTCTGTGAATAAACTAAAAGCAATCAGTTTGCCCACTTTAAACTGATGTATTGAATGCTACAATAATTGTTTATCCATAAAATTGTCTTTGAAATGGTTTATTTTAATGAATTTATACTGAAACATTTATACACATTAAGCTATACTTTGCAGTAGTTGAGGTTATACTTCAGTGCTCATCATTTATAAGAAGCACCCTTGGGTTTGATCTTCAGTACTCAAAAAAAAAAAAAGCATAGACTCCACATAATGTGACAAGAAAAAACAAGTGACAGAATAAAGAAAAATTATCAACGCTTAACAACAGTTGTAGAAATTGCCTGGGAATTAAAGAGGTTTATATATAAACTCACTATTTTTGGAGTTTAAAACTTCATAATAAAGAAATGCAATTTAAGTAAGTATGGAAAACACTTGAGTGCTAAAATTGAGAAGTTTTTAAAACCAGTCATTGATTAGGTCTTGTTTAGTAGCTTAAGAAGAATATCTCTCATCAGGAGCAATTTCCTCTCTGTTTCCTGTTAATAGCATGGCAATCCAAAGTTTGTTTTTCTGACTTCACATATCATCTTTCTTACCAAGTATCCAATTAGCAAAATCCTGGCTAGCTCCATGCATACATATCACTAAAGAACAGATAGTGTTTTAGTGATAAACTTCATAAGAGTTTAATTTTAAATTTATAACACCATTAGTAAACAAATGGATGTATTAAAAAAGAATGGGGAGGGAAGAGCTTCAGAAGTCAGTATGATAGATGTATATGTGAAAATTTGACAACTTATTGTTCTGTATGTTTATATGCTCTAATAAGAAAATCTTTTGACAGTTTAGATAACAAGTTGTGCTGAAACTTTTTCCTAAAAGACAAAAGTGCCTTGAAAACAAAATCTCCATGTTACCAGAGATTTGTAGGCACATAGAGGCAAGCTGCTCTGAAGCATCCAAATCTTACTCTTTTTTAAACCTTCATTCTTCTCTCACAGTTTCCCATCCGTATGCTAGTCCTAGTCCCTCCTCCCACCTCCCCTACAACTCTTCTGTTTCTCTTTCTCCACAGTAGAGTGAAGAGTGGGATATGACTTTCTCATACTCTGGTGCCTCACCTTTGACCATGCCCCCTGGAGGGGGAGACCTGGTGGCACTCAGAGGAAGGACAGCAGTTTACCAAGAAGAGACTTGATACCCTATGAGCATATACAGGGGGAGGAGGTCCCCCTGAGTCACAGTCATAGGGGAGGGGAATAAGGGAAAAATGGGAGGGAGGGAAGAATGGGAGGATACAAGGGATGGGATAACCATTAAGATGTAACAAGAATAAATTAATTAAAAAAGGGGAAAAAATAAAATATAAGAGCAGGCCTCCCAGGGATACCCACCAAACATGGCCTAACAAGATACAATAAGACTAGCCAGAAACCTTCAAGAAAGCTATGCTAACTAATCACTGAGGAGATTAATAAAATTAGGTTTATGAAAGAAATAAATGTACTAACAATATAAGAAAATAAGGCAATTAAATGGTGTTTGTAATGAAATTGCCAAGACTTTTCACTCTAAGACTAAATGCACTTTATTGTTGTAGTTGTCATTTTTGTTTTGAATCTTATAGCAGAAGAAAATGTAATTACATCTTTAAAAAAATTGTGTATTTGGCTAAAAACATTTCTCAAGCTGTGAAGCCTTTATTTCCTAACCCAAAGTAGAAAGAGTTGAAGGCAACAAGATCATCACTGTGTGTGAAGTCATTTTTCCAAGACAGAAATCAACTTAAGATGCTGGCATGCACTGGGCAAATCTACAGAAATAACTTAACTTATAGAAATAGTCTGTGTCAAATCTTCCAGTTAGTATAGATTTTTAAGGAACACTGCCCTAGTCGACTTTGCAGTGGCAAACTCTTACCAACAGTTCAAAGAAGGTAAGCTCCAAATAAATAAGCTGTGGTATTTCCCAGATAAAGGATGGACAGAGTGATTAATATTCAGTTGCCTCTTAGAGTATAAAAAATGCATGGTATTTTGGAAACTTGGAGAGAATCAACTAAAGAGGGGCTGGCGATTACAGTGATACACAGAGATGGTAGATGGGAAGCAGCGAAGCTCAACAAAGAAATCAAAGTAGACTGTGTACATCTCTCTTCCCAAAGGATGGTGCAGGCATCTACTTGTGTTGCCACTAAGAAGTCCCAAGAGAAACCTTTGATAACTAAATTATGTATCAATCTTCATAGTCTTTTCATTCACTTTGCTACTCAAAGTTTCTGTATATGCCCCAAATATGTTATTATAAAACTGAAAACTTACCAAATGACAAAAATCAATCCTTGAGGTACAGGACAAAGGTAAATCAAGGCCAGTAGTGTTTCTGTCTCTGGCATTGGAAGCAATTATTTTAAAACAGGAAAGTTGAGAAAGACACTTGGTGACAATGGATTTGGGTTTATTCAGAGCAAATGAAGTCTTGGCAACAGGGCCCACAAGGCTGGGCTGCAGCGACTTTGGGGATTTCTATACCCTTGTACCAATTTCAACCCATCCACTAAAGTCAATGGTTAGCTTTAAATCCCTCTTATCCAAAGGACAACAAATTATTTGACATTTAATTAATCTCATGGAACATACTATCAAAGTACATAACTTTGTGATCAATCTATCTGTATGTTGCACTTCAGATCCTAAATCACCCTTTTACCTCAGTGTGAAACAGTTTCATAAAATGGATTTTACAGCTTTGATAATTCTTTTCCAATCATCTATATAAGCATGACATGCATTAATCCATGGATTAAGACACAGTACTCTTTTTGCCACACCACCATCCATTCTTTATTAACACGTTTCTCTGGTGATAGATACTCTAAGCTGCATCTTTTTGGAACAGTAAAAAAATCAATACTGCAGATTTGCTACTGATTGTTATTGCAACAACTAAGTTTCATCAAAGAACAGAATATAAATAACTCATATTGAATCATACAGCAATAGAATTTAATATAGCCTGTGGGGAAGTGTCTCAAGAGATTAATATGAGATTGGTGTTGAAGTAGCAGCTTCATACCAGCATCTCCATGTTCTTCTATCCCTGAGTCTTTACCAATGAGCTTTGGGACCCTTGAGACAGTGATTTGTTCTTTCTTCGTGCAGAAATAGGCCAGATAGACTTCCAAACAATAACATTCTATAAACTCGAAAATCTTACAATCTAATCCTATCTGGTCCGAGAATTCTATGACGGAAAATGTACCCTCTTTAAAAGTTATAAAGCACTATCACTTGTATTTTCCATGTTCGCAAATGTGTTCATCTGAAAATAGCTCATTTTTATTAATTTATTTATGTATTTACTTTATGTCCCAGTCATAGACCCCTCCCTGTCTCTCCTTGCCCCACCTTTCCTCTCCCATAGCCCCTCCCCTATTTCTTGGAAAAGAAGAACTCCCCTCCCCACCCACCACAGCTCATCAAGTTCCATCAGGACTGAGTTCATCCTCTTCTCCTATGTCCTGATAAGACAGTCCCATGATGGGGAAGTGATCAAAAGGCTGGGAAGACAGTCCATGTCATACACAGCCCCTGCTCCCCTTACTAGTGGACCCACATGAATACTGAGCTGCCCATCAGCTGCATCTGTGTCGAGGACATAGGTCCACTCCATGCATGATTCTTGGTTGGTGCTTTAGAATCCACAGGAAAATAGCTGTTAAAAGTCTACTAGTAGGGGCTGGAGAGATAGCTTAGCAGTCAGGAAAACTTGATGCTTCCCCAGAAGGCCAAATTTGATTTCCCAGCACTCATGTTGGGACGCATGAAGAGATCCAATTTTATGCCTTCTTCCGGCCTCTGTGGGCATTTCACCCACATGCACATATATACAATGAGCCCACACACATACACGTGCTCTGCCCTACACACACAGACACACACAAACACACACTCATGCACACAAGAATCTGAGAGGTATGATATTTCTCAACTATGAACAGCTTTTGCTGTTAAATGTGTGTATGAGAGATACAAAGCCCCTTTGTCTCAACTCCTTTCTTTTATTCATACCACTTGAATGGCTAAAATCAACCTGGAAGGTGGAAGTGTCCCCTTTTGGAAAACATGTTTTTCTCAAAATTGATATATAAAACTTATATACCACCTGCCTTCTTTTGTATAAATTCATAACCTATAGAAAAAATTTTGAACAGTCCAACTTGAACATTTTTAGAAAATTTTCCTGGATGGAAAAGTGTCAGCAGCATCTAAAAGAAAAGGGTGTGAAGGCAGACGGTATCCCTTTGGATGTTGTGACCTCTCGGCAATTTGATGCTGCAAGGCACAGTGATCGGAAAGGCTACTTTCTTGGCTTTTATTTTTGACATGTGTGAGAACTCACTTTCAAGTCAAAACTGTTTAAACTTTGAATGCCTCCAAGCATTTGGAAGTTCACAAGCTGACAGCCAGGATGCAAGTTAGGTCAAGACCTCCTTTTAGGAGTGAATCCATCTCCTAGATGTCCTTTGTAGTATTCTCCCAGTGCCTGGTAGTGTTAAAATGCCTAGAATTTAAAATGATGGATGTCACAGAGCAGCTTTTGACAGACCCATGCATCTTCTTTAAAATTCCCATCTCTCCTAACTTAAAATGGTTTTGATTTGTGATAGATTTACTAAAAGAATTCCAGGGTGCTATATAAATGGTTCTTTTAGAAACAACTGAATTTCTATTCATTATCTCTCAGGTTCCCTATGGCATTTTAAAAGTTTTAGACACAGAAAGAGAAACCCATTGAATACCCACTAAGTGGGAAGCATTGATCCAAAGCCTGGATAAGATGAACTTTAGATATAAGTAGCTTTCTGAGAGAGCTTCCATTGTAAGATAACAAAAGAAGTATTTGTGAAAAATCATCGATAACTGTAGGTCACCAAGGCTCAGCTCTTAGATGAATATTACCTACAAGTTCTGTAGGTTCTGACTGTAAAATTAATGCTCATGAGCTTTATTCTGGATTTAAATACAAGTACAAGGTGCTCAGTGACAATGTATAAAGGCCGCTTAAAAGGGGATGAGTGATACTTGATGTAAGGTTGTGATGAAACATTTCTGATATGACCAAGGGTGACCTCAACCTTCTGTTATTCATGCTTCTGTGTTACACCTCCCTTCAAGTGTGAGTTGTGCTTACTGACTCGCTTCCATTTAATAAAGGACGATATGCAATGGAATGTCCTTTCCCATCTCAGGTTCCAAATAGACTTGTCCAAATCAGAACCCATTCTTGATTTTAAAAGTTTGGCTGTGGTCAAACGGGACTTCCAATGTGGCTAGGAAAACACTCACCCATCCTCAGAACCTCACTCTAATGTTTGTCCTGCCTACAAAAAGTGTAGAGATAAGGATGGTGTAGAGAAGGGAGGAATAGACAACCAATGCCTGGCCCAACCCACTCCATCGGAGAGAGCCAACACTGGACACTATTACTGACACTCTTCTCTACCAACAGACAGGAGACAAGCATCACTGTGTTCTGAGGGGCTCCACCCAGGAGCTGATGGAAACAGATGCAGAGACCCACAGCCAAACGGTAGAGAGAGCTTGGAGACTCATGTGAAAGGGACAAAGACACCAAAAGAATACATACAGAGTAAAATAACCTGAGCCCATGAAGCCACACAGAGACGGAACCACCAACCAAAGAGCATGCATGGGATGGACCTAGACCTTCTACACATATGTAGCAGATGTGTAGCTTGGTTACCATGGGGGGTCACCTAACAATGGGAGTAGGAACTGACTCTGACTCTGTTGCCTGCCTTGGGATCCCTTTCTTCTAGCTGGGCTGCCTTGCCTGGCCTCAGTGGGAAAGGAAATACTTAGTCCTTCTGCAACTTGTTGTGCCAGGGTGGATTGGTACCTTTCTCTGAGGAGCGGGGGAAGGGAGAAGGGAAATATGAGGATGAGACTGGGAGAAGATAAGTGAGTGATTTGCAATCAGGCTGTAAAATTATCAAATAAATTAATAAAGAAAAATTTAAAAATAAATAAAATCTTGACTTTGAAAAAAGTTAATGTCTCCTGAGAAAATTCATAAGGGAAGACACTGACATACTCAGCCAACTGCCAATGTGAACCTAAATCTGGTTAATAGCTAAATAATATAGCCTTAAAGGATATTACTACAGCTTACACAACTGCTTCATACTACTTTAGGACAAGGCCTGACATACAGGGATCCAGGTCACAGTGTATGGAGTAATAAAAAAATGTGTGGTTTTAAAGTCTAGATTTTGGGAGAATGTGTTACAGAGAAATAGATACTTTACACTGAAATATAGGATTGGGTATATTATAACTTCAACTAAGATGCAGTGATTTTAAAACCCCATGGAAACAGAGGATCTGGGGGAAAGGAAAGGAGGGGATGCCCTGGGAGGAGGATAATGAGAGGAGGCTGAAGTGAGAATATATTGAATGAGAGAAGAATAAAGAAAAAAAAGAAAACACACACAGACACACACATATGTATGTATGTATGTATATATATATATATATATATATATGTACAATCTCCGTAACTAAGCTTGGAATGGGGAGAGTAGTTAAAACCATAACATAAATTATTAATAAATATCTTTGACCCCAGAATAAAGAATTGGATTGGCAACCTAAGCAGTTCAAAAGTTTTGGATCTGAGGGGGACTTGAATGAAATAAGTAATGGCATCTTGCTAGTAAAAACCTTGCCTGTTGTCTATTAGATGATGGTGAGCTGGAGAATAGTGTGACTCTTTCTGAGTGGCTTGTTTTAGGTCCTCTGCATATATGCTATGGTTGTGTAGCTTGGTGTTCTGGTGAGATTCCTAACATTGGGAGAGGGGCTGTCCCTGGTTTTTTTTTGCCTACTTGTGGAACCCTTTTTCTCCCACTGTGTTCCCTTGTCCAGTTTTGATGTGATGGTGTATGCCTGGTTTTAGTGTAGTTTGTTATGGTTTGTTCGATTGATGCTCCAGGGAGGCTTACTTTTTTTCTGAGGGGAAACTGGGAGTGGAGTGGATCTGGGGAAGAAAGGAGGTGGAGGAAGGGACTGAGATAATAGGAGGGGGAGGGGAAACTACAGCCAGGATCTAAATACTATGAGAGAAGTAAAAATCAAACAAACCCAAATTGTCATTTTTTTAAAATTATATTTTAAAACTTTTTTTTTTTGAGACAGGGTTTCTCTTGTAGTCCTGACTGTCCTGGAAATCTCTTTGTAGACAAGGCTGGCCTCAAACTCATGGAAATCACCTGCCTCTGCCTCCTGAGTGCTGGGATTAAAGGTGTGCACCACCACACTCGGCTATTAAAACATTTTTTGAGATTTTAATTATGCCACTTCACTCTCAGTTTCTTCCCTCTGAACCCTCCCATATACCTTCCCCTTCTTGCTCTTTCAAATTCATGGCCTCTTTTTTTTTTATCAATTGTTACTGCACTATATACCTGTATACATATATGATCCTAAATATAACCTGCTCGGTCTATATAATTTGTTTACTACATTCTTAAAAGATACTTCTTAGGTATGTGGATATGTATGGCTCACATGTGAAAGTCAGAGGAGAATTTGCAGGAGTCCGTTCACTCTCAGGAAGCCAGGCTTGGTAGCAAGCATCTTTCACCTTTACCTGCTGAGCCACCTCACCTGCCCAGTCTCGATTTTTTTATATGAAGAAAATTGTAAGCTACACTTTGTTTTTCATTAGTTTTTTTTTTTTGCTAACATCTTCGAAGAAACGAAAAAAAAAAAAAGAAAAAGAAATGCTTCGCGTTTTTCCCTTCTTAAATGAAGTATTAAACCAGTTCTACTAAAGAAGAAAATTTAAAATCAAGCTTTGAGACTAAGCTGAATTAAATTCGTGCAGAAAAACTTTTAAGAAGCAAAGAATAAATGCGTTACTACCATCCTGAAATCTGTCTACTATATGCTGCTCGGCCTCAATCTTCAAGTTGCAGATTCTAAGTGACTGGTAGAGCATGATTTGGTAAAAATGATTCCATTAAAAGTAGGAGTGTTTTTGCCAAAAGTTTAACCTCAGTTATTCTTGGAGAAGTTCAGGATGGGCAGATCTTTACTAAATCCTGTTGTTGAGTCTTATTGCTTGCTGATGGTGTCACGTTTCTCTCACTTCAGTCCCAGCACA
This sequence comes from Acomys minous, assembly GCF_964271855.1. Classification (NCBI taxonomy): domain Eukaryota; kingdom Metazoa; phylum Chordata; class Mammalia; order Rodentia; family Muridae; genus Acomys; species Acomys minous. The sequence goes on along the minus strand of NC_140488.1, from coordinate 39,113,704 downwards.
TTGATTTTTATGTTTTGAACTATCTAATCCTCACAGACAGAACAGCATGACAGAAATTCAATTACGGTTCAAATTGATGATGTAGTTTGGAAGAAGGCCAAGGAGACATGTCTTATTAGTCTCAGAAGCATCACATCACTGTGAATGTGGAAGTGTTATGGAACAGTGCTCGTGTTAAAAGAATGTGGCCCGCTTGTTTAGAAACTCCTTGACCTTATTTAAGTTTGAATTTGAATAAGATTGGCTTTTTGTTTGTTTGTTTGTTTTGATTTTGATTTTTGTTCCTCTAGCACCACTGTTGTTATCCTTAAATGAAAAAAATATCTCAGCTATGTCCATTTATGGACCTAAGTTTAATGTTACAACTTAGGAGAGTGTAAAATATAGCTTTGGCTCTTCTCTTTAGCAATGTAATATAATATTCCTCCATGGTGCCTTAGTTGATGGCATTCTACAATTCCTACCCTCGTTTCCTGACATCATCTCTTATATGCCAGGCTCTCTTTAAACTCATTATATTGCTAAGCATGATCTTGAACTTCTTATCTTCCAGACTCCATCTCTTGTCTACTGGGGTTACAGATATGCACCACTATACGTGGCATAGAACACAGAACTTCATGCATGGTAGGTAAATATTCTCCCAAGGGAGCTACATACCTAACCCTTAGCCTTGATGTTTTTTTCTTCTTTTCACCCTCAGGCACAGTCAATGACCTACAAGTAACATAAATATTACTCATATACAATTTTTGTTTACATTTAAAAGGATGTTTGTATTATTTTTAAACTCATCTGCATAAATATGCACATTTTCAGGGGGTTATGGGGATGCCTGTGGAAGCTAGCGGCTTCCAATCCACCTGGAGTTTGACTTGCAGACCTTTGTGAGCCACCTCATTTGGGTGCTGGAACCCAAAACTCAGTTTCTTTGCAAAACTAATAGATGTTCCTAACCACTAGGCATTCGCTTCAGCTTCATTTATTTTAACTTCCATTCTTTTTCCTAAAAAAAAAGAGTATAAATTATAAACTATGGATATAAATATTCCCTTCAATTTAAATATGCTGTGGATAATGAAAGTACCTTCTGAGTCAGTATTTGATGTATAAACAAAAAAAGAATGAATTCTATCACTGCTCACTTTGTTTTTGAGAATGGTCAAAAAATTAAAATTCCCCTTCCTTGACTTTGTCTGCCTATTGTCATCATGGCACCTAATCCATAATAATTCCTTTCTAATTAATGTGATGAAACAAAGAATATTAGAGAAAGCTAGAGTTTTGAGGCACTGCTATTTAATATTCTACTTTAAGGGAGATCAAGTAGTCTTTCTAATAATACAGAGAATATCTGAGCTATCTCGCTCTCATTAGAGTTCATTTAATTACATTGTTTCTCATTACAAAATATTTATCTGTGAACTAATTTAGAATTCGTAAACATTTAAGAAATATTAGTCCATTAACAGCTCCAGTCTGACTTCACTGAGGCTACTTAGTAAATGAGAACAGTTGACAATTCTTTCTTTTATTCATACATTTGTGCTACAGTTAAATCAACGGGTAGACATGCCAGGGATACAAGAGCAAGGCACATTTTCCTGCTTCACATATCTTTGATAGTAAATGAAATAGCTATTTCATTCCATTTTTACCATGCAATGGTTTTAAAGTAGATTAGGAAGAACAATTTTCTGAGAACTTCTACATTTCCTATGCAGAAACATTCAAGTTCTTCCTGCTCAGGTAGGTAACACCAGACTAGACCATGTTTCCTAGAAACCCAATGAGGATGAAATAAAAATGTAACATCATTAAAAGCTTCAGAGAAAAACCAGAGAGCTAGTACATGAGATGATAAAGCCTACAAAGAGGAAATTCCTAATAAGGCTATCTTTTTACTCTCAGTAATTTTATCTCCTTAAATCACTTTCTAATTAAGTGTGCAGTTTACAAAGGGCTTTTAAAAAACACCCAGCAATATGATACTAATGGTGATTTGTAAGATTATTTCGAAAATATTATGTAGGAAGAAGATAATGTAGAGTTTCTTTAGTTTGCTTTGTTTTTGAGACAGAGTTTCTCTGTGTAGCCCTGGCTGTCCTGGACTCACTTTGTAGGTCAGGCTGGCCTCAAAATCCCAGAGATCTGCCTGCCTCTGCGCCCCTGAGTGCTGAGATTACAGGCGTATGCCACCATGCCTGGATGGGTTTTATTTTTCAATCTTAAGAAAATAAAGCTTAGGTCTTTCCTATCTTACATAAGTAAGCACATAAATAACTAAATAATTAATCAACCTGGCAGGTACCACAGCCTAGCTAAACTAGTGAAAGGAAGAACCTGAAATATTTAGCTAGTGATAAATTCTTGCCTAACATGCACAAGGTCCTGTTGATACAAAAATTAAAACTACAATTTCAAACAGATAAATAAAAGAAGCATATAAATATCATAATCTGAAATTTAAGTGTAAATTTGAAATATAAAGTTACATGAAAGAAACAAACCTTTGTTTAGGTAAATACATTTGAAACACTCAATTTCTCATTAAAAAGTACAGTTGTTAGGAGGTGTTAACTACAAGGTTTTGGCAACTAGGAAGACATTGTCTACAGATGTAAGACTCACTTAGATTAAGTAGGAAGAATAAGAGTTTATAAACATAACTAATTACAGTGTATAGTACTTCTGAAAATTACTGAGAATAAAATATTAATGAACTCCATGCTTTAAAAAATGATGATTATGGTATCAATCTAACCATTCTACAAAATAGGCAAATTTAAAAACATCATATTTTGGATAATAAAGATGATACTTTCTCAAATAAGATGTAAATAAAAAGGAATAAAATAATGAAGCTAATACAAAAATGACACAACAGTGATGTAAGAGCCAAAGAAAAATACTGCCAACCCAGAATCTCATAGCAAGTAAAACTATCTTTCATGTATGGTAGAAAATCACAGTGTTGACAAACAATTAAGAATAAAGAGAATGTGTCAAAACATACCCATGCTAAAGAATGAATAAAGGGAAATCTATAATTAAAACACAGAAAACTACTTAACCTAAAAAAAAAGTAGGAAAGAGTAAATTAAGAAAATATAAGGTATTTCAGAAAATTTAAATTAAAAAAGGATAGATGAGTATAAAAAGAATGTTTCTGTCAAATCACTAACTGCTCAATTTTAATGTTAAATACTGTGTATAAAATATGTATTATATAATATATTAGTGTATGAATAATTTACCACAACCAGTAAAGTAAGCCATGGAAACACAGAAATTCAAAATGGAAATAGAAATAAAGATGTCAACATAACATTTCCTCCCAAAAACCAAGAGAAAGACATATGTAAGAAAATGACAGCACAAGAAAATGGACAGTGAACAATATAAACAAAATAAGAATGAAGTGCAAGAGTTAATGTATGAAAATTTCATTAAATGAAAATTGTCACAACGTATCAACTAAAAACTGGAATCAAGCGAGCATATTAACAATGGACTGACTATTTTCATGACACTTCAAACATACCATATAGGCAGAATGAAAATAAATAGACAATAAAAGTAAGGAATGTAAGAAAGCAGGAGAGATGATGAAGCAGTTTAGAGCACTTGTTGCTCTTGAAGAGGACTCGGTGTTAATGCTCAGCACCTATACCATGACTCACAACTATAATAGCTGCAATTTCAGAAACCCAGTGCCCTCCTAAGGAGTCCATGGGTACCAGACAAGTATGTGGTAAACAGATAAAAGTTTCATAATGGTTTGGGCTATTCAACCAGAACTAGCCATTAACAAAAATCTGGAATATTATGTCAGAAATGCTGGGATCCGAATGGTCGTGAGAAACTCCAAACATCTTCTAGTAAGTGAGGAAAGAAGACAAAACTAATGGTAACTTTTGGTTTAAAATCTCTTGGAAAATTAACTTAAAGGCATACAGTCAACAAAATAGTGCTTGTTTAGGAAATCTACTAAATCTCAGCACAAGTATAGATTGTTGCTGCACGTGCTGTATATAAACTGCTACCTTTTGCTGAGTATACTACACACATCATGTTTCATAGGGATAAGGGGGAAAAGCAGGGCTCATTCTCATCCTCCAAAGGTGAAATATTTACCCAAAAGATTATAAGGCCTCAGCATATATCACCAACATAACTCCACATAGTAGAAAACTTATTCCAGCCAAATGGGAGCATCTCAGGGAAGATAGACCCAGACCTTTATGTTAATTGTAGAATGAACACACAGTTCAGGAGCAGGGTGTCAGAAATGCAGATGCTGGTTCACTAGGCAAAGCTTCCACATCAGGAATGAAAAGCTGACAATATAACAATCCATGGTCACCAAAACATTCCCTGATTGTAATGCAAGGACATCGCTCAAAGAGATGTGAGTCAGTCTCCAGGTACACAGCTCCAGAACAGAGGCACAGAGTACTCATTTCGTAGGTGAGAAAGACATAAAAATGAAAAGGTTGAGTGCTTTTTCCACAGAAGAATTACATATCTGAAAGAAGTTCAGAAGTTCAAACCTAGCAGTCCTTTGAAGTAATAAGTAAATTGTTGTTTGTTTGTTTGTTTGTTTGTTTGTTTTTAAACAGGAGTTTTCTACCTAGTCCTGGATAATCTGGAGCTCATTATATAGACCAGCCTGGCCTCAAACTCAGAGATCCAGCTGTCTTTGACTCCTGAGTGCTGGGATTAAAAACATACACAATCACAACTGGCTAAAATGCCTTTAATCAATTTGTATTAATTGGCAGCTCCATGAATGTCATAAACTCAAGGTATAGAGCATCTGGAAGTTTGGAAGGTGATAAAAAAAAGGGGGGGGACAAATAATAAAGCATTCTGAGATTGGTTGCCTGTACACTGCATGGTTTGCTAACAACTTAGAGAAGCAGGTTAAGAGCCTTGTCATCTCATGATGACTGAACATGAGCAAGGCAGTCATAAACCTAGAAATTTCTATTAAATAGTTCAGTCAATTTGCTGAACAAGAAGAAGCCCCCCCCCAAGTGTAGCAGTATCCAGTCTTATTACAGGCTGCCTTTCCAGAAGACCTGAGCTTCATTTCCAACACATACAAGGCATCTCACAACTTTCAGTAATTTCATTTACATGGGAAATTCTGCCCTCTTCTGGCCTCTTCTAGCACTGCAGTCATGTGACTGCATGCAGAGGAAACATACATACAAAATAAAATAAAACAATCACTTTTTGCAAAATACCTGGTCATGCAAAGAAACAAGTGTGTTCCATACATAAAAAACAAAAGCAGTAGAAACTGAAAAAGCCTAGATATCAATATATGCATCTTAAGACTTCAAAAAAGCTAAGGTAAAATTATTCCACTAATGAAAAAGAATCATATTTAAGAAGAAAAGAAGCATATAGATATTATGCGAGTAATGATAAAAAGAAAATATTCTTAGAAGAGAGATACATGTAATGATCAAGTAAATTTTAAAATAAAATTTGAAAAAACATGTACTGGGGCTAGGGACAATTATTGTTGAATATGAAAATGCCATAAAGAAACCTAGAATTTGAGGAGCTAATTAAAAAGATAAGTTTAAAAAACAGCAGACAAGCAGGGCATGGTGGCGCACGCCTTTAATCCCAGCACTTGGGAGGCAGAGGCAGGCAGATCTCTGTGAGTTCAAGGTCAGCCTGTTTGGTCTACAAAGTGAATCCAGGACAACCAGGCCTGTTACACAGGGAAACCTTGTCTTAAAAACAAATAAAAAACAGCAGATGATACCCACATGGATACCAGTTGTGGGTTTTGTCCTTGTGAGTTACTGGCCTAAGAGGGCACAAAATACAATACAGGATCCTAACTTTCTTCTTAGTTGCCCACTAGTTGTTGTTGGTTTGGTTTTGGTTTTTCAAGAGAGAGTTTCTTTGTCTAACAGCTCTGGCTGTCCTGGAATGCACTCTATAGACCAGGCTGGCTTGGACTTCACAAAGATCCACCTGCCTCTTCACCCTGAGTGCTGGGATTTAAGAGTGTGCCATCACTGCCTGGCCACATTTCAGATTTTTTTTAAATGTGCAGGTACAATGGAAAACACTAATATTCTTTTTTTAATGGGAAAAGACCCACAAATTTATGGCTTTAGCTATGACATGATAGTAATTTCACATTTGTATAGTTCCAAAGGGGTTGAAAATGGGATCTCAAAAAGATACTTGAATTCTCAAGTTCATTACAGCACTATTCACAGAAGCAAAGTAAGGCCTAGTGTTAAACTCCTATAATATCAGAATTCTGAAGGTTAAGAGGAGGATTGTGAATTCAAGTCTAGCATTTGATACATTGCAAGCTCAAGGTTAGCCTGCACTGTAAATTGAAACCCTGTCTCAAAAGACAAAAGAAAGAAAGAAAGAAAGAAAGAAAGAAAGAAAGAAAGAAAGAAAGAAAGAAAGAAACCAGTGCAAAAACAAACAAAAGACCAAAAGCAACAACATTTGAGATAAGGAGAAACACTAACTGAATATATAAAAAGATTAAAAGTATGTGACACATACATCCACTGTAATAATGTTCACCCTTTTAAAGGGGAGTCCTGTTGCATACCACAACATAGGTGTTTTGTGAATATTTATCCTAAATGAAATATATTGGTCTTAGTACACATACCACATGAACCAAACTTTGGGATGTATGTAGCTTAGTTAAACTTACAGAGGCTGCAAAAGATATATGAAGAAACAAAAGCATAGAGTAAACTGTCAGAGGCTGGGGCAGGGTAAAGTGAACCTCTGTTCTGTGACTGCAGAGTTTTAGTCACAGAAGACAAATATGTTTGAGAAATCTGCTGTGCTTATACTTATCTATACTGCGCTGTGACTTGAACGATTGTTAAGGGTAGATATGTCTCTTTCATTGCAAAAGAAAAAAAATGGTGACATTGACTAAATGTTCTATCATCTAAGAAGGATTTCAGAAGTCTTGTGTATGTTATATAAAAACAAATTCATAAAGTGTGATAAGTTTTAGATACATAGATAGAATGGTGTTTGGTATCTCTGCATTGGCTGTAAATTGGTTAACCCTAAAAGAATACTATGGCACTTATTCTCTGACAAAAAAAGATTTTGTTAAGCATAGCACATTTTAGAATCAAAGTCAATCTGAATTAAAGCTTTCAAGATTTTAGCACATAATCTGCAAAAACATCTAGTTATTACAACGTGCAAAAGAGGATTATCACTTCCCAAGAGATGCTTAAAATATTTCAGGCTCCGCTAAGTAGAATTTATATTCTTGGGATCACCATTCCTCTTAATTGAAACCTCTGGCTTATTAGAATACTTTTATTATTCTAAACCCCAAACACGTTAAATGCATTTCCTGAGGTTACGGTATTAAACAGTTGTCTCATTCATTTATATTTCAGTCTCAATTTATTTGCTTGTTGTGTAATGCTTTGGAATAATGGGCATTTCATTGACTCTGTTGTTCATTGATTCCAATCTCTAAGACCTATAACACTGCCTGGAAGTATGTCACATTGTCTCGCTCAGTAGGAAATGATCATTTGGAAACATAAAAAAGAAAAGCCTGTATCCTATAGGTTGAGTTTAGATTGAAGTCATTTCTTGATGCTCATTGAGAGTAATTTATTTTGTAACATTTTCAGAAGTTTTGGGTTTTATTACTTAGAATTCTCAATGAATTTCTTAGCCCCTGGGTACGCTATAATAGTAACTCATATATTATCAAAATTTGATTTGACAAGATCCAGAATCACATAAGAGACAAGACTCTAAGCAATTCATGAGGTGTTATTTAGAGAAGGTTAGTCTCTGGGCATACCTGAGAAGCATTGTCTTGATGGGTTAATTGATGTAGAAAGATCCTCCAACACTAAGGGCAGCAAGATTCCCTGAGGTTAGTTTCTGGGGCTGCATAAAAATAGAGGAAGACATCCCCCTGATGGGAATGTCTTACCAGGCCATCTGGGAAAGAAACATGCTCAGTCCTGATGTGCCTTGATGAGCTGAGGGAGATGGGAAAGGGGCACTCCCCTTTTCTGAGGAATTGGGGAGGTGGGATGGGGAGATGGAGGAAGGGTGGGACTGGGAGGAAAAGATGGGTGCTATGACCAGGATGTAAAAATGAATAAACAAATAAACAAGTTTTTTAAATAGAGGAAGACAAATAAGCAAGAACATTCATCATTTTTGCCTCCTGTCTGGAGACACAACTTGACCACCTGCATCAAAACCCTGCCGCAGGACTCCCCATTCATGATGGACTGTAACCCTTGAACTATGAGCCAAAATACATTCCTTCTCCCTGAAGTTGATTCTTTTGGAGAATTTTATCACAGCAACAGGAAAATTAACTAATACATGAACTGCAAATTCAACTTTTACTCTTCTTTGATAACATTCTTAAAAACTTAATGTACCTCTGAGTTAGGCAGTTGAAGAAAGCGAAGCCCACTACTGTTAATTAGTATACCAAAATCATCTAGCTCATCAGTGTAGTGTTTTATGATTACTGGTTTTCTTCTTTTTCTCCATCAGAGACTTGAGAAGGAATAATTTTGATTACGTGAGTATGCCAGGAGTGCAGGTTAGTAGCTTTCCAAATGAGAAGATGACTGAGACATTTTGCTACCTGAATAGTCACCCAAAGCATTCTATAATGTTGGAGCACCATCTTCAGCCTTCTGGCCCAATGTAGCTGACAGAAATATTTGTGAGGCAGGAACTATTGAGGACTTGCTGACCCTGTCTTGATGGAATTTGGCTGTCGACTCTGCCTGCATCCAAGCTTGCCCTTTTTTAGGCAGAATTCTGTCTGTGGTAGAAATGAGGACATTTTGGGGTTGAAGACCAGATAGTTTAGTTTCACAATTAAGCATAGTTGTTCAGTGGTTAAGATGTTTTTAGGTCTAGATAGATGTTTTAAGTTGATAAAGATGAGATATGATAGATATTGATTTACATTCAGAATTTTAGATGCACCTTAGATGTTTTCTTCAAGACTGCCAAATACAAATAGCCAAAACACTAAGAAGGTAACACTTATATAATTCCTGATTTTGTCATGGTTTTTCTTGCTCTAGGTCGTTTATTGTATATGTGTGTAATAATATAAATGTATATGTTAAAAATTAATAAGAAAAGAAAATTTTTAAAAATAAAATGTAAAAAAATTGTTGATGTTCTGCCTCTAAATAAGTGTATTGAAAATTAAAAAGTTACAAATACAGCCTCATTGACTTAAGTAAACTATTATAAATGATAGTTGAATATTTCATAGCAATAAAAGAATGAAAAATTATTTTCCAGCTCTCTGCTCTTTCAAAAAGATGATATCATTCATTACAAAATTTGAGGCATATTGATTAAAAATAATCAAGAAAATAGTAAAATGTATGCATAGAAATGAGTGTGGAGGAGTTCATGAAAATGAATTAAATGCTATGTTGTCTCTGCTCTGAATGCTCTTCTTTAAAGAATGCTCTGGGCCACTTATGTTAAATTTTAAAATGTTAACAAGCCAGTTCTTCACTTCATTTTGAGTGACTAGAAAGCTAAAGAAGTCATATGAAATAGAATCAATAACGTCAATTACCTGTTCAAAAGCAAGAATGATTGAAATTAGATTCATTTAATAGTGTTGCTGACCAAGAAAGGAAAAGTTTCTGTTAAAATTTTTAAACAACAAGAACAGTAACAATATGAACTGGCAAGTAGTATCACCATGTACTTCTAGAATATTGAGCATTATTTTGATTGGACTGATAATACTATTTTATTGCTAATAGTCAATATTGAAATACGTTTCTTACAGACCTCTTTACTGAAGGGATAAATCTTACAAAACAAGAATGTTCTGCATAGTATGAATGGCAATTTCATTAACATTTTCATTGTATAAGAAAATATATCTAACTATTGTTCTTATAAGACTTATCTATGGACCAGGAACTTTCAATTAGAAATATCTGTTGAATAATGAGGAAATGTTCATTTAATCTGAATAATCACAGAAGTTAATGTCAAAGAGAGTTCTCTTGTAAAACAGACTGCTATTTTAGAAACTTATTAGCAAGACACACTTCCACTTAAACTAGATAAAATAGCATCAAAATATAGCAATTAGCAACAATTAGATTGTTTTGACATAAATGTATCCAAGATTGAACAGTGATAGAACAAACTATGTCTCTATTCATTCATTCTAAGTCTGGCTTGCAAAATGAAAGTATATGATACAAATGAAATTAGTTTTATAAATGTTGTTTTTCTTTTTTCAGATGAGGGCATGAGCCACTATCAAGCCTTTCTAGCTCTTTCTGAACTCTCACCAGCTGGTTCAACTTAGCTCTTATGGCCTAAACTGCTCAGAGTGACTGATTTAAATTTGGCTTCTCTTGGCTTTTGACTGAATTGTTCTGCCTAGTCTCAAACTAATTCTGGCAATATGTTTTAATCTTCTGTCTTCCCATTCTCTGGCTCATTTTGTCTTCACCTGTGTCTAGTTTGTTCGCTCTGCAACCTATCTCTGTAAAACTGTCCCAGTAAGAAACTCTTGGTAATTCTCCCTCCCTCCCTCCCTCTCTCTCTCTCTCTCTCTCTCTCTCTCTCTCTCTCTCTCTCTCTCTCTCTCTCCCTCCCTCCCTCCCTCCCTCCCTCCTCACTCCCTTCCTCCCTCCCTCTCTGAGCTGCTCTTAAGTAGTCTCTCTTTCCTCTCCTGTCCCCATATAAGTAGGGCATATTTTATCTCTGACTCATTCTGTCAAATCTTTCTCTGATTCATTCCTTGGTGTGCCCCACAGTCAGATGTCACTTTCAACCATATGTGATTCCTTCTATAAACTAACCTTATCTTTATTCTTTGGAATTAAAGGTATATACAAAGGGAGGGTCTGTACTCTAGCCAGATCCTACTGTAATCCAGGTCATGTCTGCATTCCAGCTAGATCACATAGACCAGAAGGTCTTTGTGTGTGATCCCTACTAGAGCAGCCATGTTGCTCAATTAAAATTCCTCTACATATTCAAATGAAAATAAAATTCATTTGTATTTGCATATATGGTTTAAACTATACTTTGAAGAATAACTCATTTAAATGACCTATAATATCATTTTGGAAATCTAAAGCATAAAATAATCACACAGAAAATGCCTAGGCACAAAAAAATTTGTTTTATTGTTTTTCTGGTGTTGTAAGTTTGGTGTGTCAAAATGTTATTGTTTGAGCATTTCTATTTTGATCAAATCTACACTTACTCCTTCTCTTTCAACTCCTTGTATATCCTCCACCACCATTTTCTATTTAATTTTCAATTTTAACCCACTAAATCCACTTAAGGTAGCCTATATGTACATAAGTATAGGACAATCCACTGAATATTGGGAGCTTTCTAGGGATCACATCTCTAAAATTCCTGGCACTTTCCCTCTGCCAGAAGCCATCTATTGCCAAAAACTCCTAAACTAAGATCAAGAATTCGAAGCAGTTTCTCATCCATGGTGCGGTTACTTACAGCAACGATCTACATGTTCTATTTCTTTTTTTATTTCAAGGCATTGCTTTTCAGTTTTTAATTTACAGGTAATTATGAATAGAGTGATTGCAGCATTTATCAAATGTCAGAGAGAAAGTCGAACATCTAGAGAAAAATTAACTTAGGAAATGAACACATTTCCAATGTAAAATATTCAGTGTTCAAGGAGGTTCCGCCCTTAAAGAAAAAGAAGAAAACTAGTCTTTCACTTGCCTCCTCTGTCTTTTTGTTTTCATCTCTGTATTATTATCTATTTCTCTGTCTTGTTCATATGTATCATCACAGATCAACCAAAACATACATGTTAATCACTCTGCATTACACTCATGAACTAAAAACATAGAAGAATTAACTTTTTAATTTTGATAATTATGGGTGTTAATATGTCATAGTGCTAAATTTCTTTAATACTAACAAACTACGAGTTTCTACTTATTCATAAAATTAGTTCACAGTGTGCAGAACATGTTAGTAAACAATATATTGATACATCAAACTAATGATAGGGAATTTATATTTACTTTTATTATCAAGGTAATTGAATAGCTCATTAATGATAAAAAGATAGGTAAACTTTTCCCATTACACTTTGGCATCTCATATGCTGTAACTTACAATATTGTCCAAATGTCCTGTGCTTTCTGTATAAATACTTATTATTTTGTAGATCTCATGAATAAAATAATGAGTAAATCAATGCTTACGGTAGGCCAGTATCACTTATAATGAGCAAGAATAACTTTTGGTAAGTTAGAATCTCTATTTATATGTACTACCTAACATGAGCTTGATAACAAATTGCTTATGTCATTGTTTTATATTATGCCCTGTTTGTAATATCAAAATCCTTGGATATACATGATAGTAAGTAGTTAAAAGATGTGTTTATAATCTAAAACATATTTTGATCATCAAAATTCAAATGAATATATTGTTTTATAAACTGTCCACTAAATAAAGAGTAGATCTGGATACAATGTAGACATGAAGTTGCGCATGTATGAAAAGGGGGAGTGGGTCTGGGAGGAGTTCAGACAGGGGTTAAAATGATCAAAATATCATGTATGACATTCTAAAATAAGAAATAAGTAAATATATTTTAAAAGTGTTAAGTCTGATCAGATTTAATTAATATTGTTAATAGCTTAAGTATTGTTCACATCTTGATATAGCCCCATTTCCATGTTTAAAAATGGTGATATGAAAAGTCAATAAATGGCACAAAGCAACTTTATGAAGAGATACTGACTTTAAATAGAAATTTGAAATTATATAAATTGAGACTCAGTACTTGATCTTCAGTCTGACCGATAGAGGATCCCGGTTATTTTAAATCATATTTGGATAATATCAGTAAAGTAGGTGAAAGTGAAAAGACAGATGTGTGTGAAGGAGAAAGAAAATATGTGGGGATTTCCCTCTGACCTTGTAATTAATTTTCTAAAATATCTAGTTTGGTTCAGAAGTAGACCACTCGCTTGCAAAGGATGACCAAACAATTACCCAAATAAGTCATAGGCTTTGGAGCTTTAGTGAAAGGGAGAAACAAGATATAAAAGTTTATATTTTTTTTGTTTATTTGTGACTATTTTTGTGAAAAGTTAATGTAAATTAGACAACAAACTGATGTTGACTCATATTTCTTGTGGTTTTGCTGAAAATTAACTAGTAAAAATATAATCTTCTGAAAACATTAACAAAATGCTCTCTAATCTTTATTTTTTCCAAGCGCTATTTACATTTGTTGAAATAGTTGCTAAAAGACTTGACATTGTTTTAGGTAAGTTGTCTGGTTGTAATGTATTTGTATACATGTGTATCTGTGCTATTTTGACTCCAGAATCACACACTACTGGTTGTTAGCAACCGAACCAAATTATCATTCAGTGTAATGCTGTCAAATAAATGACATTTCCAGCCTGACTTAATTTATATTCTAAGCTCACTAGGAACTTCAAATGACTTCACACAGTTTTCAAAATCCTCAATCTACAATCACTTCCTAAATATAAAAGTTCAAAAGAATTTCAATACGTTTAAAAGTCAAAGGTGCCAAGAACACCTCGTATGTGATGGAGATAGTGGGAGTATCATTCACTTGTGCTCCCAAGTGAATATTCAAGTGTTAATAGCACGCTCTTGGGATTTGTACCAAGAAGTCAAGTGCAGTGTGTTACTACCATTAGAGGGAGGAACAACAGGAGAAGGAAATGTTAATTCATTATATTTTAATTTTTAAAAGGAGGAATTTTATTTTTACTTCACTTTTATGTGTGCTATGTTAGAGAATTGGCTGTTTGTGCACACGTGTTCACATTATGTGTATGTTCAAGGAAGGAGTGTGTTAATTTATCCTAAGTGCCACCACACCTTGCAACTCTCTTCCTTTTAAGGAAGCTAGACAGTCTGCTTTGTTTTCTTTTATTGCTTCTTTGAGCATTGGCATTAAATAATAGACTCTTGTAACCCATTGATCAAAAAACATGCCTCTTAGTTAAGTTGACATGACTATAGTGTTGCTACAAACAAGACATTAAGTTTCCTTTCTCACCACTTGAACTATCACATGAATAATGTATTTGCCTCATGTGTTTATGTTGGTGTTGCTTTTGTTTTAAAAAAAAAAGCGATGTGAGTGGTAGGGAGAGATGTGCATGTATGTGTGTGAAGGTACACATGGGCGTCCATGGAGTGTGGGAGGGAGAAGGTCACCTTCTGCTGCTGTTCTTTCAGAACTGTTCATCCTAATAGGACCCAGGGTTGGTCGATCTGGCTAAGCTGAGCATCTAGTGAGTGATAAGAGTGTGCAGTCTCTGTCTCCCCAACACTGTGATATGATCACATACCACCATGCTGTCTTTTTAAATGTGTACTAAGCATCAAACTCAGGCACTCATGCTGACAAGGCAAGCACTTTACTCACTTACTCAGCTTCCCAAACACCAGATATGCCTAAGGAGAATCAAAATATATGTAGTGACAAAGAATATTTTGGTATAAGGTACATATAAATGATTTTTCAAATAATATTCATTAATAAATTATATGTTACCTTTCCCTACAAAGCATTTATTAGATGCATGAAATTTTGTTGGGAAAAATAAAAGATTAGAAATTAATTAGATACTATTTAAGTCAAGCTTTCTCATGACAAGTGAGAATCAGGAGTTTTGAAACAGATTCTAGTTTTCTGGGAATATTGAGACCACTTAGGGTAGTTGATCCAAGATTTCCACTTACTTATGTAGGACAGATATCCAGTACAGATTTCTTTACTGGACTGCAATAGTGCTTAAAATTACCTGTTATAAATTGAGTCACACACAAGTTGTTCAGTCTCTCAAAACAAGGGATATCACTTTCTATCAATTGCAATGCCTCAACAAGACCTGCACAATGGCAATACAAGTGGACATGATTCTATGGGCATGGACATTTCCTTAGGGGAACAGTACAAGACATCAATGACTGCTGAAAGAGATTCTTCTGCAGGAATATATACTATAGTTGTGTGTGTGTGTGTGTGTGTGTGTGTGTGTGTGTGTGTGTGTGTGTGTGTGTAAAAGTAATAAAGAAAATGAGGGCCCTGAATTTGAATTTGAGAGGGAGTAATAATGGCATGGGAGGAGTCGGATGGGGGAGGGAGGGGCAGAAATGATGTGAACTGTACTAAAGTATAAAATTCTCAGAAAATAAAAACGTAAATATAACTACACATTTTTGAAATAAGGAATTACAATAGTTCATGTTTTAAGTCCAAGAAAAATAAGCTTACAAGCCATTAATCGGTGCTACCTAGTTACATTATTAACTGTATTTATGCATGTTTGTGTATGCAGGTATGTGTCTTTAGCTGGGGATAGAACTCAGGGGTCTTTACATATAAGTACATATTCTATTACTAAGCTGTATTTCTAACCACTAAATACTAATTCTGATAGTTGGCACTAAACACACTTATCATACTTTATCTACTCAATTCTTAATACAAGTACATAGGATATTACTACTGTCACTTAGATAAAAAAAAACAATAACTTTGAAACATCTGGAAAGATGTTTTGAGTGTTATCATAGTTTAATTCTGTCGACTTTAAAGAAGGTTTAACAGCACCAGCATTACAGAGAAATTGGGTGGGGATGGAAATAAAGACATGTACGGGATTATAAGAACACTAAGGCAGTAAAAAATAATTGCAGCAGCAGCAGCAACAGCAGCAGTTAAAAAGGGAACAAGCCAGGATGGCTAGTGTCTTCTTCATCAACTCCCACAAGCACTATCCATCACAGGTTGACGTGTCCAGTATCTAGCAGTTCAGTAAACTAGCCACTACCTATATACATATTAAACAGTTATGCTGTCAACCGCTACAGAGTAACTTCAAGTGTCTACTTGAACTCAGCTTTAATTGTAACAGGTACATTCATGTAGTAGCTATAAAATTAAACAGCACAGACCAGGAGGACAGAAGTTTTGTTATTTCAAAAACAACTAATCAGGTAATGCTTCACTTTGTAATAAAATATTTGATGGGGCCTGTGAGTATTGCAGCAGTTGTGCATTGCACATCTTTTATTACATGCAGGTAATGAAGGTATGATCATATACTGAAAAGAGCAGGAGGCCAGAGGGCAAGTGAGGAGGTCCTACTTGAATAGTGCACAATGTGGCTGCATAATCATGAGCTCCACAAAGTGATTTTCCCTCCTTTCCTAACTAAACAGATATACTTCAAAGACTTCATTTATATGTGGCTTGCTTGATTACATATAGATTGATACTCTTTAACAGATTACAATACACAATTTCTTTTTATCAAACTGAAGAAAATATCACTTAACCTTCAAAACCAAGTTTCTGGTTTCTTTCTGTTGACATGTAGAGCAAAAACGTTTATGAATAAAGTTCTGGGACATTGTGCTATGTAGGGGCTTATTGTTCCTACTGAGCACTAATGTAATTCGCATGTTACCAATAGCTTATTCTCTTTTATATCTTTAAATAGTTTCTCTCTAAACCCAAGTACCCTATACAAAGCATTCAGTCTGTGTTACAACATTTTCTGGAAACTATTTACATTGCTTCAAGTGATTATTTTAAAATACTTTTTAAAATATGGTCACAGCATAGAAGCAAATACTATGTTTGCAGACAATAAATGGAAGAGGAAAACGTTGTGGTAATTGGAGGAAGTCAGATTCAGAAAGACAAATAATAAGTTTTTGTCATATGCCAAACCTCTATTTAAATCTGTATGCATTGGATGGATTGGAAAGTGTGGCTCATGAAATTAGATGGGGAACTATGAGAGAGATAGAAGAGATCTTAAGTGGGGGAGGAGGGAAAAGAGCTACTAATGGATTAACTAATTTGCATGCCTGAAAGCTACAGAGGGAAGAAGTGTGCCAACAAGCACAGGGAAGTCAAACAAGTATAGAATAGACATTATTATCATAAGGACTTTGCTTTAATATGTATTATCCTAGACTAAATCACAAAGTATGGCATGCATTATATATTCTATCCACAATCTGATAAAAATTACACAAAATAACATTTGAATAGCAGTCTACAGTTTGCAAAGTAATTTGATCATTTCACTTATTTCTTGCAACAGCCCTTGACATGTTATTTCCACTTTAAAGATAATGGCATTATATCACAGAGTAGTTAAATATCTTAGCAAAGCCATACCGTTTATAATTTTTGAAAGATAAATTAAAATCCAAGATTGTTTCACTTACTGAAACAGAAGTGCTCTGAAAAATTACATCACATGACAATATGTTATTTACCTTTAAGCAAAATGTAGGCAGACACATCTTCATGTCCTTAAACTAACAGACTTTTCGCGCGTGTGTGTGTGGTGCCAATTTAAATAATTTTATTAGACACTGCATTTTCTACCTAGGAGAGATACAGTGTTATAAAGTGCAATGTTCTTTCCCTGTGCTCATGTTCCATGTTCAAGTATTGAGAATGACCAGTTTAATTTAACTGCCATGTAACTTGCTAAATAAATTTGGGTCCTTCAAATGTTTCCCTGTGGAAGAATGTTACACCTCTACTTGGGACTGACTTAATCCACCTCCTCAATGGTGGAGCCTGAAGAACCATCACCCGATGGAGGTGCTACCCCACCAGGGAAGCCACCAGGCATCCCTCCAGGCATGCCACCAGCACTCTGGTGCAGCCTGGTAATAATGGGGTTGCAAACTTTCTCCAGTTCTTTCTGCTGGTGTTCAAACTCCTCCTTCTCTGCAGTCTGATTCTTATCCAGCCAACTGATGATTTCATTACACTTGCCAAGAATCTTTTGTTTGTCCTCATCATTGATCTTGCCTTGAAGTTTCTCATTTTCGACTGTTGCTTTCATGTTGAAGGCATACTACTCCAGTGACTTCTTGGAGAAAACATCATCTCTCTGCTTCCCATCTTCAGCTTTGTATTTCTCAGCTTCTCGGACCATACTCTCCATATCCTCATGGCTCAAATGTCCCTTGTCATTGGTAATGGTGATCTTGTTCTCCTTTCCTCTGCTCTTATCTACAGCGGAAACATTGTGTTCCAGGCTCTTCCCCACTTTTTCTTCTAACTGATTTAGTGTCTCTGGTTTTATGCTGAGGTCTTTAATCTACTTGGACTTGAGTTTTGTACATGGTGACAAATATGGGGCCAATTGCATTTTTCTACATGTAGACATCCAGTTAGACCAGCACCATTTGTTGAAGATGCTATCCTTTTTCCATCGAATAGATTTGGCTTCTTTGTCAAAAATCAAGTGACCATATGTGTGTCGATTCATTTCTGGGTCTTCGATTCGATTCCATTGATCCACTGGACTATTGCTGTGCCAGTACCCTGCTGTTTTAATTACTGTTGCTCTATAATTCAGCTTGAGATCAGGAATGGAGATTCCTCCACAGGATCTTTTATTATATAGGGTTGTTTTAGCTATTCTGAGATTTTTGTTTTTCCATATGAATTTGAGAGTTGATCTTTCAATGTCTTTAAAATATTGTGTAGGTATTTTTATAGGGATTGCATTGAATCTGTAGATTGCTTTTGGTAAGATGGCCATTTTTACTATGTTAATTCTCCCGATACACGAACAAGGGACATTATTTGGCTATGTCCCCTTGATGGGGAGGCCTGATGGCTCTCAGAGGAAAAATAGCAGACTACCAAGAAGAAACTTGATACCCAAGCATCATATTCAAGGGGAGGAGGTCCCCGTCAGTCGTCAGTCACAGTCATAGGGAAGGGGAGAGGGGTGAAAGCGGGGGGGGGGGGTATAGGAGGATGCATGGGATGGGATAGTAACTGAAATGTAATATGAGTGATTTTATTTTTCAATAAAAAAGCATTAAAAAAAAGAAACATTGAGGATCCCATTGGTATCAATGACAAAGGTGACTTCAACCTGAGTGACACCGTGGGGTCCTGGATGTATGGCTTTGAGCTCAAACTTTCCAAGCAGGTTATTATCCTTGGTCATGGCCCTTTCACTTTCATACACCTGAATGAGGACACCAGGTATATGAGTGATGAAGTGGTGTAAGTGATGAAAGTCTGTGTCTGCTTGGTGGGAATGGTAGTATTGTGCTTGATGAGGACAGTCATGACTCCACCAGCAGTTTCAATACCAAGGGAAACAGGAGTGACAACCAAGAGCAGCAAATCCTGAACATTCTCAGACTTGTCTTTAAATAGAATGGCTGTCTGGACAGCTGCACCATAAGCAAAGCTTCATCAGGGTTAATGCTCTTATTCAGTTCTTTTCCATTGAAGAAGTCTTGCAGAAGCTTCTGAATCTTGAGGAATCTAGTAGAACTGCCAACCAGGACAATATCATGGATCTGTGACTTGTCCAGTTTGGAATCTCAAAGGGCCTTTTCTACAGGGTCCAGTGTGCCACGGGATAGGTCAGTATTCAATTCTTCAAATCAAACCCAAGTAATGGAGGTATAGAAGACTATTCCCTCATAAACAGAATCAATCTCAATACTGGTCTGTGTGCTGGAGGAGAGGGTGTGCTTAGCCCATTCACAGGCAGTACGGAGATGCCTGACAGCTCTCTTCTTCTCACTGATGTCCTTCATATGCTTTTGTTTAAACTCGGCAATTAAGTGATTGACAATTCTGTTATCAAAGTCTTCTCCACCCAAGTGGGTGTCTCTAGCTGTTGATTTGACTTCAAAAGTTCCATCCTCAACAGTGAGGATTGACACATCAAAACTACCACCTCCCAAGTCAAAAACCAACACATTCTTTTCTGCTTCAACCTTCTTATCTAAACCATAAGCAACAGCAGCAGCAGTTGGTTCATTGATAATTCGAAGTACATTGAAGCCAGCAATAGTTCAAGCATCTTTCATTGCCTGTTGTTGAGAGTCATTGACGTAAGCTGGCACTGTGACCACGGCATTAGTAACAGTCTTCCCAACATAGGCTTCTGCAACTTATTTCATCTCAGTCAGAATCATAGAGTACACTTCCTCTGGGTAGAAACTTTTGGTCTCCCCTTTGTATTCTACTTAGACCTTGGGCCTGCCAGCATCATTCACCACCATGAAGGGCCAGTGTTTCATACCAGACTGAACAACTGAACAACAGCATCATCAAACATACGTCCAATCAGATGTTTGGCATCAAAAACTGTGGTGATGGGGTTCATTGCAACCTGATTCTTGGCAGCATCTCCAATCAATCATTCTGTGTCGGTAAAAGCAACATAGCTCAGTGTAGTACAGTTACCCTGGTCATTGGCAATTATTTCCACCTTTCCATGCTGGAAGACACTCACACAGGAGTAGGTGGTGCCAAGATCAATGCCAACTTCAGGTTCCTTAGACATGGTTGCTCTCATGTAGGCCCAACTATGCTGACAAAGAGACCACACAAACCCCGAAAGTTGCCAGTGCATTTAATGAGCAACTAACAGATTTTTAAAAACTGTCGTGTTTTGTTTACCCAACTCTGAAATCTCAGTCTGGTAGCTCTTGTTTTTTTTCTGTTGCTGTGATAAAAATATCTGAATAAAGCAGAGGCTTATTTGGGCTCACATTTCAAGGCACAGGCCACCATGGTAGAGAAATCCAGCTTGAAGTAGCTTGACATATTGCAAGCAAGTTAATGCTAAACTAGCTTTTTGTGTTTTCCATAGTCCAGGAACTCCACCATGAGAAATTAATGCTATCCACAGCACATGGGTCTTCCTTCATGGTAAAGTTAAGACAATCCCCCATAGGCATGTCCACAGATTCACCTCTCAGGTGCCTTTAGATTCTGTCAAGTTGACAGTTAACAGTAACCAGAACCACAGTTTAAGAATAGACAGTAGTTTTGCCTTTTCTACTAGGTTTTTGTTTTCATAAATGAGTATAGTCCTTTTCTTTTCTTAATATGGACTTTGTCTATTTATACTAAACTACATAAGTAAAAACAGTTGTGAAGTAATCAGACAAGCCATATGTAAAAGCTATATTCAAAATATTTAGCTCATCTGTATTTGACAATCTTGAAGAAAATACTTTCTATCCTATCTATGTGAATTTAAAAGTTTGTACCTAAATCATTCCCTCCTATATCTTGTAGTTATCAACTTAAAATTTATTAGAGTTTAAAACATTAAATACTAAACAATTTAAACTTAAGTGAAACTATAATTATCTAGTCTTCAACTCTATCATAGAATTGATAAGGAATAAAATTGTTACTGAAATAGGAAGTGCAGACAAGCATTTCTAAAACTAAAAGATGACAGAGACAGTTTGCTGCCTGAACAGTCACCTAAAACTCTCTAAAAGGTTAGATGAAGGGTTGGTGAAGATCTTTTCCCAGTCTGTAGGCTGTCACTTTGTTCTGCTAACAGTATCTCCTGCCTTACAGAAGCTTCTCAGCCTCATGAGGTCCCATTTATTAATTGTTGACATTAAGGCCTGGGCTGTTGGTGTACTGTTCAGGAAGTTGTCTGCTGTGCCTATGTGTTCCAGGCTCTTCCCCACTTTTCCCTCTAACTAATTAATGTCTCTGGTTTTAAGTTGAGGTCTTTAATCCACTTGGACTTGAGTTTTGTGCATGGTGACAAATGGGTCTAATTGCATTTTTCTGCATGTAGACATCCAGTTAGACCAGCACCATTTCCAAAATATATAAAGAACTCAAGAAATTAAACACCACAAAACCAAACATCCCAATTGAGAAATGGGGCTCAGAACTAAACAGAGAATTTTCAACAGATGAATATCAAATGGCTGAGAAACACTTAAAGAAATGCTAGTCCTCGTTAGTCATCAGAGAAATTCAAATCAAAACGACACTGAGATTCCATCTTACACCCATCAGAATGGCTAAGATCAAAAACTCAAGTGACACCACATGTTGGCGAGGATGTGGAGAGAGAGGAACACTCCTTCATTGTTGGTGGGAATGCAAACTAGTACAACCACTTTGGAAAGCTATCCAGCGCTTTCTCAGAAAAATGGAAATAGGGCTTCCTCAAGACCCAGCTATCCCACTCCTTGGAATATACCCAGAAAATGCCCTACCATACAACAGGGGCATATGCTCAACCATGTTCATAGCTGCTTTATTCATAATAGCCAGAACATGGAAACAGCCTAAGTGGCCCCCAGTAGAAGAATGGACTAAGAAACTGTGGTACATTTACACTATGGAATACTACTCAGCTATTAAAATTTGTGGACAAATGGATTGAACCAGAAATTATCATAATGAGAGAGTTCACCCAGAAGCAAAAAGAGACAAACGGTATATACTCACTTATATCAAGACACTAGTCCAAGGGATACGTCCCATGAAAAACTTTACTTACCAGGAAAGTGGGTCAGAGGAGAGGACATCCTATTGAGACTTTAGGCGAGAGTAGCATGGAAGAATGGGGGAAATAGAAGGAGCCAGAGGGTCCTGGAAACCTACAAGAAGAACTTTATGACACGCAGATCAGGGTCCTGGGGTCCTCCTCAAACTAGGGCACCAGCCAAGGAGAATAAAGGCAGTAAACTTTCAACCCCTCCCCAGACCTAGCCAATGAACAGGACATTCTCCACAGTTGAGTGGAGAGTGGGAACTGACTTTCACATGTACTCTGGTGCCCCCTTTTCTGACCACTTCCCCTGGATAGGGAGACCTGGTGGCACTCAGAGGAAGGATAGCAAGTTACCAAGAAGAGACTCGATACCCTAAGGGCATATATAGGGGGAGGAGGTCTCCCTCAGTCACAGACATAGCAATGGAAGCTATTCTCATTCAAACCACCACACAGAGTTACACAGTGATGGTCTAATAGCCAAGTACTTCATATCTAACAAGGCATGGGTGTAATAGTGGACATTCGGAGAGCTTTAAAGTTCCTTTTAAGTCATTTTAGCAAATGATAATCTATTACTGATAATTATGAATAACTTCTTATTATTTGTAGAGCTATTTTTATGAAACCTTTGTAGTTTAATCTCATGGAAAGACTATTTGGTTTGGGTCTTAGTAATTAGCACTACTGCCAAATGTGTATCTACAGGAGCACATTTGATTTTCTTGTATGAACTGGCATATGTGATTGCTTTCATAGATTAAGCATAGATTATAAGAAAAGACCATCTGAAATAGAAGCAATAGCTGTCTATCCCTTGCATAGAGTATCTTATCTTGAATAGCAGTCTGAGAATAAATTTAATTTGCTACAATGGCTGTCAGTAGTTATTACCCAGAGCTTCGCAAGTAATATATTTATGTTTCTAGATGGATGTGAAAATCTTCTATGGCACTTTTGATTAGTATTTATTCACCATGAAAGGCTGTGAAAGACTCCCTGGTGTAAGAGAATAAAATATATATTGGACAAAAAGGTAAATGAAAACAGCTGAAAACTTTGAAAGTTCTGTGATTCAAGGCACATTGCTGGCTTCTCTTACTGAGTTTTCCATATTTTATATTAATATAATATTTAATTATTTTAAATAAAATACTATAGTTATCTAAGTAAGTCTTAGATGCACTATTTTCCAAATCTTATTTTAATTTGTGGATGGAGGAAAGGAGAAAATAAAGTACTTGAGGTGTCACACCACTAAGAAAACCGATATTCAGAATGCTTCTCTGAATACTGTATGCTTTAATATATAAAATAAAGTTTGATCTATAGATGAATTGAAAACTCTTCGGCAGCAACTATTCTGATCCCCAGAATGTAAGACATGATTATTTGGGCAGCTTTAATTGTTTTCTTAAGTTATCAACTACCTTGAAAAACATGCCAGCATGGAAAAACTCAGTGAGTATGAAACTCAGTGAGACTAAGAAAACTCTCACTGGCTCAGTGGATATTTGTTTGCAGAAAGAAAATTGATTGAGAAACAAAAATCTTCTTCACTAAGCACCTTTGCATCAAGGAGACTAGGTGATGCAGAACAAAAAAAATATGTGTATTCACTCTCTGTTTCGGTACAAATGAAAGTGTCAAACTTATCTTTCGGTAATGTAAATTTGCTCTACAGGCAAATAAACTGCAATAACATCATCGGGTCTCACATAAACTGGAGAAAATTGCCTGCCTAAAGTCATATATGCCAAGCCTGATTCAGAACGTGGCAGGTGGCCTTGGAATTATTTTTGTCCTTTTCCTATGAAGGTTAGCTGCAGGTACACACTCCACAACATAATACACAGACACAATGATGTAACAAGAAGTGTGATTTATGAACCAAGATAAATAACTTAATTCTTCTGTTATGAAAGCAGTGTGCTATGAATTAATTTCTGTTCAGTTAGCAATTCAATAAAAAATGCTTTGTGTGCACCTTATAGCTATAAAGATTTCTGAAATATATAGGCTCATATTGCCTCTCAGCTGGTATATAGGTAATAGGTCTCATTGATTTCTGTCAGTAATTCAATAGCTTTGTCAGTCATACTTTTTATACTAAGATTCTTGACTAGGATCATAACACATTGTAATGCAATGAACCTATAGAAAGTCTTGTTTGGTTGGTTGGTTGGGTTTTTTTTGTTTGTTTGTTGTTGTCATTTGATTGTTGATTTTTTGAGACAGGGTTCCTCTGTGTAACAGCTCTGGCTGTCCTGGAACTCACTCTGCAGTCTAGGTTGGCCTCAAACTCACAGAGATCCACCTGCCTCTGCTTACCAAAGGCTGGGATTAAAGGCATGTGGCCCATTGCCCAGCTGAAAGTCTTAAGAAGATAGGTCATACCATAAATCGTAATTTACTATTAAGGATAACAAAACAAGAAGTTGAACCTGTGTGTGTGTGTGTGTGTGTGTGTGTGTGTGTGTGTGTGTGTGTGTGTGTTAAATGTATATGTATCCAAGTAGGTTTTCAGTGTTCATATGGAGGCCAGAGTAGAAAATCTGACATCTTTCTCTTTTGTTCTGTGCATTATTCTTTTAAGACAAGGTCTTTCAGTGAACCCGCATCTCATTCTGTCAGCTAGTGTGGCTTGCTAGAAAATTCCCAGAATCTACTTGTTGCTACGTATCCCATAACCCACACAAGGCACCTGCAGGATGTAAGGGCTTTGAACTTGGGACTTCTTACTTTTGTTACAATTGCTTCACCTCACTGAGCCTTCTCCCAAGTCCCAAACTCTATGATTCTTATACACTGTGTCATTTAACCTCTCAGGAGCAATAAGTTAGATGTCACTAACTGCATGTCTTTGATTTTTGTCCTTTCCATAATCAGTCTTCAACTCACTAGTATTTAAATTACTGTCTTAGACATTGTCACATACTGTTAGAACAAATATAAAATATTATAATTGGCTAATACATCAGTTCAACTTTTCAAATATACTCCATTGCATATAATGTTAAGAGAGTAATTTCTTTGGAGTACAACCTGATTTAGGTTGTATTCCATATTCTAATATGTCAGGATTTTGGCTCAAGGCAAACATGTATATATTCTAATTATGTCTTTGTGATTTGCTCAGTCTGCCCTTGCTTAGTGTTATACTTCATTGGAATCCCCTTACCTACTAGAAACAAAGACTCAGATTACTGAATGCTTGTTTAAATTCTTCACTTTCCACCTTCTGGGGGTAGAACTTAGCTCCCTGCTTTACCTTACAGATACACACTAAACTGGAAATTGATAATAAGTCCTGTATCTAGATGATGCTCAGCTGAATATTAACTGACCTAAAGTTATTCAACAAGAATTTCTCTTACTTAAAATTTATTTTTGTTTTAAGAATGAAAACTCAATTTAATTTACAATGAAGTTATTTTGAATACTGTTAAGAAGTATTACTATCTTGGCTAAGCGGTGACCACTACTTTAAACTTATTGGTTCTTACTAAATTTAAAAAGTTAATTACTACTTGGAAATATCTGTGTTGAATTGTTCCATTTAAAAATTTACCTGGACCATTTACTTTTTAAAATTATACCTAATTAATTCATTATGTATTATGAATGACATCCACTGTCTAGAGAAAGGAAAATATGTACATATGAGAATGACCATTACCCTGAATTTCAACATGTGTTTAGTTGAAGAGGGAAGAATTGAGAGAAGTAGTAAAAAGATAGAGATGGAAAACCAAGATCTGAATTTTCAATCTCTGAATCTGGATGCATTTTTTACCTATATGTGGTTATGATTTACCAGCCTTCTACTTACAAGAAAGATATCCACAAACTTATAAGACAATATGAAAATCAAGATCCCTGCTGTCCTTCCTCTGAGTGCCACCAGGTCTCCCCCTCCAGGGGACATGGTCAAAGTGAGGCACCAGAGTATGTGAGAAAGTCATATCCCACTCTCCACTCTACTGTGGAGAATGTTCTGTCCATTGGCTAGATCTGGGTAGGGGTTTAAGGTTTACCGCCTGTATTGTCCTTGGCTGGTGCCTTAGTTTGAGAGGGACCCCTGAGCCCAAATCTGCCTGTCATAATGTTCTACTTGTAGGTTACCGAGAAGAGACTTGATACCCTATGAGCAAATACAGGGGGAGGTAATCCCCCTCAGGAACAGTCATAGTGGAGGAGAATAAGGGGAAAAGGGGAGGGAGGGAAGAATGGGAGGATACCAGGGATGGGATAACCATTGAGATGTAACAAGAATAAATTAATTTAAAAAATTAAAAAATTAAAAAAAAGAAAAGAAAATCAAGATCCCATTGACTATCTCAAGGTAATGTACTAGAAAATAATTTGGCCTTGCAAAGGTTAACTAAAACTTGTAAGCCTTTAGGGGGAAGATTAACACAATGAAAATTCAGTTTCAATGAAGAGCTGAGATGTAATTGCCAAAACTGACTTTTATGGTAAGCTGTAATTTATACTAAACATATTCAGCTAATAAGGCTGAATTTTTTTATAAAAGAGATTATTATAGAAACGTTGACAGAAAGTTGAAGTGTCACAAAAAAGCACTACCATTGTCTAATGAGGTCTTCAAACCAAGTGACAAAAGAAGTAACAATTAAAATTACACATTCTTAAAATCATCTGTCACTCCCACAGGTTAACAATTTTCTGCATGTAGTAGAAAAGGGCTGTGATAAATAGATTTGTCATATGCCAATTAAAGAGAAAGAAAAAAGGCCTCCAATGATGTGCTCAAAGAGACTACCATGTTTTGATATTTTAGCACTACCAAAGTTCACATTTCACTTCAGAACTGCCAAAAAAATTAATAAAAAGTGCTATGTGAACAAAAAGTCTTTAAATTCTGTTTCCCACTGATGGCTTAATGAAGTTTAAAATTTCATAGCAAAATATGAAAGGCAAGAGGCAGCTTACAAATAGGGCAAAGCATTTTTATAACATACTTCAATGAAAAGTAGACATTGGAATATTTGCATTACTGATTTTTAAATAAGATATATTCAATTAGCAGAAGAGGTGGTTTTTCTGTTAATTGAATGTAAAAATCACAGCCAGTGTCTTTCACAGCCAGTGTCTAAATACAGTTGAACATAATCAGTGTAAACAAGCCTTTATTGGCTGAGCAGAATTTATGAAACAGCCTCATCAGTTGAGTGTTAAATGAGTGTTCCTATTCTTCAAAAGTAAGAGGGACCAATGGCTTAACAGTTAAAGACACCTGACACCAAACTTGAATTAAATCCCTAGGAGCCACATTCTGAAAGGAGTGGCAACCTCTCAAAAGTGGACCCCACCTATCAGAGGTCTAGGGAAGGGAGTAAATCAGAAAAGGGAGGGAGGGTGGGAACAGGAAGATAAGAGCAAAAGGATTACAATAGAGATGTAATGTAAATAAATTACAATAAAATATACATACATATACATAAGAATTGTTCTCTGCTCTGTATACATACTTTTGCTTATGTGTGATCGTTTACACACATGGACACACACACCTGCACACAAATACACAAATAAATTCATGAATGAATAAATGCATGCATAAAATTTTTTAATGCAAAGAATATCAGGTGGTGAACTGTTCGGCAAAGCCAGATAATCAAGTATTGGGAGGTAGAACGCTGCTCTGTTCTCTAATTAGTTAAGAGATTAGCATGCAAAGAAGTATATCATAGAAAACACTTCATGGATCACATTTTGCAGGAGAATTTGAAATAGTATAGAAAGTACAGACATTCAAAAAACACATTTCCTCTGATGGATACAAACATGCTCATCACATTATTTAAAGTTAATTATTCCATTAGAAACTTGTTTCTACTGAAGAACTAAACTGCCTTGTTACATTTTCTTCAACCTAGGAGCCTGCTACTCTATTCTTAATTAAGAAAGCACAGTTCCCTTCTGATAATGCTTCTTTATATGGCTGCTTTTTGCTTGCTATTATTGGATATTTAAATTCTTCTTTGCTTATCATAAGCTTCTTTACTTATTTATTCCTTCACGGGTTGTTGATGCCATAATGGAAACCTTTTTTTTTTTAACAAGGTGATGACTTAGCAGGAAAACTTCGCAAAGTGCTTTAAAATAATGCCATGCACTAGTGAAGTAGGAGGAGAAATTCATCAAAAAGGAGTTTTAAAGTGAGCTTTGGAAGGAGATTAAAACTGTCAGAACTTGAAACAGTGGAAATTAATTAGTTTCAGATTTAAGGAAAACTTCTGTAGGAAAGTGTGAAAGAAATTCAAGTAGAAACGGAGTGAAACTGACCTACATTTCCACATATAAACCAATTTATACTCATCTATTCCCTCTGAAACACACATGTGATCACCAACCATTAATTCAGAATTTGGTCTTGGTTCTATACATAAAATATGGTCATTTTCCAACAGTCTCATCCCAATAGAGACTGAATTTGCCATATGGTATAAAGCTTAAAAGCAAGTTATTTCAGAGTTGGGCAGTCAATATTTTGAGGCCACACAATGTGTAGTTTAAAGAAAAGAAATGAGATATTTCATGTCCATTGCCAAATAATGATTACCATATAGGAAAAGGAATGTGTTTTATAAGGCTCAAGAAGACAAATCTGTACTAATTGTCTCCTCAGAGTGTGAACACATGAAAGTTCATAGAGTTATCTACAGGACTGCTCTACTTAGTTCCAGTTAATATCATATGTAGTTTATCTACAGGAATTTCAGAATCTCTTCTCACTGTCAAATTAAAAATGTATTTTGTGACAAGAGTGATTCCAGGGAGATGGTGCAAAGAGGAAGCAGAAATAAATCAATTTAGGCAAGCTAGTAGAATCAGAGATAATCATTTCAAAGTCTTGGTGTCTGTTATAAATGTGATACTTTCAGCCATTTTAGACTTAGGCACAAGTAGCAGTTACCCAGCCCCCAAGACACGCTATGCATACGTTCTCAGACAGACTGCACATATCAGAGATTCAGCTGCCTGCTGCTTCTGCTCACATAGATGCAGACAAAGAAAGCCAGCATTTTGTCACTTCCTACTCTCCAGTTCTGATTGAAGTGACTTCCAGGGAACTTGAAAGACTAACATTTCTCTTCATTCGCTTCTTTTCTCTTAGTCCCTTTTTGGAACCAGACAATAAAACACTGCTCATACAGTAAATGATGAGAAAGTCACCAGAGAAAGAAATTCACAAAACACTTAAGAGTGACCTAAGTCCATAGCTCAGCTATAGTCTCCGTACAGAGACAGCCTATAATAATATAAAAACAAAACGCTGTAAACTCTAAGGGGAAGAATCTGATTTTTCATAATTACTCCACTGTTGCATCCGACTGTGCAATTTCAAATCTCAATAATCACAAAGCAAACAAGGAAACAAGAAGGTGTGACAGATTCAGCTTTCTTGTAACCCTGGACCACCTGCTCTGGAGTGGCAGCACCCACCACGGTCTAGGCCTTCCTCTACCAATTAACAATCAAGAAAATGCCTCAAAGACACTCTGATAAAGACACTTCTTCCCCAACAGAGGTTACCTCTTACCAGGTGTGTCACCTTGACAACCAAGAATTTTTACTATCTTTGAAGGAATGCTTACGTAGCAAGATAAAGTAATGAGGATGTGAAAAATGGCAAAACTCAAAGTTTCCTTCTTCAGTATTGTTTTCTTTGGGCTCCCAGCAGAAAGTGATCCCCAAATTTATGGTGAGCCTTCCTGTCTCAAATAATATAATTAAAAAGAAATTCCTTTACTGGACTACCCAGAGACTTGCATTTAGTTGATTCTCCATGCAGCCATACTGACAGGCAAGATTTCCCATCACATTCTAGGAAAACTCTTTCACACTGAGGAGTAATTATGGCATTCCCATATAAACAGAATCTGAGTCAGTTTACTGCTACTACATCTGTTCTATAAATATTGTGAACTCAAGAGACATTAGAAAGTAGCTTAAAGCTACAACAAAGATCTCAGTAGAGTAAAACACATGGGCCAGAATTAATTGAACATTGGTTTACCTCTTCACCTTTTCTTTCTAAATAAGCTGAGAAACTATACAGTTGAAAGTTTAAGCTAAAATTATTATCCCTTTACTTGGTAATTGAATTTTTTAATGTAACTTGAAATACCGATTCATTTAAATCATCAATTTATGGTTTGGTGCACGTAGTGTATAGATAATTTTTAAGATTAATATGTGAAAGAGTGGAGCAATGAGGAATGGATTTGTGGGTTACTGAAATTAATTGGTATGAATTAAAAACAGATTGTTATAAATTTAGAATGTTAAATGCAATGGCTATGGACAAGCAAAAATCTCTACAAAATATATGTGAAGGAAAATAGGGAAGAGATTTAAATGCTTTTCTTCAAAAATAATCAACACAAAAGAGGGAAGTGATCTGGGAACTCCAAGACTAAATAGCTAATAGGCATATAGAAAACAAACCTTACTGATAAAAACAGATTTACTTTGTGACTGATCCTTTTCTGTTCAGTCCTTATGCCTATTTTAGTAAAATCATATATTCTACAGATTTCTTTTTAGGCTTTGGTTCATGCCTTTACAGGTAAATTACATAATTATTTTGTGGTTCTATCTTTAATTTTGATTATTTT
Organism: Acomys minous; assembly: GCF_964271855.1. Lineage (NCBI taxonomy): Eukaryota > Metazoa > Chordata > Mammalia > Rodentia > Muridae > Acomys > Acomys minous. The sequence continues at coordinate 39,082,665 of NC_140488.1, read as the reverse complement.
CTGAGACACATTCTCTAGCCCATGCTGTCCTTAAACTTGCTTTGTAGAAAGTGATGACTTTGAACTCTTTTTTAATTTCAATAATATAGATTTTTTAATGACTTTGGACTTTTGAGACTCTTACTTTCTTCTGGGGAGTGTTGGTATTATAATCATATGTCACTGTACTCAGTTCATAGTGTAGTTCATACAGGAAGAGACTTTCTATACAGCCAAGACAGGACAGGTATAATGGCTATTCTTGTTTGTCAAATTGACTACATCTGGAATAACTACAATCTAGAAATGGAGGGTATACCTTTGATCCAGGCTTTGAGGTGGGAAGGCAACATAATTTTGGCCACACCATCTGCTGAAAGCATATAAAAGGACATGGAAGAAGGAAGTTTATGTTCTTTGCCTGCTTGACCTTACTCTTGTTGCCATGTTCATTCCTTCTCTGGCATTGGCAACTATTTTGTTCTTTTTTAAAAAAACATATACATACAGCATATACAGAATATCAGCTGGGACATCCAACCTTGTGGGACTGAGCAACTACTAGATTCTTTGACTTTCTGTCTGTTCACAGACAGCCACTGTTGGACTATCTGGACTTCAGCCTATAAGTCATTCCAATGGTATATATATATATATATATATATATATATATATATATATATATATATATATATATATATATATATATGAGAAAGGTATCCATTCTATAATTTCTGTTACTCAAGAGACCCCCTAAATAATGTGCTTGGTATTCAGTACATATTCCAGACTAGTCTCAAGCTCATGGCAGTCATATCTTAAAACACCAGAGTGCTAGAGTTGTAGGTACACTCCAACACACTTGGATTTTAGAATGTTTAATTCTCATGAGAACTATTAGTACAGACCTATAATCCTAACAACTCCTGAAGTTATGGCAGGAGGATAAAAAGTTCAAGACATACAAGGGCTACAAAAGGAGTTGGTTTGAGGACAGCATGAGCAACTTAGTGAGACCATGTCTCAAAATAAAAAGCTTTAAAAGCAAAAAGGCTGTGGATGACATACATTCTTGTCTATTATACATGAAGCCCTGGTTATCAATACCTAGTATTTTAAAAAATGAGACTTTATCTTCAAACATTAGAACATGTTTTTAATTTATAATTTTGACAACTTTGAGATAATCAGTTGGTTTGAGAGCCTTATAAATAATTTTGCTTTTAGAATGCCTTTTGAGATTTGGAGAATCCTGTCAATTATTTATGTGTCTGAATAGAAGTGTTCTGTAGGAAGTCAGGATTGTAGATGTAGATAGAGTTTTCACATTCTTCCTATAAAAATGCTTCTTAATTACCCAATAATGGTGGATTCAAGTGGCTGTAAAAATTGATGTATTTTCTCTACAGTTCTATTTTCCATTTCTGGTGATGGCATACTGCAATTAGGGAGCATATCTATTATAATAAAATGTACATTGAATTGTATAGCTGAAAGAAACTTCAGGAATTATTGTTCTTTTATTTTTTGTTTTGGATCAAAACTCCACCTAATGCATTACCAGAAACACCATTATCTTCATTAAAAACTCCAGCATAAATGATTGAGAACTTCCTTGATAACATGCACAAGCATCTCTCCTGGCCACTAGGAAGAGAGTTCTACCTGGCTGGCGTATCTTTCATGCTATTAGCATAAATCTCTCTTTCTGGTCTTATTCTCATGGAAGGAGAATAGCTGTTTAATGCTAATGACAGAATCAGCAAAGGTAGTTTTTTCGAATACACACTTGAGATTTTTTAAATTTTTGTTTAAGTAATTTATTCAGATTTCATCTTAATTGTTATTCCCTCACTTGTATCCTCCTATTCCTCCCTCCCTCCCTCTTTCATCCTATTCCCCTCCCCAAGGTCTGTGATAGAAGGGAACCTTGTCCCCCACTATAAGATCACAGCCTATCAGGTCTCCTGTTAGTAGCCTGCTTACTCTACCACCACCCCCCACAAGGAGAATTGGTCAAATAGGGGGCACCAAAGTTCATGTCTGAGTCAGTCTTTGCTCTCTACACAATTGTGGAGAATTACACACTTCAGATTTTAATTGAATTATAAATCTGGTGACATTTACACATTTAAAGTAAGCAAGTACAATATAGATTCATGATCATAGCATGTTTCCAACTTTCACAATCATGTTTGTGATTTGTAACTTTAAAGGCTCAAAGCATTGCCATTAAATTCCACTCTGTGCTCCCTAACATGCATTAAGCATTTGAGATAATATATCTCAAACTATTTTCAGTCTAACTAGATCTCATAAATCAAGTAACAGTAAAATATGAAAATACTTTTTAAGTATTCCTAGCTTTGATATTGATCACTCATAGTATTCAATACTGTATTAAAGTAAGGAAGTTATTGAAGGTTTGTGTGTATTTAAAATGCAATAATAACATGTAATCATTCTTATATAGTTGCAGGGAGCAATTATCACATTTTTTGCAGTCCTGAAAATTTACTAATGCCCACTAATTTCACCAATGGATAATCTAAAATGATAGAAAGGAAGAAGAAATATAGTTAACTCTGATATAATTTGTTCTCTACTGCTACACTTGACTAATTCAATTTGAATTAAAATATTTTCCTATTTTCAGAACTTTTTTCCTAAAAAAAGAATCAGATAACTGGTTACTGTTAGCTAATGTTGGGTACTTCCAGCTTCTTGCTTACTTAAAACTCAAATGTGATATACAAAAACACGTAAATCTTAGGGATGTTCTCTTTGAAAGAAAATAATTTCGTTTATTTTCATATTGAGGTGAATTTTACAGGTGATAAGTAGACCAAATTGTAGTGCAGATAGTAAACATGTTTCTCATGAGAATGTCCTATAACCCAAAAGGTCATATAAAGGACAAATGCATACATACATAAACCATAGATGCTTTTAAACTGTCTGTAAAAAATATACCTATATGAACATTTATTTCTTGTGTGAGGAGTAGAGAAGAGTCAAATCCAAAACCAAAAGCAAGTAAACAAGCCCACCCAAAAACCACATGACTATTATAAGCTTTTCTACATCTCTTCATAAACATACATTTCTAATATCATGAATAACCTCTATTAGGTAAATAGCTTTACAGATGTCTGAGGATTTGAATTCTGAAGAAAGATAGAGCTGGGCTTATAAACTTGATTGAATTATATCTTCCATTGATGTTCCTAGGCAAGTTACAAATATTTTTGATATTTGGTATTATCATCCACAAAAGTATGATACTGAGGTCCTCTTTATAGGATTAAATGCTATATAAATGTTAAAAATGCATAGCAAATATTTGGCATGCAATGCTAAATTGGTATGATTTTTACTATAGCTTTATTCAGTCTTATAAGGCACATTACTCATTAATTAGTTTAATTTTATTATTATCTGGTATTACATTTTCTACTGCCCCTTTCTGACTATAATTTTCGTAAGTATACTAGTTACACATCTGAAGCACCCACATATCAGCCATATAAAAATAACCTAGCTAAACGTGATGTTTCAAAGAACTGCCTATTTTTCCACCAATACTTTTCCCTTTAGAAAATATTCCTATTGCTGAAGACACTACATACTTGAGTCAGAAAATGTGGCAACATCAAGACTGGAATGGCCTAGAAGTTCATCCCTACTGGATACTTTTCATAACACTAGAAGGTGCTATGCTCACTACCAGAGGAGAAAAATCATCATCAGTCTTATTCAGCCATGAACCCTGCAAACTACAAGACATAATCTGCCTGATAAGACATGCTCACTGATATAATAGTGGGCACAAATGTTATGGGAGCAACCAACTACGTTTTGATTTGAGTTAAGGCCAGCTTCATGAGATAGAGCACAAACCTGCCACTGTCACTGTAGTGTATCACTCAACCCTCATCATAAAATGATCTCCATGAAGTAAATGGTAATTTATGTAGAGACACACAACTAGTCAATGTGAAAAAGTAAGAGACTTTGGATTTTTTTTTCAGCCTTAAATGGGGTATCTGTATAACACACCTCCCCTCAAGGATTGGGGATCTATGGAAAGATTATAAGAGGCAGGGGTGGTGAAATGACTTCAAGGAAACATTGTTTCTCAAATACAACAAAACAGATGCACAGATGGTCCTGTAGCAATTGTGGAAGCATGCCCAAGCTCTGCACAATCTCAAGATAGATGAAATTCCAGCATGGAGGAGGAAAGATGGATATGAATTCCCAACCCAGCTACTGAGAAGCTGTTGACATTTGATTACTGGTGGGAGAAGAATAATCAGTTCTTTTTAATGGTGTAACGCCTGGTAATTGACAAGACACAAGGGCAGTTCTTACCACAATGTATAGTCATCCAACACAACTGGACTCAGTGAGAGAGGGAAAGAGAGATGGCTGGGGGGGGAGGAGAGAGAGAGAGGGGGGGGGAGGGAGGGAGGAAGAGAGAGAACACATGGGGAAATAGGATGAATATGATCAAAATACATTGTATGAAATTCTCAGAAAATTAATAGAATGAGTATTTAAAAATTATATGTGCTGTTGGCATATGGTCGGGGAGGAAGTCCTCTTTTGTCAGAGGTCTATAGGAGGGGAATAAGACAAAAGAGGGAGGAAGGGTGAGAAGGGAAGATTCAAGTGAGGGGATAACAAGCAATTGGGATACAATCTGAATAAATTATAATAAAATTAAAAATGTTTTAAAATATACAAAACAAAAATAAAAAAAAAAAACCTCAAAATTTTATGTCATACAACTTGCACAGTTTTTCAAAGACCTAAATCGGGGTAGTCTCCCAAAAGGCTATGAGAGGGACTCTAGCAGAAACTCCTATTAGCAACTGTCATAGAGACTGAAGAGGTCACCCTCTAACTAAACAAGTCTCCTAGTAGAAGGAGGAGAACAACAACCCATCCACAAAAACTTCTATCCTTAACTTACCCTGTCTACAAGATGTGAAGGGATGACGATAGAGCAAATAGAGCAGAAATTGAGCGAATGTTGAACCAACGCCTAGCACAAACCAAGTCCCACCCCATGAGAGAGAGAGCCAACCCCTGACCCTACTAACAGTACTCTGCTATGGTTGCAGACAGAAGCCTATAAGACCTGTCCTCTGAAAGGCTCCACCCCTTAGCATCTCAAAACAGATGCTGAGACCCACAACCAAACATAGGAAGTCTAGTGGAAAAGTGGGGGGAAGGATAAAAGAGTGGGAAGGGGGACTCATCTTTTCTGAAGAATGGGCAAGTAGGAGGGTTGGGAGAGAGAGAGAGGGAGGGTGGAGCTGGGAGGTGAGGAGGGATGGGGCTATGGCCAGGATATAAAGTGAATAAATAAATAAATACATTTCACAAAAGTATGTTTCTACAACTTGTACATTTTTTCAATTTTATTCTTATTTAAATTTGATTTTGATTTTATGATTCTAACCTTACAAATATATTATTAGGGTCATATATTATGATATTTGAAAAACATATATAATGTGAAATGATTAACACAGTCTAACTAATGAATGTAAATTGCATAAATTGAATAGGTGTGATTGCATATCTTTATAAGTATATTTAAACAACTGAATTATACACTATAAAGAGGTTAATTATGGAGCAGGGTGCCTTGGTGCATGCCTTTAATCTCAACACTCTGGGAGGCAGAAGCAGGCAGAATACTGTGAGCTGGCCTATAACATGCGTCCAGGACCCCCAAGGCTACATAGAGAAACCTTGTCTTGAAAAACCAAAAAAAAAAAAAGTAAATTAAATTAATTAAAAGTTATAGCCCCCAAAATGAATTATTTAAAAACTTAGAACATTAGTTTGAGACTAATGGATATTATTACTGAAATGCCTCTAGGGCATCAAACCTCAAAATGTTGCCACTTGTATTTCACAAATACATAAACTGTGGATAAATTCAACAAAATGTTTTAGCACCTTAGAGACATTTCCATGTAAGGCATTTTTTCTTATGTAAAACACAGTGGAATTATAAACAACTTAAGTGTAATTTTGGTCTCTAAAAGAATATGAACCAAAAGGGCTAATTGCTTCACTGACCATTCATCATTTGTCCAGCAGGAGAGTGCAAAGACAGAGACAGAGAGAAAGATAGAGATAGCAAGAGAAATGGAAGGAAAGGATGGGTTCTGGTGACTCAACCTTTCTTAAATAAGAGTGAATTAACATTATATATATGCAAAAACAAGTTTTAAAAAACAAAACAAGATCCTGAATTTGAAGGAAAGAAGAAACAGTAATCTGGGAGAGTTTCAAAGGAGGAACTGAAAGGGAGAAATACTGTAACCAAACTATAATCTCAATAATTTAAAAAGTAACAAACAGATAAACAAGTAAGAGTGAACTAGCATTGCACCCAGTGGTCTCCAGGGCTCCTCTTACTCATATTTTTTCTAATTCTTAAATGTAAAGCTGGAACAGAAGGGGGCCTTGTTCCCAACTATAAGATCACAGCCTATCAGGTCTTCTCCTGGTAGCCTGCTTCTCCTTCCACTGAGTGCCACCAGGTCTCCCCACCAAGGGGAAGTGGTCAAATAGAGGCTACCAGAGTTCATGTCAAAGTCAGTCCCCGCTCCCCACACAACTGAAAATACTACAGAAATTGCATAAATTGCTTTCAAAGAACAATGCAGAAGTAGACACTGCAAAGTTTAAGAAAGCTAGTTGCGCACAGAATGAAATGGTAAGTGGAAGACCACATCAAAAAAAATCCATTTCAGATGTAAACCACCATTTCCACGTCCAAAAATCAATCTCAAGTTTTATGATTGTATAAAATAGTTCGACATTTGATCTAACCTGAAAAATAAAGCATGGTCTGTGTTCATATGGAAATTTAGACACAGACACCTCCATCCACTAAAACTTCTACAGTGATACAACTGAAATTTCATATGTTTACAATTTCATTGACTCACCATCAAATTTGGTCAAATTTTGATTTGTGCCTTGATTATTAGAGAGTGTATCTTGGAGGCTGGTATCAGGAACTCCAAGATTTTAGATCCTTTGGTAGGGAAAACTGTCACAAATATGCTTATGTTGTATGATTATTTTGTGATAAATATTCCATAGCTGGGAAATTTCATTACATATTATAGTCTTTACAAAGAATTTATAAGGGATTTCAAATTTGGTGTAGAATGACATTAAGTTAATGCTATCCTGTCAAAGGGCCCGACTCTCTTGGCCTCTCAGAAAATGAACTGTCAATAGTTAAGGTTGGCATGCAAGTTGATTTCATGGTTCCTTGGATGCTTTCTTCCCCAATACTATCTCTGATATTAAATTTCAGAAAGTTAATTGTGTGTTTCATTTTCCAAACACAGAAAGCAAATAAGGCAGTAGTGTTGACGTTAAGGGACAGAGGGAACAATAATTCTATAGATACACCAGTCCACTGGGTTCTACTCAAAATAAAGATGCCAAGGCTGACAGCTCTAACTTGAAAGTTGAATAATTTTTAGAAGAAATTTTGAGATGGTCATTGTGCATGCATTTAATCCTAGCACTTGTGAGTTTGGGGCTGCACAGTGAAACCCTGCCTTCAAGGAAGGAAGGAAGGGAGGGAGGGGAAAGGGGGAGAGAGAGAGAGAGAGAGAGAGAGAGAGAGAGAGAGAGAGAGAGAGAGAGAGAGAGAGAGAGAGAGAGAGAAGAAGAAGGAGGAGGAGGAGGAGGAGGAGGAGGAGGAGGAGGAGGAGGAGGAGGAGGAGGAAACTTGCAGTAGGTAGAAATAAAATAAAATAAACTGACCTTTGGGTCTTTTTTTCTTTCTTTCTGTTCTTGGAAGTAAAAACAGGACCTAGTTACTACATGTTAGGCAAACACTGTACCAAATAGCTGTTCCCTAGACATCCTTGAACAACCACTGTGTCAAAGGTTTCTTGTCCAAATGAACAAGTCAAGCATTAAGCAGCAAAGCCTAGGAGAAGCTATAAGAAAAAGGAAGTGCATAACAACAAATACCATGGATTGCATGGATGATGCAATGCCCATGATTCTATCAGTGTGCTATACCAGATCAAAAGAATGAAGGACAAAACTCACATGATTGCTAAGAAAAATCAATTGACAAAATCCAACACCTTCTAATAAATAACTTCTCCACCAACTAGGTATAAGAGGAACCTAACTTAATAAACATACAAGTCTATTAAAAACCCACATCTAGCATCTTAGTGGTAAAAACAATCTACACTTCCTTTTTTGAGCTATTTCAAATTCCACTTCTGAATTTAACAAGAAATTTCATGAAATCAAGGAGGCTCAAGTCCAGACTTGCAATTACTATCAGCTATGACCTATAAGGGAAAATTAAATATTTAATAATAATAATAACAATAATAATAATAATAATAATAATAATAATAATAATAATAATAATATAATACCAGGTCATGAAATTGAGATCACAGAGGATTGAGGGGAAAAGTTAGAGGAAGGAGAGTATGAGGTAGAAGTGACATAAATACAATATTCATATATAAAATTCTAAAATAATAACAGTGATATTAATAATAATAAATGTTAAAAACAAAACAATGCAGTGCCAGCAAGTTGGCTTAAGGAAGTTGTTACCTAGCCTAGAAACTTGAGTTCAGTCCCAGCAACTACATGATAGAAGGAGAAATTTGATTCCTGAAAAGTGGCATGCACCTCCCAAATGAATGAAAAAACTTAAATGAATACACGTGCCAAAAAATTTCAGTATTGAGATCACTGAATCATGGCATACTGTCATCAGAAAGACAAGGATGACATTTCTATAAAAAATACCTTTTTAACTAATACAGTGTTATACTTTCCCATCAAGCCTCTTTTCCATTCTAAATGTAACCAACAAATTAACATTGTCAAGTCAGTTTCTGTATTAATTTTGGATTTGTTCACTAAGTTACTTAGAGTAATTTTTCCTAATGTAATTATACATTAATTAAATTGTGTGTAGAATATTTCACACATTTCCAAATCATATATATCCACATAATTTTAAAACTCTCAAATTCAAAAGTAATGGAGCTTCAGTAAATTCATTGACAAAAGTCAACCTTTCTTTATGGTTAAAAAATTCTTGAAGAGATGAGTGGAGAGTGAGGAGTGACTTTCACAGGAACTCTGGTGCCCCATATTTGACCATGTCCCCTGGATGGGGGAGGCCTGGTGGCACTCAGAGGAAGGATAGCAGGCTACCAAGAAGAGACTTGATACCCTGTGAGCATATACAGGGGGAGGAGGTCCTCCTCAGTTACAGACATAGGGGAGGAGAGTAAGGGGAAAATGGGAGGGAGGGAGGGAGGAATGGAAGGATACAAGGGATGGGATATCAATTGAGATGTAATATGAATGAATTAATAAATAAATTAAAAAAACAAAACAAAACAAAAAATCCTTGAAGAAACTAGAAATAAAAGAATAATGCATCATAAACATAATAAAAGCACAGGATAAGTGCCATTGTACTAAAATTGAAGGGGGAGAAATAATTTCTTCTAAAATCTATATAAACCATGAATATCCAGTTTACCTAAGTTCTTTCATGAAGAGGCTGTCTTTTTTGCATAGTAAGTTTTTGACAAATTTGTCAAAGTTCAGGGGGACAAAGCTATGTAAGTTTATTTTTCTGTCCTCTACTCTGTGTCAGCTGGGCACATGTCTTTGCACCAGTATTATACTGTTTTTATCACTTAGCCTCCTTTTTAAAATTTAAATAATTTATTTAGATTACATCTAGATTGTTTTTCCCCTCACTTGTATCTACCCTTTCACCCCTCCCTCCCTCTTTCACCTTGTTCCCCTCCCTTACCTCTGTGACAGAAGGGGACCTCCTCCCCCACCATATGGTCACAGCCTATCAGGTCTCATCCCGATAGCCTACTTACCCTTCCTCTGAGTGCCACCAGGCCTCCCCACCAAGCGGAAGTGGTCAAATAGGGGGCACCAGAGTTCATGTCAGAGTATGTCCCTGCTCTCCACACAACCATGGAGAATGTGCTGTCCATTGGCTAGATCTGGATAGGGGTCCAGGTTTACTGCATGCACTGTCCTTGGTTGGTACAGCAATTTGTGCAGGTCACCCTGGGTCCAGGTCCTGGGTTCCAGGACCTACTGGATCCTTCTATTTCCCCATCCTCCCTTATCTCTCTCACCTGGAGTACCAATAGCAAGTCCCAGCATCTGTCCCAATTCCCCGCTGAGTGAAGACTTTCAGAGGACATCCCTGTTTGGCTAGTCTTCGATTATAAGTGAGTATATACCACCATGTCTTTCTGGGTCTGGGTTAACTCACTCAGGATGATCATTTCTAGCTCCATCCATTTGCCTGCACATTTCAAGATTTCCTTATTTTTAATAGCTGAGTAGTATTCCATACTGTAAATTACCACAGTTTCTTTATCCATTCTTCGACTGAGGGACATGTAGTTTTTTTCCAGATTCTGGCTATCACAACTCTGTTCATAGCAGCTTTATTCATGATAGTCAGAATCATTTAACCTCCTTAATAGAGTTTGAGATCATGGATTGTGATGCCTGCGGCATTGCTTCTGCTTAGGATTGCTTTAACCCTGAATAATACATTTGTACTTTCATATGAGCTTTAGGATTGTTTTATATTTTCTTTCTACTTCTTGATGAATGTTATTGGAATTTCTGAACTCAAAAGAAACTATTCATAATAGTTTAAAAAATAAAGTAAAATGGTTGAGAATAAGCATCATCAAAGGCATGAAACATCTTAAGATACACGTATCAGAATATATGTCTTAAAAGTAAATACAAACTGATTCAGTTATCATCAAGAAAATAAACAAGGGTCTGAGGGATGACTTCATAGTTCAAAACACTGACTACTCTTTTTAGAATTTGGGTAGTTTATAGCTGCTTGTAGCTTGAGTTCTAGGGGATGTAATATATCCCATCAGAAATTCACATGCACCACCCCCAGACACACACACTTTTAAAAAAGAAAAAAACAACAACAAATGCTATCAGGGATGTTGGGAAAGAGAAAACTTTATACACTGCTGATGAATGTAAATTGGTACAGCCACTATGGGAATTAGCAGGAAGGTTCCAGAAAACTAAAAGTAAAACTTCCCAGTTATTATTGAAAGATTCCAGGTGAGCATTCAGCATAAATACTCCCATATTTCTTATTGCTGCAGTCCTCATAACAGCTAAGATGTGGAAGCAAAATGCCCATCAGCAGATAAAAGGAAACTGAAATTTTGGCACATGTATACAACGGAACTTTTATTTAGCCATAAATAATGAAATTATTACATTCACAGGAAAATAAATAAAATCAGAGATTTTTATGTTAGGAAAATAAACTTGGCTCATAAAGACAAATTTTATATATATATATATATATATATATATATATATATACATATATAAATGTCATATAGTAGAAATATGTCTATGAAAGGGAAGAAGACATCTAAAGGAGTGGGAGGGAGAAAATAGAGAGGTAGTGGAATACACACACACACACACACACACACACACACACACACACACACACACACACGGGGCTATTTGGGAGGAAGTAGGGGAGCAGAAAGAAACAAAGGAAGGATGGGAGAGAAGAGAAAAAATAAAGAAAACTGACGACATTTGGATAAATTGTGGACTTCAGAAACTAAAAGTAAAACTGACAATGGTCATGCAGGGATCTGCAGGGAACAGCATATGAGTGTTTTACTAATTGGCAAAGCCCATGGAAACCCTTTGCTACTTGGAAAGGACCTCTGCTGAATTTTGGTGGCCTCTGTGCTTATGACCTAGATCGCATGTGCTATCAGCTCTCTGTGCTTTTGTTATGCTATGCTGTTTATACTTATAGGAATATAGTTTCACTTTGTCTGTCATAAACAGGGCCAGAACCACACATACTGAAAGCCCTGGGGATGATTCTATGTTTTTCTCAATCCTATTTTGAAGAGTAAAACCCTCCTCTCCTCTCTCTGCCTCAATCGATCCTCCAGATGTGACCATTAATCCTGGATACCTTTGGACACATAATCATGTCCCTAGAGAAACAGCTACAGTTACATTGAGTAAGCCTGTGGCGGTTGTGGACAGCAACGGATCCTGCTTGCACAACTATTCAGAGGAAGCCGTGTCTGATCAACAGACTGAAAATTGGGGAAGCTGTGTCTGATCTACAGATTTAAAAAGTGGAGAAGTTACGCTTGATCAATAGAAACTTTAAATAATGGTTCTTAGAAAGATAATATCAGAAATTAATAGGTGCATATCAGAAAAGATTTCTTGGTAAAGTGGGCATGTTTTGTCCACAATTTAAAAAGCACTGTGACAGTAGGATGCTATTTGGTGAATGCACTTATATACACAAATGGTTAACCTGTCTCTCACATTGCATAACTATGTAACTGCATTTGCTGCCAGCAAAGATCTGTGCTCATGTCCACAGGACATGCCTGGCTAGACATTTTTGGCTTGCTGAAATTGTGTTTCATAGTACAAAATTTGAGGATTGATTGACTCAGTGATAGGAGAAGAAGAAGGAAAACTATTGGGGTCTTTTTGTAATGATGGGGCTTATTTAACTTTGATGTAAAGATTTCTTTAAATAAAATAATATAAAATGGTGCCACTGATCAGGCAAGCAGGATTGTATAAATAAAGAAAGACTAAGTTATTCAGGTCCACTTGCTTGAAAGTCAACAGGTGGCCAGAGTCTTCACTTAATGCCAATGTCCCTTCCTCTCTCAGAACTTAAACTCTGGAAGCTAAGACTGGTCTCCAGAATAAAACAAACCAAAAACATTAGTTATGGATATTTTTAGAAAAAGTAAAGGGTAAAGGAAATAAAGCTTGTCTTTAGCCATTTTAATGCAAGATTGGGTTATTATTAGATGATATTAGGCAGGCAAATAATCATTGCTGTGTAGGCTTTTGCTTCATTAAGCTCTGCTTATAGAGATGAAGGTTTTCTATATGTGTTGGTCTATGTGTATTAATATGTTTTTGGTAGTAAAAAAAATTCTAAGACAGCACACTTTTCTATAATTTGCTTTAAGAGCATCACAGTGACTTAACTTGCTTTGCCTTTAAATCCTGAGAAGATAGAGCACTTCACATTTGTTGGTGAGGAAAAAGATCAGTTTGATGGCATGGTAAAATCTGTTTGGTTTGGCAACCTCATTGAAACATCTGTGAACTGAGCCTGGTTAATAGCATCATAGGCTACATGGAAAAATATCCTTTCAGTTAGTCTATTTCCAATATTCTTGCATTATTCTTCAGCCAAAATAATCCAGATCTAAATTTTATGAAGATATATCATGATGAGAAGAAACAAAAATCAAAACTGATAAAATGAATAAAGTTTCTGTCAATAGAATAAGTGTTTGGTGCTTGTAAATCAGCTAAGTAATTCCTACTCGTTAGAATTCTGATGGTGGAGGACCAAATGATGAGACTGTTTTGATGTTTAAGGGAGTAGTGGTAGTATGTTTTTAATAGCAGTTTGATCATGTTTGCTATATCTATAATCTTCCAATACACTGATTTTTAAGAGGCAGTAGATGTGAAGACCTTTGAGAAATCCTCACTTCTATAGAGGTGGTCTGACATGAGATATGGATTAGCTCAATTCAGTCACTCATGTTATTTATCAGAGAAAGATTAGATAACAACAAAGAAAACCTAACATAACTGTTTTAGTTGGATATTGAGAGTGATTATTGATTAAAATTTTATGCTCAAGATTTTTGATAGGTAGCATTTTACAATGAAATGTAGGCTGCCTTATTTATACTCTAATCTAATGACTGCCTAACGGAGAAAGGTGACTTTTTCAAAATTACAAAAATTCTCAACAGAGGATATTTTAGGAGGAGAAACCCCCATATTGCAAGCATAGTGATAAGCTCAATGCACTTTTGTCTTTGTTATCCCATCTATAAGGCAACTGTTAATAATATTCAAGCTGTTTTTCATCTTTAAATTACAAATTCTAGTTTAAAGAGCTCTTTACTACCTTTGATGTTTTAGGATCCCAGGTGAATTGGAGTTACAAAATGTGTCTACTTAATGTTCACTGTGTTCCTTGCAGCCTCTGGGAAATCAAGAAACAACTCTCTAAGCTATGCTTAATGTTATATGATTCTGAATAAGTAACTTTACTTACTGTAACTCATCTTTATGTGGTCATAAAATTATTTACTGACTTGTAGAAGTTAGTTTTGAATCCTAATTTAAAGTCTATCTTGTAAAAATCTTGTAACAATGAATGAATAATGAATAGTAAGTAGTCTATAAATTTAAATCATGTATGTCCATGTGGTCTATCTGTGTATGGTGTGTGGAACACTTGTGTGCAAGTGCTTTTGTAGAGTCCAGAGAAAGACATCTTGTGTTCTTCCTGTCACTCTCCACTACATTCTTTTGAGACAGAGTCTCAATCTGGATTTAGGCTGACGATCAGAAAGTCCCAGAGTTCCTCTTGTCTCTGCCAGTCACAGAGCTGGGATCACAGGCATACATGCCAACATATCCATCTTTTTATGTAAGTGCTAATATCCAAACTAGAGTCCTCATACTTTTGGTGTAATGTTCTTATTACATACTGAGCTATCTCCTCAGCCCCACAGAATAATAACTATTGAGATTTCTTAAATGAAAGAATTGAGCTAAGTAAACAAAGGAAAAATTCATTCACTTATACAAAGACAACATGATGAGTAGCATATTTTCAAACCTCAACCATACTTTTAAAACTTGACCTGAACATATTCTGTAACCTTTTATTCAGTCCAATGTATCACATTTTGGTAAATTACAGCACTTCTGACAAAAAACAATAGTATCATTAGAACTTGGTTCAAAGGTTTCTTTGTAGTTAACCTGAAACCCCTGCCAATTTGTAAAGTCACACAAAATGATGAGCTGGGAAATAAAAGCTCCCAACACATCTCTAGCTGTGCTTCTGTGTATTCTCTGTCTAAATTTGTAGTTTTGGAACATATCTTTCTGCAAATTTCAAGAGTCTTAGACAAAAATACTGAATAATATTAAGTTCATAGACATGCATTATAGAGTAAGCCAAACTAAACTTAGTTTTCATTTTTTGAAGGTTCGCAACCTTCTTTATGTTGTGGTCTTTTAATTCAGTTCTTCATGTTGTGGTAGGTGTCCTCAAATATAAAATGGTTTTCATTGTGACTTTATAGCTATAATTTTTCTACTACAATGAATCATAATGTAAATAATTGTGTTTTCTGATGGGCTTAAGGTGATTCCTCTGAAAGGGTTATTTGACCCAAAGGGTCACAACCCACAGGTTGAGAACCATTGGTTTAAAGCTAATATTCAATTTATATGTAAGTATCAAATTCTCCACAGTTATGTTTTATTTATGTCTTTTTCTATGTTCCATGGTGATTTTATTTATTTTTAAACAATTTAAAATTATTTCTTATTTTTCTTTTTTATATGTACATTTATATTATCATATATATATATATATATATATATATATATATATATATATATATATATATTAAACTATGAACCATGAAGCAATCAGGAATTCTATAAATGTTACATTCATAGTGTTTTGTCTATTTGTATTTGGCAACCTTGAAGAAAACATCTTTCCTATCTTGGTGTGCCTAAAATTTTGAGTGTAAATCAATATTTATCATATTTCACCTTTATCAACTTAAAAAATCTATCTAGACCTAAAAACATCTTAATCCCTAAACAATTAAGCTTAATTGTAAAACTAAACTATCTGATCTTCAACTCCATCAGAGACATTTATGTCTTTTAATTATGAACTATATTTGGATATGATCATTTTATAGAACATTCTATACTTGTAAGTAATGATGGCGTCTCAATATAATAGTTTTTGTTTCCATGACAGCAAGCTTCCAAGAACACATTTTCCATGGAATTAGGCATCTAATGAATGTATCAAACTCACCAACGATGCTCCAGGAACTGCATAGAAGGTGTTTTTCTTTTTCCTCTACAAATGCTAATACATAATCTTTGATGGATATACAATGCATAATTTTCTTGATCTTCATTTGACAGATAATGTATTCTTTGCAATCCTTTATGGCTAGACTGAAATATCATTTATGGATATTCCAAAATTTAGGATCTAAAACAGCATAAACTGTGTTATTGGCCATGTGTTTTTTCTTTCCATATCACTCTCCACTTAACACATTCCTTAAGCAATTAACCATGTTATGGTGGGACATGCTGATGCTGAACAACTCACTTCATCCTGAAAAGGCTCATTCAAACTGGAGTCAATTATAAATGAAAAAAAAAACTTCAATTGAGCCAGAACCTGGACTTCACCACTAATTTTAGTATTATGCTCTTGAATGTTGGCTATGTGTCAAGCACTTTGCTAAACACTAAGGAATAAGTTATAATATGAAATGAATAGTGACCTTGCAACACAAATAAGTTCCCTGTTGGTAAGAAAATCCTCCAAATATCTGGTTTCCGGGCCATAGAAAATCATGACACCCAGAGGACATAAGGCCCTAGTTCCTCATATAATTTATCTCAACATGTCACTGGCTTGCACCTTCTTGATCTTGACAGACCAAGAAAGTGAAATTCATTACTCTATACATAATTCTCCAACCTTTAGTTACATGATAAAATGTTCAATTGATGTAGGAATGGAGATTAGAGATCAAGCTATTCTAAAAAGAGTAAAAATAGGGTATAGGGTATACCGGTAGCACTACTGTTAGTCAACAGAGAGGGCTGAAAGAAAAATCACTAACCACTTGAATTTTTAAATCTTAGATTAATTTAAATGAAAGATGCTAATTGCATCTCATTGTCTTTTCTTACTATAAAAGGTTATGACAAAATCCATGCCCATGACATAAAATGCATTCATCGTAACAGGAGTGTGCTCCAAGAAAGTGCATATTTATGTAGGAAATGATATCAAAATAGTTTCTAGCTTTTTACCTTCAAATTTACATGCATAATTTGTTGTTTTTAAAGATATATATTGAGGCAAGAGGATCAGAAGTCCACGACCCTCCTTTGTTGAAAAAAAAATATTGAAGCTTGCCTGGGTTATGTGAACCCCAATCTCTAGTGTGAAATAAATAAATACAGTACTATTAGCAGCCCCACTACTTATTTGATTGCTAGAATATTATATAAGGTTAAATTCATTCAATAAGTTTCCCTGCAAAAAAAAAAAAAGGAGCACAGAGTTTTAATCAGAACACTTTCTGTTTTTGTCTGTGAAATGGGAAAAAATATGTGATTGCCTTTCCACACCACTCAAAGAACTTTTACATTTTCTCCTCCATTCAGTGAGTGTGTCACAGGAAGATACTTAATTGTTGCTTTTCTCTTAAATTGAAGATCTATCCAAAAGGCATGATCAGAGACTGCCCCCTGCCTTCCTACAAAGCAATAGAGTTCTGAAGCTGATGTTCATTAAAAAAAAGAAAAAGAATCCTAACCAAATTTTAAAAGGCTTCACGTATAATACGCTGTTTCTGTAGGATATATTTTATCCCTCAGTGACTACGAATGAGCAAACATAGAGACATTAGCTGTGTTAATATTATAAAAGATTATCTTTAGACATTCCATACTCAATAATGTGTTATGGATCTGAGGCCGGACCTTTTTTTCCTGGTTAAGCAAAAAATATAAAATGCCAAAAATACTACTTGATGCCACTAAAGAATTTTTTAAAAACCACTCTAGCTATTAAAATTTGCTTTAAAGCATAAAATATATGTAGGTAGGATTGTCAGAATGCCTTGCATCTTATTCTCTCATAAACAAGGGGAAAATTCGCCCCAGAAAATTTGGTTTGACTTCTTTAGATTTATAGAAGTAACTACCTGCTAGAATTGGGGTATTCTTTTTAAAATCTGTCTAATGATCATTTGGGATATGTTTGCAATATAGGTTTCTCTGGTCACAAAGTGAAATAGTAATGACTAGTAATCTGTCAATGGCTGGAATTTATAAGAAAGTTCTCAAAATTTCATTTTTTTTCAATTTAGTAACAAATTTCTTTATATTCTTCCCGAATTTTTACATCAATAGTCTTAGAAAGATATGCATAGCAGAGGAAAGAAATCCCCCTATGAATAAACTCAGCAGTGAGTATTAGGGACCCTTTCTGTTCCTGGGATCAGTAGTATTTGCATCAAACTAGAGGAACTCATCTAAATGATTCCCCCCTCCCCCCCCCAAAGACCACTTCCCTAGACTTGAAGACCTGTTGAGAAAACAATGAAAACCCAGGCTAATCCCTCTGTCCGCCTTAGAAGCCTGAAAAACTTGTAAAAACCGAGCATGCCTGAAAGAACTTGTATAGAATTTGCCTCCAAATTTAACGTGTGTCCTAAATGTCTGCCCACAATATATTTATTCTCCCTCGCCAGTGTTTCCCAATTCCGCAAAACTCATCAGATCACCCACTCTCAGCTAAGCAGCTACCTACAGAACTCGAGACTGGAGAGATGTGCCATAGACGCCAGGAAAGCTGAATTGCTTGGTCCTGGTTGAAACCAGCTCTCAGAACCAAGCTGCAGCGAGCTGGGGCTCAGCAGCGCCGGCTCCCCGCCGTGGCTAGAGCGCCTCTCAAAGGCAAGCTCACAGGCGGGTTGTTAGGCTACTCAAACTGCTAAGCCTGAGAGAGCTTTACAATACTCCCCTGTCTATCCCCACACAAGGTGGGCTTTGCTTCTTATCTCTTGTCCAAACTTTGGTTTTTCCCCAGGATGAAAAGAATAGCCAAAAGAGAAAATTATTGGGGAAAAAAATAACTATAATCCTCGTTATCTTTGTCCTCATAATTGCATTTGTTGTGGTCAATTTCTCCAAGCCCCTTTCTTCAGAAACTGGTAAAATAGACAAGGTTTTGGTTGATGGCATCTTTCTCCCAGACCTCAGTGAGATATTCCATGGTAAATATGCCATAGAGTTTTATATTTACAATTTTGAAGTGATTAAAAACGTCTCAGCCTCCAACACAGTCAACAGAAAGTCGTGCTAGGAAAAAAAATATGAAAGCACTCTGTATTCACAAGCATTAAAAAAAATAAAGACATGTGGGGAGTTTGAAAAGACAAGTGCTTGAGTATTTAGAGAGAAGACATACGTTCTTCTCTTTGGTATTTATCAAATACTTTTCACTAACAAAACGATCCTACAGATGCAAGTGTGGAGCAGTCTGCGGACTTGGCAGCGCTGTGCCTCCACCTGTGTGGCAATCGTCCTATAGGAGCATTCAACAGATGCTTCAGACAAACTGTGATAAGGCTTATTCCGTGCAGAGGGAAAAAGAGGTGGTGGACAGTATGTTCATTGCCAAATTAAATTTCAAAGTCTTGCAAAGTGTTTGAATTGATTACAGATGGAGAGAAACGCAAGCCTCAGGTGTCTTTCCTACAATACAGTTAGAGCTCCTCTTACAAATCTAGAGAGAGGCATGAAGAGAAGTATTTGGCACCAGGGAATCCAGAATAAGGAAGAGACCTAACCCTTCTCATCTCTCCCAACTTTTCCTCCATCTCCAGCTTCCATAGATACTGGGGTCAACAGTCCTATGCTTGTAGGTGGATGCACCTTTCTGGGTTTGATCCTTCAAGTTACTACACGGACCCTTTGCCATCCCTTCTATATAATCACTGCTCAGCCCCTTAGGTCCGAAGGTCTCTTATTCTGCCCCAGCTACCATGGAAAACAGTTTTTACTTCTCCAAGCAACTGTCCCTGTTGCAGTAACACATGTCAAACACACACACAACACACACACACACCACCACCACCACCACCACCACCACCACCACCTGTATTCATTCTGTCTCAATAGAACTCTCTGTATCCTCGCTCTCTTAGCCTTGGCTTTGATGTTGCTGAAGCATCTTGGCCAGGTGGCCAGATCAACCTCTGTGCTGCAGCTTGGACACAGCAGCCACCTGCCTACTTGAGTGTTAATGGTGAAGAATTCGGCTTACCCGATTGCAGCTGAGTGTAGAGGCAGTTGTCAAAGGGGAGCTTTTTTTTTTCTTCCCTGACCTTACTTTTTTGTGTTTATGCCTTGATAGCCCTTGCTGAGGGTGGGCAACTAACTGTGTCTCCTGAACTCTGTTGGAGATATTTTCAGCTCCCAGAGGAAAAATGAATTAGCTACCTTCAAGGTTTCTTTCTAAGCTCTTAGCAGCGTGTGTGCAGTGACATCAAGAGGGAATTAAAAACTGCCTCGTTAGGTCTTGAAAGCCAAGGGTTTTCTCTTCTCCCTTTGAGTTTAAGAGGAAGGCCAAGGGTAAGGAAACCAGCTATAGAACACGGTGGTGGCCTACTGTTTGATCCTGTCAATGAGTCAGTTGTTCCTGATGGAGGGAAGAGGGAAAAGGGAGAGCCAGAATGGAGACCCTATGAGGGAGTTTCAGGAGTCTGTGAGATTATAAGACTTTGAAAATGTGTTCCTGGAATTAAAGTCTCTGTCTTTCTCTCTGTCTGTCTGTCTGTATGTATGTATGTCTCAGTCTCTGTCTCTGTCTCTCTGTGTGTTTGTC
This sequence comes from Acomys minous, assembly GCF_964271855.1. NCBI lineage: Eukaryota > Metazoa > Chordata > Mammalia > Rodentia > Muridae > Acomys > Acomys minous. Next base: position 39,062,060 of record NC_140488.1, on the reverse strand, counting down.
TTTCTCTCTGTCTCTGCCTCTGTGTGTGTTTGTCTGTTTCTCTGTCTCTGCCTCTGTGTGTGTTTGTCTGTTTCTCTGTCTCTCTCCATCTCTGCCTCTCTCGCCATCTCTGTGTCGCTGCGTCTCTGTTTTTCTGTCTCTCCCTCTCTGTTTCTGTCTGTCTCTGTGTCTCTGTCCCCCGCCCCCACTCTGCAGTATGTGCTTAAACTTTGAATCTTTGAGGATCAATCGTGAAATTTTCTCCATCCCCTGTCTGGTGTCATGGATGACCTCAGTTTCCCTGAGTCCCTGTGCCTGCCTTATAGATCAAGTTAATCACTTTCCCACCTACGCCACAAGGTCTCAGGGTCCCCTGCCAGCAGATTCCAGACGCACTAAGATTCTGGTCCAAACAGGCCTGGAGCAGTGTAACCCTGAGTACTGATTGGCTCTTCTTGGCTCCTCATGACTCCTCCCCTCATCCCTGGTTTTGCCTAAGAGCCCTGTGCAGCCTCACCAGCTCTGGGTAGGCGCTCTGGTGCTCACCGAGGAAGCTTCCTTGGCTGCACTGATCTTAATGATTGAGCCCTTGGAGCAGCAAGATTGTTAATCTTGGTTGCTCCTTTGGCCTGTCTATCCCTTACCTTTCTATTGCATATGAACTTTCCTTCGTTCTGCACATCGTTTGTCGTCGGCGTCGTGGAGATCGTCGTGGTGATCGTCGTGGTGCTCCGGTGGTGGTCTTCGTCCGCTTAGAATAGTGTAGTTAGTTAGGGGCCTTCAAAGAAGAAAGAAGAAGCGATTGGCGCGGAGATGCTGGAGGTGTCAGTTACTATGCTAGAGTAGGGTAGTGAAACAATACCAGCCAAACCTTTCCGGGGGGCGCAGGTTGCCCACAGGAGGTCGACTTGCCGGCGCTGTCCTTCGCGCCGAGCTCCCTCCATCCTTCTTTCCGTCTGCGGCGCGCAGCGCAGAGCAGCGCACTGACTGCCGCGGGCTCCGCTGGGCGATTGCAGCCGAGTCCGTTTCCCGTCTAGCTGCCGCCGCGGCGACCTGCCTGGTCTTCCTCCCGGACGCTAGCGGTAAGTTGGAGCCCCCAGGCGGCATTGCCAGATGAGACCCTAATGATTCCAGCGGAGGATGGAGTAGGGGAGCTTGGATCTGTCCCGGGTGGTTGCAGCCTGCGGGACCGCACTGGTTCGGGAGGATGGTGGGGAGCGACTCGGAGCGCTCAGATTGTGGGAAGGCGGGGGTCTCTGGAAGGAGACAAGAACATAGGTCTCACTAAAGGAGGCCCAGAGTCTCTAGGAGGTTGAAGGATCAGACTCTAAATGTAGGCGCTAGAGGGAGGCAAGGATCTAGAGACCCTCGCACTCAGGGAAAGCTGTGAGAGTAAGGCTGGGGTGGGGTCTCTAGAAGTAATGGGAGGAGGAGGAGGAGGAGGGCATGGAGGGGTGGGAAGGGGGAGGAGTAAAACTAAGCGCAGGGTCTCTGGTCCAGGGGTTGGGCTGAGGAAGGTGCAATCCAATGGGGGAGATATAAACTGTTCACCTTATTAAGGAATCGGACTCGGATCAAGTGGGAGGGGGCTCGGGGCTTGAAGTAATGGGAGGGGGACTGAGGAGAGGGACAGCAAATGATCTGTATTATGTTCTCATTGAAACCTACCCTCATTTTCGGCGGGTCTCAATGAACCCACGTAACTCTGGGAGATAACACACTGCGGACCTGTGTCTTGGTCTAACAGCTGCGGGCTGAATTTGAACAGCGTTACTGATGGTCACGTAAGTTTAAGAGGATAGTATATGGGTATCCAACGAGCCTTTTTATTAGCTTACCTAAAGTCATTTGGTGACAGTTTTATATTTTGAAAAGGTTTGTGGAAAATTCTCCAACCCTGCCTCTTATCCAGGTTTCTTTGCTCAGCTTAACCTGACAAGCAGTGTTAACAGCATACCACGGAATTGCTAAACATGAACAGGTTGCTGGTTCCTGGTTCCTGGTGCGACATAAAGTTCGTCATTGCAAAACATGTCTGTGTGTCTTGTTTCTTTTCTGCGCCAAGCCCTTTGCGTCTTGCTTCCTGTTAGATGGTAGCAGGCAAGTAAGGTGACAAACACCTCACACTGTGTTTGAGACCCCTTATTTTAAGTGACAGCGACCCTCCAAAAAACAGCAGGAGACACTCGGCAGTTAGAGGATATTTAATTTAGTTCAGAATCACTGCCAGTACCTGGCAGATTCTTCATTAATATTTACCCATATAAGTTCCATCCAAGGAATCCTTAGCTGATTCCCCTAATATTATATGCCCCTTACCATATACCTTCTAGATAGGCTAAACAAGGAAAACATACAGTAGAGGAGAAATGGAATTGAACTAAAACGTTGCAGGGAGGGGGAAGAAAATGTTGCGCAGTGAGTAATATCTGCACTCCCAGTTTGTTGCAGACAATCGTGACCTCACATAAAAGAGTGGGGGAAAAAAGATGTGGGACCAAGATGGACTTAATTTTTTCATTAAGAATTCTCTCTATATATACACATATATGGTATACATACATACATACATACATACATACATACATGCATGCAAGTCATATACTCTGACAACCAAAACACTAATGCAGTATACATGAACTGTCACCTGGAATTGATTATGCATGTACAGACAATGAGAAAGAACAATTAACATGCCCCACAGAAAATCATTTCTTCACTTCTTATGCAGCATCTATGCCTCACTCACACACACACACACACACACACACACACACACACACACACACCACACCACACACACACACACACACACACACACACACACACACACACACAAGACCTTTTAAAGCAGTATAATTTTTGGCACCTTTCCATCGGGAAATCATCTACAACTCCCTACCCTACCTTATAGGTAGGGGATTTTTTTCTATATTTTGAGGAGGTAGGATCATAGGATATTTAAATATGCTTTTCATTCACTAAACTCGTTCTTCTGGTCCTTTGGAGAAATAAAAAAATATTTCCTATGTGCACATAATTTCTCTCCTAATAGCACCTGTCATCTACAGCAGCAAGCCCAACTTATGTCCTGAATGTCGGAAGATGAATAAGGCTTGTGGTTGCAATATCAAGGTAGGATTTGGGGTGTTTAAGCCAACACTGACAGGATTTTTCTATCCTCACCACAGAGGGAGGCCTGTTAACCCTTCGTCTGTTGTCATTTGGCTTTTTCTCCTGCCGTGTAGAGTTATTATGGATGACAGTGATGACTTTTTCAGGTGATAACATGACAGGCTTTGGTGCAGTATGAATTCACAGGAAAGAGAGTGATAACTGATATTTCGGCATAAAGGCTTTATGTAATAATGTCTGCATAGCATCATTATGAATAGGATAATAATATGTCAATGTCAACTGTTATTGGTACCAACCAATTTCCCCCTCCAATTCCCAGAGATACTCTCATAGATTAAGGGAAGGAAATACACAGCACTTCTATTTCTCCAGCAACAGAAATAAAAACTGAACGTCCTGGAGTGCAATAGAGCATGTGCTTAGCATATACAAAGCATTAGGTTCAATCTCCAGCACTGCAAAAAAAATTTTCCTAATTTTACGCTGTGATGATATGTTATTAATCCACTCGGGATTTAAGAAATATGATCACTGACCCTCACTGTGGCTTACAGAAGACAGTAGATTTCCCCTCTGGAAAATGAACTGTAAAATTCTGTTAGGCTTGCAGTGTTCTTACTATTCTTTGGAATTTAACTATTTAGAAATATTTCTTAATTTGGGTAATAAATATCCAAACTTCAATAATAGTCTGAAACTTATGTGAATCCTCAGTACCTTCATGTTTTATTTTATTTTCTCCAAATAAGAGCCATGTATGCTTGCAAATAAAGGAAGCACAAACACAGACAGAATTTAGGGTAGAACAACTGACATGAAGTATCTTCAGCCGCTCTTAAATAGTTCAAAGTTTGAGACTGAAGGTTGTAGTTTGCTGGGTCTTACTGCAAAACAAAAATTAAGTTCCAGTGTCTAATGGCTCCTTAGTCTCCTGACTATTTGGTTAGTATCATTAAAGAGTGTCTTGCCACTTCAGTTATATAGCAGTGAAATCCTTCAAGAAATAAAGATACACAGTATTTGTGTTGAGACTATTTTATCAGAGGATCCTTGAAAGTTTAATGTCTAATGAAATAAATGCTTAATTAGCTCATTAGGTAGCTATGAGGCAACTATGAAAACTTTATATATTGGGATCAATAAGATATTATGGTAATAAAATAATGTACAATAATATAACATATAGTCATATAATAAATTAAACTTCCTTGATCATTTTGAAACATTAAAACATACTCTCACATTTTTATTATTTTAAAAAGATTATTTGTCATTATTGTTTTTTTAAAACTGTGTTATTTTTTTCTATGTAGTATACTGCTGAATCTCAGAAGAAAATCATCAACCATCAGCCTAAAGAATATTCAACCATTCAATCTCTCTGCTACTGCCTTTGATCAAACATTTTATGATTTCTTTAAATATTGAAAATAGAGCTGTGGAGCTCTCATAATCTCCATTTTATACACCCAGCATCACAACCAACCAAGAATTTAAAGTGTACCATTAGTTAAGCAGCCAATGGCACACATTTCAATGCAGACTTGGAATAGTATGAGGAGGATTTCAAATAAGATGGACAAGAGGTGGAATGTTGAGTTTGTGTCCTGCTACTCAGCACCTACTTCTACTTTATCTCTCTGCTGAGTTCTCCTTCCAAATTTGCCATCTGCACTGTCCCAAAGACTCTTGCAAGTTACATCACATGTCTAGCTGTCACTTAATATCAGGATTAACTTTACCCTGATTCATAGATGGTCAGCTGCATAGTCTAATTTGAGAATACTTAGGAAAACCTTTGGACTTACAAACTACCTTCATGGCCTTTTGTATCATTTAAAATCCTATGTTTAGGAATATTTTTTAGCGTTCAGTAGTGTGTTCTTTTAATCATAAATATCTGCTTCAGTGGCCAATAATGTCATTGACTATTAATGTAGCATAACTGTATCCATGGCAGTCAGAAAGCCTCCACTACCTCACACACATGTTGGTATTTTAAATTTCATATAAAAGTATATACTTATGAGTTCATTAATATGTATCTCCTAACATCAATTTCTTTAGGAACATGGAGAAAGACTGAAAATGTATAGGTTGTCAGGCATTTCATCTGCCCCGGGTTTCTAAACATGCTCCTTATTCAGGATGATAAGTAGAAAATGTTTTGGGGGGCGGAAATCAGAACGGGATTACACTTCTGATCAAAGTAGTGAACAAATGAGAAAAAGAGAATGAATTGAAGCTGCCCAGTAGGCAACCTAAATTATTGTGGTAGATCTCCAGGCCTTAGAGAAAGAATGTGAGTAGTGTGTTTGGCCTTCTACAGAACACGAGGCTGTACAATTGGTAATGCCACAGTGAGGGTAAGCATTCCAAGATGAATTATTCAGTAATGACAGCCTGTGGGGTACATGTAGTGTAAAAACGGAAAACTACTAAATACTAAGAAGCCATGTCAATTAATTTCCAGACTATGGTTGCCATGTCATTTCATTTTTGTGAAAACATATTTCTTCCTTAACGACAACAGTGAAATTCCTTTTACTAGATGTCTCGTGTTCACATCTTTTTTTTTTTTAATTGTTTTAAATTCATGTATCTCCTATTTTAGCTCAGGAATCAGGACTCGTTCAATGTTTTTCATGTACAGCTTCCTACAATCAAAGCAAGAAGACTTGCTCAAGTTAACAAATCATTATTCCTCTTAAGAAAACAATAAAGAATGATGATAATAGTAGACATTAGTCGCTGAAAACTGCTGCATAAAACATGATGCACATGTATAAGAGGTTTACATATATTTTCTCATTTAAGCCTTGCAACTAGCCCGTTTGTATATTGGTTAACTGAGGCACACAAGCAGATGAAATAATCTGCTTAACTGTAATGAACATGTTCCTGCCTGAAAGCAGGCAGTTTTGAGTTTAGTGGTCATATTATTACATAGTTAACTCTGCTGTCTCTGTTCAGACATTGTTTATACTATAACCACTAAGCTTTCATCAGGTACATATGGGTATGAATCTAATATTATTGACAATTTCTTTAAACCCTCAACACTTGTCGAGGCAATGATATAGGCATGTAACGTTGGACTTAGCTATGAACTTTTAAAAAGCAGATCAAAGAATTTGGAAATAGTGATGCTGAAAAGCTGGGAGGTAAGCAGCTGAGTGAAAGATGGGTGTAAAGCACAAGGTTTTAATATCAGCACCCAGGAGCAAGATGATTTTAAGTTTGATGTCTACATAGCAAGTTGCTGTCTCCAAACGGTAGTAAGAAAGAAAGAAAGAAAGAAAGAAAGAAAGAAAGAAAGAAAGAAAGAAAAAAAGAAAAATAGAAAGAGTGTGGGAGTTAAAGAAGTATGACACAAATAGTGAAATGAGATCAGGAAAATAGTTTATATAGAGATAAGATATGCATGCAAGGACAGGGGCTACTACATCTACCTTAGATTAGGTTATATATGGTTTGTACTCTGTGTCAAAGTAAGAAAAATAGATCATATTTGGTCACTTTTAGAAAGCTGTGTATTTAAAATTCAAGTGGGAAAATGAAATTCTGGATCTTCATGACTAGAATAAAAGAAGGCTATTAGAAATATTGTAGAAATATTAGAATGTATACAATACATAAATATTGTCTATCCCTATCAAACATTCCTCAGACCTATGTGGTCTTCCAGGTCTTGTTCATGGCCTGCTTCCTGGAGTAAGCTTTTGCCAATTAGCAAATACATATAGTAAAGCTCTTCTCAAAAATCTATAATCAATTAGCAAGTTTTGATTGATTATATTGCCAATCATAAGAATTCAATTGATCGTACCTCTAAGAACACAGGCATCTAATACAATTACCTCCCTGAAGATAATTTATGATAATTAAATATTTACAAATCTTAAATTAGATTAGTTGAATTTTAGTCCTAAAATACACAGCTTTATTTTATATTTCATAATGAAATATAAAAATAGTGTGTGTGTGTGTGTGTGTGTGTGTGTGTGTGTGTGTGTGTGTGTGTATGACAGAGAGGGGAGTGGGGAGGGACGAAAAGGGGGTGGAGGGAGGAAGAGAGAGCATGTAATCAGTTGGTTGACCACTTGAGAGCAAACTAACATGTGCCTAATGTTTAAGATCAGTTTCAGATTCTAGTGTATTCCACAACTTTGTTATTTTTTAAAATTTAACCATTTAAGCCAATGATCCATATTACTTTTGTTATCTGGGTTGACGGGACTAATTGTTTAATTGTTTCTTTTTCCTAATTATAGAATGTTAAAATTACTATTCTTAATTTGCTCACCATGTTAAGATCATGAATGTTAGATTTTGTATTTTTACATATTTAAAGTTATCTTTATAATTTACAGTGTGTTGGTACATCATTCTATTATTTTTGAATTAGTTGCTCACTCATGGAAGTTTAGTAGGCCCATACCTTACATTTTCATATATGATATAAAAGAGCTTCAGAAAAATTGATACTTGTATTCTTGTGTGAATTAAATATGAAGGATCTGATACTTTTCTAACATTATTTTTAAACCTATAGTTTAAGGGAGCAAAAGTAAATAGGTTTATTTACAGACTTATTTCTCTATTCTTTCATTATATATCTAATTTAAAATCATTACAAATGGCAAAGAAAGGACAGTATATAACAGTTATATTATATAATATAATTATGAAATAAAATGATATTTATTGATACCATGATTCTTGCTCAATCAGATCTTATTTAGATAGCAAATATATTAGACATTAGGTGGGAGGATTATTTCCCTCTTTTCATTGAGAACACTCTGTCTCAAGGTTTAAAGTACATCTATTTCTGAACTTCAAGCAATTTTCTAAATTTTATTTGATTAACTCTATAAAATGTAATGTCTATATTAATCAATTATATATTCCAAATTAGTCAACTGTAAGATGAATAACTTTTAAAGATTATGAAATTTCATTGAGTATTATTTTAAGGGCTTAGTGTATTTCCAATTCTGTTTTGCATGATTGATAGAAGCTAACATGCATATTATATAAAACATACTAAAAGAAACAAGTATTCAGAAAAGGCTATTCCATGAAATAATATAGATTTGTATGCTATATAATGAGTAACATTTAATTTTCATCCTCTTATTCACTTCCTCAGAATAAATGGCATGAAAATGTGACTGATCCATTTTCCTCAGATGTACCATTTCTTTTTCATTTCCATAATGATTATAGACTCACTGCTAGTTCTTTAACTATCAGTGTAGTAAAAAAAAATCTCCATATCATACTTGAGCTGGAACATACTCCACGTTCATCATAATACATAAAGAGTGCAGAGTATTTACAGGGTTGATAGCAACGAAAGGACACTGTAGTTGTCAAATACCAAGAATAGATAAAGTGAGTTTCAGGTAAGCTATAAAGTGATGAGCTTAGTTCGTGGACACAGATGGTTTTGCTACAAGAAGTAAGAAGAAAGGTGTTTTATTGACAAAAAAGACAAGAAGTAAAAGGTAGGCACTGTGGTGCATTCCTGAAATTTGAGTACTCACACAGTTGAGGTTGGAGAGTAGTGAGTTGAAGGCCAGCCTGTGTTACAAAATAAGTTGTTATGAAGTACATACAGGATCCTATCTCACAACAAGCACAGATAAAATAATAAATAATGCTTAAAATATAAATGTTTTGTGTGTTTATATGAAAAATATAGAAAAGTCACTGATCACAGTAAAAGATCACCTGATCTCATGCATAAAAATCTTCAAAATTTTCCATTAATTTTTAAATAAAATAGACACTGTACTCATTACCTGGCACTTAGTATATTGTGCTTTAGTTCATTTTTGTTCATTGCTTTTAACTTAATACTTTGTTTCAGTGATTCCTATTTGCCAGGCATGATATTAAAGCTCTTACAAGTATTGTCATGGATTTTAAGTTGAATGCTATCTGTCTCTTTTATCAGATTATATATTCACAGATCAAGTCAATATTTTATCAATATTTATATGTGTATGGCATTATATATCATTGTTTACATCAATATGGTTTTGCTGAATAATTAACATAAAAATAAAGGAACTGTGGGGAACTTTTTAAGCTGCAAAGTTAGAGTTACATTCTGTGAGTTTTAGTCTTTTATGAGACAGTATCCTTTGCTGTCCAAAGAGGAAATTCTAGGCAGTGGAAGACGGAGTGGCACACTTACCTAGCATGCAGGAAGGTCTTTGCTTCAGTCCTCAGCACTGGGAAAAAAAACAGTTGACATGAGTGGTTACTAACATACTTTCAAATACTATAAACTATGAATAACTTCAAAGATTTCCTAGCTCTGAAAGCTGACTGAAAATAGTAAAGCAGAGATAGTACATTTTTCTATCTCAGAAAATAACTATGACTCTTCAACTTCACAAGAAACAGTTACAGAAGCAAAAACGGATAGTCACCTCTGGTCTTGAACCTGTCATTTTCCTGTTCCTTCCAGTGCCGTACTTTTGAAATGGTTCATTATTTAGGGTAACCAAGTGGAAAAAGCCTCTTGTTTTTATTATACTTCTTGGAATGAACTTAAGCATTTCTCATTATCAGAAATAAAACTAATGCAATTATTGCTAGTGATTTAAATTCAAGGATAGTACAGCTCCAAACCTTACAAAAGAGAGTTATTAAATGATGTTAAAACCCATAAACTTACACTTTATTGTTAAGCTAGTATATCATTTATCAACTTTCTTTTTTATTAATTAAGATTTTTTTAATCTATAACAATGAACAATGAATCATTTGCAGTATTACCAGATAAAACAATGTACATTATCAAAGTCCCCACTGTTTTAATAGGAGTGTTGAAAAGGCCCTACTCTAATTCCAGATTTTGAAAAACACTTAAACTTTCAGAGAATATTACAATTTTCAGAGCATTCTGAGATTCCTAATTAAGATTGCTTTAGCTATAAAAGACAGCTATTTTGTACAAATTAATACACCACCATCTTTATTCTGGTCTTCTCTGATTATCAACTTTCTTAAGCTATATAAATGTTACCTAAAGAATAATTATTATTGTTACTTTTCTTTAATTGAATCTTTAATGAAATATTGCTGACTGTGTGTGATGACATCTGTGGAGTCCCAGGACTTGGGAAACAAAGGAAAGAGGATCAGATGTGTGTGGTCACCCTTAAGTACATAGGATGTTCAATAGCTAGAATTATGAAATTTTGTGTACACACACACACACACACACACACACACACACATTCTAGCTATGTTTAATTGTTTATATAGCATGATAACACCTTAGGAAGAGAAATTGAGGGCTTTTAAAACTTTTTTAAAAATTTGCAACTGTCTTATAAACACACAGAGGTCAAAAAGGTAAAAGTTAATGAGCCAAATCTTCACCCAAAGCAAAATATCAGGAGTTCATATTGCGAGCCTGTGAACACAGGTAACTCACTGTTACGCACAGTTAAAAAAGAAAGAGCCATCTTCTATTTCTCAATCTTGCTATACATTACCTAAGAGGTACATTAATAATACACTTCCTAATAACAATTTATATTAAAATTATTTTATCATGTATAAACATACACACACAATTTTGTTTTTTGTGGCTGAGTTTCATTGTAAAGGCCTAGCTATCACAATGTAGACCAGGCTAGCCTGAAATTTATATCTTCCTAGCATTGATTACAGAGTTGTGGGATTGCATATGTGCATCACCATACCTGACTCATCTTTAAATGTTCTATTTAATATGTCTTTAAATTTCTATTATAGGATTATATTTCATCCAAAGATCTGTCCTTATATTCTGCACTACACTTACTCCTCTTTCATATAAATTGTTTTCTACCAAAAGCATTACAAAGGTGAAAGTGTTTAAAATATAATCACAGAACATACTTATTAGTGGTAGATAGAACTTTCTTATAGTACTAACATTTACCTCTGGTTATAATATTTCTGTGTTCTCTTATTTGATTTTCAACATAACTACAAATTAATTAGGGCCCATATTGTAGAATCATTTATGCAAACGGGACACTCAAAAAATAAGTTTAAATATTGTATTCATGATCACACATTCAGTTGTACAATTAGATTGAAACAATGCCATGTTTTCTCATTCAAGATTACATAGTACTTCAGTATACTCCCTGACTTCTATGTTATGGATAGGTTCACAGACATTTGAGTGTGGAAAGTTTAATGACACAATTAAAAAGCTGAAGGGGTTGGTGGTGTGTTCTTGCTGATACCATGTGTGCTTAACATGTGTGAGACTCTCAGTTTCAAATCCTGCATCATTAAAACAAAAGTTATAGAGAGGTGTGTGTATGTGTGTGTGTGCATGCCTGCATTGCATACTTGTGTGCTTGTGTGAGAGACACAGAGACAGAGACAGGTATAGAGACAGAGGCAGAGTGTAAAATGTTTAAATAAGTGATAAATGTGTTTCTACACAAGAGTAGACATTCATTTAAATCTAGTCAAAGGTTATATTAACATAACTGATTGATGAGCGATATGTCTTTGATGAAAATCTTAATAAAATACAAATCACTTTCTCTAGAATAAATTGGGATACCAGCCATCCCATCAAACTTTAGCCAAGCAAGGCTTCTTGAAAGTCTATCAATCTCAGTTTCATTTCCTCTTCTAATTTTCCAAAAGTACTTGAACTTCTTATACTTTTTCTTGTATACCTATTAACTCTATGCTGTTCATGTATCCTGTGATGTTCAGAACCCATATAACAGAAGGTGCTTTCAATATTCTACAATATCATTTTTGACACTAGTAGAGAATGAAGATGTAATAGTATACATAATACTACCACTTAGAGGTAAACCTTACTTTCTTTGCAGAATAAGCTATTAAGAATTAAAATATTAGATTACTTTATTCCAAAATCACTTTTCTGTGGAGAATTCTCAATGGGAACTCATTAGTATCTTGTTTAACATCAGTGTTGCCAGCTTCCAGGCAAAGATTGAACTTCATGACTAGAAATTGTCTGGTTCATTAAACATATTCTTATTTTAATGGGACACATAGAAGGTTAGTGTATAAAGGCTTCAAAGGATAAAGAAGGCTATTGGAACTAGTTCAACAAGAGGCCATTATTCCATTCTATGTGAACCTTCCTGACCCCCCATATTAGAAGTTTTCTTTACTGAGGAATATTCAATTTCTCTTTCTGTATTCAGAGTGCCTTTGAATCTTTGAGGTGACTTTAAATATTATGAAGAAGAGAAGGAAAAGCCATATAAAGTGTGTTCATAACTCCTATCTGTTAAGATAGGAAAACAAGAAATCCCTTTAGATTTCTACTTGTTTTCCTTTGAAAACAATATCAAAATGTTTCACATTGTTTTCAGTGAATCTAAAGTTGTACTGTTTGTGATTATGCAAAATAATTTCAAGTACTTCTTCAGTTTTCTGTACTCAGGCAGACCTTAAACTGTGACACTGAGGCCTCTTCTTGATCTGTTTTGGGAACCATCCAGATTTCTTTTTTTATTTAAATTTCTCTTAAAATTTTATTCACTTTAAATCTCAATCATAGCTCCCTCCTTCGTCTCCTCCAGGTCCCAACCTCCCTCTCATTTCCCTCTAGCCCCTTCCCCTACTTTTCAGAAAAGAGGAGCCTAACCCCTTCCTGAGCACATCAAGTCACATCAGGACTGAATGAATCCTCTTCCTCTGTGGCCTGGTAAGGCACCCCACCAGGGGGAAGTGATCAAAGAGCAAGCAACAGAGTCCATGGCAGAGATAGCCCCTGCTCCCCTTAATGAGGGACCCATATGGAGACTGAGATGTCCATTGGCTACATCTGAGCAATGGCCTAGGTCCTCTCCATCACAGTCTTTGTTTTGGTGCATCAGTCTCCACAGGCCCTCATGGGCTCAGAATTCTTGGCTCTGTTGGTTTCCTTGTAGAGCTCCTGTCCTCCCCAGATCCTTCTATCCACTGACTCTTCAATAGGATTCCCTGCACTCTGTCCAATATTTGGCTATGAGTCTTGGCATCTGTTTCCATCCCCTGCTGATGGAGTCTTTCAGAGGACATCTGTGGTAGGCTCCCATTCTGTTCCCTCTCTTCAAACACTTTTGGTGTCTATTCTGTTTGCTCTTCTAAATGAGAAGCTTCCTCCCTAGGGTCCTTCTTGTACTTAGCCTCTTTAGGTTTGAGGATTGCAGTATGGTTTTCCTGTATACAAGCTAATATACGCTTGTAAGAGAGTGTATGCCATGTGTGTCTTTCTGGGTCTGGGTTATTTCACTGAGGATGATTTTTCTCTAGTTTCATCCATTTCCTTCCAAGATTTCCTTCTTTTTAATAGCTGACTAGTATTCCATTGTGTATAACAGTTTCTTTATACATTCTTCAGTTGAAGGACATCTAGGTTGTTTCCAGTTTCTGGCTATTACAAATAAAGCTTCTATGAACATAGTTGAGCAAATGTTTTTGTTGTGTGATGGATCATCTCCTGGGTATATGCCCAGGGCTGGGTCTTGAGGTTGAGCTGTTCTCAATTTTCTGAGAAAGTGCCAGATTGGTTTCCAAAGTAGTTGTATAAGTTTGCACTTCCACCAGCAATAGAGGAGTGTTCTGCTTTCTCTACAACCTCACCAGCATGTGCTGTCACTTGAGTTTTTTTTTTTTATCCTAGCTATTCTGACAGGTGTTTGACAGGATCTCAGAGTCATTTTGATTTGCATTTCCCTGATGACTGAGGATGTTGAGCATTTCTTTCAGTGTTTCTTGGCCATTTGATATTCTTCTGTTGAGAATTCTGTTTAGTTCTATACCCCATGCTTTTGGGGCATCTAAGGAGATGATCAGGTGTTTTCTTTTCAGACTTCTTACATGGTGGATTTCATCGATAGGTTTTCTCCTATGTTGGACCTTCCCTGCATGCCTGGGATTATTTAGTTTGGTGGTGTTTAATTTCTTGAATATAAGACCTTTGTCTGATATAGGGTTGGTGAAGATTTTGTCCTAGTGTATAGGCTGTAGTCTTGTTCTGTTCAGAATGTCCTTTGCTTTACAGAAGCTTTTATGTTTTATTAGGTCCTATTTATTAATTGTTGACCTTAGATCCTGAGCTGTTGCTATTCTCTGTTCAGGAAGTTGTCTCCTATGCCAATGAGTTCAAGATGGGTTCCCACTTTCTCTTCTAATAGATTTGGTGTGTCTAGTGTTATGTTGAGGTCTTTAATCCACTTGGGCTTGAGTTTAGTGCATGATGATATATATATGGATTTGTTTGCATTTTTCTACATATTCAGTTAGATGAGCACCATTTGTTGAAAATTCTATCTTTTTTTCATTGTATCATTTTGGTTTCTTTGTCAAAAATCAAGACTCCATAGGGGTGTAGGTTTATTTCTGGGTCTTTGCTTCTATGCCATTGATCCACAGGTCTTTTTCTAGGCCAGTAACATGCAGTTTTTAATTACTGTCACTCTATAGTACAGCTTGAGATCAAGGATGGAGATAACCTCCTGAAGATCTATTATTGTACAAGATTGTTTTAGCTATTCTGGGTTTTTTGTTTTTCCATTTAAAGTTGAGAATTGTTCACTCAATGTCTGTAGAGAATTGTGTTGATATTTTGATGGGAATTACATTGAATTTGTAGATGGATTTTGGTAAGATGGCCGCTTTTACTATGTTAATCCTACTGATCCATGAGCATGAGAGATCTTTCCATCTTCTCATATCTTCTTCAATTTCTTAATACCAATACTCTTCAAACTGTTCCATGAAATAGAAATGGAAGAAAGATTACCAAATTCATTCTATGTGACCACAGTCACCTTGATACCTAAACTACATAAAGACCCAACAAAGAAAAAGAATTTCAAACCAATTTCCCTTATGAACATTGATGCAAAAATACTCAATAAATTGCTCACAAACTGAATCCAAGAACACTTCAAAAATATCATCCAACCATGACCAAGTAGGTTTCATCCCAGGCATGCAGGAATGGTTCAATATAGGAAAACCTATTGATATAATCCACCATGTAGGCAATCAGAAAAAAAACCATGATCTTCTCCTTAGATGCCCAAAAAGCATTTGACAAAATCCAACACTCCTTCATGTTAAAAATCGTGGAGAGATCAGGGATACAAGGTGCATACCTAAACATAGTAAAGGTAATATTCAGCAAGCCTATAGCTAACATCAAATTAAATGAAGAGAAACTTAAATCAATTCAACTGAAATCAGGGACAAAACAAGGCTGCCCACTCTCCATAGCTCTTCAGTATAGTACTTGAAGTCTGAGCTAGAGCAATCAGACAACTAAAGGTGATCATGGGGATACAAACTGGAAAGGTAGAAGTCAAATTATTGCTGTCTGAAAATTATTATACGGTATACATAAGAGACCCCCAAAATTCCACCTGAGAACTCAAACAGCTGATAGACACCTTCAACAATGTGGCTGCATACAAAATTACCTCAGAAATATCAATAGCCCTTCTGTATACAAAAATAAATCATGCAGATTTCTATTATCATCAATGGAGACATATCCTTTTAAGCCTGGTTGTACCTCAGGTCATAAAAGCATGACAGAAAATATGACACCTGTTCTGGGAGTCATAGAATGTTCAGACCAGGATTTGAGGTCCATTTCCTCTGTGTTAAAATCCCTACCATATATTATATTGGTATGCAACAAAAAGCCTTACTTGGCAATTGTATGCATACAATTAGGAAAGACTACCAAGTACAGCAATTTCATTAGATAAAATAGGAGTTGACTTTGAGTGTGAGGGTCACTAGGGCTTGGTTTGACACAGAGGCCAGACAGGCAAAGTTTTGAAAATTTATGGATATTCAGGTTGTACAACTTTAGAAAAAGGGCAGTATGAACCAGCTAATAGAGGTAACAGTAGCTTTGCCTCTGATGCATTTAAAACAATGGTCCACATGTTCAATCAAATGTTCTTTGGATAGATGAAAATCAGTTATTATTTATCTGGAGACTGGTTAATCCAGCATGCCAAAAGATTTTAGAGAAATTCACGCTATGCTGATTTCACTGAACTTCAAAACTTTGCAAGGAAGAGAAGTTTGTAGATGGAAAGGAACTGAAGTCCAATGTTCAAATTTCTGTATTAACTCCCAACTGGCTACATTTCTATAATTCAGTGGTTGTTAAAGTTCTAATTGGTTAAAATTTTAATCTCTGCAAGACATCTGAGAAAGCACTTTACATCTTTCCAGAAACAGAATCAATACCCAGTTCTAATGTCGAGGGCTTAGAGTTGTGTCAGTAACTGGAGGTCCAATATATAAACTCTACATGAAAATGTGGCAAGAAAAGATTACTGTGCAATTTAGGGAAAGCTTTCAAGCTTCTGTACGCCTTGAAAATAGTGATATTGCTTCAAAGTGCAAAGAAAGAATATCTGTTTGAATCATTCCTCAGGTACCATTTTCATTCCTGCATATAAACCCATAATGATTAGTCTACTCTTTAATAAGTCACAGAGATACTCATGTAGAGAAGAGACTTATAAAAATTAGTAAGATAAAGGAGCATTGATGCTCAATATTTATCATATGATCAAATAGGAATTTAGAAATTTAGGCTACTTAAGTGGCACAAGTGGAAAGAGTAATGTTAAAATAGGTAGGAATTATGAAAATTGTTTATTAACAAATCTTTAGATATTTAAATTATTTCTTTGACTTCTGTAATATAGAAGTAAATAATGAAGTGTACTTTTGACCCTGATATAGTCATCCATTTGATTATAATATAACTGTTAGTCCCCAATATCAAAGTGCTATTTATTTTTATTAAATTATTTTAGTAATATTAACAAAGTACTTTATGTTTTCAAGGTGCTGTGAAAGTAGCCACACATTAATGTTAAACATTCTCATAAACCAATGGGATTAAAGTAGTCTCACATTTCTGAGTGACTTCATGTTGTATATGGTTCTTTTATAAGTAATTTTGTGTTGGAGGAGGGAGAGAGATTTGGAGATCTGAGCAATCATGGAGTTCAGAGGACAGCATTCTGCAGTCAACTCTCTCCTTCCACCTCTATGTGGGCTTCAGGGATTGGACTCAGGTTCACTGGTCTGTACTATAGGCATGTTACCCATTGAGGCATCTTTCTGGCCTGTGACTGATTGTGTCTTAAAGATGCCTAATTTAAGGCTAAGAGAGGGTTCTTGACTACTTTTTAGTAATTTGAGTAGTTATCATTTATTAATGGTGAAGCCATAGAGAGAATTCTAGTCTCTTAACATTGAATGTAGGTTCTTTTCCTCTGTAGCCCATTGCCTCGTAAAGGTTGTGTAGCATAATAAATGAAAGCTTTTAAAAATTTGACTATATCATACTGTCCTTGAGAATCACATCATGCTTAATAAATTCAGAATGAAGAGAAAAGGCATTTGCATTCTTGGCTTCAAAAATTAGAATCTTAATGCAAATACATGAATACCTTAAAAACTATGTCTTTTATTATTATTGATATAAACATAGAAGATATACTTTCATTTCGATTTTATATTAGATGTGTGCATATTCATAACAGGAGGAAAAGCAGAATAATTTTTTGAGGTTTATATTAGATGACTGACCAGACAATTGGCCACATACACTTATGTTAGCTTTGATTTCTTAATTTCAGCAACTGATGCTTGAAACAGCTCAAGGCAGGATGCTTACTCTATAAATTACATCTCTTAAAAATGTACAAATGCAAGCATGAGTCATGAAGCTACAGAAGTCAATCTTTAATCCATTATGTCATTTTCATAAGGAAGCAAACCAGTGACCTTCATATCCTTTTAAAAGCAATGACGCTGAGTAATAGAGTCTGTGAAATATGCAATCACAACATGAGCAATCAGTGAGCTTAGGTAAAAAAATAGGTTTGTAAAATGAAATCTGTTTCTTTCTATGTTTATTTTTGCATTCATTTGCATGTATATATTTCATATATGGATAAGTTTGAAATTATTTTGAAAAATACCTTTGCATATCTTCATATTGATACAGGATAAATCAAGTCTCCTTTCAGGGTTCTTACTCTCATTAATAAAAGAATTTAAGACCTGATTCAGATGGACGCAGAAAGGAAAATGTTTAAGTAGAGTTTAAAAGAAAAATCCCAAGCTATAAAAACACAGCAGCTGCCTAAGGCATGCACATTAGACATATGGTGAACAAACAGCCACATGACAGGAAGGCATTAGAGAAAGAGTAAGGAAGCCGAAAGAAACAAAAGAATCAGGAAATAGAAATGGGGAGAGGCTAATAAGGAGCCAAATCAGGATTCAAACTCGGGTCTGTCTGCATAGGCTGGGTACCCGTTTTCAATGATGAGTAACAAACATACTACCAGTTCAAAAATGTGCCAAATTCTTATGCATAAAATGTACTCTGAGTACATCTACTCAGACCTAACATTTTTCTCAGGGACTGACTTTGAACACAAGTCAGGAGATAGACATCATATGACATCTTCTCCAAATCAGGACTGTGTGGATCCTTATAAGATCTCAGTTCACTTTTTAAAGTGAAGAAAAGGCTGTTTACTAATAAAGGATGGAAAACTGTGCCATATGCTGTATTTTGGGCAGAGGTATCTCATGTAAGGTTTTATTCTTCTTGGAATCCAAGGTGGCAACAGTGTCAGGACAATGACTTATCTATGTTCCTTCTGCCAGAATAAAGGACGTGTACACACACACAGTGACGATAGAAATTTCAGACTTTTATTTTGCCTTCCATTATCTTGTGGGTCCAAGAACAAAGTCAGTGCTTTTTTCCCCCAAATTCAGCTTTAAGTAGAAGAATCGGTTTCACGCTGAGATGACGTTGGCTAAGGGCACAAAGCACTAATACAAATATAAGGACCAAAGTTCAAAACCCAGCATCCATTTAAATGTACAACTATGTTAGCCTGAGTTTGATGCCTGATTTAATGACAAAAAGAGAGAACCAACTCCTAAACTTCACATGTGCATGGTGGCATATGCCTGCCAACACACATACATCTCACACATACACATGATGATGATCATCATAATTTAAACATTACGAACAAAAAATAAACCAGCAAAGAAATTTTCCTTTGGTTTGTCACGTCCTAATTGAATTTCTGTGTACTGTTGGAAGTATCATTGACAATCCATTGTGTTGTTCTCTAGACAATAAATGATACAGTGACGTTAAAAGGCAGTATCAGCTCAGGATAGTAAAGACTGAGATTTCAAAGACTGCATGGTAAGTTGAAGCGAAAGTTAAGAAAAACATGAACTAGCAAGTCAATATGATAAAGTAGAAGTCTGTGAGTACCTCAGTGTTTGGGTAACATACAGTGAAAGAGAAAAAAAGTGTTTTGAGAAGTGTGGAAGAAATTGAGAAAATCAGAGCCTCTTTAAGCTAGAATTTATATCAACTAGGCAACTGGCAGAAAACACAATGCCAGAGGTCAGAACATGTTTTTGAAGATAATAAAGATACAGCAGGATGGAGATATTCTGTATCTTCATGAAGGTGCCTGCAAAACTGACTGAAGTGCTTTTAAAATGAGGACTTTTTTTTTTAAATGAGGACATATTTATCACGTGTTTATCATACTTTAAAGATTACTCGAAAACCCAAATGAGCAGGGAAAGGAAGCCTGCAGTCTATGTGCAGTCTTGCACTAATCCCGAGTAGGAAAACATCTCCTTCTTTTTAAATGAATATGTTAATCTGCGACTATGCAGAGGAGTGCACTCAGTTCTCTTGTGATGCTAGCATCCACTGTCCCACTCCTCAGTGTTGGCATTTGAATGACTGAGCCTAAGCTAGGCAAGGTTTTGGTAGGCACTGCACTTGAAAAACCTGCTTTTGCACTATTATTTCAACTGGAACTTCTGTTTAGTCTTCACTCTCTTTTAGGAGTCTTAAAAGACAATTTTGAATTGAAATTACACTTTTGTAATAGCTTTATTAGTGTAGGCTAGGCATAACTTGTGTAACATGAAATAAAATCACTTAATTCATCACAGAGTTGTCCTTAATGACCTTTTATAAATCAATTATTAGTCATGCCAAAGCAATACCATCACACTTGGGGAACTTTAAAGTGAGTGCTTTAAAACGTATTTGGACTGATACATAGAACACAGTTGTGCTCAAGGCCATCTTTCTACCTTGAAGCACGCTGCTCCACAAAAAAAAAAGCAAATCAAATTTATTGTGGGAATTTAAACTTGTAATATTTCAATAAGGTAAGGAAAGATCGAACACTTGAACTGATAATATATGCCATCATAAAATGTATCTAAAATTCATAACTAGCTGATAGAGAAAAGATATGTTCATAAATGAAAGTATTACCATAAAAAAGGCTGTGAGCCTTGCACCAGCAAGCACAGTGGCATATCCCTGGAATGGAAGACAGAAAAATGAAAATTGTCATATATTTGAGGCCAGCCTGGGACACATATTCCATTCAAACACCAAAGGAAAAAAAATCTCATGGGTACATTGGGAGGACACATCCAGAACATAGTTAATTTTAGTGAAGGAAATTCTCTCTCTTTCTTTTTTCAGAATTAACATTTAAACATCTACTCTAAAATATTAGACACACCAGAAAAAAAAATGTTTACTTGCTAAATTTTAGAGAAATTATTCTTTTAAAAAACTATGAAGCTAGACTTTTTTTCATGAGGAACAGAAATGTTTCATTAATCTCCGTCTTCTCACGTGAGGGAAAACCTGAGGTAAAGAGACCTGGTGGCCCTCAGAGGAAGGATAGCAGGCTACCAAGAAGAGACTTGATACTCTATGAGCATATACAGGGGGAGGAGGCCCACCACCCGCAGTCACAGTCATAGGGGAGGGGAGTAGGGGGTAAGCGGGAGGGAGGGAGGAATGGGAGGATACAAGGAATGGGATAACTATTGTGATGAATTAATACAAAATTATATTTTAAAAAAGAGAAAGAAAAAAAGAAATCTGACATTGCAGCACATTTCTCTGACTGTAGTATTCACAGTTCACCACTAGGGGCCGCAATTCCATATGCCGCTGTTCTGAGAAAACAGCAGATTTATTCCCTCTAAGGCTATTGTATAATTAGGTAAAATTAATTTAAATGGGAGCCTCAACCGGGTAAGAGTAGATTACTACAGTGTAGAGAGATGACAATGCATCTATAGTTTGTATCATGTAAATCAATAACAACATTGCCAAGTGTTTCTTCACTCAGCATAGTCTCTTACCAGTAATTGAAAATGGCTAGTGACTCTGAATCTTTGCCTTCTGAAATATGTTAGAGAGAACAAGCTTTATGCACTTCTCCACTAAGGAAACTGATTTGTTTATTATATGCATTTTAACATTTCCATAGAGCAAAATATTAGTGTTGAGAATGTATTCTCACAGTCATCTTTGCAATGAGTCTTTGCATTAACTTTTCAAACTGACAAAAAGGTGCTCATTCAGATTTATAAATACTAAATGTATTTTAAAATATAATTTAGATAAAAGAGAAAAGTTCTCTCTTATTTGAATTCACAACTACTTTATTTTATTTCTATCTTGGATAATATGAAATATAATCACATCAAATTATTTAAATTGTGACTTTAAAATTCAACATATACATACTTTATATTCAGTTATTCAGGTCAACTTATGTCGATAGGTATGTGAGGTAATCAAATTATTTCAATAATCTAAATTATAGCATGATGTGTTCTATATATTTTTCATAATTCTAGTGATGTTCACTCATTTTAACTTTATTTTAAAGAAAATACCTGTATTTGAAACATATTGGTCATGTTTGTAGTGTTTGCAGAATCCTTTCCTGTTTAAAATGACAAATTAACATTATTAAAAATTTGTCCTACTACAAAAATGTAGCTGATGTTTTTCTTAAACTTGTTTCTGCAATCAAAAATAAATAGTTATAGAACTGATACCGATATAATAACTGAAATGATGATTGCCAGGTGCTATTTTCTTCCTAGAGGTTAAAATTGTCTCAGGACCTATGGATCGAATACCATCTAAATACAGCTCTGGAAACCATCTTATGTGAAACAATGGCTCAACTTAACAGCTAATGTAGAGTTTTGCTGATTTATTTAGAATAACAAATTGACATATGTTCCTTCTTTAGCACAAGGACAAGCAGTGGTGTATCTATTGTACGATACTTTATTTTAAAACTTACGGAGCTGAGATTTGAATGTGGCGTTCGTCGATACCATGTCCATTACTATCCAGCCTTGCTCTACCCTAGAAAACAGCTTAGGTACCGGTGACTAAATCCTTACTTACAGAATTCTTACTGTATTTTTTTTCTTCATGTTTACTTTTAGGGTTGTCAACTAATACCTGCAAGCATAGGCCAATGAACACCATCTTTCCAAATTAACTGTAAGTATACACTTAAGCATGCCCTAGGACTTTTATTTTGAATGAATGTTTAACCATTTTATATAGGTGATTACAATTATTTTGGAAACTTAACTCAAACTACTAAAACATACAGCATTAATGGCTTACCACATCTGAAAGCAATATTTAATTTATTAAAACACATTTTAACAGAACCTAAAACATTTAAATTATGTTTTATCAAGTTATGTGTGATGCAGACACTCTTACCAAGTTGCAAACCACTATCTAAACTTTGTCATAAGAAAATATAAAATAAGGTTATATATTAGGAAAATTTAGTCAATGAGAAATCCATGTTCTCTAGATTTCCCCCTGTAGTGACAAACTCATAGCTGTGATATGGAATTAGGAAATCCAACTGTCATTTTCTAGTGGTGCAAAGCTCTTTAAATATTCATCATAGATGAGGCTGGGGATGTATGTCAGTGGTACAGTATTTGGCTGGCAAGTGGAAGGAACTATGTGCTATCATCCTATTATTATTATTATTATTATTATTATTATTATTATTATTATTATTATCATCCAACACAGAACAGGTATAAAGTGAGAAACTTTGTTATTAGTCACAGATTCTAAAAGCATTAAAGACAAACTTTCACAAAAGAGAAAAAACAGAAAATGGAAGGTGGGTGAGGTGGTGGAAGCTTTGAATCCCAGCACTCAGGAGGCAGAGGCAAGTGAATTTCTGAGTTTGAGGTCAACCTGGTCCACAGATGAAGGTCTAAGATAGCCAAGGCTACATAAAGAAACATTGTCTTATAAATAGAAAGACAGAAAGAAATAAAGGAAGGAAGGAAGGAAGGAAGGAAGGAAGGAAGAGAGGGAGAAAAGAGAGGAGGCAAAAAAGCAAATCAGAGAATGGGGAAATCTATAGTCTCTATCTTTGCCAGGGTGTAATTATGTGACTGAATCAATATATTACAGGTTAAGCAATGTGATGTGAGAGAACTGCACAGGGAATTTTCAGTTAAATTTCTCACTGTCATATTTCTGTAGTTAACATCAGAAAATGAATTTACAATTGTAGTTTGGAGGAAGAATTGATGATTGTAGAATCTAAGCCATTATTATAGAGATATTTCTGTGTGTACTTATAGTAGTATGTTAATATATAATTATTTGGAAAAATTACCCAGTGCAAAAATAAAAAAAAATGTAATCTTATCAAATTTTAAAAGATATTAAGAAGGAAATAGGATTGGGAATGTCTGCTACACACATAACTAATGATTAAAAATTGTAAGAAAGAATAAATCAGTGATTTTTTCCCCAACAAGACAGATATATAAAAAATGGCTACATTAAAATGTACCAAAAAGTCAAAACAATTAACATCAAACTGTCCTGTCAGGTTATTAAGGATATCCTCATCTGATGTTATAGCAAACATAACAGTTCCTGTATTTAATATATATTAAAAGGGTTCTATTACTCTTTCACTAGTTTTTCATGTGGTTCAAAAATGTACCCTTAGGGGAAATTAAAAGAGTTTAAAGTATAAAATTGTGAAGTGCTCCAGCAGGGGGAATCTCACTGTAAGTTTATGAAGATTGAAGTGTACAGCAGATGTTTTCATTGTGTTGATGAAAATAGGCTAATCCAGATGCACAGGTAAGTTTCTATGGTATTCACACAAAGTCATCTCATGCTGTTTACCAACATTATAAGCACTGTCCAGTGACAAAGACGAAGGTGGATTCAATTTCACATTTGCTATGACCCTTTGAGTAGTACTATTCTCCCTATGATAAGCCATCTTCTCTTTATTTCTATATGTTAATTATCAACTACCCCACATTGAGTGTTTCCTATTTCTCTCCTCAACCTGTGCACACTTTGTGCAAATACCTGCTGACCACTGATTTCTTTGTGCAAATATCTGCTGACCATTGGTTTTTAATCAGCTGTTAGAAAAAAGTGATATGTAAATTTATCTTAAGGTAACAATAACTGATAGAACTAACAAACTCTATCCCATCCTTCCAAAACGTGAATCTTCCAAGGAGCTCAAAGGCAAAATATAGCTCAAATTTCATTTTATTATCTAAAGTTTTGGCCTACTTCACTTATCCAGGAAGTTCACCTTCCTAGGACACACCAGTGACATGAAAACTGCATTCCCACCCACCTACTATAAATGGTTGAAAACTAGTTTTTTATTGCAATGATGGAGCTAATGTCCTTAATATACTAATATTCACCATATATGGATGAGTACCAAGAGTGCTATTGTGATACCTATGCACCTACAAGTTTTTCTCCGATGTCAAAATTAACATGAACTACATATTCTTGGCAAGCACTCTACTAACAGGGACTTTGATATTCTGTAACTATTTTAAAATATATAAGAATCAATAATTTTCACAAAAAAAACCAGGTTTAAATAATTTGTTTCAGTTATCCTTCAAAATTAGTAATAACTTCCCTATAGGTCTACAGAGTCAAACATAAGATTATATATATGTATATATATATATATATATATATATATATATATATATATATATATGCATAGATACAGACATACAGAGATAATCTCCAAGATAATGTGTTCAATATGTCTTTTGAAAAATGGGCAATTTTCAATTGGACAGCTGTGCTCCTCCTGACCAGGATAAAGTTCGTAATAGTAAGTATTTACATTAAACATTGTTTGTTTAGTTTTTTTCTGTAACATGATAATATCACTGAAAGTTCTTTCCATAAATAGTTCATGTAATGAGGAGCACCAACACATTAGCTTTATATTTCCAGGATAAGATTTGGACTTGTCAATCTCTTGATACTTGTATTTAAAATGGAAGGACTTACTTTTTTTTTTTAACTGTTTAGCCTTGTGGTATTACAAATAAAACAAATTCACTTAACAGACTGTTTTGTATGAATTCTCTGATGCATAACTTTCAGAATGTTTCATTCTGGGTTTACAGGTGACTTGATAGGAACATAAAAAGACAATAATATGTGCCAAGATTGCTGATTGTAGAGTTCAATTCTTTTACTGTGCACTATGTTGAAATGTGTTTTTCAAAAATATTTATATTTCTTATATTTCTTAAAGTATATGTTTTCTTCTCAATCCTTTATTTGGATAAACTAATAAATATATAAGCAGAAAGATGTGAAGAAAGCAAAGGCTGATCAATGGACTATTATTATGTTCTATGTGGATTACACATGTGTGTCATTAGTAAGACCATAACATGCTACATGTAATATATACTCAATAATCAGTTTCACAATAATTATATAAGTTATATAATAAAACAATAGTACCACTAGAAGAGAAATAATCAAGTATAGTTTAAAAAATTAACATGCACAAAATATTTTAAGGATGGGTAAGATCTGAGGCTTTCTGTTCCGGCATGGTGTACAGCATTTACTTTTGTTGATAATCTAAATTTTTAAGACATCCTTCATCACGCTTATTTGATTTCAAAAGATGTGGGCTTGACTAAATACTTAAAGAACTTATGGTTGCCCTATAAATATATAGAAATGTAATTAGAAATATGTATTTATATAAAAGAAAATGGATGCTATCTAATTGAGCTAACTAGATATTTAAAAACTGTATATAGTACAGAAAATATTTTTGAAGTAGCCTGTGACAAAAGCGGGCAAGGCTAACATGATGGTTTAAAATGCATATATTCTTAAAAATGTTTCAACTTCAGCAAACTATGTGAAAGTTACACTATTTTGGAAGGTGAGTAGCAAAACAGTTTGTAGTAACTTTAGTGACTGCAAAAAGCCAGTGAATGCATGCACGTAAGCAAATATCATGATCAAAGAGTTTTTCACACAAAAATATCAATGACATATTTAGTTATGTTAAAATATTAGTTTTAGAAACATATTTCATACAATTTATAAAGCATCAGATGACCTTTTTTTTTTCTAGAAATGAGTAAGTGGCTCCAGGGTTCAAGGTCAACCTTTGATACTTAGAAAGTTTGAAGCCAGTCTGGTCTGTATTAGATTCTGACTCAAATAGAACACAGAACAGAACAAAAGCACCAGAGACAACTATAGTTTCGTGCTACTTTAATTTTTAATATTTTTATTATTGCCCAACTGAATTGACATTTACTGTTTTTTCAAAAGCCTAAATTTGTCTTAAATTTGAGTTCTTGACTAACTATTTCAAGCCATCGTGACAAATTACAGACCAGTGCTTCTGGCACCATATTGTAGCTAGAATCATCTGGGGGATCATGCTACTCTACAGACTCTGACTGAATTCGTTTGGTAAAGAGTCAAACCAATGTCAGAGAGCAAAAGTCAACAGTTTTACCTGAAAAACAAAAACACCCCACAGAATCCATACTTTGGATGTTGTGAAGCTATGTGGACTCTCACACATACCTAGCTTTGCCTTTATAGTCCAGAGACAGGCACAGACAGTCTACAGGGTAGAGCTGGGTCCAAATAAAAATCTCATCAATACTACACTACATTAAAACAGTCTATAGTTAATTTACAGACTGGAGCAAAAAGTACTAACAAATAGTATTGCCATAGTTTAGGGGTAGTATGAAAAAGATGAGCTCTGTAGAAACATGACAGTTGAGTTAGGACTTGAAGATATATGGCCCTTCTAGACAAGGGAGTAGGAATAAAAAAAAGGGGGGGGAAAGAGAGATAAGGAAAAGCATCGGTCTGTTTAGAGAAATTAAACCACCAACTGTATATGAGAAAAGTAAGCCCTTCATGGCTTAGAAAGCTCAATGAGATGGGAGTGGCACATATGAATATTGAAGTAGTTTAAAACTTGAATGAGTAGTGGTATCAGGTAGGCATACTAAATGAGCAATGGGGAATGTTATTAAATTCTGTATTTTAGAAATTCAACAAAAGAGTGGTCTTTTGTGAGAGAGAAAGGGAGCAGAAATGATTGAGGAACTACAGTGAAAAGGTCAGGGCTTTAGTAGTAGGTGCAAACTGTTCAGAAATAAAAGCTTAGTGCAAACATTTGTAGAAATAATCTGGCTTTGACACTTCATGGCTCAAATGTGAAATGAACATTGAATTCTAATAAAGAACAAACCACTGAAGTCAGTTTGACCATTGTTAGGGAGCACACAGCAGATTGAAAAGGGGATAACTAAGAACAAAGACAAAGATGTGAGGACTTTAAAAGGTGATCTCTACAGATGTTTACAGGGGCTGCCAGACATTGCTGAACACATTGCTTACTCCTTGGTGGTAGTAGTGGACTGAGATAATAGAATGCATTGATGCCAAAACATACAGCATTCCCTTCAAAGGGAAATAGTTTATTCTGGAGCCACATGTCAATGACTGTGACCTGGAGACACTAATTCAAGTACTATATTCCAGTAGGTTAACAATTTCTTAAAGTTCCTTTAGTAACAAAACAAAGTCATTAACCAAAACCCTTTTCAAATACATCAGGTAGGTGGGCTACAGCAAAGGGGAGCATTTTCTCGGCTGTCCCCAAATGCTATGTGATGATATTCTCAATTTTGGGGTTAGTAGAAGTTGGGTTAATAGAAATGCAACATTGTAACCACTACACAAGCATCAATGTCCTCACCGTGCAATCTATCCTTGTATAATGCTCCATATAGGTGGAGCTTCTTTGGGGGAAATTTAGTTCATAGATATTACATAAGAACCCCAGAGTTAGAAATATGAAATAAAAATGCAAAGTTTTCTTAATTCTTTCTGGATCTCTTTCTCTGGATCTCTTTCTCTGGATCTCTTCCCATCACCTATCTCATGCAACCTCCCCCCACTTCCCAGTCACTTTAGCTGGTGATTTCAAGGTGTGTGTCACTGAACTGGTAAAGAGAATTTAAGATTTAAGGAGCACCCACTACACACACTCCTTAAAAGTTCTTTCAACAATGTAACAAATGGCAAGCTTTATCACTCTTTAGCATACAAAGAAGGGTATGATCTACCCATCGATTCTGTAAAATGAACAGCAAACTTATCAGAAGCTGTAGGTTATAAATAAAACGTGAGAGGAATTTCCTCATTGGGGAGAATCTAGTCTTTCTGCCAGTTAATATAAAATTTTTTTTCTCCAGCTTTGTTCATCAAATGAAAACCAGTTATGACCTTCAGTAGAAAACTTGAGATTGTTTCACAAAACCTTGTAATCCAGGCCAGATTTGAACATGGGGTAGTCCTCAAACTCCAGTCTCATAAATGCTTAAGATTATAGGCATGAGACACCATGCCCAATGATGAAAGGGAAGGTGTAATGGTTTTATCAAAGGAAGCTATCAAGAATAGCAGATACAGACATAGGAACAATAGCTACTTGTTTCGTATGTGTCTTTCTCTGTGTGTTTAACATATGAAGGACACATGACAAATTTCTCATCAAATGAATAGAGATATCATGTATAAATATAATATAAACTATACCAATGTCACACATGATGCTGGATATGATAAATGCTGTTACCTCCAGATTTCACATTACAATAAAACTTTTTAGTATCTATAATTAACACAATACTCCACTGAACTTGCCTGATGAAAAGTGTTAGTGTAAATTTGGTAGCATTAACTATCAAATATATCCTGGATGCAAACATAATTAGCATTGTTTCTCTCAATCATATAATTATAATTACCCCCATCAAAGATTCTAACCCTGGGTCTGCAAGATGACAAAGTGGGTAAAAATGTTTACTGTCAACACTGATGACTTGCACTCCATCTCCAAGAACCACATAGTAGAAGAAAAAAAAATAGATTTCACAAGATGCCTCCCAATTGTACACACATTTTGTGGTACATACATATACATGTTTTCAAAAATTCAGAAAGCCTTTGAAGCCTGATTGCCTTAAACCTCAGGTGGATATCAGTATAACATAAGTTTGTCAAAAATGGAACTTCGTGAAGTTTTTAACATATAGAAACCATTTAGTAAGTATTGAAATGCCTATATTTACTCTTGAAAAATACTTTTTACTTTTAAATAAAACCAAACCAGATGGTAGATAGTGACACTTCTAGCTATATAGGATGAAATGAACTTGCTGTTTATAGCCAGAAAATAGAGCTTTGTTCACAAAATTGTGTTGTTTTCAAGTACTTCCAAAATGCAACACATTCTGAAACATTGTGAGATTTTTTTGATATGGCACTCATTTCTTTTATCATGTTCCTGTAGTTTGCCCCTCTAAGATTTCAATAGACAGTTCTTAATATTTGTGGAATTAACAAAAATAGCACAATTGATAATATTATTAAATCTACAACTTTAGTGGAGTCCCACCTGAAAAGTTGGCTTTTAATAGTTGAGGCAATGTTTACCCGCAGTAAGAAAGCATTCAATAAATGTTTTCAATAAGTGTTAGATGAAGGTGACTGAATTACTCATTTCCATTCTTTGTTATTTTTAAACTTTAAATTTCTGCAGATCTTTGCTTTCTTTAAATTGGGCATACACTTCTCTGCTAATTGATTTTAAGAAAACACTTCATGGTCTCCAAGATATAAAAGCACAAATAATTGTCTTCATTTTACCACATTTTTGACAATTATATTAATGTTTTATTTTGGTACTTGATGTGCTAACACTTAAGTGCAGCATAACTTTCTCACACTGTTTGCCCCTTGTTACTTCTCTTTAATTTTCACTTTGATGATCCTGGCACTCCTCCTGCCTCTAAAGGAAAAACTACAATTTTAGTTTATGAGAAGATCTTTATCTTATTGTGTTACCATGATAACTGATTCTAAAAGTGCAAACAATAGCCATGTATTCTGACACGGAACCCTAATATTGTGGAGACTTCTTCAAATTTATCTAGTAAAAACATAAGTAAAAAAATTTTTATTGGGTAGATCAAAGTAGGGGTTCGATGTTTACTATTGTATTGTCCTTGGTTAGTGCAAAAGTTTGAGCAGACCCCCCTGGGCCCCAATCCACCCTTCATCACGATGTCCTTCTTGTAGGTTTCTAGGACTCTCAGGGTCCTTTTATTCCCCCAGCTCCTATATTTCTCTTACCTAGAGTCTCAGTGGGATGTCTTCACATCTATCCCAATCTCCTGGTAAGTGAAGGCTTTCATGGGACATACGTTTTGGGCTAGTGCCCAATAATAATTGAGTATATACCATGTGAATCTTTCTGCTTCTGGGTTAACTCACTCAGTATGATAATTTCTAGTTCAATCCGTTTGTCCACAAATTTTGGGATTTCCTTGTTTTTAATAGCTGAGTCGTATTCCATAGTGTAAATGTACTATAATTTCTTTATCCATTCTTCAACTGAGGGACATTTAGGCTGTTTCCATGATCTGGCTATTATGAATAAGGCTGCTATGAACATGGTTGAGCATATGTCCTTGTTGTGTGGTGGAACATTTTCTGGGTATATTCCAAGGAGTGGAATAGCTGGGTCTTGAGGAAACCCTATTCCCATTTTTCTGAGAAAGAGCCAGATAGATTTCCAAAGTGGTTGTACAAGTTTGCATTCCCACCAGCAATGAAGGAGTGTTCCTCTTTCTCCACATCCTCAGCAGCATATGGTGTCACTTGAATTTTTTATCTTAGCCATTCTAATGGGTGTAAGATGGAATCTCAGAGTCATTTTGATATACATTTCTCTGATGACTAAAGATGTTGAGCATTTAGTGAGGACTGACTTTGACATGAACTCTGGTGCTCCATATTTGACCACCTCTCCTTGGTAGGGAGGCCTGGTGGCACTCAAAGAAAGTATAAGCAGGCTACAAAGATGAAACTTGATAGCCTATGACCATATAGTGGAAGAGGAGGTCCCCTTCTGTCCTAGACCTAGGGGAGGGGAATAGGGTGAAAGCAGGAGGGAAGGAGGAATGAGAGGATACAAGTGATGGGATAACAGTTTAATTGTAATCTGAATAAATTAATAAAATTAAAATAAAAAATTAAAAAATATTTTTATTTTTTTAAATTGAAGTAAAATTACATTTGCCCCTTTCTCTCTCTTCAACTACCCCCATCCAGTATTCTTAAACTCACAACGTCTTTTTTAGTCATTATGTCTCTTTCTTGTTTTCTTTCTCTTTATATATACATATATGTATATGAACATGTATGCATACATAAACATATACATACATATGTGTATGTATATAGACAGACATACAAGTAGATATGTGTTGCATAAAATATAAATGCATCATGTTTAGTCCCTCTTGTGTTACTAGTATGTATATGACTTAAAGACTCACCAATTGGTATTGGATAAACAATCAGGAACTAATACCCCAAGAAGAATAATTCTTCTTCTCTCAGCATTCCTTAGTTACCTGTAGGGATAGGGCCTCGTGAGATTTGATTAGAGGTGGAATCCCATGAGATTTTCTTCTTCTATGTTCACATGTCTATTGATGTAGTATTTGTTGGTTCTTCTTTTGGCAACCATATTGTTGAGGTATTGTAGTTGCAACAAAATACATTTTTTAAGTGACTAAGCCTTTAAGAAAACATCTAGTTTGAAAAACTTATTACTGAAAAAAATATCATGGAAGGCATTATGATACCAATGAGAGATGAACAAATAGAGGGTAGCTTGTACGGCAACAGTGTGTAAGAAGAAGTTCTGAATTTAAAAATGAGGATAGAATTGAACTGAAAATGTAGAGAGGCCAGAAAAAGGGTGTATTTCAAAGTGTATAATTGGAGACATGTATCTAAGTGGGATCTCATGAAAAGCTTTGGAAGCCAGTGAGAGGTGAAAAGAACAGAGCTGATGTGACTTGTGAACTTGCTGTATTGTACAAGAGGAATAAGCGTAAAATAGGTAAAGTGAAAGAAGATGTCAAGAATAAGATGTTGATTAGGGGACATTGATAATGATAATGTGGATAGCCACTCCTCCAAAGAGAAATTCCCAGGAGTACATAGAAATGCAGCACTAGATTTGTCATCTGTATCTCATAGTTTTGACACTTTACTAGGAACTGTAATGTTTACATTTGGGGACAGACTTGCATGGCCACCAGGTGGCTGCCTTGCTAAAGTTGTTTTCAGGTATTTGGGATTGGTGTGGTCAAAATGTTTTCCTTGGCACAATTTTTAGACAACAACAGTCTACCTACTCTCTTATTTAGTATGTAGACAACCTTTAACTTTTGCAGGCATGTGGTGATACGTATTGAATCAAAGGTCTTGCGTGTGCTAGGCAAGTGGTACCTGCAGCCTACTGAATTGAGTTCTTCCTTTCTCACTATCCACCAGTTCAGGGAATTGATTTATATATTAGGTTTCCCAATTGAGCAAATGAAAATGAAGTAATTAATAAGGTATTTATGCAGTTTCCATGTACCCTACATTATAATTGGTGGCCTGTTCCCAGACAAATATCCTTAATGTTATTGCCATCATCTAACATTGAATTTTAGTCTTTAAAAATACGTAATTTCTTTCCCACTGTACACTGATTTTGAGTGCTTATGGCAGAATTATAGCTGTGAGAGAGGATATTCATGAAATTAGATGACAGGAAAAGGACAGCCAGACTCTCTAAAGGCTTCAGAGGAAGGTCAGTGACCATTGAGCAGTAATCACTGGCAAATACAGATCCAACAGCTCTGTCTTCATTATACTTTGTTATTCATGCCATAGAGAACATAAAGTTCTCGTTTTATGGTTTTCAAATATATATATATATATATATATATATATATACCAAGTTCGTTAATTTGACTCTTCATACCAAAAGGTAATGCGTTAAGTTTGCATTAGGACTAAAAGTGATGTAAGCCCCTTTTGAAAAAAACAAAACACTCCAATTAACATATCGAAGCATCCCTGCCACAGAGAAAATATGCTGTTTATTGCTCTAAGTTATTCAGAAATTTTCACACAATTTGTTGTAAACATCTGACTGAAAAAAAATCCAGAACTATTACTTAGAACTTTTTGGTCGAATTGCAGGTTTTTTCCCTTCTCTTTGTATCTATGAAGGTTACAATAAAGAAAGGGGAGCATAAAGTTGTCAGGATGATAGTTGGGTAATAAGATAAGAATATCCTTGAAACAGGAACAGAGAACTATTATACTGTCAGCACTATCACGAATTAATGGGGTTGCAATGAAATGTTCAGCAAAATCTCTCTGACCTCTCAAGGTTTTCATGATTTTATTGGTGTGATAAGATCAGTTAACCAGAAGTAAACAAGAATAGTATGCCCTAAGTATTAAGATAGTGCATATGTGAAGAGGTAGAGAACCACTGAAGCTTGCATTTCAGCTAATGTTCCTTCAGGTAGTGCCCTTATCAATTAGTATGTAGTTTCTCCTTATTTTGCAGTTACCCCTTTCATCTCATTAGGCATCTATTTCCTATGTACCATTCAAGCCTTTTGCATAGGTACCTTATATGGTAGGCACTAGATCAATTTTCCTACTTGATCAATGACATTTTGTGAGACAGAGTTTCACTGTACAGACCAAGCTGCCTTAGGACTCACAGAGATATACCTACCTTTGCTGGGATTAAAGACATATGTCAACACAATAATTTATATTTTTATTTGTTTTACCACTGTTCAATCATTTAAGAGTGGAAAAATATCCTTTTATGAGTCACATATTAGCTTGTGCACTTTTGTTCCTGAAGAATATTTGTCTCCATACTCTTATATTGGGTTAATACTTATTTTTAAATTGTTTCCATTGTTCTTATTTTCTTGAACGCTTAGTGTCCAGGAAGAAAAAAGATAACAATCTTCAGTTTTGGGGTTAGAAAACAGCCTCATAGAGTAGAGAAACAAAGTATTGACTATACCGATAAACATGTCTGAAAGAATTTATAGGAAGATGAACCAAGTGGTTCTATTATAGATTGTTGGCAGAAATACAAATCTGCACAAAATACTTGGGAAAACGCTGGCATTATCTCTTAAAATTGGATATTCACAGTGCATAATTTTGAATAACAAAATAATTATAGCAAGAAAGCCATGGGTGGTGTCATGATAATAGTGATTCACTACACTAAGGGTTATAATTAATCCCATTCTGTGCACTGAGGCCAGACTCATAGAACTCAGGCGGTTGAGTATCCAAGGAAGGAGCATTCAATATGGCAGAAGTACAGGGGATATTGGGGGGGTGTGTGTTGTTGTTGTTGTTGTTGTTGTTGTTGTTGGAGGGTTTTTTGTATAGTGTTGTGTTTGCTTTATAAAAATTTACTAGTGAATAGTGGCTGATCCAATGAAGCAAAACATGGGGGAAGAAATAACGATTATTTGCTAAAGGCAGCTCCAAGTGGCAGGTTTTCATGTATAACCAAGAGGGAAAAAATGGAAGATGTGCCAAATGAATTGTGTTCTGGTTTTATGCATTAGAAACACTGTGAGGTCCATCCAGGTGCAAGGAAAAATGTATCATTGTCATTAGTACAATCACATATAGGAAACATTACATAGTTGTAAGTAGTCAGCCCACCTTTATGGCAACAGAAGCAATGCAGTACAAAGAAAATTTATTTTGTAAGGGTGGAATTATAAGAGGAGTGGAAATAAGGAAAGCTATGAACTACAAATAATTTCCTGGTAATGAACAAGGCAGAGCAGTTAAGAGTTCCTGCTGTTCTTCCAAGGTACCTAAGTTAGGTAGCTAGCAACCTCCTGTAACCCCAGCTACAGGGGACACCCAGCCCTTTCTTGGCCTATAACAGAACCTATACACAAAAACAGATAAAAATACCAATTTTTAAAAAACTGCTTCATAAGTTTTAAAATATATGTTTCACATGTGATAATTCAAAAAACAGAGATGTTATTAGGAAGTAGTGAGGTGTCTAACTATGACAAAAGACATTATTCAGTGGACAACTAATGTTGGGTACAGTGCTGGATGCTGCACATTTCCCCTATAATTTTCATAACAACTAAAGATGAAAATATTACTGGTCTTATTCAACATATGAATAAATAAAGACCAAGAGACCTTGGGTAACTTTTCTAAGGTCCTACATACGGGCAGTGAGTGTACTGCCTCTTGGGACTCAGACTCACCTATCTTTCAACTCACATTTCTTTCTCCTCAAATAGACCCTAATTTGGAAGGCACATTGCCAACTGAAAACACCATTACTTTCTAAGATGTTTCTGGTTTCTCAATCACGATCTCCCTCTAGCTGCTCTCTCTGCACAAAGGACATGACTGTGCCGATAGCTTTGCTCTCTGTAGCACTGGCAAGTGACCCATTGGGTTTTTTCTTGACCAAGTGGGCATCGAGCAGTGCAAAAGCAAAACCCCCCAAAAAACTGGGAAAGCCACACTGTGGGCTACTCCCGCATACAGGTGGGTACATAACAGATGGGTCCTGTGACCCTTCCTGAATATTGTGAGAGGGTGAAAGGCAAGTAGCCCCATGACTTCTATTTCTAATCAAAGATAGCTATGTCCATATCAGGGTAATAGAAAGTACACAGTGCTATCCTTGCTAGTGCACCTTTTTAATCCATGCTAGCTATGCAGCATTTAGCAACTTACACAAATCCCTTTAATAGTCAAAGTATGGGGTTCATAAAATATGTTTGCTTTTATTGGAACAAGTAAATGTTCTCATGGAGATTTCATGGAAGCATATACTCATTTTAAATTTCTTGAAAAAGTGTCCATTAAGAGTTGCTGAGAAAGGACAACATGTGATTTTCATCCTTAGGCA
Source organism: Acomys minous (assembly GCF_964271855.1). Taxonomy (NCBI): domain Eukaryota; kingdom Metazoa; phylum Chordata; class Mammalia; order Rodentia; family Muridae; genus Acomys; species Acomys minous. The sequence goes on along the minus strand of NC_140488.1, from coordinate 39,025,812 downwards.
TGATGAAAATGGGACTACCATTATCCTTAGAGATGATGGCTCCCTTATGATTTATTTGTTCCATGTTCTTATTAGATTCCTGACAAACTAACCCTTGCCACTTTCTTCATCTCCTGTATATGAACTGTAGGATTAGATGTAGGACCTTATTTCAAAGTCCATTGTGGGCCTCTTTATAATTTTAAGATACGTTCAAATAATAAAATCTTTACTAATATTTCCCTCCACCACATAGTAATAGCAGATTCTTTAAAAGCAACAAGTTTTTCTTCACATACAAGTTAGAACTTACTGTCACAGTATGTACAGCAGTCTCTTTCATAAACTATAAGCTTGATGAGTAATTTTGATAAATATATTAATATAATGTATCTGTGAAGTCAAACAATGATTTTTGTAAATGAAACTGAATGGAGACAAGCATCACAATATTGAATGCCATAATTTTGGCAGCATACAAAATAAATATGATTGAAAATTGAGTGAAACATGAATCCATGATGTTCTAAAAGTAAAATAAGTGTACTGAAGGGAGATCTCACATTTTTCTTTTAATGATATAGATACTAACCATGACTTTCTAGAAAGTGGCTTTAAGGTAGAGTCCTCTACCATAAAGGACAGGAGTCATAGGTCTACCTTCGTATCATGTCTATTTTCTGATATTCAACATTTTTAAAGGATGTACAGAACTTGAATTCATTATAATCTTACCTTTGGGGAACAATGAAGGTGAAATGCATCAGTGAAAAATACACACCTATGACAAAATTTTAAATCCTTCATAATAGCTACAAACGCTTAATTAAAATAATGATACTTTTCACAGATAAATTACAACTATAATCTGTAATTGTTTCTTTTTTCAGTATTTTAGAGTATATTTTAAAAATGCATTGTTCTTCAGACTATTATTTTTATTAACATTTGAGAACCATGGAGTTTTTATCCTTTTAAGTTTGTGGGTGATATCAAGTAAGACAACAAAGACTGTTCTATATGGATGGCCCTCTTGAGTTTCCAGAATTGGCCCTTTAGGAAATAAAAGTGAATATCTCCTCCCTTACACATATAAGAAGACAGAGTGCTACCTGACCCATTAACCCTGTGAATGAAAATATTCAAATAAAGCTTTGTTGTTTGTCCTTTAGTAGTTTACCTGAAATGAGTACTATTTGACTGCGGTCCCATGGACACATATTCCACTCATAACAAGATGTGAGAAGCCAGGATCTTAAATAGATTTCATATTGTTAATTTCTTAAAATAATATTGTCTTGGGACTTGTCTCAGAGGCCCATATGTGTAGGTGGACTCTGTCAAGAAAATGTCTTTTTCTCAACAATTTTTCTAAATACAATACGCTGTTTTCCTTGCAATTATTTTTGCCTCCTTTTTCTTTCCCGATGGGCTATTTTAGATTCTCGTGGAAGTGTGTGGTTGGAAAAGTATGATAATTTAAATAATATCATAATGTGAAACGATTCTATAACAAAGACTAGAGGTGTCTTTGTTCTAAATGTCTGCATATATTTGAATGCAGTATATTTACTATAGAATGTGCTATTTAAATGGAAACACAATTATTTATCTATATGGTGCTTCTTTTGCTACACTCACCCTCTTGGGATCTTGTTGTAAGTATATTGCCTATTTATTTTTTATTGTTGTCAAGATACAAAATTTTGACCTGCATCAAATGATGAAACTGCTTTTGTTCAAGTACTTAAATTTCATTCTGGCTCAGGATATTTCTTATCATTAGACCTCTCACTGTGGCATTAATAAATTGATTCATGGGCTGGTCTGCCAGAGATATTTGAATCTTTATTATACTTAAAGAATTATTATTATTGTTGTTGTGATATTAAGTCAATGCTGTCAAAGGAAAGTTGATCATGTTGTTGTTGTTGGTTTATACAAGGTTACTGAGGCTGGCCTTGAGTGACTGTATTCAAGCCTTCATTTGCCTCAGCTATCTCAGAACTACAGGCACATGCAACTGAACCTTAATGTTACATTATTTTTTAACATGAATCAATGCACAGAGTTAAGATGGCTAAAGGTATTCTGTTTGTCTAGGTAAGTGGGTAGGAGAGTGGAGAGATAAAAAGATGTTAGGTGGATGAACGTAAGTGAGAAGATGATAGATAAATATGTAGTAAGACAGATAGATAATAGATACACAGACAGAAACATGATAGAGCATGACAGTAATAGAAAATGTATTCATTACTTGTGCTTGAATTTATCATAATTTTACTTGTTTCCCTTACTTATTCCTCTATATATTATTCCATAAGAAATGACAAATCATAAAGTGCTTCTTTATACTTTTAGAAGATTTAAATATAAACGTGTTTTTGAACTTTAAAATTGGGCTCTTTGAACCTTAGATTCTAACATTGTCTTCCTTCATCTACCCCACATAGAAAGGAATTGTATATTTACTACTGAGAAGGAATTGTAATTAAAGCTACTTTTGTCACTCTTGACTTTTTGGGGGGTCCTGTTTGGTTCTATCTTAGGTCTCTGTGCAGTCCAGCCTATAGTTCCTGACCCTCTAAGCAGCATCAGGCATCAGGAGTGGGCTCCCTCTCATGGGTGTCATTACTCCATTAATCCAGCACATATTTAAGGCAGGACAAATTATAGGTGAAAGGTTTTGTGGCTGGGATGGTGTCCCTATACCTAAACTGGAAGTCTTGGCTGGTTACAGGAGATAGCAGGTTCAGTTTTCATATCATCCATTACTGGTAGTCTTAGCTAGGGTCACTCTAATAGATTCCTGGGAATTTCAATTGACTCCTTTTTCAATACCAGATATTTTAAAAATGTGAAATGTGGTTTGAATTTCAAAATGATATGGTTATATTATAATTTCAAGAAATAATTTTTGAAGACAACAAATAAATATCCTCTTGAGGTATTCGTGACTCTAAGCAAATTATATCCACATACAAAAAAAAAACAATAAAATTCTATAATGTGTTAAGAAATTTCAGTGCTCATTGCTGTTGATTAACTAACTCACTTTAATATAATAAATAAATTGCCAACAATATCCCATAGCTGGATGATGAAATGAAATGATTTAAATTGAATGCAGAGAAAATCCACTACTATTAATGTGACAATGCATTGTAGTTGTCTGGGATAGTCAGTTTGAACTTATTATCTGTAATAATTCTTTGACTCTCAAAGGAATCCTTATTTGGATGCAAAATGCATGGTTATTTCTATTCACACATAGAGACCCGAGTATTGTATATAATACATGAAGAATTGTAAGCAAATATCCCTTCCCTGGTGGAGTGTGAAAAACATCTTAAAGGTATAAGATCTGTACATGAAATCATTACAAGTAATCTCTCTGTTTTTAAATGGAAAGCTTACATTGTGGTTAGGTCAATAATCACTAGATGTAATAAAGGGACATCATTGTTTGGACTAGGGTACTTTTCTGGAATAGTTTTACTAAAGCATGTCGCATGCGTGAAGTCCCATGAACAAACTTTTAGTGACTGACATGACTGTGGTTCACAGCTGAACACCTCACTAGAAAAACATAGCACAAAGGAAGACATGTTAGAAATAATAACAGAAGGAATCAGAAATTGTGGTCTTTCAGCTTGTGTCAGTTACTTCCTAAGTTTAAGATGCTGAAGAGACCTTGCTCTTTGGCTTTACTTTGTTTAGTTGTATAAGGGGTTGAAGTTGATTCATTCATGGATGCATAACACCATTAATAAGGGCTATGTAAATGACCTGTCCAGTTATTATCAAGGTTTCCTCCTCTGATCTTTACAGCAATCACTACTGTCATGTATGTTTCCAGTGATGTAGTATTGCAGTCAGTTTGTGATCCTGTGTTTCTCAGAGAGAGAGAGAGAGAGAGAGAGAGAGAGAGAGAGAGAGAGAGAGAGAGAGAATGTTGCAAGTGATTGTCCTGAAAACAACATCTGTTGTGTTAAATTCATTTTCATTTTTTGGCATACCTTTTATTTCTTAATTTGATGGCAACTATATTCCATTTTTGTGATGCTGATGGTACTTACAATAGTAGGGGACTCCACCAGGAAAAGTTGGCCTTACATATTTTCAGAGCGAAAACTGCAATTATGCTACAGGTAGTAACTGAGGCTCCTGTCTGCTCAGAGGAAGGCACAATTGCTGTGCATAGGTCTCCTTTGTCATTTTGCACAAGTAAATCCAGTTCCACCTTTCCAGTACCACTCTGGTTTCAGGAAGACTGCTCTTGTTCTCAGTGCTCATCACCCAACAGGAGGTACCATGCTCCCTGGAGTGCTGGTAGAGCCATTGAACAGCAAGAAACTCTTGTCAACTCAATGGAGCTCAGATATCTTCTGTGAATCCAGCTGGTTCAAGGCTGCAGGCCCACTTCCCTTGGCAGATTTTTCCATTTCAGGGAGTGGGGAAAGTGGCCTTAAACCATCAAAATGGATTATACATCACTCTTGACATATATGGATACTTCTCTCCATTAACTGGAGAAGTTAGAGACAGTTTAAATTAAAAGTAGTCTAACGATGAAGACACAGTGTCTTAACCTGTTTAATACTTACTACATACTTTTTAAATGTGGTGGGATAAAAGAAATTATATATTTATCTGTGAGTAAATTTTCTTAATATAGTGACTAGAAAACCAAGATCAAAGTGAAACTGTTCTTCTTTTGTATCTGTAAATGTACCAAGCCAGTAACATGAAACTTCAAGTCAGAATGTATGAACATCTAAAAATTCACAGATAATGGATATAACTAGAGTTGTAAATGCATGTCTGTGAATGTTGTTTATGTTTTTTGTTGTTGTGATTGTTTATTTGTTTCAATGCATAATATAGAGTTGTAAATCTATTTTTCTCCATGCCCTACTGAATCTTTTGGCACCGTCAATTTTTAAACACTTTAACTTTAACAGCTGATTAAATGGAAGAGAAGCAGAAAGAGAAAAAGTCAAATGAATATGGACTCTTTCTACAATATGCAGAAATAATAAGCTGCAGATATCTCTGATGAAGTATAAATGTAAAATATAGATCAAAATGAATAAAAAATAACTTTAATCAAAATAGATCAAAATTAAAGTAGGTTAATAAGTTATTTTTTCAGGATGTATTTGATCACTTCAAGTCAATTAAAAATCTAATCATTCTGGGAGTGTGTCTGTGTGTGTGTGTGTGTGTCTGTGTGTGTGTGTGCGCGCGCGCGCGCATGTGTGTAATGGTTGTGAGAAGAAAATCACAGCATAAATCAAAATCTGTGCCTCATCCCATAACACCTACAGATTTATGACAATTTGTCAAGCTCCTGTAAGGATTAAGCATATGAAGCAAAATTAAGATGTTAACTCATATTAATATTTGAAACATGGAACCAGCCTCAGAAGCTAAAACACCTAGCAAGAAGGTGGCACCAGCTGCTGCCCTGCTTCTCTCTCTCTCTCTCTCTCTCTCTCTCTCTCTCTCTCTCTCTCTCTCTCTCTCTCTCTCTCTCCTCATCCTACATTACTTCTCCTCTTTTTTTCCAACTGAAGAAGGTCAATATTGTCTAATTGGCTATAACTTTTTAAATTATTTTAGTTTAAGTGAAATTATTAAGATGGTAATTAAGCCTTCTTTCCTAATAAACTATAAAACTTTTCTAAAAAAGGAAACAAGTAAATCTGTACCTATTGAGTTTCAGGGCTACTGACTGAGTTGTGTTTCAGTTATAGACAAGGTTTATTCATTTTTCTCTTTTTGATACAAGTTCTTTCAGTACAGCCCATAATAGCCTTGTACTTGCTATACTTTCCTGCTTTAGCCTCTCCAATGCTACAATTACAAATGTATTCCACCATGCCAACTATTTTCTCATATTAATTTAGAAATAAGCAATGCTAGTTAAATAACATTATCAATGAACTTTCTAAATAAAATTATTCATAATTTATAAACATAGTGTGAGCCTATTCGGGTCCAAGAGACTTTAAATATAGTAGGAAAATAACTGTGTTGAACAGAAAGTTGGTCAATATTAATATTAAAATAAGGATTTAAGAGCATAAATATTTCATTACCAAGAACTCTACTTTAAAAATATAGGCCAACTGTCTTATAAATGGAATTCTTATGTTATACTTTTAAGTTTGTAATTGATACGCTTTTGAGAATGAATTTGATCATTTTATCAAAATTTTCGTTAATGTTCTGAAGAAACATCAAATGAGAAACAATAGTGAGTATTCTTAATGATTTTTTTCTTTTCTTCTTAATGATTTTTAGTATTTCTTATTTAGCTTTTGCTTTCATACCTCCATAATTGACATCTTTTGCACACTGATTTTATTATGAAAAAAAACATTTGCCTTTGTTACAAAAACTGTATAAATATTTTGATCAAATCTTTCATTTTTAGTTATATGATAAAACAATGTGGAAAAATCTCAAATGTTATTTATTGATTAAATTGTAAATACTGTTGAATTCTAATGATAAATTCACAAGGAATTTAATTTCTGAAGAAAATATTATAACCAAAGTATGAACTCATTTTAGGAACCCCTTTGCATTTTTGGAAGGCTACACTGCCATAGTATCAACACAATCTAAATCTAGGAGGCAGGTGCTCACATGTCCTCCTCCATGCTTATAAAATACACGGAGGAGGCCATAGTGGCAACTGTCACCATGATTGATTTCGTTGGGATTGAAGATTCACCAGCTGGTTGTAATCAGCCTTACAGCAGGAAGATCATTACCTTTAAACTTCTTGAGCAAAGGAGAAATGTTTTGAAATGTAAATATATGAAATGTAGGATACTTTTTCCATATCATTTCTTCCAAACAACACAATGTGATGTTTAGCCATGTGTTGTCCTTACACTATAATGTCAAAATGATAACTTGTATCTTCCAAAGACAAGAAAATATAATGCTAAAACAGTGATTCTATTTTAGTTCTGTATGTAATGTGTCAATTTTTCATAAAGGAATAAATATATGTGAGAATTTTAATGTATGACCACCATGTTTTATAGTCTTCCTAATCTTAAATTTATAATGTATTAAGTTCAATCTAGAGAATAAGATTGTTTTATGAAACTGTATAATACTGAAGACTGATATTTGAAAAAACTGTGAGTTGAATGCTGACATGCTATAATATTGAAATAATTTCTAGACAAATATAGTCATAATTAATATAAAAATTTATCATTCCCTTATTCCGCATTTTTACAACAGCTAATATATGCAGGGAATTTTTCAGTTGTATTCTGTGCTTAATATAATCATCACAACTTTTAGCAAGAGCCATATTCTTATCTGTAATTGACTCTTGTCATGGCATGAAAACTACAATTGAATTTTATCACTCTTAACGTCTACACTTCAGCATATTTTAGCCTCAGTTTGAATAAAAATGTGAAACAAGGATATCACTAGGCTTGGCTATTGAGTAGGAATCACAGGAAACTTCTTATATGACACAGAGTACTTGAGAATGGATTACACTGAAGGACCACTAGAAAGAGAACATAAAAAGCTTACAGTTACACTGTATCATTTGCAACATCACAAGGAAATGTGCAGTCCTATTTTGATCTTTTGAGATTAGAATCACACATTACATAAAAATATGCTGCAAAATATTTTCATCTTTTCTATGTGAAAATGAAACTGGGCAAATGCTTAAGAATTGTACTTATGATAACAAATTGTATTTTTTGAATTTTTGAATTTTCATATATTTTGGATTTAATAGACTGTATAACCGAATAGGAATTTCTTGATAACAACATTTACAGGGCTCTGTGCATGTAATAAAGACATAAGCTTAGTCTTCATATTCAAGCTGCTTGCATTTTGTGGCCAGGATATTCTGACCACCATCTCAGGAGCAGGGCCTTTCTTCCTTACACAGTTGAATTCTAGCATCTTTTATTCTAGTGTGCTTTCTGTTTCTCCTTTAGAATTTTTATTGTTTCTGCACTGCTGACAATGGAACCTGAGGCCTTACATGTGTTAGGCAAAGCATCCCACTATTAATCTATATCTCTAGCCCCTGGTGTTGTTTACTGCTTAGATTATTTGTTCATTAGGAGTAGTTTTCATGTTTAAATGTGTGCCACTGAATGGTGTTGACACAGAAAATAGAAACAAGTCTCAGGTGAAAACTGGACTCCTGTATGGATGGTGAAGCTTCTACTTCAGTGATCTTAGTTAGTATATTCACTTTGAAAAGTTAAGCAATTTGGTGAAATGCTGAAAGTGAGTTTCAGACTAACTCTAATACTGAACCTTTCCTCTTTTCAATTGGTTAGATTTTGAAGTAAAGCTAACAACAACAACAACAACAACAGCAAAGTTTCTGTCTGGCCAAACTTGGCTGCATGCAATTTTTCATCTATTTAGGACAAACAAAAGAAAGATAATTTTCTTTCAACAATTAGTTTTGATGCCTTCCCATTTTCCTCATTGAAGTTTAAATTACTCTCAAAAGCAGATAAGTGTGACCTTATTTCCCAGCAAATGATCATTTGAAAAGGTCATTGAGGAAGAGTAATATGCCATACCATCAGGATGTGGTCTTCACTCGGGTAGTGATACAGTAAGCTGTAAGTTCACATATAGATTTTAAATGTCCAGTCTGCATCTGTATAGTTTAATACGTATTACTGGATTTTATATCAGAAGAGAAGTGATCAAAGTAGGTAGAAATGAAGTACTACAAATCATAACCTTGAAGTTTTCTGAATTTTATTCTTATCATTATTGTGCATATAAGATGTGTGTATATGGAGGCATATGTGCCATGGTATGTGTATGGGGGGGTCAAGGATCAACTTTATGTAGTCATTTTTTATCCTTATACCTTTATGTGAAGTCTAGGAATCAAACTCAGGCCATCATTTGAATAGCTCATTACACACTGATCCAATGTGCCAGGGCAACCACGAGTTCTTTTTTTTCCCCACTTCCCTGCCCAACCACGAGTTCTTAATAACACATTTTATGCCACAGAGATTGGTACACTTTAAAAATTGGCTATAGGAGTTCCTTGATAGAATTTTTGGGGTCACTTATGATATGATTTTATAGAAAGATCAGGTAAAATAGTTAGATAAGGTATTCAAATGCTGCTCCCCACGACCAGCTCCTGGAATGGTGAAGAGGAGAGGAGAGAAGAGAGGAGGATCCATGATAGGGAGAATTGGGCAGGTGGTGAACGGTTGGTTAAGGGAAACCAATCGTTGGGTGAACAACCAGCTAAAGGAACCAGTTGTTGAGGAAGGATGGAGGAATAAGAAATACTTGGAGATTCGTGCATATGTGGTACAAGCTAAAGGCCTTAAAGGAGAACTTTTCTTCTGGCTCTCTCTCTGTCTCTGTATGTCTCACTTGCTGTCTGTCTGACTCCTTGCTCATTGTCACCCATCTTCTCTCTCTCTTCCTGCTTGCTGTTCCCCGTCTATCTGTCTCTCTTCTAACTCTAGCTTACTCTCTTGTTCTGTTATTTGCTTTGCCTGTTCTCCTTGGGCCAACCCCAGTGTTTTATTGAAATGAAGTTCAATTTTTTTCATTACGGATTACATCATGATTTGTTTTCATCTTTTACAATCACTAGGGCAATTAAAAAAAATCAACAGAGCAACAAGGAAATACAAAAAGTTCTGTAACCTACAACAAAGCATACAACAAAAATCAGTTAATTTTCAAACAATGGTAGACATAACCTATTACTTCTTAAGCAATGCTCAGGAAAGTTTAATTATAAATTTCCCCTGGCTAAAGCCATTCTGTTTACAAGATTATCATAGCAAGATAGCTTGAGCTAAAGTTTCACTAATAAAAAAAAAAGTTGACTTACTCCCAGTCTCAAACCAACAGGTGTGCTATCCAAGCCTAGGCTAACTGCAGAGAGGTCCTCTATTGTAAAATATCTGTAAAGCATGATGTTCCAAGCCCACCTTCTATTGCTCTCAAAGCAGATTCTAAAGAAATGTTTCTACATGTAACATTCAAACACTTTCAGAGACATACAGAATATGGCATTTAAAGATGTTTTATTAGTTTAAAGATTCACTGACAATGAGACAGGTTAACTCCTGGCAACACCCAGCCTGCCTCAAAGAAGATGATGAGCATGAAAGAACCTCCTCATGGAGATGGCTTCAAATGTGGCAAGATAGCCACTGGGCAAAAGGTCCTCATTTATACCACAGTCAGAATTCTGCCTAAAAAAGGGCAAGCTTGGATGCAGGCAGACTCGATGGCCAAATTCTGCCAAGACAGGGTAAGCAAGTCCTCAATAGTTCCTGCCTCACAAATATGTCTGTCAGATATACTGGGTAAGAAGGCTGAAGATGATGTTCCAATATTACAGAGCATTTTGGGTGACAGTTCAGGTAGAAAACTGTCTCTGTCATCTTCTCCTTTGGGAAGCTATTAACCTGCACTTCAGGCATACTCAGGTAATTAGTTTTATTCTCTCTCAAGTCTCTGATGGAGTTAAAGACCAGATAGTTCAGTTTTACAATTAAGCTTAATTGTTTATGGGTTAAGATATTTTTAGGTCTAGATAGACATTTTAAGTTGATAGATATGAGATATGATAGGTGTTGATTTATATTCAGAAGTTTAGAGTCACGAAGATAGGAAAGATGTTTTCTTCAATGTTGCCAAATACAAATAGCAAAAACACTATGAATGTAATATGTATATAATTCCTGATAGTATCATGGTTCTTCTTGGAATAGGTAGTTTGTTATATATATGTGTAATAATATAAATGTGTATGTAAATTTAAAAAAATAATAGTCAAAAGCAAAAATATGGAATTTAGGGTGTAGCTCTATAGTAGTGTATGTGTACAAAGGCCATAACCCTAAAGAAAGAAGTTTTCAAAAACTTGGTTCATGATCTCATTTTCAAACTATGCTATGAGGTGATGTGCATGCCATTAATCCCAGAACTTGGGAGGCAGAGTCAGGAGGGTCTATGTGAGTTCAAGGCTAACCTGGTGTAGTGTGTAGAGCTAGTTCCAGGGCAAGCAGGGCTACACCTAAAATTTCTGTGTCAAAAACACAAAAAAGACAGACAGACAGAAAGGAAAGGAGGAAGAAAGGAAGAAATAGTGAAGAGGGAAGAAATGAGGGGGGAGAAAGGAAGAGGAAGAGAGAAAGGGGAGTGTGGGGAGAGGGAGGGACAGAGAATTACTGTAAGAGTATATGATAATACAGAAATTTGGGGTAACACTTATTTACAGTGTTGAGGAGAGAACATGGAGCATCTGCGTGCTAGGTACAAATTCCTCCATATACTCACAAACTAATACTTGATCCATAAAATGTACAGGTGAGATTCAGATTGATACACAGATGCAAGCAAGTCCATACATATTTATTTTTACTTTTCATGTCTTTACTCTTGTTACTTAAATTTTGTTTTGTGTGTAGGGCTGCTATAACTGAACAATACCTATTTTTTTTAGCTTTTGAGTTTCTATAGAAAGGTGTGTGCTATACTTTGGGGTATATTAGGTTTTCCAGAAACTAGCTGTTAATAAACCAATGTTTGAAGAAGAGCTTTCTTTTCTTTTCATGAGTGAATACAGAGCTCCTTCCCTTAAAGAGCACTTTGGCTTTGTACTGCTTTTATTCTTGGTAAGAGCTCTAGAGACCACCTTGCTCAGTATTGTCTTAGGGAAATGCTGGCAGCCATATTGATTGCGTTGCAGTCTTTATTTAAATCCTATGTTGTGTAAGTTAGTGGTTTTATACAACCTTGTGGCCATATTGATTTGACAGCCTTCACAAATTATGTACGAATTTCTTGATTTAATATGAGCCTAAGATAAATCATATGACTTAACGTGGACAGTAAGGGGCAACATCTGGCTGAGGAAGGGTTTTGAGCTCTGGTTTTCTCTCTACAACCAAAAATAATGATTTCTAACATGATACAAGTCTCAGTGTGACAGTATTTGGATATAACTCTTAGTGTGGCAGTACTTTTCTAGGGAATTATCAAAGGGTAAGCTAATTATACCACTGAACTACTTGCAAGGGCTGGTAGTTATTACATTTTCTCTGCTGGCTACATTTCAGGCCATTTCTTATTAAAGAAAAAGCATTGCTTTTAGTTTTGCAGAGAGAGAGAGAGAGACAGACAGACAGACAGACAGACAGACAGAGACACAGACACAGGCAGAGAGACAGAGAGGCAAAGACAGAGACAGAGACAGAGGAGAAACACAAAGAAAGACAGAAAGACTGAGACAAGGAGATACAGAGAGGCTGTGAGTGAAAAAGACAGAGAGAGAGAGAGAGACAGACACAGTCAGACAGAGAGAGACAGAATAACAGAACAGAGAGAAGTAGAAACAGACAGGAAGACAGAGACACAGGAAGTAAGCCAGAGCCCTTTTGTAGCCCAGGCTGCCTTTGAACTGAATATCAGATCTGTGTTTCTTGACTCTCCAAGTGTTGGGATTACAAACTTATACTCATTCATGCAGCTATAAGGAAAGTGCATTTTTTGTCTGAAATTATCATGCTAGCATTTTTTTTTTTTAGTTTTGGTTTTCTTTTCTTTTTTCTTTTTTTCCTTTTTTAAATAATTTATTCTTGTTACATCTCAATGGTTATCCCATTCCTTGTATCCTCCCATTCTTCCCTCCTTCCCATTTTCCCCTTACTCCCTTCCCCTATGACTGTTCCTGAGGGGAACCTCCTCCCCCTGTATATGCTCATAGGGTATCAAGTCTCTTCTTGGTAACCTGCTGTCCTTCCTCTGAGTGCCACCAGGTCTCCCCCTCCAGGGGACATGGTCAAAGGTGAGGCACCAGAGTATGTGAGAAAGGGTCAATGTTTTTCATGTTATATTCAGACACCCATTGTAGTTAGCAGAACGATTTGAGAGTTTACATACTTATCTAAGTAAATAGGTTGTTCAAAGATGATGCAGCTAATTGGAACTCAGTGTCACTTATGTTCATTTAGGCAAGAGATGTTTTCGGAAAAGTTGGATGTAACTAAATTTGGCCACATACTAAGACTATGGGAGAATATGTACTGAGCTTCCTGAGCCTCCTAATCCTTGCTGAAAGATCACTACAACTATAGCATTCTTCATTTTTTTCTTTCTCTCTTCATGTTTGAATCAGCTTTTGACAATTAGATGCTACCCCTCACTTACAGTGTTTATTTAGATATGCTATATATTAATATATAGTATATATAATATATAGTTTATTAAGAAATAGCATGTGCTGGAGGAGTGAAAAGGTTTTTATTCTTAGTCTATGATAATAATTAACCTATCTCAGCCAAAAAATTAGAAATAAGAAAACACATTGAGGCTTGCAAGTAGGTAATCCTTTTTTTTTTTTTTAAGACTTGGAAGTCTTAAAGAAATAGAGTGGCAACATATTGAGGAAAAGAAATGAAACCAGAGAACATACTATTGGGTCTAAGTCTTTAAGGCTTTGTCACTGAATTGGGCCTGATCGATGATGGGCAGAGAGTAAGTGGCTGAAGGCCTGGAAATGAGCTTAACAGAGAGGAAAATGAAGGCTCCTGATAGGCCCAGAGCCCACTATGAAAATCATTTAGGCTGAAGTGATAGGAATACAGTATTTTTCACTTATCCATAGCATAAAACCAGTAGTACTTAATCATTTTACATATTATTTTTGAGGGGGTAGAAATGGAATTTGTTAGCAAGCTAATAACAGTAATCTCTGTATTTACAGGTGGAAAAGACATAGAAAAAAGAACAACAAAGAATTGTTAGAATGAAAAGAAATGTATAAATACCAGGTTATGACAGGAGTGAAAAATACACAGAAAGCGGGAGAGAGGTTGGAATGGGAGGATGCACGGGATGGGGTAGCAACTGAGATGTAATATGAATGATTTTTATTACTTTCTCACATACTCTGGTGCCTCACCTTTGACCACGTCCCCTGGAGGGGGAGACCTGGTGGCTCTCAGAGGAAGGACAGCAGGTTACCAAGAAGAGACTTGATACCCTATGAGCATATACAGGGGGAGGTAATCCCCCTCAGGAACAGTCATAGGGGAGGGGAATAAGGGGAAAATGGGAGGGAGGGAAGAATGGGAGGATACAAGGGATGGGATAACCATTGAGATGTAACAAGAATAAATTAATAAAGGAGAAAAAATGAAAAAAATAAAATAAAATAAAAAAGAATCAAAGAAATAAATACCCCCTGTAAAATGATGATAGAAAATAAGGAACTTCAGGAATTAATAAATGTGCAAAAACACAATGGAAAGGCTTGAAACATACACAGTAGTGTCTGTAGGTTGAAGTTTTGGATGGGAAAGTGGAAGAAAGAGAAAGAACAAAAGTATAAATAATTATCATTAAAAGAATGAATGACAAATATTGGGTGAAATTTTGTCTTAATAATGAAATTATAACTAAGACCATAAAGATAATTATGCATAGTAGCATATGATGTTAATCCCAGTACTTGATAGAATGAAGGAAGATTGTCATAAAATCTAGGCCAGCCTAAAATATATCCTCTCTGTCTATAAATCCCAAAAGGACAAAGAACAGAACTACAAAAGAAATTAAGAATGTATACAGTTTATGCAGAACTGAGAGCTAAGCAAAATAAGTCGACTAGGAGCAACATGCACTTGTAAGTACACGCACCTGCTGTAGGAGCCAGAGGGGTCAAGGACACCACAAGAAAACCTACAGAATCAGCTAACCTGGGCTCATAGGAGTTCACAGAGACTGACCTGACAATCACAGATCTGCATGGGTCTGACCTAGGCCCTCTGCACATATGCTAAAGTTGCGTAGTTTGGTCTTCTTGTGGGAGTCCTAACAGAAAGCAAGGACTGTCTGATTTCTTTGCCTGCATTTGGGACCCCTTTCTTCCTACTGGGTTGCCTCATCCAGTCTTAATATGAGGGGAGTCTTAATGCAACTTGATATGCCATGTTTGGTTGACATCCCTGAGAGGGCTGGCCTTGTCTGAACGGAAATGGAGGAAGAGTGGACTGGGAGGGGGGGGGATGGGGAGGGAATGGACTGGTTGGAGAGAAGGTAAGGGAAACTGCAGACTGCATGTAATATATGAGAGAATACATGACTTTTTTACAAAATTAAAATAAAAAGTTGCAAAAATGTCAGTATGTTTCAGACTAAGTGAGGGAAAAGAACAGAATGATTTTGAAAGAACATTTTATGAAACATACTAAAGTATATGTGGTCTCTAAAAGGTGTCTATAAATCAGCAGAGTCACTCAAAACAAATTTAATAGTAAACAATAGTCAATCTAAGTGGAGTGGTGGGGTGTTTTGGTTAAAATGACAAATGAGAAATGAACAATTCTATTTTGAATATTCTGAGAAGCATAAAAGATTGTTTCTTTTGTATATACTATCATAAGATTTTTCCCCATTTATTCATTTGTTTATTTAATCTCTTTACAGCCTGATCCCAGCCCCCTCCTCCTCTTCTCCAAGTCTCACCCTCATGGCTCTTGCCCCCCATTTCCTCTTCTCCTTTTTCTCAGAGAAGGAGAGGTCCTCAGGGGGCATTAACCCACCCAGGCACCTCAAGTCACAGCAGGGCTAAGTGTGTCCCCTCCCACTGGGGCAGGATAAGGCAGCCCAGCAAGGGGGAGGGGGTAGGAAACAGCTCCTACTCCCATTGTTAGGGGACCCACATGTTGACCATACTGCACATCTGCTACATATGTGTAGGGGGTCTCGTCCATGCATGTTCTCTGGTTGGTGGTTAGTCTCTGAGGGCCCCCACAGGACCAAGTTAGTTTACTCTGTAGGTCTTCTCCTGGTGTTTTTGACCACTCTCGTTCCCTCAATCCATCCTCCCACTCTTCCACAGAACTCCCCCACCTACTGCTTGGCTGTGGGTTTCTGCATCCGTTTCCATCAGCTGCTGGGTGGAGCCTCTCAGAAGACAGTTATGCTAGGTTCCTGTCTGCAGTCATAGCAGAGTATCATTAGTAGTGTCAGGAGCTTGCTCTCTCCTATGGGGTGGGTCTCAAGTTGGGCCAGTCATTGGTTTGCCATTCCCTCAATCTCTGTTCCATCACTATCCCTACACTTTTTGTAGGTGAACCAAAATTTGGGTCAAAGGTTTTATGGTTGAGCTGGTGTTCCCATCTCTCCACTGGATAGTCCCATCTGGCTACAGGAGGTAGCAACTTCAGGATCCATAACTCCCACTGCTAGGAATCTCAGCTAGGATTATCCTCCCCACAGACTCCCAGGAGCCTCCCCTGTCCCAGAGATGGCCCCTATTGATTTCTATACTCTCTCCAGGGACTTCTCCCTCTCCCAACACCTGATCCCCACCCCTGTTATCTTTCCTATACCCTCTCTCTCCCAGTTCTCTCCTTCTATCCACTTCCAATGTCTATTTTATTTTCCCTTCTAAGTGAGAATCAAGCGTCCCCCCTTTGGCCCTCCTTGCTCCTTAGCTTCTTTAGGTCTGTGGACTGCAGTATAGTTATCCTGTACTCTGTGACTAAAATCCACTTACAAGTGAATACACAACTTGTGTGTCTTTCTGGGTCTGGGTTCCCTCACTCAGGATGATCTTTTCTAGTATCCACTTGCCTGAAAATTGCATGATGTCTTTATTTGTGGTGAAACATGGCAATATTTTCAACTTCCTGAAGAAGCAAGAAGATTGTCAGTTTAAGTCTAGCCTAGGCTATTCCTTTAGGCATGGGGATGCAGCTCAGTCACATGATACTTGTCTAGCTTATGTGAGGCACTGAATCCATTATCTAGTACTGAAAAACAAAAACGAACAGCAAAGCCAGAATCAAGCAAGCAAACAAAAATTAGAATCACAGAAAACTGGAAATCTCTAACATTAATTTATGTGTTTTTATATGTTCAGATTAGCTACAATTTAACTTCAAATCATAATGAATGGACTATTAAGCCCTAATAGATGAATAGTATTTGAAATTGTTAGGTAAAGTCGCCTAGGTTTTTAAAGTCATTTAAAAATATATATTTAGATTTGTGTGACATTCGTTGAGATGTGTTTGATTTAACCATATGCTCAAACATTTTATTTTTAGTGCACACTAGGGATATGTTAATGAGGCACAAATTATCTTTAAAATTAAAGTGAAATTTCTATCTTCTGGAAGCATAATAAATTAAGCTGATTGCACAGCTTTCTTTTATTCACATATTCACTTCATTTTGCTGTTTTATTCTTTTATTCCTTTGGGTTGGGCTTTTGCTGTGATGCTTCAATATATCTGGTTTGTTTAGTTTGGTTTGGTTTGGTTTGGTTTTTCAATTGCAAGGATCTATGGGCAGTTTGACTTGTGCTGGGTAATTTGATCAGAGTTTGATAGATTTTCACCACCTGCCATGCCCTGTGCCAAGCACTGGGCTACCAACACAGAGTAAGTTATAGTTCCTGTGAATCAATTCCCCAAGTCTCAAAGGGGCACACAAATAAACAAGGCAAAAGTTGCATGCAGCCATGAGGCACACAAGTAATCTAGAACAGAAAATGATTGCTTAAGTCTGAGCAAGCCTGGTAAGACTTGAACTGTGTTTAATGATTCTTGGCATGGAAAAGAGGTCATTCTTCTGTCACTTCAGATAGAAGAAATGTGTGTGCTAAGATAAAGTAGCAGTATGGTCAATTTTTTGGCATTGTACTTTGGGAAGGAGGAAATACCTATGCTTATCCACTTTTTTCATGGCAGGAGACATTACTAAGAGAAAGGGGCCAGTGCACAGCACAATGGTAAAGAACGTGAGTAGCATATAAGAGACTTTCATTTCCATTTTCAATATTATAGGTGAGGAGGGGGTCAATGAAAGTGACCATTCTTCTGCCATTTATTCTAAGACCAAGGTGTCATATATTTAGAGTAGTTTATCCCAAAAATGACACTGTAATAAAAAGCTTCATTTTCCATTACAGGAAATGTAAGCTATATTCTTACTATTTTATCACTTTTAAGCTATAAGCTAATTATCAGAGATATGATGGCATATTAATTAACACATGAAAGTTTTTTTACAAATAATACTTCACAGTTCCACCTTTACTGATATGGAAGTGGAAATTATCACATATCAAAGCAGTTTAGTAAAGTGATAATTTATTGCTCAATTTATGCCAGTTACATATCTTCCAATGTTTACAAAGCTTGATTCTAAAAAAAAAAAATCCTAATATGTCAACTTAGAATAAATTTTATCTCAATTATTTCATCTAAATATTGCCCACATTTAGTCTTGAAAATGATAGGACAAAATCTACAGTTCTCAAGCCCAAGTTCAGTTTGCAGATCATATAGTGGGTAACTATTGAGGCTCCCACTGATGCTCTGTTGAATATATTTATAGGAATAAAAAATAACTCACCCAAACCATGAATGAATGTCTGTTTGTTGTCTTAGCACAGCATTCTATACCTAAAACAGTCCAATATTTATATCTCAATGATATGAACTCAAGCATTTTATTTTTTTATTTTATTAATTTATTCATATTACAACTAAATTGTTATCCCATCACTTATATCCTCCCATTCCTCCCATTTTTCTTCTCCCCAGACATAGTAGCTCATACTCACTTTGAAGTCATGTGCTCTTGATGCTCTCTTTGTATCAGCACTTTTTTTCAGATCTTCAAATGGCTAAATTCTCCTCATTCTTTAAGTCCCAGGTTACATGTGACTGTCTCATCAATCTACTCTGATACACCAGCCTTCTGCACTATTTTTCTCCTTATCTCCCATTTTAATGTTTTTTTTTACTTTTACAGCAATATTCCTCTTAAATTTTCTAGTGCATTTGTTCACTTCCTTATTAACTCTCTCCATATACTATTCGTTTATTCTAAGCTTTGTTGTGGCCAGAATTTCATCTATTTTCTCGCAACTGTATTCCAAGCAACTTATTTATCAAATAGTAATAGGTAATAAAAATAGTCCTCACATAGCTACTCTATAAAGCCTAACATTTAACTCTGGGTCATGGAACTGAGCACAAATATAAACGTTGTTGTAAACATTTCAGAAAAAGAAACAAACAGTACAAAAATATTGATAAATAAATAAGACATATGAGAAGGAGAAAATGATGAATCAGATAAGAATAAGAATCAATTCTTTTTGCTTACTTCTTACAATTGACAGAGATCTTTGACCTGCTGAAGTCTTTAATCTTTTGCAAAATAAAGAAGCAGATTTATTTACTATTGTCCCTGTTTTGTAGGTATATAAACTGAGGCCCAGAAAATGAAGTAATTCTCACAAATTCACAGAAATATAAAGTATAGTCCATACTTCTCAGTTTTCCTGTGTCCATTGTTTTTTCATGAAATCACTTAGCCACTGGCTCACTAACCAAAGCAGAGAATTTAGTTTGGATGTAGTGAAAAATCACCTTTTCTATTTGAGTTTATAAACGATTATGTTATCTCAGGTGGTTCTCAGGTATCACCAACATTTGGAGTATATATTTGTTTTCTTGATTTGGTTTGGAAGAGTGTACAGTGCTATTCTAGAAGATGAGGGATTGATAATCTATGGGTGCTTCAGTTTCTAACATTCCATAATTCTTTCGTCAAATTTTTAGCTTTGTAAATTAATCATTTCAAATTTACTTAACTTTTTTTTTAACTTAAGGTGATGAAGTAATAATAACCTTTGAACTGCATATCTCAAGCGTATTTGTCTCTAAGATGTGCTCATTGCATGGGCTGTGTAGATTTTTATTCAATACTCAGAACATGCAGTGTGAACTTGATAGAGATTGGAAGACGTCCAGAAGGATAAACTACTAATTCTTAAAGGATACCGATAAATTAACTCTCCATTTTAAGCATTTTGGTAACCCTTTCTTTAAACCCCACAACATAGATTTGAAACCCACAACTTGAATTTGCATGCTGATTCTATTTTTATTTGTTATCTGATATTCTTCATTTATATAGGCTCATTAAAATCTCAAAAAGAGAGTCAAAGTTAGTTTTAAGTAAAATTAAAAACATTAATTTAGGAGCTGAAGAGATGCATCAACAGTTAGGAGCACTTGCTGTTCTCGCAGAGGACCAGGGTTCAGTTCCCAGCACCCACATGTTTACTCACAACTGTCTTTAACTGCAACATCCAATGGATCTGATGGCCTCCTTGGGCTCTGCATGCATGTGGTGCCTTTACATATACAGGCAAAGCATTCACACACATCAAAATAAAAATTAAAAATCTTTAAAAAACGTCCCTTTGTTCAAATAACACAAAAAATTTAAAAATATATTATGACTATGTGTCAAAAGTTACTTTTATGACACACTAGATGTATGTTTTTACAGTTAATGGTGATATTGGTAAATGTATCATCAACTCATGGGAGATTTCTCTAGCTCACTTTACAGATGAGCTTATTCCTAAAAATATTATGAATATATATGTGTGTGTGCCTTTCATTTTAAATAGGAAAAATTTTATAGGATATTAGGATGACTTAGTTTTATTTGAAAGCATGGTAATCCTTGTGCATGTATTCCTCATAATTAAACAGTACTTGTTTTTGCTTTGGCACCTCCTTGTTTATGTAAGAAACCAAAGCCAAACTAAATATGTATTAAGAAATCTAGTTCAGAGCCAGAATAAAACACATTATAGGTCAAAGAACCACAACAGTTGTATATTTGGATACAACTATGAACAGAATAGAGATGGAAAATAAGTTCATAAAGAAGGCAATTTAGTAAGTACTTAATAGAAATATTGGAGAATCTTCTATAATATCATATTGGAAATTATAGCCTAATGGTTTTAAAGACAATGTCAGAACATATCCAACACATTGTATTCCTTCATGCCTGGCATATAGCAGGTCCTCAATAAGTATTTGTTGAAAAAAATAAATGAACCAACAAATCTTATTTGAGCACCTGTTATGTGGAGGATAAAAAACTACAAACCAGACAAGGTATATGATCTTATATGGGAGAGAATGAACATAAGGGAGATGCACAAATGACTGTCATTTTTGAAACTGTGTAATAAGAACAAAGCTGTCTTTTAAAAAGATGACAGAATGGGCTGTTTATTTCCCATCCTCAGAGATTTTAGGGACTCGAACTTGGGACTTATAATGCTTTTGTGGGAGCAAAAGCATTTCTTGTAGAAATTTAAGTTGACATTTTAAAAATACTAAATAACCTTACAAGTCAATAAATTAAAAAAGAACTCCCTGGATCACTATAAAATTTTGTTATGATCATTTTATTCTTAATTTAACATTATCTTGCATTAACATATTATGAAATAGTTTGGGTTCCTGTAAGCCTTTGTGCCACTTTACTCTTTATCTCTTTAACATGTAATATACATCATTTGTAGTAAAACTTATACAAAATGATTTTTGTTGCTGTTTCTTTTTGTTTATTAATTAAAACTTTATTTTTACATATACATTTATATTATTACACATATATACAATAAACTACCTATAGCAAGAAGAACTGTGACACAATCAGGAATTATATAAATGTTACATTCTTAGTGTTTTGGCTATTTGTATTTGGTAGCCTTAAAGAAAATATCTTTCCTATCTTGGTGCGTCTAAAATTCTGAATGAAAATCAATATCTATCATATCTCACTCTGTTAAGTACCCTGTCCATCATTTCACTACTACTTCTAGCAAGTTTCTAGAAAGTAATTGAATAGGGAAATAGCATTAGTTGCTCCTAATTTTAAGAATGTAGAACAATTTAACAGGGCCCCTATGCTAAGAAGAGCAAATAATGAAATGTTTTCTGTTTGATTTCTTCCTATGGCATCTTTTTGAAAAAGAGCTGATACTAAGAAGTCTTAATTTAACTGGCCTAGGGCTATACATTAGGAAAAACAAAACAAAACAAAAGCAAAGCTGGTTACTCCATTTTGCGAATGATGTAAAGATCACTTTAAATATAAACCAGCTCTGTCACCCCTTTTCATATGAGTTGTTCTTGAACCATATATTAATTTATTTGTTCATTTATCTATGGAGAGTTTTATCTTTGTTTGTTTGGAATTTTTTGAAACAAGATACCAAATAGCCCAGGCTGGCCTTGAATCATCTCTGGAGCAGATGATGACTGTGAGCTTCTCATCCTCCTGCTTTAAGGTGTGCACCATCACACCTGGGTCCCTCCACGTTCTCATTTATGAGACAGAAACTAGATACAGCTTCCCTTGTCTTCATCTTCTCTTGTAATTTCTTCTTCTCACCTTTTCATTTAATTTTTTCATTTTTCCTTTTCATTCTATGTACAAAGATAATGCAGGTGTTATTCTATATTCAGTTACTTAGACATGAATGGGCTTGAGTGGGGGTCCGTATAGGTGACTGGTGAGTAAATGAATGAGTAACCATCTGTTTTAGAAATATGAGCACATATAAACACACCACTCAAAATTAACTAATTGTGTCTATTGGGACTGTGTCCCGAACTCTGTACTTTCATTGCCTGTGGTTTTATGTAATGATCAGTATGAGAGGACTTGGAGGGAGAAAAAATAAGGGAGAAATGATGTGGTTATATTAAAATTTCAAAAAGAAAAGAAAACCATGGAGGAATAAAAAACACTAGAGGAAGATGAATCTGAGTCCAGAATATGGTTTACTAAAATAAAGTGAATTACTTTGATGTCTTTCCATTTCTAATATTCGTATTACTATTCTACACTATCTCCATAAGAAAAATAACTGTGACTTTTATTAGTAAGGTCTTTTATTATTACTTGTAATGATAATTTACCTAATATCATTCTTTTGATACTTCCATAAAGTAACTAATACTTGGGACTATAATAAAAACTTACAAGCTCAGCAATGACTAAAAGACAATGCCTTTACTCAGAGATAGAATTTTTTAGTGAAAACTAGGCAAATGGGTAGACAAAGGAAATGCTTTTACAATGCTATGGCAGGGGTGAACTCAACATGCTTTAGGAGCACATGAAAGCTCTGCTGAGCTAGCCATAGGTTAAAGAAGTCAGCACAGGAAAGCTTCCTAGAGCAGTCATTCTTCTGATTGTTTATGTCGTTCTCAAAGAGAATGAAATGCAGTTTATTGGTATGTGTGTTTATCTATCTGTTTTTGGGGACTGGGGCCAATGTAACCTAACCAGGCTTTAGACATCTTATGTAGCCCAAGATGACCTTGAATTCCTGAGCTTCTGGACCCTAGTTCCCAAGTGTTCATATTAAAGGTGCACACAATCATCCCGTTTGTAACAATGGCTACAAATTGTGTAACCACTTAATGTCTGAGATATGTGGTAAATTTTACTTAATTATCGAGTGTGCTCAGTGCTGATGGGAGCCAAATTCATTACTGAGAAACAGGAGATGTAAAGAGAATGAGAAGAAAAAGAGACTAAGAGTTTCCCAGGTGTGACAAGTAAGGAATAAGTTATGACTGTGAATTGAATGCTTACTACTGGATTTCCAGGGAGTTAGGCAGTTAACACGTGACAGGGGTAAGGCTTTTTTGTAAATACTGACATACTTAGATGAAGGGCTAAGATCAGCAATCTGAGTTGTGTGTATCCAGTTGCTTACAAACTAAACACTAGGACAAGGACAAGTAATCAATGTGCTGCTTCTTTAACTTTAAATTAAGCTTTTTCACTAATTGGGTACTGTCAGACAAACAGTACTGACTTTCTTATTCATACTTAATTACACCGCTATAATCTTTTCAACCTATATGAAGGTTTTATTTCTAAGCTATATTCACTTTTTTGCTAGACATACACACTTTATATTTGTCAGATATTTTCTTCCTTCTCAAGTGATCCTTTATAAAAATAACTTCATAGCTGCCTCAGGTACCATCTCAGCAACCTTCAAAGAGATAGATTGACATCGCCTTTAATGGACTGATGAGGCTACATGGTGTAGAAATCTTTTCTGTGTCATAAATTCCATTATATTATTTGACAGGATTCTTTTGGAAGATTTTGTACCTTCTCCAGTTTTAATACCATAAAACTCTACTCATTTGTATTGACCTGCTAATTAAAGTTGCAAAAATAACTTGCTGAATCACAGAACAATTATTTTGATTATTTCAATCCTGGCTTTTTTTGCATTTTCATTATCATTTAAAATATGCATTAATTTTCATTTGCGTAGTAATTTTAGCCAACTTATCTTTATTTTAGGTCACCCTGTGCAAGAAAATGAATTATCTCACTGTTCCCCCCATTTGCTTGGCTTCTGCTGCTGTACATAACTTTGAACTTCCACAGATATTATCTTTTCTCAATTTATTTTATCACACAGTCTCCTATCATCATTTGGACTCCATTTTATTGGCTTTAAATGATCCACTAATCTCAGTTCTTATTATCTCAGCAGAGTACATAAAGGTGGGAGTGGAACTGGAAAGATTAGCATACATAAATCTCTCCAGTTTCTATGTCTTCACACAGCAATCTTTCTAGAATAGTACCACAACATGAAAGAAAGGTGTGTTCATCGATTCAGCCACCCACTCACACTTCCATTGATTTTAGAACTACCCTTAATACAATATTTCACATGGAGTTTGCAATAAGTGAATTAGCATGCCCATTAATTTTCATTTGGGCAGTTCACTGCTAAGGATGGAAATTGTGGTCTTTGACATGCTAGGTGAGTGCTTTGCCACCAGTCCACAGACTTAGCCTCCCAAGTTAGGTTAAGTCCATTGCAATAGAGTCATGATTCCCTTTGCTTGCTTTTTAACTCTGTAACTTGTTATAGTTGTGAAATACGGAAATAGGAGGAACACACACACACACACACACACACACACACACACACACACACACACACAGAGTGAGAGTGGAGACAGGAGATGTACAAGCCAATCCTTTTCTCATATATTTTGCACCTCAAGTTTGATCAATGTTAATTTCCTCACTTGCATTTTCTTTCTATGGTTATAGAAGATATTAAAATTAGGGAGGAACTTAAACGGTGTGAATATGATACATTTAGTGTGTGGTTTGTACAAGATTCACTTATAAACTATCAAACTAAGAAAGTCAAAGAAATAAGTTCATATCTTTAAACCTAGATTTGCTGTGATATAATTCATATTCCTATAGTTTCCTTGTGAAGAATATGGAGAAACTAAGTACTAAAAAGATGAATAACTTCAGTTTTGTTTGTGATAATCTACACTGTTCTTGTGTTGACAGTATAGTTAGGTGTTAGAGCACTTGCCTAGGCCTGTACTTGAGCCCTGACACATTGAAGCTAGTTACTTACTAATGTAATAAAAGTACTAAACAGGGCTATAATAGAAAGATCTTTGCCTTACATTCATTTTCTGATATGCTTTAATTGCATATTGTGGCTATGATTTATTACATTCATTCATTGAATATCTATCTATCTATCTACCTATCTATATACCTACCTATCTAACTGCTTTACATCCCAATCATAGCCCTCTCTCTCCTCTTCTCCCAGTCCCATCCATTCTTCCTCATCCCCATTCCCCTACTCCTTCCCCTACTCCTCCGAAAGGAAAGACCCCCACAAACTCACCCAAGTGTATCAAGTCGCAACAGGACTGAGTGTATCCTCTTCCCCTGTAGCCTGGCCAGGCAGGCCCAACAGAGGGAAGTGAGAAAAGCCAGGCAACACAGTCCATGTCTGAGACAGCACCTGCTGCCCTTACTAGGGGACCCACACAAAGCCTGAGCTGTCCACTGGCTACATCTGTGTAGGGGGCCTAGGTACAGTTCATGTAAGGTCCTTGGTTGGTGCTCCATTGTCCGAAGGCCCCCCTAGGTCCAGGTTAGTTGGATTTGTTGGTATTATTTACAGACATTGAAAGAACAATTCTAAACTTCATGTGGAAACACAAAAAACCCAGAAGAGCTAAAGCAATCCTATGCAATAAAGCAATAAACGATTTTCTGGTGGTATCACCATCTCTGACTTGAAGCTATACTATAGAGCAATTATAATAAGACTACTCCATAACAAATTTGAAGGTATTTTGGGAGCAAGTTTCTGGTGTTTTGTTTTGTTTTGTTTTTGTTTTTGTTTGTTTTGTTGGGTTTTACTTAGTTTTCTGGGATGCTGTGAGAAAAACTGTCTTTGGAAGGGCCCAAGTACTATAATTATCTTCAGAAGTGCATTTATGGTGACATTTAAGTTCAAGATAGGTGGGTGGAGAACCTGGAAAAGGCCTAGATAATGAGAATTAAGCCAAGTGTTATAGCATGTAAGCCATAAGTAAATTCCTCTCTGTCCTTCTTTCTGGTTGTATAGACACAATCCAGTATGATTTCACTATGTAATTGCATTAAACATACCTAGTAACCACCAGAATAACAATAGAAGCAAAGAAATTGGTGCCAGAAACTATTTTTCTTTGCCTGCAATTTAAAGGATACACTTAAAATGAGAATATATATTCACAGTTTCCTATAGAATTATTTATATACTTCAAATAACATTGCATATTTTGGACAAAATCTAAATTCTGTTTCAATTAGAATATATGCTATATGATTATTTTTATTTTAAATTATTCATCCTTTTTCAATACAGGGTAATACTCTATAGAGCATGCATGTTTTTTCTGTTTCCTAACTTTCCAGCCTGAGCCTACAATTACAAGCATAAATCATATGTGGCTTAATTTAGATTAGAAATAAGTGACTATTGAAGGACCATGGCCATATTTATGTGTATATGAAAATCTTTTTTTAATTTAATACAGAAGTAAAATTATAAAGCCTATGTTTTGGCAAAAGCATTTGCCACCAGACAACCTGAGTTTGATGCCTGGAACCCACAGTGTAAGAAGAGAACTAACACTTTTCATACCTGTGCCCTAAGTTCTCTTGCTTCTCTCCCTCTCTCTCCCTCTCTCTCTCTCAAAGACACAAACACTAATTTTCAAATGAAGTAAAATTCCAATACATGTTACAAAATGCTATTTATGATTTATTTTTCACGTCTATCTAAATATTTAACATATAATAAATAGAATTAATTTGTCATTTTCACTGCACTTTTCTACCAATACATTATTTTTAAGATTTCAGCTTGATAGATAGGTTTGTAATAACTGACCCAAGTGACAGCAATCATAAGACAAGTTTTATCTCAGAAGTTAAGCTCAGAGCTATGCTGACACATAAAACATGTTCTGACAATAAATTAGAGTTATCTTAAGATGTGAATTGTTACTCCAGTTTGATATGCATTGGTACATTCAAATTCTTTCATTGGAATGGAATACTTCACAAAGCCGAATTGCCACATGATTTATACAACGCACTAACAGTTACTAAGATCCCTTTGCCTATTAGTTAGAATTTTGATGATGGCATGAGTTGTGACTTTTAAAATTGCATGTAAAAAATAATCAGGGAAGCTACTATAAATTAAGCCATCGAACAAATTACAATTTTCAACATCAAGAAACCTTATTTCAGCTTTCTAGTCAATACTTACCTAATAAAATTCTTTCCATCTTTGAAATTTTCCCTGTATAGAGTGAACAATAAAGGTTAATTTTTAAATATTAGTCACTGGTCATTTCCTGTGTTTCTTTATCCTAAAATAAATATGAACAGCAGAATCTCTGAGGCACACATTTTCCCATGCAGCACTCATGTCATCTCCAAGTACTGAAATCCCATCAAGTAGTCTGGTTTGAATTTTTAGTTTGAATATATTCCTAAATAATACAAGAAAAGATACATCACAAGCTACTTCAAGAAACCAGCTCAAGAAAAAATAGCCTGTAAATGACAAGCTGTCAATTCTCTTTGCGATCAACTCCATAAAATTTTCTGTCAGTGCTTAGCAAATAATTATTTTTTGTGTTTAGTCATCCTCACCTCTTACCCCAACTCAGGGTTTCGTATATACTAGGAAATGTCTCCACTACTGACCTCCATCCTTAGCTTACTTATTTTGCTTCATATTGTTTTGCAGTCACCTACTCCTAGATGGATTTGCTGTGTTTGAGTATATTGCCTGCCATATTCCACTACCCTTCCTTCCCACATTTCTTCTCCCTGTAGTCCCTTTGTTCCTCTAGACCATTTCACATCTACTTTCATGGAATCTGTACATCTATGGTTTCAGGCCTGAAAAGAGTAGGACTCACACAGGAGAGAAGACAAGCTTTATTTATATTTCAGAGACTAACATAACAAATACAATGTTGGCACAATGATCAAAAGAAAATGCTACTCTGATATAAGCAGTTAAAAAGAAATTAATAATTCTTCTGAACCTAGAATACTATTATGAATCTACTGATGGGAATTAAATAGGTATGATAAATATACACATTCAAATTAAAAAGTATGAATTATATCATACCGTATCAAACCATAGCAATATTGACACTTTCATTTCCATATATTCCCATTGGTATAAAGAGAAATTAAAGAAAATACATACAATGTTTTTTACCAAAACTACAGATTATTCTTTATAAATAAATCTTATCAAATTCAGGTCAGTTTAAGTGATCATCTAATAAAAAGGGCAAAGGGGATTACATAAAAACTACTTATATATCTTGTTTTCAGATCACAGATGCTTTATTCCAAATTTGAAGTTAATATTAATCTTAACAAATATTAAAGAAACATTTTTCATGTTATTGGTAAACAATATTTTAAGATAACAGGCTGCAACATCAAAAACATTCTATTTGTAGTATTTCTACACACATTTGACTTTAACAAACTCTTAGTTTGCCTGTTTTTGCTGTTCCATTGTGATTGACATTTTGCACCATAATATGGGATTTATTGTCAATCAACAAGTTGATCTATGATGACTTTTAAAACATGGAATATATCTTAAAGAATAAATAATTTACAATAACACAAAACCATCAAAATATTTCTTTCATCATTACAGTGATTACAGTATAGTCATTGACATTATTGATGTAAACTATATTTTTAAGAAATTGGCAGTTATACTAGTGGGTTGAGACATTATCATTATTCACAGTTGACAGTTCATTGGAAAGTAAAAATTAAATATTGCAGTAGCATTGTGATTTCTCCTTTAAAAAGGAAGGTGGTTATATTCACTTTCAACACACTTGAGAAAGATTCTCATATAAACTTGTCATATATCCTGTTCACAGTAAATGAATAATGGCAGTTCTAAAATATTTATCTTCTTCCTTTTCAATGACAGAAATAAAAAGGACCACTACAATTTATATCAAGATGCATCAAAGCTTCCCAGTGTTTTGTTAGGAATAAAAGACATCCCGTTTAAGATCTCTATACGAGAACATCTTAATTCTGAATGTGAGGTAACTTGAACAGAAAAGTGTATTTGAAATATATGAAATGATGTTTCACAGTACATGGGTAAATCCAGATGAGTTTTTCACAACACTCCTGAAATAAATAAATCCCTATGTGGACAGGGGTAGTATGTAAATGATAGAGGGCTTACCTAGCACACATGAGAGGCTATGTGTTCAGTTCTTATTACCATAAAACACTAATAAGTAAGTTCATATATAAGCACTTACTTATGCTAATCATCATTTATTTTCAAAACCATGCCAGCTGTATTTCTTGAATTTTTTATTTAGTTTCTGTACACAACAAATATTTCTTACCTATAAAACAGGTAATATCCTCGATATACAGATTAGCTGATAAAAATGTAATCACAAAAATTCCTCTAAAATAGCTACAGTTCATTCTCCACTAGACATATTCTGTAGATGTGAAAGTCCATCTGGCAAATAGACCAGCCATATGCACATATACATTGAAGCAGAAGTAGAAACCATTTGGTGATATTACAGCTTGCTGTACCTACATGTACTGTCTTGTTGACATTTCTTGACTTAAATTAAATGTAAATTCTCATTATTAAAAGCAGTACAACTGCTGTTAGGAAGGTTATATTAACAAACTGATATCAATATGAAAGTTCAGATGATTTCATCCTTAAGAATAGTAGGATTAAATTTCTACTGCCTATTGAATAAAGAGCTAGAAATTAAATTCTATGATTCTTCACTAGCCAACTTGAAGTTTTCTGGACAAAACCTGTTCTCTACTGTCAAACAAATACACAAATGTATGTAGCTGTATAAAAACATATAACAATAATACTTATTGCTATTTATTATTATTATTATTATTATTATTATTATTATTATTATTATTGGTGGTGGTGGTGGTATGCATTTGCATTACACACAGAATATGTCATGGAGAATGTATAGAGATCAGAAAAAAGCTCTTGGGAGTCAACTTACACCTTCCACTGTGGTTTTCTATAGATTGAATTCAGGACATCAGGCTTGCACAGCAAGTGTTTTGACCAGATAAGCAATCTTGACATCCTTACATATGTGTAACTCTTAAGCATGCCAATATATATATATATATATATATATATATATATATATATATATATATATATATATATAATGTAGTACACACTGTCTCAGTTTAATGATCTGGATAAAGTAGAATTTAACTTCAGTTTTTAAAATTAATTTATTCAGGTTACATCTCAATTATTATCCCCTTGGTTTTCTCCTCCCATTCCTCCTTTCTTCCTTCTTTCACCCTATTCCACTCCTCTATGTCTGTGACAGAAGGGGACCTCCTCCCCCACCGTATGATCACAACCTATCAAGTACCTTCTTGGTAGCCTCCTATTCTTTCTCTGAATGCTACCAGGCCTCCCCACCAAGAGGAAGTGGTCAAATATGGGGCACCAGAGTTTATATCAGAGTCAGTCCCAGCTCTCCACACAACTATGGATAATGTCCTGTCCCTTGGAATGATCTGAGTAGAGATTCAATATATACTGCATGTATTGTCCTTGATTGGTACAGTAGTTTGAGCAGACCCCCCTGTGTCCAGATCTGCCCATCACGATGTTCTTCTTGTAGGTTTCTAGGACCCTCTGGATCCTTCTATTTCCCCATTCTCCCATACTTCTCTCACCTACAGTCCCAGTAGGAGGTCCCTGTATCTATCCCAATCTCCTGGTAAGTGAGGATTTTCAGGGGACATCCCTGTGGGCTAGTGTCCAATTATAAGTGAGTATATACCATTTAACTTCAGTTTTGTTTGAACTCTATACTGAATAATGATTTTTTTTAGAAACACGGTAGAACATAAGTTCTTCACCCAAAATTTTTATTTGTATTTATGGTTCATTTACATATTTCCTTCCTATGACTGTTTAAATAAATTTGATGGTAAGGATGTGAATTAATTAATGAATGATTATATTGCATAATATTAATCTGAACCGACATAGGTTACAAAAATAAGACTGAAAAACAAAACACTTAACAAAAGCAGCCATGTTCAACACCATACCACTATATCACCATACTTTCACTTTCTGTCTCTACAAACTGTAGGAAAGCTCCTGGACTCTGCCTCTTTTCAGGATCACTATCCTGTGAGTGAGGTACAGATAAACTCAGCAAGTAGAAATCCACGCATCATTTGGTAGTTAACACTAATTCATGTTCTCATTCTTTTTTGATGCTACAACTGGAACTCATGGTTCTGTCCATGGTAGATAGGTATCAGCATTTAGTATTCGGTGTGTGTGTGTGTGTGTGTGAGTAGTGCTAGAGAGGTTGTGCTAAATGGTCTATATATGGGAGATAAGTGTTCTACCAGTGAACAAGCTGCATTTAATTTTCTCAAATCTCACTGTATTTATTACAGGATATCTAACATCCTATGATGACATGAAGTTTTAATTGAACTGCTAAATTAAAAGTTACCTGTATAAGACTTACACAAGTTTAAGCCAAAAGAAATTCTAGCATAGATAGAATAGAACTCCAGACAACCCCTTTACTGGAAAGCTGTTGGCGGCACATAGTTATTGAAAGAGAAGTCATTCTTGTATGAGGATGTGTCCATTGATAGCATTGAGCATTCCTATGCTCAAATGGATATTCCCACAGCCATATGCGTAGAGAAAGAACTAACTTGACTTTGTAGGTTATCAAAAAAAAAAAAAAAAAAAGAGGAGGAGAAGGAGCAAGAGGGGGAAGGAGAGGGAGGAGGAGGAGAAAGCATTTGGAAGAGGAATGTATCAAAAGTGTTAGAGAGGGAAATAATAGAGTATAAATGCTAATCTTTCATTGAATGCAGCTAAAACATTCTCAAGAATAAAGAAAATTAAAATAAACAATTGCCAAGTAGTTCTGAAATTTTATTTTAATATATTGATTTATGTGTATGTGTGGGGTGCACACTTGCTATAGTGCATATGTTGAGGTCAGAGGATAACACGCAGGAGTTCTTTCTCTCCTTCTACAATGTGATTTCCATAACGAACTCAGGGCGTCGGCCCTGTCAAACAGCACCTTTGTCTGATGAATCCACTCAACTCAACGGAATCTTAAAATTCTCTTTTTATATGAGACCAAATCACTGAAATTATATTAATAATGTATTATCCTGTATTGTAACAAAAAAAGCCTGTCAGTCATTGGCTACCTCAGGGTTATGATTCAGGGTATTATGGACAGCAAGCATAAAAGAGAACAACTGTGTGCTGAGTCGTGTATTTTTCCAAACAATGTGCTCCAGCGCAGAGCAGCAGGGAAACATTTTAAACTTATAAACAACTCTGTTTGATAATTAAATGAAACACAACTCTCTAACCATATGCTGGCCAAAATCATCATCATAAATATTTTCAGAAATGTCATAGTCTAGTTTTTGAGGAAATTCTACTAAGAAAATTGTTAGGAAAACATGAATAATAACATACGGTTTATAGTGAACCAGTGTGTGAAGATTTGTTTCTATGGCAACTATACAACACAAATGTTAGAATTTGAAGTATTTCATGCTTACCATTTCTTATATTAACAGAAACTATTTTTTTTAGAAATTTCTGACATCATACTGGTGACTTGGAAAAAATGAGCCCTTTTCAAGAATTTAGGATTCCTGTGTACTTCAATAAGGAAACCAAAAGAAAATAAAAATATACCTCTCCATTTCAGACAGGTTGCTCATAGTATCCTTATCCATATTTTTCCGAAAACTGGTAACCTTGTGGTTGTGGTGTATAATCACATCTAACCAGTGCTCTTATGTCAAACTATACAATGGATGAGATACTGTATGGAAAATGATGTTATTAACATTATTGGCTCATTCAAGCCTTCCAGAGATCTTTGAAGTAAGATGATTACTCTGTACACTCTGTGGGTGACTTATTGTGCTATGGTTAGATGACATGTTAATTATTAAAAGCAGAAGTACTTCGAGAACTCACTTTTTGGGACTTTTAAGTACTATACTATCTACCACACAGTTTCTTGACACTGTGTTATTTATCATGGTCTAGCATGACAATAACTGAAATACTGTTTCAAATTCTGTTTATAGTGAAACCTAAAAGTAAAATCATGTATGTCTAAACTTCAAATAAATATGTAAGTGAGTATTATGCCAGTTGCTTCCTTTTATTCATATAGCGTATCTACCAAAGAAGACTAGGGTTTTTGTAAACATCACACTAACATTTTCCATGAAATAGATAACAAAGACATAATTGAATAACCATGAGAAAACTTGCATGTTCTCAGCACCAACAATTCGGCACTGTGTAATAGAACAACATGAAAGTGTATAAGTACAAACACACTCCTAGTTATTAAAAACAGATGAAAATGTCATACAATCTCAATTAGTTACTTGGAACACTCTGATAGCAGAAGTCTTGTATGAATCCTTTTTCTTCTTTTTTAGCTTCAGTGCTTATAGATTTGGAGCCTTTTAAAATAACATGAATTTTCCACTCTGATTTTTACTCAAGGATATAATTTTTCATTTATATCAATGAACACATTCTAAAAGATACCAGAAAGATTAGTAACCAACATATAAAGGCTCTTAAGATTAGGAAAGAGCGTCTCAGACATTCAAGATCCCTATGTTAAGAATTCCTTGTTTAGCTCTGTGCCCCATTTTAAGTTGACGATTTTGATTGATGGCATTTAAATTCTTGAGTTTACATATTTTGAGTTTTTTTTTAATTTTTATTTTTATTTAATTAATTTATTTAGATCACAAGTCATACTCAAGTGATGGGATAACTATTGAGTTTATATACTTTGGATATTAGTCCTTTGTTGGATATAGGATTAGTGAATACCTTTTTCTAGTATGTGGGCTATCATTTTGTTCTTTTTTTTTATTAATTTATTCTTGTTACATCTCAATGGTTATCCCATCCCTTGTATCCTCCCATTCTTCCCTCCCTCCCATTTTCCCCTTATTCCCCTCCCCTATGACTGTTCCTGAGGGGGATTACCTCCCCCTGTATATGCTCATGTGGTATCAAGTCTCTTCTTGGTAACCTGCTGTCCTTCCTCTGAGTGCCACCAGGTCTCCCCCTCCAGGGGACATGGTCAGAGGTGAGGCACCAGAGTACGTGAGAAAGTCATATCCCACTCTCCACTCTACTGTGGAGAATGTTCTGTCCATTGTCTAGATCTGGGTAGGGGTTTAAGGTTTACGGCCTGTATTGTCCTTGGCTGGTGCCTTAGTTTGAGCAGGACCCCTGAGCCCAAATCTGCCTATCATAATGTTCTTCTTGTAGGTTTCTAGGACCCTCTGGATCCTTCTACTTTGCCATTCTCCCATGCATCTCTCATCTAGAGTCCCACTAGGATGTCCTCCCCTCTGTCCCAGTTTCCTGGTTAGTGAAGGCTTTCGTGGGACATGCCCCTTGGGCTAATATGCAGCTATAAGTGAGTATATACCATTTGAGTCTTTCTGCTTCTGGGTTAACTCACTCATTATGATCATTTCTAGCTCTATCCATTTGTCCACAAGTTTCAGGAATTCCTGTTTTTTTATAGCTGAGTAGTATTCCATAGTGTATATGTACCACAGTTTCTTTATCCATTCTTTGCTCAACCATGTTCATAGCAGCCTTATTCATAATAGCCAGAACATGGAAACAGCCTAAGTGTCCCTCATTTTGTTCTTTTTACCCTGACATTTTCCAAATCTGTGGACTCTCATTTTGTCCTATCAACAGTGTCTTTGGCCTTACAGAAGCTTTTCCGTTTCATGAGGTCCCATTTATTAAATGTTGATCTTAGAGCCTGAGCTGTTGGTGTTCTGTTCAAGAAGTTGTCACCTGTGCCAATGAGTTCAAGGCTCTTCCTCACTTTTTCTTCTAAGAGATTTAGTGTATCTAGTCTTATGTTGAGGTCTTTGATCTTCTTGAACTTGAATTTTGTGTAGGGTGATAAATTTGGATCTATTTACATTTTTTCTATGTGTAGACATCTAGTTAACTAGCACCATTTTTGTGAGGTGCTCTCTTTTTTCATTACATGGTTTTGGCTTCTTTGTCAAAAATCAAGTGTCAGTAGGTGTGTTGGTTTATTTCTAGGCGTTAGATTCAGTTCATTCTATCTATGGAGCACCATGCAGTTTTTAATTACTGTGTTTCTGTAGTATAGCTTGAAGTCAGGGATGGAGATACCTCTAGATGTTCTTTTATTACACAGGATTTTTTTTTACCTATTCTGGTTTTATTATTTTTTTTCCATATGAAGTTGAGAATGATTCTTTCAAAGTCTGCAACGAAGACCAAAAGAGCTACCTAACCTGTGCCCAGGGGGGCTTACAGACACTGAAATACCAACCAAGAACCATCCACGGACTGGACTTAGGCTCTCTATACAGATGTACCAGATGGGCAGCTTGATCTTCATGTGGGTCCCCTAGTAAGGACTCTAACATGGACTCTGTTACCTGCTTTTCAATTATTGCCCCGTGGCAGGGCTGCCTCGCCAGGCCACTGTGGAAGAGGATGCACTGGGTCCTGATACGACTTGATGTGCTAGTGTGGGTTAGTAGAGGAGAATCCCCTTTTCTGAGGGGTAGGAGGTGAGAAGAGGGAGAAGAGGGAGGGGATGGTGGGGAGGAGAGAAGAAAGGAGGCTACAACTGGGATGTCAAGTGAATGATGATTAAATAAATTTTTTAAAAAGAGTAGGAAAGAATCCAGATGAAGGAGTAGCAAGCCAGTAACTCCCAGCTACTAGAAATATTGCAATATGAGGAGCACTTGAGCAACAAACCAAAGATGTGTTTCCAAAAGATGGAAGGAAAGAGGAGAGGGAGAGAGGCAAATAAACTTTTAGAAGAGCACACTCTAATTTTCTCTCCATGTGCTGTACTTAATATTAAGATTTATGCAGTGGGGCGGTACAGCAAAATAGAAATTATGCCCTAAGGCAGATTCATGTGAGAGGTTATATTGGGGGGAGAGTATACAAAGATAGTCCCCGGAGACACAGGAGGGGAGAGAGGGGGGATGGGGAAGGGGCATGAGAGGAATTCCTTCCATAACACAACCCAGCACATGCACAGAAAGTGCACATTTGGCTGAGGGAACCTAAATCCTTCCAGCTGGTGATGAGACATTTCCGGGGTGCCTTTGAAATTGCCTGTTTTCCCATAGTCTTCCTTTCAAAGAAAAAAGAAACATAATTTGGACTGCAAAATGGTTCCAGTTTTATAGATTTTATAGATATTTTTTAAAAATCCATTATTTGCAAAGGAAGAATTGCTTAACATCTGTAGGAGTAACAACCGTTAAAGTACAGTTTAAACTTTTGGTCTCATACTAGATTTATTAGTCATTGAAATTAATTAATTGGAGTGCAGGAAAGCATGTGCCAAATAAAGGGCTCAAATATCTTGTTATGTCTTTATGATACTTTATTTTTTGTTTGTATCTGGGTTTGTTTGTTTTTTTTTAAGATCAAATAAAAATACTCTGTACATGTATTTTTAAAAAATCTTTACAAGGCATTAAAATGCCCTGGAATTGTTTGCTTTTTATTGGGGGAAAAGCCTATTCAGATAATAGGAGGCTTAGAGAGTTGATTTGAAATGCAAAGGACAGGAGGAAAGGGAGATTTGGTGCCTTGAAATCTTCTAGTTTAGTGATCAAACTCCTTAACTGAATTCAAATTCAGAACAATTGCATTCTTCTTCTTCTTCTTCTTCTTCTTCTTCTTCTTCTTCTTCTTCTTCTTCTTCTTCTTCTTCTTCTTCTTCTTCTACTTCTTCTTCTTCCTCCAAATAAAGGCAAAGTAGACTAAAACTGCCTGTGGCATCCAGGAAGCACAGTGCCCCAACCTGGAAGCATGCTGATCATGTCAATTTATTGTATATTTATTGGGCCAGTGTTTATTGAAAGGGAAATAAGAAGTATGTTGAGCATTGGGAAAAGCACTGTAGAATTTGGATGTTTCTCTGTAGTCATTGTCAATATATATTTCTTGTGCTAACTGAGGATATGTTTTATATCACATAGGAAACAATGATCAATATTAAAATAACTTGCAGCAGAGAAAAATATAAGACAAGGAGAAATATGTGGAGAATCTACAATGAAGTTCATGGTGATCTAGCTCAGCAGTTTTCAACCTGTAGGTAGAGACACCTTTGGGGGTCAAATGACTATTTCACAGAGGTCATCTAACACCATCAGAAAAAACTGATATTACATTACATTTCACAACAATAGAAAATTACAGTTATGAAGTTGCAACAAAAAATTTTATGACTGTGGGGGGTCACAACATAAAAACTGTATTAAAAGTCACAGCATTAGAAAGGTTTTGAACTGGCCTTATATTGGCCCAGAAGGCTGAAGAAGATGTTCCAACATTATAAGAGAGTTTTGAGTGACTATTCAGGTAGAAAACTGTCTCTGTCATCTTCTCATTTGGAAAGCTACTAACCTGCACTCCCAGCATACTCAGGTAATTAAGTTTACTCTTTCTCAAGTCTCTGAGGGAGCTGAAAACCAGGTAGCTTAGTTTTACAATGAAGCTTAGTTGTTTAGGGGTTAAGATGTTTTCAAGTCTAGATAGATGTTTTAAGTTGGTAATGACAAGATGTGATGGAGATTGATTTACATTCAGAATTTTAGATGCACCAAGATAGGAAAGATGTTTTCTTCAAGGCTTCCAAATTCAAATAGCCAAAACGCTGAAAATGTAGCATTTATATAATTCCTGATTGTGTCACAGTTCTTCTTGCTATAGATAATGTATTGTATATATGTGTAATAATATAAATGTATATGTAAAAAATAAGAAATAAAAAAAAGGAAAAAAAGATTTTGAGCTTGCCTAGATGTAAAAGAAGAGACTGACTCTGAGATATTGTCATAAACACACCCTTTAATTTAAATAAGTTTGGGAAATTACCAATGTACACCAGTAAAATGAATAACTGTTTTGTCTTTCTTGGAGGAGAGTTAGCAACCAGAAAACAGTCAGCTCTAGAAAGATAATGAAGCACTGACTAGTATTTTAACCATGGCACAATAAATACTGTCCAAAATTTAAAATACTATTTCCCATCATCATCTTCTTTATATCGTAGCCTTCTACTTTAAAATACACTACTAAAGATGACAAATTTCAAAATGAAAGCACTTAGAAGGTACTCTCTCATTGATAATATTGGCCTTTATGATGCCTGAGTAATCATGACTAGTTACCACTGAAGGAGAAAAGAATAATTACAATCTGGATAAAGTTTTTCTGACTCTTTTAACAAAACAAGGTTAGGAAAAAATAAATGCATTGTTGCACCCCTTTGTTAATGTCACCAGTTTTTTCTTATGGCTTTCCAGATCACCAAAATGGCTGAAAGAATAGCTGTTCTAAGGCGATCTTTGTTTCAATTTTTCTGGAAATTTTTTGATAAATGAGGTCATTCAGTACAATTTTGCAACAATGCCATTTTACAATATGAAATTGCTTTACATTTAGAGGTCTGATTATTCTCTTGTTTCTTATACTTTGAATTACTTTTAAGCCCCAGCATAAATCAAGTTATATAGATACTATGAATAGACTTTGAACAAGAGGGTTTCCCCTGACTGTGTAGTTGAGGCCAAATGTTAATCAGATACAATGTGTTTAAAATGAGATGTAGAGTGTGCCTATTTGTTCACATACATACACATACATTCTCATGTTTAAAGCTTGGTGAAGAATCAACAGAAAAATATTCAACTGAACCCTCAAATTCTGTTGACATTGCCAACAAATTCTCATGACAATTCTCTTAGCTCAAACAATAAAATGTAACAATCAAAATTTTACAATGCTGGTATTGATTTTGTAGTGGTAATGGAAATAAAAGAGAGAAACTCAATTTCTCTTATCATAGCAGTATTAGAGATTAACAGTCAGCCCATGGGGGAAAGAACAGAGCCTCAGGGCTTATCATTGAATAGTAAGGATGATTACATTTCTTTTCTTATCTTGTATAGCATCGTCTCGGAAATCTCAAATTAAAGAAACAATGTAAATGTGCTTGGAAAACTCTGAAGTACCACAGATTCTAGGAACATTAGAAATTTGGTTTAAGTAACAAGGCATTAGACATTTGGCTAACACACCAATATTTTCTAACAAATTGTAGGTAGAAATTTTCATTTCTCTTCCCCACTTAGTCAGCTACTCACACATCACTTAGAAAATGTTTGCCTTAAGATATTTCAGCTTCATTAAATAACTAGATAGAAAAACAAGAACTTAAAGTGAATAGTACTATTTTATTTAGATATTAACCTATCTATGAAATAATGAGTACGTATATTAAGGCATGGAAACATTTATTAATCAATGATATTTTCAAGTGCAAATGGGCTTTTTGCATGGTTTCATATGTTGCTCTTTTTAAATAAAAGAGAATTACATCAGTTTCACCCTCTCTTTAGACCCTGGAAGCTACCTTTTCTTCAACTACTCTCATGTTTCTACACGAACAAGTTTGATAGCCTATTTTGCTTCTATTATTATTACACACATTTTTGATTGCATATAAATGTAGAAATATATATAAATTCAAAGTGTAAAATAAAATGAAGTTGTCTGGCCTGGAAATTACATTGACATTTTTTTCTATCTCTAAAAGGAATGTTTTGGTTGCAAGGGTAGCTCAGTGGTACAGCATTACTGTAGCATGTCCAAGCTCTGAGTTCAATCCCTATCATGAGGAAAAAAGAGAGAGAGAGAGAGAAAAAAGGTAGGTGATATTTTGTGAGCATTCTGCTGCTCAAGATTTATAGAAATAATTCCTATTATTCTTCATAACAAATCTTTGCTTTTTTGTTTAAACTGGGAGAAAGAGAAAAGAATCTACAGGCCATTTAAAGATAAGACCCATTTCTTCTTCATCCTTCCACCCTCCCTAATATCCCCCTAATCCTCAGAATCTTCTCATTATGGCTCTGCCATCTGCTAAAATACCTCTAAATGAGAGAATTCATTCTATATTTTCTCTTTAACTTTATTTTCCTATAAGAAATTGGATATGTTAATGCTTGCATGTATTAGAAAAAAATAAATAACTTCCCAAGAAGCTCCTCTTTCTACCAAATTGGAAAAATACATGACCATGTTGATAGCCCTAGAAGAGTCACTTAATCAATATCTTACCAATGAGAATGTAATAATGTGAGATATAATTATGATTGATCCTACTTAGGCCAAGTATGACAGAGATGTCACAACTCTACATCACTCTTGGAAATCTGATAAACTACTACAGCTTGGGAAAGCTGGGTTGCATTTTAAATTAGTTGTAATCCATCAGTGGTTATGGCACATGAAAAAGATAAATATTGTATCTGTGACAATCTTTATAACACATGCTGAAACAGAAATGAACATGATAGGTTGAAGAGAAAGAGATGATTTATCTTTATACTACTATTCAATTTTGTCAGCATACAATTTAACTGCATACAACATTCTCACATACAAATGTCTCTGAATACCACAAGGAGACTTCTAAATCTTCTCTGCATTGAAAAATATACTTATCAGATGTAAGCCAAAGTCTCATCCTGGGGAAGGGGAAGGAAGGAAGAATCGTGGACTTAGCATCTATCCAACTTAGGTTTTGGCAAAGACTAAGCTTTTAAGACTCCCAGATAACGGGAACCTACCAAAAGAATTTACTCTGGTGCCAAGCAGCTCTTTGATCACTTCCCCTTGATGGAGAAGCCTTGTAGGCACACAGAGGAAGGGAATGGAGGCTATTCTGATAAGACCTGATAGGCTGTGGTCAGATGGTAGAGGACGAGGTTCCCTGTCAGCGGTCTAGGAGAGGGTAATAGGGCAGAAGAGGGATGATGGATGGGACTGGGAGGATATGAGCAAGGGGTAACGGTTGGAATGTAATGTGAATAAATTATAAAAATAGAAAAGATATTAATGTATATTCAAAATGTTTGACTTCTGAGAATTAGACTTTTTACATTTAATTTTTTTTTGTTTCAAAATTACGTAGGCTTAGATTTTTCACAAACCTACTTTATTAAGGGTTCTTAGCTGCCTTTACCTCCCTTCCAATGTCCCAACCCTAAGTAAGAGAGAAAGAAGTTTAGAATGAAGAAAACAGGGGATGTAGCCCTCTTTACTTCTTCCAGCAGGGTAGGGTCATCAGATTATTCTGGAGACAATGTCAAACCCACTTGTCAGAAGCAAACACAGTAGGCAGTCCTCTGTCAGTCTCCTCTAAACAGCTCTTGTTCTCTCTTTAGGCTCTCTTTTTTTATACCCCTCAAAGTCCTCAGAATGCAACTAACTCCAGCTGGCAAAGACCACACCCCACACAAAGCAATTATCAGCTGTAGACAAACTAAAGCCCAAACTAAAATCCCACAGTTGGAATTAAAACAAAAACATATTTACATAACATAACTGAGTTTACAACGAAACTAAATCTTCCATTACAAAATTATCTTTTAAAATAACCACATTCTTTCGAAATTTTTCCTAATTGATAGATTGATTAATTGAAAAAGTGGTAGTATAGGATCTTTTCTACATTTTCCCTTTTTTTTTTCAAATTGTTTTCAGTGACAATGCAGCTTTGCATTAAGAACCCTTTCAGTCCAGGAGCAGTGGCACATGCTTCTAATCCTAGCTCTCTTG
This sequence comes from Acomys minous, assembly GCF_964271855.1. NCBI lineage: Eukaryota > Metazoa > Chordata > Mammalia > Rodentia > Muridae > Acomys > Acomys minous. Next base: position 38,983,745 of record NC_140488.1, on the reverse strand, counting down.
GAGGCAAAGGCAGGTGGATCTCTGTCAGCTCAAAGCCTGCTTGGTCTACAAACAAGTCAGAACAGCCAAGGCTACACAAAGAAACTCTGTCATGAAAAGACAAACAAAGAAACAAAAAGAATCATTTCAGGGTAAAAATATAAAAGAGTTTTATAACATTTATGGTATGTATTTACTAATTTAGTGATTTATGATTTTTGCCCCAGTAAGCTTTTATATTGTGATTGCTTCTCACACTTTACTACACATAGATGCTACCCCAAACTGGAGATTTCTACAATACCACAGTATTTACTAGCTGAAGAAAAAGCTGCTTAAGAACTTTTGGCTGACTGTTAAGTAGAAGATACAAGTCCAAAGACTACATTATTTATAAAGACTTATTTCCTGTCTTGAGATTGCACTTTCTCATAGAGGAGAAGAATGCTTAGAGAGTGGAAATGTTGTCTGGTTCTGGGAAGAGCATTCTGATTTCATCCTCAACACTGAGGCAGGGGTCTGTAGTGTAAGACACCTTATTTCTTCTTAGAAATCAGAACGTCGTAAATACCTCATGCTTTGCAGTCTTGGAATATTAAAACATACTTGATACACTTGGATATTTCTTGAAGGGGGGAATATTTCTATAATGGAAAGCAGACAAATAATTCTCATTTGTGGAGCTATTTAAAAACACACCAAGAATAAGTGTAAAAGTGTTTTGGTATATAAAGCATCACAGCATTTTCAACAAAATATCAAATTATGAAAACAGGAACACTAGTGGGAGGATTGTGTTTCTCACTATAATGTTTCGAAAATATGCCTTTATAGAAAAGGAACTAAAACAAGACTTTCAAAAATAACTTGTGTAGATGAATTGATGTTTTAAAAGTTTAATCCAAAATAGATCTTTTAATGAAAAACTTCAGCTGTACATTTTCTTCAATGCTACACAGGTAAGACTTTTATATAAGTCCATATATAGATGTAAAATATTAAAGGAACAAAATATATCAATAAGATGAATTTTAATGTGGAAGAAAGGATACTAGAAGAACAATAATATAATATTTATACTATAATAATGATATTTCACTGACTTTTGAATCTGATATTTTTTCTGAAGGTTATAATCATTTCTTTAAAGTTAATGGGGTGCATCATTCGTTTATACTATAAATATTATTTATCTTATCATTAATAAATTCTATGATGCATTAGTGTTCCTGTTAAAAAGAGATTGAGGAATAGCTATGTTCTTATTAAGAGTTTCCAAATGTCATGGACTAATTAAGTCTTCTCATTTCATAAGAATCATAGTTAATTATCCTTACTACATGGTTTATAAGGAAGATGTGAATTTATTACTCGGCTTTCATAACTTCAGTTGTACAGGGATTTTTCCAAATGAAACTGTCCATCTACACTTATGACATCTTATAGGACTGACCATATGAATCATGAATTTGTCAGTGAAATCTTAACTTACTATTCTTATTATGCTGATACATCATTAGACTATTTTGCCGAACACAAGATTGAAATTAACATAACAAGCAACCAGGGAGATTGCTAATCCCTAGATTGCTTGAACATCAAATCGTTAATACCATAAACTTGTATAACACTTGTTATAACCATTGTCATGAATTCAGAGGACTTTAGAATTGGAAAGAATCTAGTCCAATTATTTAATTTTATACAACCAAGGAGGAAGATCAAATGAAATATTTTTCCTAACCTTTGTTTTTCCTTAAAAATGCAGTAGTCGTTTCAGGGAATTTTCATAACATGGGCCCCCAATAAAAGGCAGTTGTTATTGGAAGCAAATTCCTGTTAAAGTAACAATTTAAATGAAGGTCTTCTTTGTAATATTGATGATGAACTTTTCCTATTGGTGCTCAATGCTTAACTCAATATGTCATTGTCCTTATACACAATTAAAAACAATTATTTATTCATTAAAAACACCACAATATATAAACTAATGATTAGATTGCAATACAAAAATCCATAGGCTGAATAATTTTATCTTCTTTACTTTATAACATAATCCAGAAATAATTCTCCAAGAGCTATTTCTAGACCATTTCTTTCATGAACAAATAGAAAGAGATACAAAGAATGTAGTATGTTTGCCACTACTGAGCCCATACACAATTTCAGAACTATTTTTTGTTGATTAGGATACATGCTACTCTTGTTTTCAAAAGGCTTCCGCAGGTGACTTTTGATAGTACATTATTAGACTGTTCAAAAATTGAAGCTGGAGTTTCAGGACAGGAGTGCTGTTGCCAAATTGTTCTCGAAGCCTATTGGAGTGGGTAAGGCTGTTACTGTAGATGAAAAAAAAAATGTTACTTTTTTAAAACATAGCTCTTTAAAATATCCACAATTTAGAATAACTTAAGTCCCTTGGTAAGTAGGCAAAGATAGAAAGTTTGACCTATATTTCTCCTAGCCAGTATAGTTATATAATTGGCTAAATCAAATTTTTTCGTAGAATTTAAAAAATTATTACAAAACAGACTTTTGTCACCAAGGAATACAGCAAAATAAATAAATTATATAACTGGTTTATTTTTATAATGTTCTACTACTGATAAAATAAACTAATAATATATAAAGTTCACATTGCTCCAATTTTGAAATAATGAGGACAATTTGCATGTTAATATTTGATGCATTTTCTACAGCTTAAGCTTTTCTTAAATAAAATTTTGTGTAAAATACTGTATGTGGAGTCAGTGGCTGAAACTATTATCATTTTGAATTGTAGTCTCTCTACAGTGGATAGCTTTGAGTTTATTACGTCCAAGTCTACAAGAAAAAACTTGTAAATTTAATTCTACTTAAGTGTTTTATCCAAGCTGTGTTATCTTCCAATAAGAGTCTAAAACTTGCTATGGAAAATACTATACAGAGCAGTTACTTTGTATATGTCAGAAGATATGAAACAGGAAATACATATGGAAACCAATTTTTAAGAATCTGGTTTAGAAAACAATTTCTTCTAATGCTGGATCATAGACCCAATGATATTTGTACTTTCACAAATAATTATGGACACCATTTGTTGTCTAGTAATCTACTCACATTTCATATAATGTATGTACTTTTGTTATTTGGGACTTCTAATATTTTTCTTCAGAAGCAGGGTCCCACTATGTAACCCAGGCTGTCCTTGAACCCTTGATCCCCCTGCATCAACTTCCAAATTACAGGCATTACAGATGTATAGCAACATAACTTGTTTGAATGTCGCATGGTGTGTGTTTGAAAGACGTCTATCTTAGCATTTAGCAATATATTACTAAGAAGATGTCAGTTACTTTTTGTTTTCTCTGTAAATCTTTAAATCTAACGCTTTGGTGCCTACCATACATTTTCATGTTATATTGCTAACAATTAAGGCTAGGTTAGACTTAAGGATAAGTCCAAATTAGGTTTAGACTAATTAAGATATAATTAAGACTATAAAGAAAATTGAGAATATCTATAAGAACTTTGAATATAATTTCAGTTTCAATATTTTCTTCTGAAGCTGGGGATAAAACTCAGTGACGAAGGCCTGCTGAGCAAGTGCTCAACCATTAAACTACATCCTCAGCTTCCCCAAGTAATTAAAGTTTGGAAAACTATATCGCTTTTAGTCAACTAAGTAAAATGAGCAGTTTGTATATGAACAAAAGTTGCAATGAAAATTTTTCTGCCTTGTGGTTTCTTAATGTATAAATTATTTTATTAACTTTTTAAGTATTTACTGTCGGCTTAGTGCCTCGAGCTCTTCCCATTTTGTAATATGCTCCTGAACTTTCCTGATGTTCTCTGTAGGACGACTATAAATGTTAAGTCAGCCATAATTGTAAAGTGCAGCACTATAAATGAAATGCTGACCTGAAAGTCACAAGCTTTTGAGGAAAATGCTACACCAAAGCTGTAGCCATTGGCTTATGATACTCTTAGCTCTCATGAATGTGAAGAGGACAAGGAGAGCTATATTGGAGGGTTTGAAGGGAGAAAAGGAAAGGAGGAAATGATAAAATCATATTAATCAAACAATAATAAAATGAAATAGGTTTTATTTGTAACATATGTATGTATAATAATCATGACATGTTGAAACACCATTTTATAATTTAACACTTAGTTCTAATACTTAGAAAAGTTGTTTCAGCCTATGTATAAAAGTAGAATTTGCAGTATACATGTACTTCAAAAATAATCTTATAATTCTAAAATGATTAAGGCTTCATTAAAATTAGGGAAATTAAGCAATAAACTGAAGAGGAAATTTTAAATTTTAGTATTTTTTTTTTCATTTCTAGCCATAGACCTGTGAACTTTTCATCTTTAAGTCAACTTATTAAATGGAAAGACACACAATATTGAAAGGATGAAGAAAATAGAAAAGACTGAATTTTTATTTATTAGTCTTATACTCACCTGAAGTCCCCATTTCTAACCAAGTCTTTCTTATCCTACAAATTTGACTTATTTTAAAGAAGCTTTAAAAAATTATGGGGTATCAATGACATATTTCTTCTCAGGTTTCATTAACACTTTATGTATCTCCACCATACTATGTATGCACTTAGCTGTCAACTGCCCACTTACTTGTTTTCTCCTTTTGAATTTTCATCAGTCTCACATCCCCTCAGTAACTCTTTACTACAAAATAAACATTCACTAAAAATGGCACATGAGTGGAGAGTGGGGTATGACTCTCTGGTGCCTCATATTTGACCATGTCCCCTGGAGAGGGAGACCTGGTGGCACTCAGAGGAAGGACAGCAGGTTACCAAGAAGAGACTTGATACCCTATGAGCATATGCAGGGGGAGGTAATCCCCCTCAGGAACAGTCATAGGGGAGGGGAGTAAGGGGAAAATGGGAGGGAGGGAGGAATGGGAGGATACAAGGGATGGGATAACCATTGAGATGTAACAAGAATAAATTAATAAAAAACTAAAAATAAATAAATAAATAAAAATGGCACATGACACCAGCTGTATTAGCATATTCCTATATTCCCAATATTTAAAACGAGGGAGACAGGAGGATTTTGAGACAGAGGTCAGTCTCAGCTATGTAGCAAGCCAGTCTCATGAATTACTGTCTCTAAGAAATAAACAAAAACAATATTGATAATTAAACAGCTATTGTTTTCCATAACATAACTTTTATTATACAATGCTATAAAACTGCCAGAATGCTGATTTTAAAATTTCTCTATTAATGTGTTTTGAGTCAAACCAAGACATTTCCATTTCCACTATCAATAGAATTGGTGGTTGTAAGAAAGTTGACTGAGCGTTTCTGAAAACACTACATCTGAATGCAAGAATGCTTGATCTTTCAGTCAGCAATTTCATTCTGAAGCTGTGGCCCTTTTCACTCAATTGACTGAAAACAGAAAAAGATCATTCTTATCTATCATGATACTAATTAACAGGAGAAGAAAACAGTATACTAAAGAGAAAGGGAACCATTCACAGCCTTTGAGAAGCAGAGCAAAGTAGCATTTTGTCTGATGCAGGTTGAATTTGCAATAGAATAGTTGACTATCTCTAAACCAAAGACAGATGGACTTTGTGACAACTGGTTTGCAATAAGGAATTGAAATGGAAAGATCTATACAATCGCTTATTTTACAAATAGCTTTGATACTTTAAATAGGTAAACTTAAAAAACAAAACTACCGTACAGCTGGCTTGTGTCCTGTCTTATTACCATTAACAGTCTTCCTAGGCAGATTTATATTCTAGGGTAAACAATATGATTCAAAAAGTTGTGCTTAAGTTGAACAGAAAATGAAATTTCAGTCTAATACACTCCATTCTAACTGACATCCCATGAACTTCCCAAATGACTTGAACTGAGTTGCTTTAACTACAATGCTATTGACAAATAAGATTGTTTTGCTTTTCTTGAAATGGGTTTTTATCCCTCCATATGTTGACAGGATCTCATACTGTAGCCCTTGCTAGTGAGATACTCACTATGCATGGCCCAGCTAGCCTTGCATTTGTGGTAATCCTTCTGCCTCAAACTTCCTGAGTGCTAAATATACTACCATACCCTGGTGAAGACAGGGTCTTACTATGCTATTCAGTTTGACCTCTAAGTCCTAAGCTCAAATAGCCAGGACTGAAAGAAATTACAAGAAATTTCAACTTAAATAATTTCTTAAAATCTTTTAATTATTGTAATATTTAATGTGGGTATTTGTGTGTGCATGTGTACCATGGTGCACATGTGGAAGTCAAAGGAAGTCAACGGCATCAGTTCTCTTTTTCCACCATATGGATCCCAAGGGTTGAACTTGGGTCATCAAGCTTGACAGCAAGTGCTTTTACCCAGTAAGCCTTCTAGCTAGCCCCAACTAGGCTTTTGATTAGCAAATCAAACTCAGTGATATTCACCAGTACAATCTGGCAAACTAGGAATTTTTATTGAAGGAAAAGTTGGCCAGACTTGCCTGCCTATGGGGAGGACAGATGCAAAGGCAGAAACATGTCCTTTAAATGGGAAAGAGCATGGGATTTGTACCTCATAAACTGACTCATCACATCCAAAAGAATGAAAAATCAGATCATGAATGAGGATGTGCTGTATTTTAACACACCAATAGTCTTGGCATTAGTAAGTTCATGTTAGAGTAGAATAACAATACCATCAGGCAAGCTTAAGTTTAGTTTATGGCACCGTAATTTTTTAAGTGAAGTTGTTTTTGTCTATTACTGAGAACATCGCTTGTCATTTTTGAGATAACTCATCATTTAAAAATTCAGTACTTATAAAAGGTATCAATTTGACAACTCTGCAGACATGCTTAATTTAAAAATATGTTCAAATAATGGAAGAGCTATGAAGAGATTTCCCCCACAATCTCCCCCTAAGCATCTGTTTTGTCTATCACTATTTTGGAAAATCTGTTTCCTGGGTGAAGAATTATTTTGGTCAACATATCTAAGAAGCATCTCCAGGAGGATTTCATTGTCCTTAATGTTACTAAAGATGATCATGAAATTTTTTTTGATTTTTTGAAAATGTGGATGTGGACAGTTGATAGTGCTTCCAATTTGCCACCCAGCCAATTCATACTCTAAACATCTGAGGCAAGAATTACATACTTAACACAAGGAGGTTGATAGCACTGTGCCTGGTTTACTAGTTTGTCTTTCATTGTTTCTCTTCCTCTCTGGAATATAACAAACAAAACGTAAAACTACAACTATATGATTTTGATAGTTTTTCATCTGTTTGATTCAAATTTTCTCTATATATTTCTGATTTGTTAAGCATCTCTTCTTTTATTTCACATTTACACCTAACAATAATTTTATATGAAAATGAAATACAGTGAGAAATTTTGAATCAAAAAAATCATAGGAAATGAATAACTATAAGGAATTCCTGGACATTTTATTGACCAAATTATAAAATAAACAGTAAGTCCTTTGGGGGAGACAGTATAATATGCAGCCTTATTATTTAATATTTAGCAGGAATTTGAAGTAAAAAATTTAGAATTAAGTAAATACAGGTTAAAGAAATAAGCTTAAGACAGCACTAGGGAACAAATTGAGAATCATGTAATTAGTACAATATGTTAAGAAAAATATACACCCTGCCATCTAAGCTAATATCACTTATGTCACAATACACTGCATACTACTATAGGGAAGTTAACTCATTAAGCTGGTACCCTCTTTATACTAGTAACTTTTGGATAGCTATCACAGAATATATCTAAGAAAATAACCTCATTGAGTAAAATTAGTTAGGCTCCATGCTTTCAGAGATATTTCAGTCAATCTTGGCAAGAAAGCATAATGAAATTCATGGTAGCAAGAGTGGGATGTTCTGCCTATTTACAAGGCACAGACCAGGATGCACAGGAATTGAGTCATAATGACAACTTATCGTAACCATCTAAGCCTACTTTCATCAGCCCGCCTCTCAGAGTTCTACCACCTTCCAAAATAACAACAGAAACTGGAAATAAGTAGTCAAATATAAGCCTGAGAGACAATTTATATTTAAATCACAATGCCCTTTCATAGATACCAATATTTTTATTTTATCATCACAGTTACAGTGATTGCAATAGTTATTTTAATCTGTATAATTACATAATCATCAATAATCATAGCCCTTTGGGACTAACATTAGTACTAACTTCATTGTAAATTAGAGGAAATTGAGGACAGAAGAGGTTAAATGTCTTGAAGAACTAAGTCATATTAGCACGATGATAGATATTGTCATTCAAATAACTATTACAGCACTTCTTTCTGTTTGACTCAGAAACTTTTTGTTAGTTGTGAATGCTAATCATATAAAAATCAATGGCAAACAATATTTTTGATACAGAAATAGGCATGTATTCACCAGCTTTATGTACAGGACTGAGGCAAAGGGGACATTACACTCACTGATGCTATTAATCATCCCGGTGTCTTTCACAAGTTTTAGACAATCTAATTTTTTTAAAGATTTACTTATTATGTATTCAATGTTCTGCCTGCATGTACACCTGCCCGCTCAAAGAGGACACCAGATCCCATCATAGATAGTCATGAGCCACCATGTGGGTGCTGGGACTTGTGCTCAGGACCTCTGGAAGAGCAGACAGTGCTCTTAACCTCTGAGTCATCTCTCCAGGCTGACAATGTAATTCCTTTAAAGCCATTTTATTTTATTTCTCTTTATGCTGTATATAATGGTAACAGAATCTCAGCTGTTCAATATTTCCTTTATTCGGCAGATTATTTAATGAGCGCTAGCATTTTGTTTAGCTTTGTGTTAGATATCTTAATTCATAAAATGGTTTATACTATTTTGACCATTTTTTTCAAATTTGAAACAAATTACTTATAAATATGTTAAAGCAAGAGAAAATATTATTTCATAGAACTTGTTTGGCCTGAGAGATATTTCTTTTGGAAAAAATAAGATCTATAACTCTTATTGATAGAATTGCTTCCAGCTTAGAATCTTGACTGTGGGAGGAAAAGTGATATGTTAAAACAATATGGAGGCTTTAATTTCCTACCTCAATAGAGAAGTTTCTAGATCTCAGAGAGAAATATTACATTTCCTATAAGTTAATACCTTCATTTTCATAAAGAAATTACTACTCTCTGGAGAAATAACTATCAATTTTTGCTTCAGAAGTATTTTTATACTTTGCACATATTTGGCTTGACTCTTAAAAAGAGCAACCTACTCATCTCCAAAATATAGTAAATTATAAGTTAGGCATTATATTTCAAAAGGAAGATAATTTTAATAGTCATCATTAACCCTACTTTTAAAAAGAACATTTTAGAAATGTCTATTTCTGCCTATTGACTTTAACCCAGCTATTTCGATAAAGTGATTAGTTATGTATTCAGCAGCATAGAATATACTCAGTATTTATTAATGTTTTCAAAAGAGATCAGGAGTTTTTAAGTTATTTTACCCTATCTCATATTCATAAAAGTATTTAAGCATCTATTGTAATGTATTATAATACATATAGGCATATATTATTGCCAGAGGCATACAATTGGGGTATCAGAATAGATAATTCTTTCTTCAAGATAGTATTTAAATTTTCTTCTGATTTCACTTTCACTTATTACTGTATAGTGTACATTACATGTGCTATATTTCTTGAGTGTCCAGCATGTACATTGGAGCATGAAGTGACTACAAGAGGAGCCAAGAAAAGAAACAAGTGCCTGGGACCCTGTGAAGAGAGATCAATGGAAGGGGAGATTATTTCTTGCCTTTAAGAATTACATAAACAGAACACAATTTTATGTGTTCTATTTTTATGTCATCACTCATAAACAATAACATGATGTCCCTTCAGTTAACTTTTCATTGTTAGGAAACCCATACAATAATAGGTGAAAAAACACCAATCCAAAGAAGAAATTTTAAGGACTATGTTGAGATAATTAACTCCATTCTGATGCTCCAACCACATGTCTCTGGTAATAAACACATGCTTTTTTAAAACCTCACTATAAAGAGAGAAAAGCAGGTTTCAGTTTTCTTTGGGGCTCTCTAAGGATACCTGGAGGAACACAAAAAGAAAAGGGTCAGACAGAGGAAAGCAAGACAGAAGGAGGATGGAGATGAGTACAGAGGGAAACATCTTTATGGAAGATTACTTAATAGCTTCCAATGATTAATCCAAGAGTCCACATGAACCGTCACAGTATGTCCTGCCTTTAAGCACACACTCCCCTTGTGAGCTATGTCTAAGCTTTCTTTTTGTTTTCCTACTTAATTTTTTATTATTTTTTAAGACTAGGCTTTGATATGTGGCAGGGCTGCCTTAAACTCCTAGATCCGAGAAATCCTCCTTTCAAAACCACTCATGTTGATAGGTTCACAAAAGCATGCCACTGGACCAGAACAGAAGAAACAATTGAACAGACACCAAAGATTGCTCCATTAAAAAAAAAAAAAAAAAAAAAAAGAAAGCAGTACAGTAATTCAAAGAAGTCAGTGAGTAGGGAGAAGCAGATCAGGTCTTCTTAGAACAGCAACATATACTTACATTTAGGTAGGGACCAATAACTCTTTGTGGCAGAAGACTGTCCAGTGTACTGTAGTTTGTTTTAAACTTTCCTTCTGTATACCCATCAGATACCATTTGCAATGCTTTGCCAATTATGTCTAGCAAAAATGTCCACTCCACACAGTGTTGAATTTCTCCTGGTGTACAAAATAATCTTCAGTTGAGAGCAACTGACCTAGGAGGTAAATATCTCAGCTAGAGTGAACCTGTAATTGAGAAGATTAAAGGGCAATCATTAGACCAGAGATATCCACAAGATGAATGCAAAAAGGGGACAAGAATTCTTATTTAAGATATTGATAATCAATTCCCTTATACAAGGTGATGCCTTTGGGTTATTTAAATATGTCTATCCAGTAGTTACCTGATATCCTTCACTATGTTGTCTCTGAGTAATAAAAAGAGACTCTGGTAAGGCTAGTAACTTTCCATTTATTCTATTTTCAGGATAACTACCTTGCTAGTGACAGTCTGACTTTAATCAGGGTGAAACTTCCAGAGGAGATCAGGATGAGCTGATCAAAATGCTTAGTTACAATTGTATTAACTAAATAGCTAAATGCTTTAGTTATTCATTGTGGTCCATCAGCCACTCTCCTAATCATGAGATACTGAAATGGATATTTGAAATTAGCAGGAATAATGAAAAATATTCTAACTAAACATGAAAACAAGGAGAAAAAGAGGCATAATGAAAACATATTGTTCTTTTGTACAGTGACTAATGATGCTCTAATACCTATGAAAAATTAGGCAAATGGTGGGTTAAGCACTTTTGTCAAGACATGATTATAATCAGTCAAATTTTGCTTTTATTTCTGAAAGTTTTAACAAGGGGTATTAGGTTTTTGTTTGTTTTTCTAGCTCAAATTTCAGAGTTTCTGCACCATATTTTCCATCCATCACAATATGATGTTGCTTACCTATGAACAAATCAAATAGTTAATAAAATAGCTTAGTTTCTGCTACTGTTGAAGCTTGAAAGAGAATACATGCTTTTCCTTTGCTTCTATTTATTAGTGATTTACATATGCTTAAATCCAGGTTTTTCACAGAATTTCTTTATTTTCTCCACTTTTGTGAGCACTGAAAATAAACTCCATCTGCTTGTGCTTTATAAAACCCTGGGTTATATATATTCTAAGCCTTGTTCATGCTATTCCACGGCTAAATATTTATGGGACAGTTTTAGTACTGAAATGTCTAACAAAAAGTATAAAGAGAGATCCTAGAGGCCACCATTTCAGATGCTTAAACACATCGTGTATTTTATTGTCTTCTAATCCTAATATAACTCAGTCATTTGAAATTGACTTTCATTCTCTTCTTCACTCTTTTTAAAATTTCCCAAACAAATCACTCTATAAATAACATCCAGCTTGAAATTATTTATATGTAAAATATATATTAAGAATAATATAACATACAAGGTGATTAATTATAAGGGTAACAGTATGCTACCTATGAAAAAATTCATTTGCTCAACAAATGTCATTTTCTTCTCTGTCAGTTTCAAATTCACCATATACAATATTTATCAATGGTTTAAAAATTTCATTATGAATGAAAGTCACAGTTATTTCGATTGAGTCTTCCACTTTGGAAATTTTTTTCTTTTTGTTAAATGGATTGAGTTTTGTGTAATTAGCATATTTGGCACACAGAGAACAAAAAATTATCTTAATTATTCAAGTAGGCAATTAATTTGCAATATATAGTTTTGAAATTTTATGTTTTCTCCAATATGAGTGAAATCTTAAAGATCTACAAAAATATCATTTGCTTAATATATAGTGCCTTTCTAGTCTTCTGATTGGTTCTATTAAGAGATAAGGAGCATATTTATTATTAATAGGATTTCTATTTTCATCTCAGGCACTAAATTAAATCCAGACTTTACATAAAGAATGCTTCACTTAATAACATAGTGTTGATTCACAACCCATTTTCAAAACAGATGAGTTGATATAGGAAATTGTTTCTGGGCTGCAGTAAAGTTTAATTACATGGACCATATTTTCTCCAACATCAGCATTAACTACTAGGGGATTTTTTTTCCTATGTAAGCATATATGTACGTAAAATTATCAGAATTTAATATTTTATACGAAATGGTTTTTAATTCTGTGGGGTTTCATGAGTTTAATACTCAGTAATAATCTCACTACCTTTTTTTTCACAATGGCAGCTTCCTGGAATATAATACACATGTATACCATTACATACTTTCTGATATCCTAGGATATTCCATTAAGTACTGATTTTATAGTATTCTGTTAACACAGTTTTCTTTTTTTATTAATTAAACATTTAATTTTACATATATATTTCTATTATTACACACACATACAATAAACTACTTATAGCAAGAAAAAACATGACACAATCAGAAATTATATTAATGTTACAATCTTAATGTTTTGGCTATTTGTATTTGATAGCCTTGAAGAAAACTTCTTTCCTATCTTGGTGAGTCTAAAATTCTGAATGTAAATCAACACCTATCATATCCCATATCTGTCAACTTAAAACATCTATCTAGAACTAAAAACATCTTAACCCCTAAACAACTAAGCTTAGTTGTAAAACTAAACTATCTGGTATTTAACCCCATCAGAGACTTGAGAATGAATAAAACTAATTACCTGAGTATGCCTGGAGTACAGGTTAGCAGCTTCCCAAATGAGAAGATGACAGAGACAGTTTTCTACCTGAACAGTCACCCAAAACTCCCTATTACCTTGGAGCATCATCTTCAGCCTTCTGGCTCAATATATCTGACAGACATATTTGTGAGGCAGGAACTTTTGAGGACTTGCTTACCTTGTTTTGGTAGAGTTTAGCCATGGACTCTACCTGCACCCAAGATTGCCATTTTTAGGCAGAATTCTGTCTGTGGTAGAAATGAGGACATTTTACCCAGTGATTTGTTTGCCCCATTTGAAGCCATCTCCATAAGGAGGTTCTTTGACGCTCATCATCCTCTTTGAGTTAGGCTGGATGTTGCCAGGAGTTAACTTGTCTCATTCTCCATGAATATTTAAAATAATAAAAACACTTTTAAATGCCATATTCTGCATGTCTCTGAGGTTTTTGAAGACCTTATCCAACTACCCTACTTTATCTTTCTATAGAATCATATCTATCTGTTGTGCTTAAGATGTATATTCTTGTAATAAAAGTAGACTAGTGATTGACATGGATCAACTAACAATTAGCTTGTATAATTTATTTATCCTAAACATTCTGCCGTAGTACTTTCAAAGTATTGGAAGTAAACTTTGTATTATCATTGAGTTATATGGATACAGTACCTCATATTAGAGTAGAAATCTGTGTGTGTGTGTGTGAGGGAGAGAGAGAGAGAGAGAGGGAGAGAGAGAGAGAGAGAGAGAGAGAGAGAGAGAGAGAGAGAGAGAGAGAGAGAGAGAGAAAAGAGAGAGAGAGAGAGAGAGAGAGAGAGAGAGAAGAGAGAAGAGAGAAGAAAGAAGAAACTTACATTTGAATTTTATACCACTATATCTAAAATTAAACTTATTTTGCATCTATATACAAAATTCTGTACCAGTGGATTAAAAATAACCTTGTGAGTGACAATTGAGGCATTAAGTTGAGGAGTAGATTCACTAAACTACTTTTTGTTCTATCTTCTCTATATCTTTCTGTATTCCCCTCTTTTTTCTTTTCAACTTCTATCTCCAAATCTAAAAATGTAAGATAAAGGAAAAGAGACATAGCTGAGTCTAACCTTGTTTTCTCTCTAGATAAGACCGATAATAACTTGTAACCAACTCCCATTGATAATAACCTCTATAGCCCAAGAAACCAACCAAAAACCTACCAGACCCCCCCCCTTAAAAAAAATGAGGCATCATTCTCTTAAGGTTTCTTCTGGCTTATTTGGGATGAATAATACCTTTGGAGTCGCCCAAATAAAATTGGGGAAATGGTTAAACAAACTAGGAATAGCATTTGCGGTCCAGTCTCTAAATGTTAAGAAATTCCAGGCTTAATTAGAGTCCTGTGTGGGACAGTCTGAAATGCTGGACCAATTGGGATTGGAAGCTTTCTTTGAAAGTGTCCTGGGAGCTGTCTTGTTTGATGAGGAACAGCAACTGAAGTACTTGGTGCTGGAACATGAAGGATACAGGATGTCAGTGTCCAACATGCTAAGAGGAATGCATTCTGTCAGGTCTGATCCAATGTCAGTGTCTGGTTCTTTTATTCTGAAAGCATATAATTTCTCACAAGCGTTCTACAGTCTTAACATTTTAAGTGTATAAGATATGCATTATGCACAGAACAATTAAGACTGGTTTTCTGCTCTTTGTATGAGCAGGAAAAAAAAGACATCTGTAAATCTTAATTCATGCCATAAAAAGAATGGCATCTAATAGTAATTCATAGGTGTTCTGTAGCCAACAAGAAGCATTGTCTATGCCTAAAAGCTCACGTCTCACCCACTCTCAGAGCTATTCCCATGTAGTGAGATTAACAATGTAAGTTACCTACTTGTTCTGCAGTTTAAATTCTTCACATCCTGATTGTAGCCCCTCCCCCATTCTCTCCCATCCCCCTTCCCTCATCCTCTCTCCCTCCCTCCCTTAGTCCTCAGAAAGGGGAGCCCTCCTCCCCTAATAGCTGACCTCAGCCTATCAAGTCTCATCTGTACTACCTGTAACCTCTTCCTCTGTAGCCTTGCAAGTCTGTCTTGTCAAGGGGAAGTGATCTAACTTTGGTGGCCAGAGTGCCTGTCCGAAGTAGTCCCTACTCTCCACATTTTGGGATCCACAAGGAGACTGTGCTGCTACATTTGAACAGAGTGTCTAGGTCCACATCATACATGGTCCTTGGTTGATGTTTCAGTTAGCACAGTTTTCTATGTTGAAAGCTAGGATCTTATAAGGACAAATGGTAAGGACAATGCATAAAATACTATAACTATTTTTCTTTCTTTCTTTCTTTCTTTCTTTCTTTCTTTCTTTCTTTCTTTCTTTCTTTCTTTTTTGTCATTAAATAATGTTTCCCTGAATGGTTAAGAACTAATTCTATATCTCTTAATGTTGAACATTTAGACTATTTGTAAAACCTTAATGATTGACTTGTGGAATTGAGAAACAATCCTGCATTGCTCTTGACACTATTTTTGTTTTTGTTTCTTTAATATAAAGTCTGCCAAATTGTCTCATTGCAATTGCACTGAATATTTTGAAATCAATTCCCATAGCTGAGACCTGGCCTGCTGCTCTTTCTAGTTGTTTATTTTATTACTGCCTTATCCTGTTTTACTTTGCTCTCTCGTGATTGAAACTGTACGTTGAACTCAGTAAATAGTCTCATAAAATGACTATTGCCTTAGTTCCTAAAATGTTGTGCCCTCGATATACTAACCATCCTTTTTTCTGAGCTTAATTTGTAGAGAAAATATTTCATGTCATTGAAGGAATATTGATCTCTGCTATTAAAATTTCATGCCTTTCTTGACAAAGAGTGTGTTCTGTTTATATAATAATCTCCAGAAGCCTGCAACTATGTATATCTGCCTGACACACTGAACAATGAATAGGCTTCTTTATTTATATGGGCATTTCTGTCAATACTTTGTTTACAAAATTGTCTGATTATTTGCTTTGATATTAATAATTTTTATCTTGTTTTAAAAATTTTTAAAGTTTCATGAGTTTGTTTTTCATTTTTTTTCCTTTTAGTAAAGAGAGATCCATATTTGTTAGACTGAGTAAATCAAAGCACTTGCTAGAAGGCACATGGGTTAAGATAAGATCATTCAGAAGTTCGAGTAAAAGTAATATAATAACTTTTAATAAATGCAATTTTGCCTTGAATACTAATAGGGAATTCTCCTCTAATCACCGTTGTAAACTGAAAATAGGCTTTTGAAAGGCACTTGTGGCACAAATAAATGAAAACATTTCTCCATGTGCTTTGAATACTATTTTACATTTCTATTAGACTAATGTTAGACCAAATTTAAATAATTTTTAATCTATGTGAATTTGTCATTGTGATGCAATGTCACTATCGTTTACTAAACATGTTAATGGTAAATTATTTGCATGCGAAAGCAGTTGAAATAATTCCAACATGCTTCAAACTATTTGAGATATAAAACAGTAATTTAATATTATAGAACTTAGGTATATTAATAGAGTATCAGCAATTTAAGATAAAAACAACACAGCTCCGCACACTCTTTCAGTATTCATATTTAGATAGTGACTTTTCAATCAATATAAAAGATTAAGAATAAATAGTAAACAGAATCTTTAAGAAGGCTATTCATGAAAGAAATAGGGAAGTCAGATATGTCCTCAAGTAATACTCAAGTAGTTCCATTAAAACTAAAATAACACTAAAATTTGTCTCTCTTAGCCAATCTTTCCTTATCATCATATTGCCTCTCACGTTTTCAAATTCAACATGTAGTTTTTGCCTTCTTTACCTGGCTTATTTTGATTTACATAATGTGCTCTGTGTTCAGCCATGCTGCTGTAAATTAAACGCACTACTGAATGCTGCATATGTTCTGTACAAAAATAAATCTGCACCCTTACCATTAATTTAAAGCCTCCCAGCCTTATATTGAGAGCTTCTTGTAACTGTTTCTACCTCATTATGACAAGGAAGACTACATATAAATTCATTTTCTCTCTAGTAAATTCGTCAATAAACCATATGCTTTGTAGAATTACTAAAGATATGTGTGTGTCTGTGTATGCTTGTCTGTGAGTGTGAGTGAGTGTGTGTGTGTGTGTGTGTGTGTGTGTGTGTGTGAGAGAGAGAGAGAGAGAGAGAGAGAGAGAGAGAGAGAGAGAGAGAGAGAGAGAGATTAACAAAATTTTTCACATTCTGATGACTTACATTATCATTTTTATATCTTGCTGAGAACATGATAAATTCTATGTTATGTAGAAATGACTGCTGAATTCTGCCACTGGAGTTTGTTTGTTTTTTTTTTTTTTTTAATGTATAATGGGTAGAAAAGCTTTAACATTTTTAAGTTGCATTACTTTCTTACTTTCTTAGTTTACTATTAAAGGCTTAATGTTAAGGAGTATGCATACTGATATATTGTTTCTCTACACCTTCATCTCCTGGTCTTTTATAAGAGTTTGTGGCAACAAGTGTATCTCGGTGCTGTAGTGCTTTTGAGTTCTAGAACTCAATCGCCCAGCACAATAACAACAACAAAAATGCACAAGTGGATATAAGAGTTAAATGACTATAAAATCATACTCTAATGAAAATGTGTCATGCAAATTAAATTACTAGGCTCATATAAATTTTTGATATTTTTAAAAATGATGAGTACTGGTGGATGAAGAAAATTTAGGTAGAAATGAGTCTTAAGTTCCATTAGAAAGCTTAAAATGACACTTGCAAAATAAGACATAAATTACTGTGTGATGAGAACATAGGCCTCATTCACAGAACAGGTGTTTGGAATTTGTTTTCATTTGCTAATTATTTTAATTTTGAGTTTTCTTTCATTTATGATGCTTTGGATTCAGATTCTTCAGATGAGATCAGGATGGAGAGATTGGGAGCTGTGTGTGTATGTTTGTGTGTGTGTGTGTGTGTGTGTGTGTGTGTGTGTGTGTGTGTGTGTGTCTGTGTGTGTGTGTGTGCTTGTGTGTGTGTGCGCGCACGCGGGCGTGCGTGAGCGGCCATGCATGCAAGGATACAGGGAAATAGGAAAAACAATAAACAAACATCTCTGCTTTCCCTAAATAATCACAGGCTTGTCTTAAATTCTTCAATTTCATCATGCTTGCCTTATTCCTTTCCAATTTTGATGTAATAAGAAAGAAGAATTCACTTTTAAATCTTTAACATTCACACTCATATCTCAGTGCCTTTGTTCAGCCTTCATCAAAGAAGCTTCCTCTGGCAGTGGAGGGGAACAATTAGGGAAATACAGAACCAGACATTACTTGGTGAGAGTAAGAGACCTTGGAACACTCAGCCCTAAATGGGATGTCTCCATCAAATCCCTCCTCTTAGAATTCGGGGAACCCTGAGGAAGAGGAAGTTGAAATAGTATAAAAGCCAGAGAAGAAGGACACCAAGAGAACAAAGGCCTCCAAATCAGCATGAGCAAATCTCATGTGAACTCACAGAGAACTGAGCAGCGTGCACAAGGCCTACACATGCACGAGGTCTGCACTAGGTCCTCTGTGCAAATATTATGGCTTCCAGCTCACTAGAAAAACAAACATAATATATCCATTTTCTAAGGATCCTAGTGCAGCAATTTGATTTACTGATCAGTCCTTTCAACATAATGAGAGGTCACCTGCATTTCTGTTTGGTTTTACATTCCACCCATGCGTTGAAATAAAATCCATTATTTATTTAATAGTACTTAGTAAGAGGATGTTCTAAGGTTCCTGAAAAAAATGTAGGAAGTAAAATCTTAGATGTTACCTTGAAATCATATAATTTACCTGTGCTCTTTCTTCAGCCAAGAAAGCTAAGCAGAAGTCAGAGGGAACGTTCTTATGCAAATAACAGGCTTTTAATTTCATTCCATTCATCAACTTCAAAGTTATTTCATTTGCATTGTTTTGCGCTCCACCAAATGCTTCAACATAAGCAAAAGATCAGTAACTGCCACGTGGTTCACTATTTCCTTAAATGTATTACCTGTGGCACATTATTACAAAAATCCCAAAGTGAATAGAAAATATCCATAGATGTTTATTCATGGATTTCTATGAAGCTCCACTCTAAGGAATGGCTTTAAAAACTTAATAAACTTGCTGGCTCTTTGAGTCGTGTGCAGCATAGGTGAAGCTTAGTTTTCAAGCATTTTCATGAGAAGCCACGCTCTCTTTGCTATTCCTCACATTGAAGATTTTTAACTGCTTTGGTGTTTCAATAACAATTACAGTCTATTCTGAAATTTCCCGACCATGATCTGGCAGCTCAGGGTTTAATTTCTCTGAGGCTTCCCTTAAGTGGGTTACACTTATTATGTAGAGTCTTAGAGGAGTTTCAATTTGTGCTTTATCATTAGATAACTCCCCATCTATTTGCTTTAGCTCCATCAATGTTCCATATTAAGCCAGCAGAGCTTTCCAGTATTTTCATTTTCTTTTTAGCTAGCAATGTACTGACTTGGTCACTTAGTTCTTTAGTCTGCAGCCATCTTCATAAAGTGACCTCTACTTTCTTGGTGTAAGTTTTATACATTTTTTTATGCATGCATAGTCAAATCCAGTAAAACTTGCTTTCTTTTTTTCTTTCTTACTAAAGATTGTGGTCATGTGTGACTTATAAATGCTCTCCCAAACATCTTTTTTTCTTAACATATCTTTAGAAAGTTTTGAGTCTCAATCCCAAATTGCCATCTAGTAGTCATAAAAATGAATGAAATAAATTAAAATGCAAATGATTTCTTCATAAGGAGGAAATAACTACCTACCCAAAGGACAAGCCTCAATCTGCTCTGGCTTGCAGATTTTCTGTTCTTGTTAATAGCTTTATTATATGTTTATCTATCTTGTGTCTCTATGTGAATCAGCATGTGTGTGCCAGAGAACATGTGGACATCAGACAGAGACTTGAAGGACTCCACTCCCTCTTTTCATCATGTGGGTTCTGGATCTGGAACTCAGATCCTCAAGCTTAGCAACAAGTACCTACCCTGCCGGCCACCAGTAGCAACCAATAAATTTTGAGAGGTGCTATAAGAGTTTGTATTGCAGTAGGTTAGTGTTGCAGGTAAAACTTTAAGAATGACCTCCAATGACGTCATCAATTTCTCCTGGCCCAAATTCTTCTGTTGCTTATCTCTGCCCTTCACTAGTCATTTTGTCAAGGCTCTACTTTGTGCATATGCTCTCATCTTCATCCCTTTTTGTTTGTTTGTTTGTTTCTTATACCTCTCAGTGAACCGTATCAAAAAACAGTGGGTGTTTTCTATTGCTGTATGATAAATTACCAGAAGCCTGGTTACTTACAACCATAGCTCATTGTTTTCTGCCTCAGATGCCCCCAAAACAACTTCTCCTGAACTCCTTGCTTAGGGTCTCACAGGACTGAAGTAAAGATAGTGAATGACTAAACTCTACCCAGGCTCAGGAGAAATATCTGGTTCTATGCTACTGCAAAATGTTAGCAGAATTCAGTTCCTTAAATTTATGGAGCCATGGTTCCTGTTCATTACAACCTATCACGCATGCACTACCATTCCTACTGGTGGTCCATGTTCCATCTCACAAGTCTCCTCTAGCTTTAAAGTGTTTACTGGGCTCTCCTACAGAAGTATGGGTGAGGGGTTATTACCAGAAGCATGAGTGACCCAAAAGCAGCTGCATCACCAAAGCCCATCTTGAAAGGAAAAAAAAAGTTAATGCTTCATTTCTCTATGACATGTCCTTTGCTTCATGCCAGAGGATGACCTGATTTTAAAGGGCTAATATGTTAGTGGCACTTAAATGAGCTACTTTGCTGTGTAGGTGAACATACAGGAGCATAGGCCATATCTTCATGTTCCATTCATCTTCCACAAGAGAGAAGAGATATAGAAAGGTGAAATAATTGGAGGTCGTTCTTAAAGTGTGTCCACCACATTAATCTACTATGATATATAGGCTTATAGCACCTTTCAAAATTTATTGGTAGAAACTGGTAGCAGTGAAATATATTGTATATCACAAAACACATACACCTATACACACACTGAGGGAAACAGGTGTTTTTGAAAATGTGCATTCATTCTATTTGCAATAGGTGACACTATTTAAAATTGCATCCTATTTCATTAGAGAAAAAGATTAATTTAAGCTACAAAATCTATGGAAGAGAATAATTTTTTTAAATTGGAAAACAGTTACTATATGTTTTCCTTTTAAAAACATCATTTATGGTCTGGAATATACCTTCTTTTTAAATATTTTCTATTAATTGCCTAGGAAACAAGACTTGCTTTTCAGAATATGGATATTTAAGAATGTCATATTTAAATGATTTTGAGATATACTTGCCTTAATGTATCTTTGGATAATGTGGAGGACCATGCTATAGAGCACTGTGCTTACAGCTGTGGCTGACAGTTGAGCTACATTTTTCCATGCTGTGACCTTTGAGTTGTTTTTCACAAAACCAACAACATTCCAAACACAGGTGTAAGAGCTTGTAGTGTTTTGCTATATAAGCCATGCTTTTCCAATAAAGTTGAGCCTTGATCAGGAAAAAAAATAAAAAATAAAAATAAATAAAAATAAAAGCATCATTTATAATTTTGGTGTTCTGACAACTTTATCAAAATTGGAGTGATATCCATAAGAAATGAGTTGTCTGCTTTTTATAATAATAATATGTCTAGGATTCTTTTCTTCATGATTGTCATTATTATGTGTATATGTCTACTCTGAATCATTATAGTCCTGTTCTTGTTAATGCTGCTGAGTTTTGGGACAGTGTTTCACTATGTAGCCCACACTGGCATTCAATTTACAATTCTACTCTGGTCTACGAAGCCCTTAGAGTACAAGTGTGGAAGTACAACTATCTGCCTGAATCAATCTAAAATCATTAAAATGTGCATCTTGCATTTGATCCTGTATCATCACCAAGACCACAAGTACAAAGGACTATTTATAGCAGTTATCATGGTAGCCACAAGATGGCAGTACGAAAGTGAATTTTGTCTGAAATGAAAGGCAGCCACTTATTGGGGTGTGAAGTATATGAAGTACTAACATTTTATCACAGATATTTTATATTTTCTTATGATTGCTCATAAATGAAAGAAACATTAATGTGGTATGTTTAAAATGTTTAAGTGCCCAGTATGCTTTTAGAAATATTCAGTATGACTTTTTACTCTCTCCATAATTGAACTATAATGCTTGTTTTGGGGTCTGCTAGACTTAGGTCTAAAACAGAATGTTCTCCCTAATAACCTTGACCATGATGAAAAATTTCCAAAAGTGATTTCTTCAGGTCAATTATCTTCCTAAAGAAACCCCAATTGAAGTCAGGCATGTCTGGGAGCCCAGACGATCAAGAACTCAAGCCTGTCCTCTGTTTCTTAAGAGAGTTGAAGGCCAGCCTGAATAGACCTTGTCTCAGAAATCAAACCAACCAACCAAACAAGCAAACTTGAAATTGAGTAATCAATGAAAAGTAAACCCTCTAATTGCACTCTTTCCCCTTTTACTACTGACCACAGCCTGACAATGTAGAGCTGATGAGATGATGTACTAGCACTGGGCTTTGGCTTTCTTTATACAAAAGTGAAGAATATCGATTTTATCTGTCACCATGGCTCCAGCCAGTAGTTGATGTACAGAAGAGCCTCAGCTCACACTTATCCACTAAGTTAATAAGGAACATGAGTAAAGCTTTTCTTTGTATCCCATCAAGCATTTTTATTGTTGTTAAGGATTTTGCTAGTATTTAGTTATATGTGAGATTAATCTTCTGCCATGCCAAGACAAAATTCCATCACCTTTATAATTCTGATTACAGTCCATTCAGATTGAGATACCAAAATGTAATCGAACTCTAAAAGCACATCTTAATAACATTGTGCATGAAAATACCAATATTAATGCTAATGTTAAAAATCTTCCAATACCTTTAATTTTTAAGGAAATGAAAAATGACCCAGGTGCTAGCCAATATGCTCTTTCTTGCAACTGTGTTTTCCATGATCCATCTGAATTTCTATGGCTGCCTTTTCTCTCAGCAAAATCGAAGGTTTCTGCCACAGGCACAACACTGATTCTCTCACCATTCAGTTATAAAGCGCTCGGCGTGACAGGTGATTTTCTACAGATTTGAAAGAATACATAATATAAGTATAACAAGCATACCTCTTCACTCACAAGGCAGTTTATGCAAGCAAAGAATTTTGTATTCATTCATATCTTTCTGTCTATAATGATATAAGATGCTATGGTGTAAATTACTCGATGATGTAGATTATGAATTGTGCCTAAGTATAATTTAGGATAACTTGCATTTTAAAACATTTTGAATAGATGCAAAGACAGGTGTTCCTAGCTTCCTTTGTCATCAAAAAATCATTTCATCATATTGTAAATGGATGCCCCTTCCCCTAATTCATGATTTTATTATGATTGTTTTTTGTAACAGTTTACTGAAATGGAAGCCTCGAGGCTGTCTTGTTGACAGGTCTTCAATGTACATGAGGATTTCATATAGAATGGAGAAGCTCATTTTTTTACATGTGCTTGTCCTGATTTATGAACATAAAAATCAAAGTGACACATGTATTTGACTCTTCTTTGCTCATTTCAAGATTTAATTGCCCTACTCCAAGTTTACAAAGTTCAGCTTGCATGGATACACTTTGTAAACAACTGGATTAAAATAACATTTGATTTAATCCCACTTTTTTTGCAAATTACTCAGAAGAGGGCAGTAACTAAACAATCATAATTGTCATACAGTGTTATAAAATAACTATTTTGAGAAGATAACTTAAATTTTAATCCATTATCTTTAAACAATGCTTAAGCTTGTAATATTTGTCACTGCTCACGTTTTTTGGAATATTAAAAATGCTGAAAAACAATTCTTATTACTAGTAAATGAAGAAACAAAATTTAAACTGTCACTTACTACCAGCCAGCTTCTGGACTTAAGCTCAGCAAGAAATCTCTAACAACTATATATCTGCATCAATTTAACTCAGTGAAATTCAAGACCTATTTTCAGTTATCTATTATTATCATTGGGGGATATAGAGTGCCCTTGCAGGTTTTTGGTCCTCATGGTGAAATAATTTTTAAATGGGGTAAATGAGGAGGAGTTCAAAGACAATTAAATGGAGAAAGAGAAAAAGAACAGGAAGGCAAGCAGAAAATCCTGGCATCTGAGAGATAGAGGAGGTGGGGGAGGAGGAGGAGTTGGAGGAGGAGGCTGCGGCAGCTGCAACAGCAGTAGGACCTTGGAAGACAGTGGGGGGGAAAATGATGGGGATGACCAGAGCTTTTGACACTTGTTTGTACTTTCAGTTGAGGAGGCACAAAACTTCCTCCCTCTCAGGTGATGTGTATATTTGGTGTGAATGTAGTACTTCATCATTTTTGGTTAAACAGTGAGGAAATACTTAACCTTAATATTACCTGGTTTAGCTTCATCAGTAACTAAGAGTTGCTCTGAATGGTTCAAAATTCTCGCCATGTCTAAACTAGAAAGGAACGATAACTAATTATATCTATTGCTGGCAATTTGTCTTCCATTTTGTTAACTTTGGATCAGGGAACGATAACTCACAGCACATGCTGCTGTCGTTTTAACTTTTAGTTTTGTGGATTTGGGGCCAGTTTAAAGCCCTTGTCACTTGGTTCTTTTTTACCCTTTCACTTGGTTTCAAGGAGCCTGTAAGTCTTCATCACTTACTCAAAGGCCAGCACATAACAACAGGTCATGAGCAGACAATGGGACATTTCCCCATCATATTGTTTGAAGTCTGTCTCTTTTAATTACTTTTAAATTCCCTGTATACCAAGACGTGAGTGACCACTGATCATGCCTTTCATCTCTATGGAAACGTGTCCATGGTATCTGTTTGTCTATGCTGCTGCTGAATAGACAACTGTAGAGGGCAGGTTCACTCCATTTCTTCCTACTTAGCACTTAGTGTCTTCTTGAAAAATTTAAAGCTAGAGGAAATCTTTACAAGAATTTGTACTTATAAGGCAATGACAGACATTTAGATCAGAAACATACTTTAACTGCATTATTTCCATGAGACCATGAGACCAAAATATCCAAACAACAGTAAAGGCCATCAGTTGAAAAGTATGTGCTTGTTTAGCACGTCACCGAGTGCTCACTGACTGTTATCCTGTGCTTACAAGGGAGCCCAATGAGCAGATGGTGGGTGACCAGAGGATGGATCTATTCTGCACCAGATATGTAAATACTAGTGGGTTTTTTTTTTTCAGTATAAGAAATATTTTCTTGGAGCTGACGAGCAGCCTGTTAGTAAGAGCACTTGTACAAGTATGAGGAACTGAGTTCAGATGTCAAAACCCACATGAAAAACTACGTGGCCTCTCAAGGATATAATTCTGCTATTTGTGCACCAATACACAAATGTGTGCATAACACACACACACACACACACACACACACACACACACACATACACTACATAGACACATCACATCGCACATACACATACCACTATAAAAATGAGAACTTTATTCTCATAATGCAATTCATTCCTGACTAAAAGCCCCCATTTTTACATGTTAGCATGCATAGGAATCCATCTTACTTGAATAGCAAAGAAAAGCTGTTTATTTCAAATGCAGTCCAGTATAAATGTAGATAACCCAGACTTAATGATGTTACATTCTTTTCTTTTTTTAATGATAAAACAATTTTTTCCTTTTAATTTTAAAAAATATTTTTGAAATTAAATATTCAATGGCTGACAGATTAATAACATTATTTACTTTTTAATTATACTTATATTAATTAAAACAATTTTTATTTAATTTTAAGAATTTCATACAGTATACAATAGAATCTGATCATATCTACTTCCCATTTCCTCCTCCAGCTCTCCTATATCCCCTCTCAATTTCATACCTTTTAAAAATGTTTTATTTATTATAATTTATTACCATTACATCCCGATTGTGGTTCCCATCCTCTCTGCCTCTTCTGCCCTATTCTTCCCCTCCCCTAGATCTCTGACGAAGGGGGCTCCTCCCCCACTGTCTGGCCACAGCCTATCAGGTTTCATCAGGATAGCCTGCATCCTCTTCCTCTTTGTCCCCACAAGGCCACCCCACCAAGGGGCAGTAATCAAATCAGGGGCACCAGAGTGCATGTCAGAGGTTCAGCGGCAGTCCACTGTCATACGCGTGGAGAATGAGTTGTCCATCAGTTACATCTGAACAGAGGGTCTAGGTCCTCTGTATGCATTGTCCTTGGATGGTGCATCAGTTTATGAAGGCCCCCTCTGGGTCTAGATCCTTTAGCCTTGATAGTCTCCATGTGGGGCTCCTGCCCCTCTGTGTCCTTCCATCTCCCTACTCTTCCATACAACTCTCAGTGTTCCACCAGAGTCCAACTTTGAGTTCCAGCACCTGTCACGCTCTCCTACTGAGTAGAGTCTCTCAGAGGACTTCTATTTTGGGCTAATATCCACTTATAAGTGAGTACATACCATGCGTGTCTTTCTGGGTATGTGTTACCTCACTCAGGATGACCATTTCTAGTTCCATCCATTTGCCTGCAAATTTCAAGGTTTTCTTGTTTTTAATAGCTGAATAGTATTCCATTGTGTAGATGTACCACAGTTTCTTTATCTATTCTTCAGTTGAGGTATATCTATGTTGTTTCCAGGTTCTGGCTATTATGAATAAGGATGCTATGAACATGGTTGAGCATATGTCCTTGTTGTGTGGTGGAACATCTTTTGGGTGCTGGTATAACTTAAAACACCTTTTTAAATTTTTCAATATATTTTTATCATATCCTTCCCCTCCCCTAAGACCTTTGAGATCCTCTCCTTCTTACCCACCCAGTGTTAAGTTCTTTCTCAAAAACAAAAGGAAGCAAAAACCCAATACAAAAAGCCCCCAACCAATAAAACAAACTAAAGTAACATCCAAAAGGAGAGGAAAAAATAAAAATAAAATAAAATAAAATAAACTGTAACCAAATAGCACACACAGAAAACAACCATAGAGTCCATTACATACTGGTCCCAAACATACTCCTGAACATGAGGTCAGTCCTGGAGTGGTTGATGAATCCAGTGTCACTTTATTGGAGAAAATTGATTTTCCCTCTCCCAGCAGGTATAACTGACAGTTTGCTTGTCAACCTTTACCCTACTGGCTAGGTTTTCATTCATTCATTCACTCATTTTTTTAAAATCTGTAACAAAATAAAATATAGTATGATAAAACAAATACTATCACATTGAAGTTGGACAGGACAAACCAACAGAAGAAAAAGAACACACATGAATCAGAAACCCACTTGTTCACATACTGAGGGGTCCCACAAAACACTAAGCTAACAGCCATAACATATATGCAGAAGACTTGGTGCAGACCCATGCAGGCTCCATGCATGCTGCTTAAGTGTCTGTGAGTTCATATGGACTTTGCTCAGTTGATTTAGAGGATCTTTGTATTCTTGGTGTCCTCCAACCTCTCTCAACTCTTGCTTTCTTTCCACCTCCTTTTCCAAAGGGAGAGATCTTTTCTTCACTGCATGTTATATCCTAAGGTCAAGAATATTACTGCACATATAGTAGGATTTAAGAAACTGTAACAAAAACATGGACTTTTGCTGCTACATTCTTGTAAATACTTTAGCTTTTATTCTGTTAAAGTGAAAACAATTTTCAAAAGCTATAGAACATACTACATGATAAATTCTCTTAATTGAATTATTTTAAATGATCTCAATCATTTTATCATGTGTTACTAAGATGGTAAAATAATCTTAATAGTCATAACTATTAAATTTTGTTTACACACAGTGTCCTCTAGCTTAAACCTAAAATTGGTTCTTTGTAATATAAGGAAATACGGCCTGTGGCTTCATGTCTTAGTGTAGTAGTAAGAGTAACAATACTGCTTTTAATTTCCTACATACAGAAGAAAATGTACATGTTGAAGCACGCATTTAATAGCTTTTTATTTACTTAATTTTAAAAATTAGAATATATTTGCATAATTTGCCCTTCACTTTCCTTCCCCCAACTATCCCATATACACCTTCTTCTTGCTGTCTTTTCAATTCACTGAGTCTTTTCTCGTTAACAGTTGCCTACATGCGTTCATGAATGGATATACATACACACACACACATAAACACACACACACTCAGTCTATATACAGGTACATGTATTCTGTTAAACACATGTATACATTAGTCAACATTATTTATAATTTAAAAATAATGTACTATCTAAATGATATTTCTCTGACCACAAGGAACACAACCTTCCTGAAATAAAAGAATAGAATACTCTTGAAAACCCTACCACATGATTGAGATGTGTGATAATATTACATATGAGGCAAAGCTTTAACACTCTACTTCAATGGTGGTTTATAATGAATATATTATATTCCCTTTATAAATTTTCAAGGTGAATAGACGTTTCAAATGAGTAATGAATACATCTAATAAAAGTCCCTTTTCAGAGTATTTAATCACTAATATTAAAAAATTATGCCAAGGCATGCATAATGGAATCAGTTGCCCCTCAAAATATTTATGAAGGAGAGCCATGGAATATGCTAAATGAGTCTCTGTTAATACACTTCCCTGGAGAGCTTAGATGAGAGAGCTTAAGCAATCAGATGATATTGGTAAGTGGAAAAGATGGTACCAGCAAAAGGAGTAATACATTGTTATTGAAAATGTCAATCACCTAAGGACAACTTTGCTCAATATGTATTATCATGGCATCTATTCTGTAATAAAAAAGAATAGAGCCTATAACATTTTATATCATTGACAAAGATAAATATTTTTACTAAGAAAAATGCATCATTCTCATTTTAGGAGATTAAAAAGTTTTTTCTTTTGTTTCCTTCTGTTTGTAACAACTGAATTTTTGGCATGTCAAAGTACTAAAAAATAAAGTAAAACAATGAATGTTTTAGTTTTTAGGAAACAATGATTTTTCACGCTGAAACCTGAGAGTACTCCCCATTAGGACAAATACTTTCTTTTGAATTTTTCAACACACACATAATGACTGAGACAGTTTGCTGCCTGAACAGTTACCCAAAACTCTCTATAATGTTGGAGAATCATCTTCAGCCTTCTGGCCCAATATTTCTGACAGACATATTTGTGAGGCAGGAACTATTGAGGACTTGCTTATCATGTCTTGGCAGAGTTTGGCCACTGACTCTGCCTGTATTCAAGCTTGCACATTTTTAGGCAGAATTTTGTCTGTGGCTGAAACAAGGATAATTTGCTCAGTGACTACTTTGTCCCATTTGAATCCATCTACATAAGGAGGTTCTTTGAAGCTCATCATCTTCTTTGAGCTAGGCTGGGTGTTGCCAGGAGTTAACCTGTCTCATTGTCAGTGAATCTTTAAAATAATAAAAACATCTTTAAATGTCATATTCTGTATGACGCTGGGGTTTTTGAAGACCTTATCTAACTATTTTACCTTATATACCTATAGTATCATATCTATATGTTAAACCTAGGATATATATTCCTGTGATAACAATAGACTAGTAATTGATATCACCATGACTTGATCAACTAACAATTAGCTTGTATTACTTAATTATCCTAAATAACCCTCAATACTATTTTCAAGGTACTGGAAGTAAACTTTGTATTATAATTGAGTTGTATGGGTACAATACCACATATTAGAGTAGAAATATATATATAATGTCTATGAAGACTAATCCTAAATTTGAATTCTATATTAATGTATCAAAATTAAACTCATTTTGCATCAATATACAAAATTCTATACCAATAAATTAAAAATAACTTTATTTGTGAGTAGCAATTAAGGCATTAAGTTGAGGAGTAGATTCAATAATCTACTTTTTGTTCTATCATCCTTATATATTTCTATGTCCTCCCTTCTTCTTTTTTTCAATCCCTATCTCCAAACCTACAAAAGAAAGATAAAGGAAAAGAAAGACATCCCTGAGTCCTACCTCATTTTCTCTCTGTATAAGACCAATAATAACTTATAACCAACTTCCAATGAAAATAAGCATCTGTAGCCCAAGAGAGCAAACAAAAACCTACCCAACCCCTTTAAGGGGGTTTCTTCTTAAGGTTCTTCCAACTGATTTCAGGACTAAATAAAACTGGGAAACATGGTTTTAAAAGGCAGGAATAGCATTTGTGGTCCAGTTTTTAAATGTTGAGAAATTCTGGCCTTAGGAGTCCTGTGTGGGACAGTCTGAAAAGCTGGACCAATTGAGATTGGAAACTTTCTTCAAAGCTGTCCTATCCTGATGAGGAACAACAATTGAAGCACTTGGTTCTGGAACATGAAGGAAGCAGGATGTCAGTGTCCAGCATGCTAAGAGGAATGAATCCTGTCAGGTCTGATCCAATGTCAGTGTCTGGTTCTTTTGTTCTGAAAACATATAATTTCTCACAAGCATTATACAGTTAAAAAATTGTAAATGTGTAAGGTGTGTGTGATACACAGAATCACAGAATAATTAAGGTTGGTTCTATGCTCTTTGTATGAGCAGAAGTAAGACATCTGTAAGTCTTCATTCATGCCGTATGAAGAACGGCATCTAACAATAAGTCACAGGAATTCTGTGATCAACAAAACGGCATTGTCTATGCATAGACATTCATGTCTCAGCCAGTCTCAGAGCTATTCCCATGTAGTGGGATTAGCAGCATAAGTTACCCGCTTTTTCTGCAGTTTAATTTTTTACATCCTGATTGTAGCCCCCTCCCTCCTCACCTCCTGATTCCACCTTCCCTCCTTCATCTTCTCTCCCTCCCTCCCTCCCCTAGTCCTCAGAAAGGGGAGCTCTCCTCCCCTAACATCTGACCTCAGCCTATCCATTGTCATATGTACTACCTATATCCTCTTCCTCTGTGGCCTGGCAAGGCCACCTTGTCAGGAGGGAAATGATCAAAGTTGGGAGGCCTGAGTCCATGTAAGAATTAGTCCCTACTCCACATATTGCCGGGCAAACAAGGAGACTGTTTCTGCCTATCTACTACCTCTGAGCAAATCGTCTAGGTCCGCATCATACATGGACCTTGGTTGGTGCATCAGTCTCTGTACTGTAGTGTGGTTATCCTGAATTAAGTGCCTAATATCCACTTGTGAGTGAGTATATACCATGTGTGTCTTTCTGGGTCTGCGTTACCTCAGTCAGGATGATATTTTGTAGTTCCATCCATTTGCCTGCAAATTTCAATATTTCCTTGTTTTTATTAGCTGAGTAGTATTCCATTGTGGAATGGATCACAAAAATTATTTATCCATTCTTCACTTGAGGGACATCTGGGTTGCTTCCAGATTCTGGCTTTTACAAACAAGGCTGCTATGAACATAGTTGAGCAAATGTCCTTGTTGTATGGTAGATCATCATTAGGGTATATGCCCAGGAGTGATATAGCTGGGTCTTAGGGTAGATTTACTCTCAATTTCCTGAAAAAGCATCAGATTGACTTTCAAAGTGGCTGTACATTCCTCTGAGTGCCACTGGGCCTCCCTATCAAGGGGATGTGGTCAAATATGGGGCACAAGAGTTTGTGTGAAAGTCACTCTCTGCTCTCCACTCAACTGTGGAGAATGTCCTGTCCATTGGTTAGATCTGGGTAGGCGAGG
Organism: Acomys minous; assembly: GCF_964271855.1. Lineage (NCBI taxonomy): Eukaryota > Metazoa > Chordata > Mammalia > Rodentia > Muridae > Acomys > Acomys minous. The sequence goes on along the minus strand of NC_140488.1, from coordinate 38,951,845 downwards.
CACTCAGAGGAAGGATAACAGGCTATCAAGAAGAGACTTGATACCCTATTATCATATAAAGGGGGGTGGTCCCCCTCAGTCACAGACATAGGGGAGAGGATTAGGGTGAAAGTGGGAGGGAGGGAAGGAGAAATGGGAGGATACAAGGGATGGGATAACAATTGAGGTGTAATGTGAATAAGTTAATAAAAAAAGATTTTTAAAAAGTGGTTGTACAAGTTTTCACTCCCAACAGCAATGGAGGAGTGTTCCCCTTTCTCCACATCCTTGCCAGCATGTGCTGTCACTTGAATTTTTTATCTTAGCGATTCCGATAGGTATAAGATGGAATCTCCAAGTTATTTTGATTTGCATTTCCCTGATGACTAGGGATGTTGAACAAGTTTTTAAGTGTTTTTCAGCCATTTGATATTCCTCTGTTGAGAATTCTCTGTTTAGCTCTGTACCCCATCTCTTTCCCATTCTTTGTTAAATTACTTCACACCACTTCATGTAATTCTACAGTTCTGAGTATACTCTTAGAAAACTGTAGTGTAATTATCATATGTAGCAATCTTTTTATTTTCCAAATTAAAATATTTTCATCATTTACTTCTTTCCCTTTCCTACCTCCAACCCATTCCATCTTATTTTTGCCCTTTACTCCCTCTCAAATTCATGACATCCTTTTCATTATGTTATTCTTATGTAACATACATATATACATACATACATATATGCATAGACCCAGATGGCTCAAATTGTATACTGTTTCTTGTATGTATGTGCTTTTCAGGCCTGACCACTTGGTGTCAGATAACCAATTAACAGCTCATTTCTGAGAAAGGTGATTTTGTTGACTCTAAAAATCCCTTAGTAGCCTTTAATCCTTCATCTAGTCCTGAGGCCTACAAGACTTTCCTCTTCCACGGTCATATATCTATTGACTACCTAGCAATCTTAGGAGTAATTTCTAAATGTGACCTAAGACCCACATTCAAACTCTCTTCCTTTGCTTTTTAAAATTATCTTTACAGAAATCTGCAGAACATGTTAACAGCTTAGCAAAATTACCTCACTAGTATGTATTAAACTGTGAATCTATGTAACCAGAAACACATCGCGACTGCATTCGAGTAGGTGGAAAAGTCGTGTTTGGCTTTACATAGAATACTCTTTCAATGAAATGTGAAAGCAGGCGTTGCTGTTTTGAAGCTATTGTTACTTCACAGATGACAACAATTTCTCAAATATTCAGTTATTAGGCTTTCACATGGGTTTAAACATTAGCCAAGTCAACTCTTCCATTTGAAAAAGATGACTGCATACATGCAATTCCTCCATGGCTTTGGAACATCATGGCATGGTTTTACCTAATGAAATGATGGTGCTTTTGAGGGTAGTGATTTTTAAAATGCACATTTAGAACATATTGTTTCATCCACCACCTCCAATACACATAAGCAGCCTTGGCCACACAATTACTCACACATTAAATTCATAAACAAAAAAATTTGAAAATTTATATTATTCTAAACTCCCTGATATTCTGTATTTGTAAACTGAGTTGTAGGGGAAGGACAATTTACAGAATTCTCTAGGAAACTAGTCAAAACATTTTAAAATGATTATGTATACACACAGGTTTCTTGAAATTTTAACTTAAAACACACAAAGGAGCGTTATAAAACATTCATATTTGTTTCTCTAAATGTTGACAACATCTGTTACAAAGAAACAAATAATAATCTGGTGCAAGAAATCAGAGTATTTTCAAAATTGTCCAAGAAATGAACAAAATAGAAGAGTCCATGAGGCAGTAAACAGACCAGTGGTGTCCACCCTTCCTAAGGCTGCAACACTTTATTACAGTTCTTCATGTTGCGGTGACCGCATTATAAAATTATTTTTGTTGCTACTTCATAACTGAAATTTTGTTATGTTATGAATCATAATGGCTGGGCAACAATAGAAACCCTAACTAAGACAGAGTGATACAGTGCTTGTCATCATTGTGTATGGTATAGGTATGATAGGATACCCTTATTAAGGTGGTGACACACACCTGTAATCCCAGCACTCAGACAGCAGAGGCAGGCAGATCTCTATGAGTTCAAAACCAGCCTGGTCTACAAAGCGAGTCCAAGGCAGCCAAGGCTACACAGAATAACCCTGTCTCAAAAACAAACAAAACAAAACAAAAAAATTCAACAAAACAAAACCAAAAAAACCAACAAAATGAATCTAAATGTAAGTATCTGTGTTTTCTTGTGATCTTAGACAACCTCTGTGAAAGGGTTGTTCGACTCCCAAAGGAGTCGCAAGCCACAGGTTGAAAACCACTGTTCTAGCTGAAGTTTAAGATAATAAAATGGAAGATGGGTTTGAAAGTGCCTCCCCCAAATCCAGTATTGCTTAAAATGTACTTTTATGTAATTATTTTAGGCAAAGAATTTTTATTTTTATTTTTGTTTTGTTTACTCATTTTACTCATTTTACAGCCTGATCCCAACCCCCTCCTTCCTCTCCTCCAAGTCCCACACTCATGCCTCCCTGTTTCACCCTTTCCTTCTTCTCAAAGAAGGAAAGGGCCCCAGGGGTTACCAACCCACCCTGGCACATCAAGTTTCAGCAGAACTAATCACATCCCCTTCCACTGAGGCCAGTCAAAGCAGCCCAGCTGGGGGAAAGGGATCCAGAGGCAGGCAACAGAAAGCAGCTACTCCCATTATTAGGGAAATGAGATAATGATGAAGCTGCTTGTCTGCTGTATATGTGTAGCGGGTCTAAATCCAACCCACGCATGCTCTTTGCTTAGTGGTTCAGTCTCCGTGAGCCCCCATGGGCCCAGGTGAGTTGATTCTCTAGGGCTTCTTGTGGTGTCCTTGACCACTTCAGCTCCCTCAATCTTCCCACTCTTCCATAAAACTCCTTGATCTCTATCTTGATCTAAAAACATATTTTTATTAATTAAATGTCTTTTTTACATATACATTTATATTATTACACATATATACAATAAACTACCTATAGCAAGAAGAACCATGACACAATCAGGAATTATATAAATGCCACATTCTTAGCGTTTTGGCTATTTGTTTCTGACAGCGTTGAAGAAAACATCTTTCTTATCTTGGTGCATCTCAAATTCTGAATGTAAATCAATCTCCACCACATCTCATCATTATCAACTTAAAACATCTATCTAGAGATGAGCTATGATAGATATTGATTTTGATTCATAATTTTAGACCCAACAAATAGGAAAGATGTTTACTTCAAGTTTGCCAAATACAAATAGGGAAATCTCTATGAATGAAACATTTATACAATTCCTGATTGTCTCATGATTCTTCCTGCTCTATGTTTTATTTTATTCACTTGTAATAATATAAATGTATATGCTAAAAATGAAACAATAAAAAATGAAAAAAACCCTCCCAGACCTCAGCCTATTGTTTGACTCTGGGTCTCTGCATCTGTTTTAATCACTGCTGGATGAAGCTTCTCAGAAAACAGTTAAGCTAGAAAACATCCTGTCTGCAAGCATAGCAGAATATCATTAATACTGACAGGGGTTGGCTCTCTTCCACAGAGTGTGTCTCAAGTTGTGCCAGTCATTGCTTGGCCATTCCCTCAGTCTTGGCACAGGACTTTTAAAGTCAGAAAATCACAAATTAAAAAAAAAATGAGTCTTATTTTTTTCATGACTTTATGTGATCTTTGAAGTTTTCAGTCTAAGAAAGTAGAAAAAACAGATGCTAAATGCTGAGTGTACATAATTCGCACAATATATGGGCTGCATTGTGAAAATAGTCCCAAATCACTCTTACACTCCTTTTAAATCAGCAGGCACATTCAGGTATATATAATTTTTTACATTCAGTGGGAAATGACAAATAGAATCTACCAATAAGTTTCTATATCAACTTCATAATGAAATGGGGGAAACACTGAGACCCAAAGAAGTTTGATTATTAAGTCTAAGGTACATTTCAACTGAGGAGTAGAGTCAAGCCTGAAACCATATCTTCTACTGACCAGTCTAATGACCCATGTATTACACAACAGGATATTTTTAGTATGATATATTTAACAAGTAAAATTATGCAAGTTCAACTTGTCCATTGAATTTTCTGTATTTGTCAGACATTTTCATTTTTGTATAAGTATTGTTGCTAGCTGATGGTGTAAATACACTTTCTAGCACTAAGTTATACACCAGTAGCAGAGATTGCTTTCTCTTGATGTGGAATTGCAAAACCTGAAAGACTAATCAATGCTTCAACTCCAGATAGTGCCTTTGTTCGTTTTCTCCTCTTTATCCAGGAATATCTAAGGTTACGAAATGAAGAACTATTGGAGAGATGGGAAGTTAAGAGTTCATTCGGCTGTCCAGATGTATCCAAGTACATAGTTATTTGGCAATAAATACATCTGGGCAACTGATTGAACTTTTCGCTTTTCTTGACTCAACTGGAGCGTCAACAACTTTCAAGGCCTGCTAGACAGCCCAGAGTGTATGAGTTCTTAATCAAATAAGACAGGAAGCAACATCTTCCTGTGGGTGAGAGCACTTCATTTTAAACCTAAGCATTTGGGAATACCGCAAAGTTGGATTGTATGTACCTTCACAAAATTAAAGGGAACTTTGTTTCGAGTTTGTAAAAATCAAGCCAAACAGAAGTATTCTCACTAGTGATAACTGACAAGTGCTTGTAACGTCAGTGTGAAGTAACTGTGTATCTGTGTTTAATAATAGCTGGAATAGCCTCTGTCTATGGATACATACAACTATAAATCCGCCTGGTATCTTTCCTCCGGTTACACTTTATCTTATTATCCAATTCCATTTCATTCACAGCAATGATTACATCCCTGATATCTTTATTGCCTATTTGCTATGCTAGACTGTAAGCTCTGTGAGAGCAGGGGCTTTTCTGCCTTGCTTTCCACCATAGGGACAGCATCTGGCAGAGCGCCTAGCACATAATAGGCAATCAATAAATGTTTGAACACACAGAAATTTGGTTGTACAGTTTTCAGTCTTGCAAGTCAGTTGAAATTGGTCGCCAACACATACATTAACATATGGTTTCCCCTTACGCTCTGCTCTTTCTGAGTCTTTAGTTTATTTTGCTATAAGGATACTTTGGCTGAGATAATTTAGGCAGAATTCTGCTACCACCTATGGAGAAACAGCTTCAAATTGCTGGGCATGCTTCCCACTGTAACAGATTCCCTCAATGTTTGTTATTACAACTGTGGGATGATTTGCAGTAGCAACTTTAGTTCTATTAATTTGCAAACTATTCTAGAGTTATTATTTTAGGTGAATGGAATCGGTCTTGCTGTTGTAAATGTACTATCTTAGATGCTTTTTAGATTCTTGTTAAATTTCACATTAACTGCTTTATGAGGCCTGAGTATGTAGCCATCACATGAGGTCTAGGCCATCTCAACACCACAAAACAAAAGACAAACCTCTCATAACGTATATCAAGCAGAAGAATTTAGAAAACACAAATAAGGAAGAAATTTTCAATTGCAGGCAAATACAAGAGGAAAGGTCCTACTTGCCTCAATATTCATTATTTTCTTGACAGAAGAGTAGGGACGTATAGATATTGGTAAGAACTGTTTTCACCTTAAATAATCATATTAATATTATGAGGTCTAATGAAATTTCCAGATAAGCACCATCCCCTGAATCCTGCCCCCTCTGTTTTCAAAGGAGAAATTAAACCATTTCCCAACATATGTAACTGCGTAGTCAGAAGTGTGATGTTTCCCTTTTGCCACCCTACCCGCAAGTGCCCAGTTTTAGGTCTGAGGCACTGACTGCATTCTAGGCAAGCCTAGCAAAAACATGATAAGCTAACTGCCTTAAGCCTGAAGCATAGTCTCCTTGTCTGACTCAGTGAGGGATTTTTTTTCTTTCCACTGATGTCTATTAGCCCCAGGCTCTTTCACCTGGTGCAAAATAACATTTCCAGAACGAACAGATTGCTGAACAGGGGAGGGTTTTGAAATTACCTCTGTTGAAAATTCTTCTAAAGAACATCAACTGTCACACTTGTCAAAGGGACTTAAATATAGACCCACCAGAAGACAAGATTATTTGATCACTTGTAATTTTTTGCTCTCAAGAGTTCTGTGAATTCAAGCTTTTAGATTAAGTTGAGACCTTAAAAACGGAAAATGGAGTCTTTGATCTCATTTAAATTTGTAGAACGCATTTATAAATGAGTTTCCCATATTGGAAGTGTCTCTGTTTACAGATAGGAAAGGATTTCAATTGACTGTAATCTCTGGAAAATTTGCCATCAAAACATAAAGAATTACATGATGCGACTATTCATGGCAAACATGAATATTTTTAGATTGAAAAGGTGTGCTTTATTACAAAATATCTTTAGAACATTAAAAAATAAAAAGAATGTTCATGCAAAATGCCTTGGTCCTAAGGATATTTGCGGAATTACATGAGTATTCCCCAAACTGTTATAAATTCGCACATGATTATTTTCTTCACAGGAGAAATCTGAACATTTGTGACAATTTCATTTTTGATCTAGCCATCTGCTGAAAGTTTGAGTGCATATAATAATCAGAAAGGCTATTTCATTAGCATATAAAATTTTGTCAGTTTCCTATGTATATAGATTATATTGTGGTAATATTCACACCTATACTTTCTTCTATCATCTACATTCCTGCAGCTCATCTTCTTTCCAGCTAGCTCTTCTCCTACTTTGGGGTTTTATTTTGGGGACAGAGCCTGGGAAGGTAGCTACAAATGCTTTGTCTTCCCTATTACATGGGCCTTGGAGCCCTAGTTGCCTCACAGATAAGGTATTGCCTTCCTAATTACATATCCACAGGAGCATTTCACAGTACTGCTATCTTTCCTCTAGCTTTTCTGATCTTTATAGCCCTTTCCCATGGTGGTCCAGAGAGAAAACACGTGAAATTATGTGTCTTTAGTTTTGATCATTGAAAACTAACAAAATCAAAACTTTAGATGCCATGTTACATGTTCAGTTCTTAAATGATTTATCATACACAGCCAGACAAGAGGTGGGCAAGATGGCTGTCAGTGAAAGTGCCTACAACAAGCCATATGACCTGAGTTCAACCCTCAAGACCCACACGGTAAAAGGAAAGAAGTGACTTCTGCTAAGTTTCCCCCAACCCCCAACCTTCACACTTCATCCATGGCATGCATGTGAGTACACACACACATGCTCTCTCTCTCTCTCTCTCTCTCTCTCTCTCTCTCTCTCTCTCTCTCTCTCTCTCTCTCTCTCTCTCTCCACACACACACACACACACACACACACACACACACACACACACACACACACACACTTAAATAAATAAATGTGGTTTTTAAAAGTCACACAAGGCCAGGTGATAGCAATTGCTCACCTTTAGTGCCAGAACTTGGGAGGCAGAGTCAGGCAGAGTTTGAGGCCAGCCTAGTCTACAGAGTGTGTTCCAAGACAACCAGGGCTACACAGAGAAACTGTGTCTCAAAAAGTAAGCAAACAATTAAAAGTCACACAGGAATCCTCTGTTTACTGTGTATCTATAGATTGATAAAAATTCCATGTCAGATTTATTCTCTTTAGATTGAGTGAAATATTGTTCTTTATCACCATGGTTACCTGACAGATTTTCCAGAAAGCTAAGAATAAAAACCCATATGAAAGGGTTAGTTTTAGAGAGAGTAGGGAAAATAGACATCCAAGTTTTCCCACAAAGGTCTAAAGTCCTTTTTTCTTCAAACATAATGTATATAAAGTTACAAGCCCACACTCTATGGTTGAGGAAGATTTTATTCTTTTTAATTTTCCACTGTTCCAAGTCTCACTTACTCCTACTTTATATACTATACTTGCCTAATTAACTGAAATAGAAAGAGGATACACACACACACACACACACACACACACAGTCACACACACACACAGTCACACACACACGCACACACAAAGTAGACAGCCTTTATTCTCCAAAGTGCTTTAACTTTATTTTCATTATTTTAAAGATAATTACTGATTAGGACTTTAAGTATTTTGGTGTATTTTTGACAGCTTGAAATTTGTTTTTGAATATTTAATGGAAATTTTATTTTGGTTTAAGAATTTCAAGGGTTCACATGATTTTTATAACATACTAATGACAGTTGTAATCTATAACATACAATCATATATTTAATAAGCAGTGTTTAAATATCTTTGCTGTTTTATTATTTGATTTTATGTTTAAGATGCTTGTTAATTAATATCTGATGTAAAATTAGACTATTAAAAACTGCATGGAAATAAGCATTTGTCGGCAATTTTGCCTTAGCAAAATCTGTTATAGATACTTAAAGATCCCACAGTGCTTCAGAGACTGCATCAAAATGTCTGTGATAAATGCTGCGGGAAGAAGAAAGAAACTGACATGAGTAATTACTGATATTGAATTCACTTCTGTTAATTAACCTCCTATTATTATCATTTCATAATTGAGAAAATTAATTAAATTTAGGTTAATATTTTTCTGTCCTCTCACACACTTGTGCTTAAATGCTCACAGTGTCTATGGGAGTCTTATAATTATGTTTAAAGTGTAGCCACTTCATTAATTACTAAAAATGGAGTTTACAGAAATTCACAAAACACAAATCTTCTCAAGTTCAAATGTTGGAACTCACAAGTGTTCTGTTTGTGCTTATGTAACTACTAAGGTTCCATTTTGAAAGATAAGTAGAGTATGAGAGTTGCAAATCAGAAAGTATAGTTTTTTGTTTGATTCTCTTTTTAGTTATTTGAGGCTTGAAAAGTTTTGCATCCTCTCTGTTCTTTGTAATTCTGCAAACACTTATGTTAAATATGCAGAATAAAAATTATTTCAAAATATATTTTATAATGAAGCAGAATTCACCTAATGTAAGTTATGTAATTCATTCTTCCCATATTTTGTACCTCAACCTCTATAAACACTTCAAAAGAATTTTCTATTTGGTTCAGTCAACTTTTTAAATGTAAATTTTTAATGGGTGTTTTAGTTTTGTGATAGAGGACAGGCATTTTTTTTCCTTAGTACTGGAAAAAATAAAAAGAGCTAAGATCAATTAAAGGGAACAAATTTTAGTGGGATAGGAAGACAAGATTTGATTTCAAGTAATTTTAGTTAATAAATTGGGAGGTCTATGTATATAATAATATTTGTAGGTACTGTTTTTCTAACAAATATGGGACCTAAGAAAATAAGTACTTGTTGCTTTAAAATTTTATCTTTATTTATAATGGAAATAATATATAGTTGGTTAATTTTTAAGTAAACACAATATTTCATGGAACAATAGTTGAATTCTACCAGAGCTAAGAATGTGTGTAAAAAGTGTTTCACGAGATCAATGTAGCTATAGCAAGTACAATTGATTTTGTCCTAGAATATTCTTATTGGAACATAGTGCATTTTACACTATTTTGACACTTATTTATACTAATTTGTAGGTACTTGAACAATCAATATTAAACAGAATTTTAGAACTTCTAGCATTACTAAGAAGAAAACCTTTGTATATTTTAAAGAGACAAAGAGTGAAGGGCTAAAGGACCCTGATGTTTATTGGTGTCCTTTACCATTTTTTTCCTCACCTATTTCCAGATCTCAAAAAGAAGGGGGACTTATGTGTTGTCTGGTGGAATCCTACCAGATAAAATGACCTTTGCTAAGATCACTCTCAGGGGATATTTTGAGTCTACTCACTAGGAAGTCAGATTGTATGTATTCAATAGTGCAATGAAATGGTTTTGATAGAATCAAAAGGTAGATGTTGAAGAGTAAAGAAAGAAATATTAAATTGATAATTTTAATGACTGGGGGAAAAGGTCTGTTAAATGAGCTGAGAAACAGGGAAATACACTGTATTCTAGTGAAATTTTGATTCCAAGTTTTTGAAAGAATCTAAGACCACCAAACAAAGAATATCAAGACAGATTTTCATTTTCATATTCATTGAAAATAAATATAAACAACATAAAATAGATATGGCAAAATTAGGCTGTGTTCTCAAGCTATGTAATGCTTACACACATTTAAACACACACACGTACACACTTCTGCTCATTGACAAATTAGTATACATGCAACTTAAAAACCATAAGAGTCCTGACTCTTGAAATCATTTTATAAACTGAGGATGGATAGACTTATTAGCTATGTTTTTAGCATGGCAAGAAAGTATAGTCAAGTCCAAACTGGAAAACCCAGAAAAGGAAGAATAGAGAGTAGATTGATTTGACCTGTCTGTTCTTAGTTATAATTCTCTACAAAGAAAAATCAAGAGATTACCATGTTAGTCAATAGGACTCATGCTATTTCCCCAGTGTTGGTGTAAAGATGGATAGTGGCAGGCTCTACTCAGCGAAAGGGCAGGTTTTTCTTTTCCGGAACAATTTATTTCTCAACAAAGATTTAAACATACCAAATATAGTAATAAATGATGAGTAATCCAATACATCAACATTTTGTGATATCACAAACAATCTTTTGAAAGACAGCTTATAGAAACAAAAAAGCATGCTCTCTGAAATTCTTCTATAAGTTCCTTGAAGACGTAGTGTCACTTCTGAATCCACAAAAGAAGCCATGAGTTTTGGTTCCTTCACCTAATACAACCGACCTTTTGTTTTCAATTTTCAATACTACTTCATCTACTGGGGATTTAATGCTTTATTAGTTAGCTACTAACTATTTTTTTTTTTTGCATAGAGTAACTGCTAAACAATACAATAAACTTGAGTGGTGTATTTATTTGGTTATAAACCAGCTATTGCTGCCCTCTGGTGAATATAGTTGGTTAATGCAAAAGTATAAATAGAACTCTCTATATAAGTGCCACTTGCATCATTTTGAAGAAAAAAGAAAATTAGAAATGTATAAAATATGTTCATGTTATACAAACTCTTGAAATTTGTTATATGTTTTCATTTTTCTGCAAGATGAAACTTTTCACTTTTAGAAATGTAAATCAATTTTAAATTGTATGTTTCCCCAATGATTTGCAAATCTCAAGGATCTATTCTGAACTCCCTTCTCAAAACATTTATTTAAAGCTTTGTGTACTCTAAAAATGGAATGTGCAGTGAAGACACACATCACTAGATCCTAGATGTGAATATTTTAGAAGAATGGTTAGTTTTGTGCCTATAAATAAGTGAAAAATTATTGTTAGCCATTTTATTGCTTTCATATAACATGTTTTCCTGTTCGTTAAATTAAGTATTGACTTAGTTTATTTAATTTTTTGGTATGCAAGTTATTTGCAACTTTAACTAATGTTCTTTCTCTTTTCTTTTTTTCTCTCCTCAGGGAATGAAACCAGTCTGTTAATTTCCCAATTCTCAGTTTGAACCTCTGGTTGCTTAAAACTGAAGCAATCATGGTGAACCTGAGCGATGCGGTGCACCCAGTCCTGTAAGAATTTGTTACTTATTTTAATAACAACAGCAAAGTTACTTTTAGGATTACTTATTTGGCAATATGAAAATGCTTACATAAGGCCAGGCAACTCTGTGACTTGTATCAAAAAAGGTTAATAATTTCTATTTAAAAATAATAGATGGAGAATAAGAATCATCTGACATCTCACTAAATTTTAAAAACTCATCTACTGGAATGATATGGAAATAATAGCCTCATTTCACATTATTCTGATTTTTATGAGTAAAGCTTAGAGAGGTTATTCCTTTTTTTTCTTGTATGAACTGGACAATTAGGAAAATGAAATGGTTGCATATTGTGGGCTGCATGCCTATAAATTGACACTAAGCTGACTGAGTCAGGTCAGCTTAGGATAGATATATGCTGAACTGCAGAAAAAGAGAGAAAGGGACAAGAGAATGTTCTTATAAGCAACTGATTCTGTAAAAGATGGATAGGATGCTAGAGATCAGAAGGCAGGGATGGAGGATGGAACTAACTGGGCAGGGCAAAACATGTTGATCCTAGAATGACCCAATAATTGAATTCAATAGAATGCAACGTAAAAAAAAAAAAAAGGTAAAGAGCAAAGCCACTATGAATTTCACCTAACCTAAACTTACTATTTCAGGAGTACAATGTGTAAACCCTGAGCAGCATAACTGAGAAGTCCCTAATCCTTTTGCGCCTATGCAATAACTGAAAATAATATATAGATGATAGATAGATAGATAGATAGATAGATAGATAGATAGATAGATAGATAGAAAATAGAAATATATACATGTATATACATACACACATACGTACACACATACGTACATACATATGTACATACACACATACACATATCTCATCCAGAAAATAGCCAGTCACAAATATTTTTCAAATAAAAAATTTTGAATGTGATTGTTGCCTTATTCTTATCAGGGAAGAGGAGTGTGTTTGTTTTGTTGGACACACCTTAGAGTTTCACATCTTGAGAGAACATTTGTGTTTGTAACTTAAATAAATCTCATCACTATGAGGGAAATTATTTTAAATTTACAAAAGGGAAATGTACACTTCTTTCTGGTCTTAGATTGCCATTTATCCTGAAATTCTTACTGGTAGAAAGTTTTTATGAAGAATCAATATAAAATATATATTAAAAATGAATTAAGAAATATAATTCCTACCTTTGCCCATGGGGATTAATCCTTTTCATACAATACTCTTAAGCCTAGAATAAGTCCAAGAAAACCAAGACACAAATGAGGTAAGCAGTAGAGATCCGGAAAGTTTGAAACACAAAGCAAGAAACTGACAATGAGCAGAAATTCACTTTGTAAATATGAGAGCTTAAAAATATTTCTAAGAAGATATGAATGTGTACTGTTGTCATAACATCTTTCAAAACACATTTATAAAATTGTTCTGTTAATAATTTATAGTTTCTTTTAAGTTTAGAACAGTACAAATCAACTACCAATTCTCTTGTCTAGTCACTGGATCCTTTAAGGAAATTTCCCATTATTTCTATTACAACTGTTTTAATGGATAGTTCCAGGCATTTAATATTTTAAAAATACAAAGAATCAAACAATATTTCTTTCATCTTATTGTTTGTATATTGTTTTATTCTTAAAAAATAAAATAGATATGTTTAAAAAGAAAAAGAGAATAAAACAATAAGCCAGTCTCTGAAAGACAGATGCCACATATTTTCACTCATTTGCAGATCATTTACTTCCTAAATTGACATAATCATGTATGAATAGAAGAAATGAAAATAGAAGCAAACCTGTCTAGGGAACAAAGGGGACTAGAGGGACAGGGAATGGAGAGGAAGGGAAATCTACTGAAGTATGCTAGGGTGACATGCTCAAAGAATCTTATTACTTATCTGAAAATATTTTGAAGCTGCATTTATATTATTTATAATAAAATAAAATAAAAATATGAAAGAAAATAATAAATCATTATGCCAAGTCAAATAATTTAGTGTGTGTGTGATTTGGGACTTCAGTAAAAGTTTAATATAGTCTGAAATCAGACTTTATGATGGCTCTTGGTCCTGCCACTCACTTGGGTACATTGGCTTGAGAAAGTGTCATAACCATTTATACTCCATTTTTCAGCTACATAATGGAAATAAATCAGTACTGAATTATTATGGGTTTTCTATGTAATCAAATGTGATTATACTATACATACGTATATGTGTTTAACTATGATCCTAACTTATAGTAGAAGTTTAATGACAAAAATGAGAATGATAAGGATGGAAGTAGTCATGGTCACAATGGTGGGGGGGGGAAGAGGATATTGTATACTATAAGTAATATATTGTGTGTAAGCAATGCCTGATTGTCTTTTCTTTTCTTTTCTTTTCTTTTTATTTTCAGTGTGCACCTAATCGGCCTATTGGTTTGGCAATTCGATATTTCCATAAGTCCAGTAGAAGCTATAGTAACTGACACTTTTAATTCCTCCGATGGTGGACGCTTGTTTCAATTCCCGGACGGGGTACAAAACTGGCCAGCACTTTCAATCGTCGTGATTATAATCATGACAATAGGGGGCAACATTCTCGTTATCATGGCAGTAAGCATGGAGAAGAAACTGCACAATGCAACTAATTACTTCTTAATGTCCCTAGCCATTGCTGATATGCTGGTGGGACTACTTGTTATGCCCCTGTCTCTGCTTGCAATTCTTTATGGTGAGTACAATTCTATTCCTTTCTCAGTCTCACATTTTTCTTTAAGTTTGTTCTAATCCTCATTATTTACATTCATACAGTTAATAATTTACCTATAGAATTTGGAAAACAAAGAGTAAAAGCAAAATGTAAGTAATAAAAATTGACTGGATTATGTTGAGAGTTGTAAAATAAAATTTTAGCAGAGTTTTGAAAACTTAAGCCAGCCATTTTATAATACATTGAAATTATACATGAGTACTTTATTTCCCAATGACATTTATAAATAATGAATAACCATACAAAATGGGATAGCGGCAAAATGCCAGCCCTCCCTGTATTTGGGCCAGCACACTTACCAAAAGTAGCATCACTAATACATAAAAGGAAAATCAAACTTGTCTTCTTTAATAAATTTATTGTAAGAAGTGTTTCTGAGCCACATAGAATTTAACCCAGGGCCTCATTTACTCTAGACAAGTGCTCAATCACTACTACACCCCCAGCATACTAACCATTTATGTTGACAAACTAAATAGTTGGTACAAAATAGGCACTTCATAACAGTTGCTCTTCTTATTTGTGTAGTCTATAATTCAGATTTTTATAAGGAGATGATGTATAAATTTAATTTCTGAGCATATAACTGCAAGTTCATATCACAACCATAAAACTCAGCTTCAGGCATTTTTACAGAGGCTTCCTTTTTTAATTTCCTGCCATCTCTTTGCTTTGTTCATTTTATTCTAGGTTTTGGTTTTGGCTAATACATAATGACTAAAGAAAATAAAATCACATAAAGTTCTGCTCAAAACTCCTGTATTTTGTTCCAGAGGACCTGGATTCAATTCCCAGCACTTACATGGCAGCTCACAATTATTTGTGATTGCAGTCCCATGGGACCTGATGCCCTCCTTTGACCCCTGCAGTCAGTAAGGCTTGCATGTGGTGCACAGACATACATATAGGCAAAACACCCATATACACTCTGAAAAATTAAAAGAAAATCATTAAGCAATAAAAAAATATGAATGACAAATATAAATTAATGAATTAAATATCTTGCACACTTCCTGCCTAAGACTCTCAAGTAGGTGTCACCCCAAGTGTCACTAATGTATTTGTCTCTCTAACGTATCTTAACTACAAAATTTGAGAGTACAGTTCAAATATAATTGTTAATATACTTATCTTACTGTAGAGTAAATGAGAGATGTTCAGCAAGTTTCCCAAAATGCATAATGGAATTAGACCTAACATATTATTAAAATAGTATTTAGTCTACAAATCACAAAAGAACAGTGTGTGTAGAACATAATCTCTTATGACACTTAAAAATTAATTAGCCACTCCGAAGTCTACAGTGGAAGTACCTAATCTTATCAGTCATTCTATAAGGCATTCTTAGGAAGTATGTTTTTTTCTATTTCCACTGAGATTCAGTGACATATTTACCTCAAAGCACCAGTGTTTCACTTCTCACTGGTTATTTTACCTTTTACATCTCCAACATTAATGAAGAAGAGGTCACAAAAATGAAGTGAAACAGCAACTTCAAATGTATAGTTTCTACTGTGAGCTCCCCACTGCATGCTTTTTTTTTTTTTTTTTGGTAGATGAAAGGCAGGCTATAAAAAAAATTTACAAGAAAGGATGTAACAAACGTAAAAAGAAGTATATTAGAAAGTCTGAGATTCATCTTAAAACACGGTTAAAAAGTACACTCTGAAAAGTTTCTAAGATGAGCTTCAGGTCACAGACCTAAAAGTGTGCATAAATCTCAAGAAAAATTAATTTTTCTGTAGGTAGAAAGGAGTGGGGGGGGGGACAAAAGAGAGAGAGAGAACTGACATTTGAAGGAAAAGAATAAGACAGTGGAAGGGTAAAGAGATTAAAAGGTATTTTCCAGGACAGAAACATCACATATAAGTACCACCAACTCTCTCCATATTCCCTTCCGCTCTTCACCTGATGCACTTGAAACAAAGGATGCTTTGGTACATTTGAGAAGATGCACCTGACCTAAAAACCGTAGAAATCAACAAGAAAGATGCAAATACCCCTCACCTGTACCTAGATTACATCATAATTGAACACATTTGCTGCAAAATTTATCATATTATTTCAGATCAAGAAAGATAATTATCATTGATTTCCTCTCATATGAAGAGTCTAGAGTTACATAAGCAATGAACAAATTCATGAATGATATGAAATGATGTGAAAGTGTATCAACATCTATTTGAGAAGAGGATAGAATTCAATGTGGAGAATTAGGGGTGAATATGAGCAAAACTATATATATATAATTTCATGATTTAGTCTACTATTTTGTATAATAAATATACACTAATAAAAATCAAGCAGATGAAAACTAATAAAAATAAAAAACTTCAAATAAAATTAAATAATTTAAATAAATACTTTCATAAGGCAATCTGACACCTGGGATTAATTATGTATTTGCTTTTTAAAAAGTTGTTCTTGCTAAAAGGTAGTGCTGCACACTTTTAACTCTAGCTCTCCAAAGGTAGTGAGTAGGTGGATTTCTGGGTTCTAGGTCAGCCTGGTCTACAAACGGAGCTCCAGGACAGCCAGGGTTAAACAGAAAAATCATGTCTCGGTGGGGGAAAAGTTGTTCTTAAATAATACCATGAGAAGCAGTGATTAATGATGGCTAAAGTAAAAGGGTGAAACAAAGTGTACAAACAAAACACTGATAAATGAAGACACTGTGATTTTGAAATCTGACAAAAATCAGTTTCCAAGGAAAACAGTAAGAAGGAAAATGTGTTTAATGATAAAAGACACAATTAACAGCAAATATGCAGCAGGTGAGATAATATGTACATTCTATAATAATGATAAACTTCATAAATAAAACATTCAAAAAAGGAAATAAGTTTAAGATATACTCAATACAAGGAAGCTTGGAGACAGGGAGAAGGGGTGCATGATGGTATGTACCTCTAAACACATCATTCAGGAGGCTGACTCACCAGAATCACCATCAATTCAAGACCATATTGGCTTACATAGTGAGTTCAAAGCAAGCCAAGACTATAAAGTGAGACTCTGTCAAGAGAGTAGGTGGGGGCAGGACAAAATAGATATGAGTATGAATCTTATGGTATATAGCTTTGCACATTTATAAAGAGTATATCTTCTTACATGTACGTGAAGCATTCACAAATATTAATTTTAGATGAGGCCAAATGAAAATATTACAAAAGTACTTTCTAATAACAAAGTAATCATGCTGGACATTATTAACAACAAAATTTTAAGACCATTACATTTTGAAGTTATAAAATAGGTTTAGACTTTTTTTTTCTCTTTCTGGTTTTTCTAGACAGGGTTACTCTGTGTAGATTTGGCTGTCCTAGAACTTAAAGTTTGCTAAAAGAAGTATTTCATATAACAACTATGGGATCTACTTAGAGTAATAACCAGAGGAAAATTCTTATACCTATTCACACTTATTTTGAAAAAATTATAATACAGAAACAAAATTTTATTAAAGCAACTCTAGGAAAAAATACAAAGAAATCCCAACAAATAAAACATAAATAGGTACAGAAAAAATTCAGCGAGATGATAATATTTATATAACTATGCAATCTCTTTTTCTTTTTTTTAAATAAGCTAAAATTTTCCATTTAAAAAATATATCTTTTAAAAAACAGGTTTCTATTTCTGAATTGAATAAAGAATAGGAAGAAATATCTTCAATTCAGAAATAAAAACCTGTTTTTTTTAAAGATGTAGTTTTAAAATGGAAAAATTTTAGCTTATTTAAACAAGGAAAAAGAGACTGTATAGCTGTATGAATAGTATTAGCAATGGAGAAATAACCAAAAAATTCTTTTTAAGACCTTAAGATTGTTTTATAGACTTACATATACATCAATTTAAAAAAAGATAACAATTTTTTTGGGAAAATCAAAAGTAAAATTTAATCATTTACATATGAAGGCAAGAAAAGTAATTTCAGCAGAAGAAAGAAACTGATAAATGACTCCAAAAGAATCACTACTGTGGTTTCACCTGACACTTTTATCAGGCATTTGAAAGATCAGGCATTTATAATATTCCAAGCATTATTTCAGAGTATTAATAACTAGGATTTCGAATAGAATGAAAATCTCTCTGAAATCAATAATATAACCACATGGAAGTGAGTAATATTTTTTAAAAAAATAAAGAACCAAAATAATTTTAAACACAAAAAAATTAAGGTTAAAAAATGGTAAATAAGTGAACTTTCAGTTTTGCATTTGATTTTATCATTGATATATAACAGATATTCTAAGACAATTTTCTGTGTATTTTGAAATTTGAAGTATATAGCTAGTCATTTAAAGCTAGGTTTCTTATTCTTGTATATGAACTTAGAAAATTCAAAAAAGGAAAGAAAACAGCAAAATACATGTTATTTAATTAATATCGACAAAAAGGCAGAACTAGTGTAAGAACAAGATGGGATAGAGGACAAGAAGACAAGAGTCTCTAAATCAATGGGATCAGCACACATATGAAGTCAGACAGACGGAGACAGCAAGCACAGTGCCTGCATGGGTCTGCACTTGATGAGGTCCTAGAGTTAGGAGAACAGGACACAAGCCTGCATCCCTAATCCAGAAGCTACCTCCAATTGATAACCACTTGCAAATGAAAATAGTTGTTTCCAAGGGAGTCACACTGGGGAAATACCTTTTCCTAAAGGTAGGCTGTGTGCCCAGCAGTGGACAACCAGCAGAAAACACACACAAGGGCATCTTTGCAGGTACATTGTCTTATTGCATCATGTCAAGGCTCTTCTTTTTTGATTTTTCAATTTTCTCTTATTTTAATTTTTATTTAATTTCTATACTTCTTCTATCCTTTTGGCTCTACAGATAGATCTTTTGTGTATAGATTATGGCTTCCAGTTTGGTGTTTTTATAGTATTCCTGAGTGTATGAACAAGTGGGTGTCTAGTCCTTTGGCCTTTTTTGGGGCTTTTCTCCTTCTGTTTGCTTGTTTTGTCCAATTCTGATGTGTTAGTTTTTGTATTATATTACATTACAATATTACTTTATGTTGCATTAATATCCCATACAATGTTGTTAATTTTCTAATGAAAGACAAAAAAAATGGTTTGATCCAGATGAGAGGGGGAGTTGAGAGATCTGGGGGAGTAGAAATCTGGGAGGAGATATGGGAGGGAAAACCATAATCAGGATATATTATGTGAGGCAAAAATCTATTTTCAATAAAAGGAAAAAGTTAATATTTACCTCATAATAATAAATTCCTAACAATGAGAGATAGTAGATGATAGATAACTTTCTCTATGTATGAATATGGACACTTGGACTTGTTTTCTAGCTCTGTCCACAAAATTTAACAATGAGCACAAACAGCAACAAAGAAACATTACAATACAACTGAACTTCTTTCAACCTGAAAATTAAAGATAAGTTTAGGGTGTGGGGACGTGTCTTAGTGGTAGAAAGTTTGTGTCACGTTTGCAAGTTCCTGTAGTCTATCAAAGAAAAAAATATGGCAGAGGAGAATACATATTGACCAATAGCTAGATAATTAGAATCAGTAATAAGAGAATTTTGCAAGTTCTTATTTTATAAATTGATATACAAAAATAATCTGTGTTTCTATATACTTTCAAGAGAAACTGGAAAAATCCAAGATTACTCTGTAATATAATAAAATCAGAGGTATAAATATAAAATATGTAATTGAAGTATATGAAGAAAGTTTTACACTGGAAAATACATTTAAATAGACTCAAAAATAAAAGACATATCTTGTTTTTAACTGGACAAGTCGGTTCTGTAAAGATATTAATTCTTCCAGCAATGATTTATAGATTCTGTTCAGTTTCAATAAAGATATGTGCATATTTGAGGGGCATAAATACTAAAAGCAATTTAAACTTTATGTTAACATGTAAGGAAGCTAAAACAAGTTTGAAAATAAACTTTTTTGAGGATGGCAAAATGGGTTGATAAATAAAGTGTTTGCTAGGCAAGCATACAGATCCCTAAAACCCATATAAAGCTGGATGAGGTAGTGTCTGTCTGTAATCGCAGTACTCATATGCCACAGTGAGAGAGGGAGACAGGAGACACCCTGGAAGCTCATAGGGCAGCTAGCCTGGTATACAAGGAGAACCTGTCCCAAACAAGGTGAAATGGCAAGGAGGGAACTCCATATTTGGTCCAAGGCATCAATGCCCCTGCACTCACACAGGGATACACACACAGAGAGACACACACCACAGAGAGAGAGAGAGAGAGAGAGAGAGAGAGAGAGAGAGAGAGAGAGAGAGAGAGAGAGAGAGAGGGAGAGAGAGAGATTTTAAAAATCTAGAAGCCATAGAATTTGATTTGATCTTAGGTTGTAGTCTCAGAAAACAGTAATCAAGAATATTGAAAAAATGAATAGATTACAATTAAGTATTGAAAAATCGACAAAGGCTAAAATTTATTTCAATTGAGAACAAATTATCTTCCCAACCAATATTACTCAGGAATTATTGGTTACCACGTGTAAAAAAAAATATCTCAATCCTCATAAGAAAAACTAATTCAAATGGAATGTAAAGCTAAATGCTAGCAATGCTGGATTAGGCTAAGGACTTTTAGAACTGTTAGTGGAATCCAAAGTTCATGTTGGCTGCTGTTGCAATGAAAACTCAAGAGACAGAAAACTGGTGAAAGGAAATAGTCATTTACACTTCTGGCTTTGATGGCCAGCTTGCCAAATACCTCAAAATAGAAGAATAAAGAAGAAAATGGGGGGAATCTTCCCACAGGAAGTTTCACTAGGAAATTCCATTCTGGGGATAAGAAAAGGCTACCCTTGGAGTAACACACAATGGGTACAGGCCTCCCAGGAAAAAGACTGTGTACTGTTTGTTTCCTGGGTTTTATCTAATCCTCAGACTGGGAAATCCTGAGACTGCAAAAGTCAGGTGAAGGATTTCTGGCTATTCGGTTCTGGGCGAAATTGTAAATAAATCTGTTTCCCCATTTCTTTCACGTTATTCAGTCCTCTGTTAATGTAACTAAAAAATTGGACCCAGCATTAGGCCTTATGATTCAGCCACACTGTGACATCAAAATAAGCCACAGGGAGAGTAGGCAAATTATGCTTAATGAGCATAAAATAATGACACTTTTATGTGAAAGAAAAGGAAGCTGTAGAGAATTTTTCAGCAGTAATGCAACTTTTAAAAAAGATAAATAAAGAGCTAACTTTAAAAATGAACAAGAGAGATGAATAAGAGATTCACCAAAGGGGACATGCAATTATCAAAAACAAACAAACAAATGTGAAAAAGCATTTATTAACCACATTTTCAAAATAAACTGTACTTAACTTCAAGTTAGCTCTCATCATTACACTATGCTTCATTATGTATTTTTTCATTCAAAGAACTGTATAGAGTTTAAAGTAATCTTATGAGTTCATTGCACGTGCTAACAGAACATAGGCTCAAAATTAGTTAATTTGAATGTCCACGACCATTTTATTAGTGTAAAGGGTCAGATTATAATCATTCTGATGGTAGCATCAAGGCATGCTTTATTTTCTGATTTAGTTTCACTTTAAGTGCAACTGTTTCAAAAATTGGCAAGTTCAATGCCATGTTCCATAACAAGAAAATGAGTAAACATTATGAAGCAGCAATGTGTTCCATTTCACCATGAGCTGCGAAAAAAAATTGATGGAGAGCTGCGTGTCTGCTAATGTTACTTGG
This sequence comes from Acomys minous, assembly GCF_964271855.1. Lineage (NCBI taxonomy): Eukaryota > Metazoa > Chordata > Mammalia > Rodentia > Muridae > Acomys > Acomys minous. Next base: position 38,929,934 of record NC_140488.1, on the reverse strand, counting down.
AAATATTGAGTTGGTAATATTTACCCTGTAATTGTTTAAATTATTCTTTTTTTTCCCCAGCTTTTAGTTTCCATCCAATTATCCTGTAATTAACTATGTCCTTGAGGTGTTATATTTAATCTGATTCATCTTCCATTGCTATAAATGAAACAGAATACATTTTTAGGTTGCTCAGTTTGCCAACTCTATTTAGAAGCATAACTCTATCCAAGTTCTTCAGCACAAACTCAGTTGTGTGTTGCTTTGCTCGCTACAATACACACACCTGATCCTCCTACTGTATTTCCTATGTGACAGGCAGAGACACTGTCTGGTTTTAGAGCTGCCTTTAAAAAACACTACACTAGATTATATATATGTATATATAGTCCCCACTGTAAAAGAGACAAACCCAGGTTGATACCCACAAACGAAAGTGACAATGATTCAGTTAAATACCAGCATGTTCAGTTTTATCAACACAAAAAAATTATCCACATCATACTGGAAAGTAATGACAATGAGTATCTTTTACACAATTAAAGCAATTGGAGTAAATGCATTTTAATAAAACTTTGTGAAGATGATCAAAATTTAAGCTACAAAGTTTCATAGGACTTTGGCTTTAGTAATATGTTAAGAACTAAACAACTGTTATCACTTTAAATTTCACAAGAATCTAATTTTATAGGCATGGAAATTGAAGATTGCCCATGCCAAGTCAATATTTGAGTACTTATTTTACAACAAAGACACTTCTCAGTAATGAGGCTAGTATAAAAACCAGTAACAATAAATTTCTGTCCACATGTGGCTTATTCATTTTTCATTTGTGTAACAACTTGCTCAAGGTCACGCAATCAGACTAGTAAAACATCAGAGTTAAGATTTGAACAATTTAAGTTGATTCTGCCTCTCATTTGTATTTTCATTTATAACACTTTGGTTTTCATGATTTCTTCTTGAAAAGTCAGAAGGAGCACTAAGGGTGTTGTAGTTCAATCACAGAGCACTTGCCTTACTGTGCACAAGGCCCTGGGTTCAATCTTAAGCACTACAAAAAAATTAGGAGAGTTTTATATGAAGAAAGGAACATGGAAGGTAATTTGGAGAAAAATTAGAAGTTAAGATGATGTTTTAAGTGTCAAAAAGGAGGTAAATATACTAGTTTAAAAACTTTTTCAGGGTTTGAGCAAAATGAAGGTAGGTCTGTGCTACAAACACCATTCCGAAGCCCTTGGGTATCAGTAGGGCATATAGATTATAGTACACTTCAAAATGCCTGTTTTTGTATTGTGTTCTGCTTTTGTGGTCTTTAATGATTTCCTCAGATGTCTAGCAAAACACTGTTATTGTTGTTATAATTGCTGTTTCACTGCTATAATTTTCTTCTTCCCTTGGAACTCCAAAACTTTTTGAAGATCTACCATGGTGATGGTAATGGTAATGGGTGATTGTCTCATTTAGGCTCTTTTTTATTTAAAAAATCTTTCAAATAGACAACACAGAGAAATGTCATACTGCATTCTGAGAATGAGTATGTAATACCATCAAATTCCTAATCCAAATAAACACAACACTGTTAAGTTTGGTAAAGCTCATTCACTTTCTATATATAATGAAATGGAAAATCCAGGACTTTGTATATTTAGACCAGAATGAAATAAAATATTGCATTTGGTATTTTGTCTTAGTATGTTGAGCATGGTACATCAGAGATACGCATAAATGACAAAAATATGCAAATATATTTAAGAGTTCATAACTTAAATTGTGAAATACTTTTATTACAATTTTTATTTTTTGAAGATTTTATACATGAGTACAGTGCATTACATATCATCTCACTCCCCTCTTCAATTCCTTCCATGTGTCTTCCTACAATCCTCTCTCAAATTCATGGTTCATAAAGCCTGGCAATCCCATTTGTATTGTTCATATGTACACATGTTTGAGGATAACCACATGGGATTAGCTAACATATTAAGGTCATTGTCCTCTCTCTCCCTCCCTCTGTGCCTCCGTGTCTCCCCCACCTCCCTCTTTCTCTTTCTTTCAGGATTCGTTTACTGCCAGTATTTTTTTCTTCTAGATGTTGAGTCTTGTAGACTTTTCCTCACCTATGTTGATAGAATCTCTTATTTAGAATAATTATTATATTTTATAAATATCTTTGAGATTATAATGGAATTATACAATTTCCTTCTTCCTTTTCCTTGCTTTGAACCTTTCTATGTTAACCCATTCCTTCACTTTCTCAAATTCATAGTCTCATTTTTTTAAACTGCTATTTTTTCCTATCTGTTCCGTAGCCACTTTAGGAAAAAAGAAAGGAGTATGCCTCATAATTTTAAGGTTCACAATCCATAACTGATTGTTGCGGTAAGAGAAAGAACATCAAACAGATATTTCCCAAATGATTTAAGACTACTTGTGCGTACGCACTGGCAAATTGCCAAGGGGCATATGTTTCATATAAATAGCTAACACTCACTTCACTATAGCACCAATTCCTCAGCAAAAAACGACCCCGACCACAGCTGTTTGCATTCTCAGTTTCCAGCCGTACACCCTTCTTCTTCACATACAGCAGAATTACTAGTCTCTACCACAGTCACCTCTACAAAATAGTTTTGAAATCCATATATTCCATGGTAACAATTATGTAAGGTAGGCATGTCATTTAAGAAAAATCACCATTATTCTATAATTTTTAAACTGCCTGGTTCAAGGACAAGATGGAGTAAGTTCACATTTCCCTACATGCACCTCAAAATACTATCAAATAATTTAAAGAATACCGCAGTGTAAAGAAGATATGAAACTGACAAGACAATTCAATACTTTAAAGAATGATAAAACAGTGACTCCCGAAAGGTTCATATGTCCTTAGCTGGGGCCTAAGGATGGCTGCAATTCAAAATCACCAATCAACATATGGGAAAATCTAATCAAGGCATAGATTCAGCAAGAAACCCCACACCCAGTGAGGAAGTGTGCTCCTCTGTCTATAGAATTGGTGCCTAGAGGCAGTTCTCAATTCTTTCCCCCTGAGAATAAGGATAATATGGCAAGTTGGGAATAAGAAGTTCTGTGACAGAATTGCATGGTAAGATGGTTATAGATAATAATGTGATGCAAATATCAGTAAGCTAGAAGAAAGGGTTGGATAATAAAAATGTAGTGTCTTCAAGGAGTTGTATATATCTGATTTAATTAAAACCTGCACAATATATAAATGTATTGAAGCATTACAAGGCTTCCAATTAATATGCACAATCTAATGTTTACGTTTCATATATCAGTTAAAAGACATGCCTTTTGCTTCATTACAATGGTTAGCATTTTAATAAGATGTGTAGAGCTGGTAAGAGCAGATGTTCATGCCATAATCATTTTTCCAAAGCTTTATTTGCATGCAATTTATATAATGTAATTGTCATAGTTCTCATTTTCATCAGACTTTCCCCAGAACTCCACGAGGGAAAATAAATAGTCAACAAGACCAGCTGGGATAATCCTTTTGCAGGGGGGATGCAGCTGAACTTGCAAGATGGCAGTTACTTGGCATTGAGGACAGTCACTCACAACACCTGTTCAAAACAGTAAACACCACATTATCTTCTATTAGTTCACAGAAATCACCACAACTTAGAATTGACTAGATGGATTGAAAACAAATTTGTTTTCTCACTGTTCTTGAAGAAAAAAGCTGTAATAAAATATAATGTATTAGGTTCCAATAGCTTCTATAAAACATTGCCACAAACTTAGGCATGCATTCTTGGGGCCTGGAGAGATGGCTCAGCAGTTAACAGCACTTGCTCCCTTTGCAGAGGACCATGTTGGCCCACAACTGCCTACCACTCCAATCCCAGTAGATCTGTCATTCTCTTGGGTATCTGCACATGCATTGGACACATACTAACGGACACATATTATACACATAAATTTAAAAATAAATAAAAATTAAAAATAATATGTTCTTGGCTGTGTCAGCAAAACTGTTTCTGTGCAAGTATGAAGACCTAAATACGGTGCACAGCACAATCATAAGCATCCAGGCATGTCATATATGCCCACAATTCCAACACTGGAGAGACTCGGGCTAGAATAATCCTTGGAGCTTGCTGGCTACCCAGTCTACCCAAATTGTAGCAGAAATAAGGTCATTGAGAAGCAGGAGTGCTGTTCAGGAGAGTAACTGGGCTCTGGTCTACATTTGCTTGCCTTAAAGGCTGTACACTATTATTTTTGCTCTCTTTTGTTATCAGCAAGTTAGAAGTTTGAAGTTCAGCCTATGTGACTAAGGCCCATGGGCAGCACCTCAACAGGGGTATAAATGACAGGATAGGAGAGGTATTCTGTAACTGTCCTTCAGTGTGTGGGAAGGTCTAGCCGAGACCAGATATAAGGTATATTACAGAAGCAGGACACGGTACATATTATTCTTAGATACAAGTGCATCAAGAAAACTTATCTCACTTTAATCCTCCTTATCACAATCAGTGTGTTATCACTGGAGGCTGGATGATTCAGTGGTTAAGAAAAAGCCACAGGCATCAGGCACACACATCATACAATATGCATACAGACAAAATAAATAAACATTTTAAAGATTTGAAAATAAGATAGAGAATAATTCATGAAAGGACCTGACTTTAACCTCTGTCCTCCAGAGACACACGTAAATGTGTTGTTTCATGGCTGTGACACCAGATGGCAAAATCAGCATAACTAGACTGTACAAGGACTCGGCGAGAGTCTACTTTCTTTTTTATCTACCTAGTTCTAGTAGTTCCCAGCATTTCTCAGATTATAAGTACATCTCTTTGTATGATTGTTTCCATGACAACATTGTTATAGTGCTGTGAATGGAATGCAGGTTCTGTGCGCAAACATACCCTCTTAGCTGGATGATTTTGTGCACGTATATAATAAATTTTGATCATTTCCACCCTCAATTACCCCTGTTCAGTCCCTTCCCTCTTTTCTCAACAAGTTCTCCACCTACTCTAATACATTTTTGCGCGCACCTGCGCGCGTGCATGTGTGTGTGTCTGTGTGTGTGTGTGACAGACAGAGACAGAGACAGAGAGACAGAGACAGAGAGAGACCTTTGGACTTTAATTATTTTTGGCTGTATGAGCTTGAGTAGAGGTACTGACTGGAAGATGTGTGACTTGGCAGTGGCTATACCCCTGAAAAGAATGAGCATTCCCTCTCCAAGCAACAAATAACTCTAATAGATCCTCAAGGAGGAATGGGACTTCACGATAGTGGACTGGGTCCTAGACATGATGGAATGTTGACTAGCTCGATCTTGTGTGACTCTTGCGCAAAATGCCACAAGTTCTGTCCATTAATAAGTACAACAACTGTGTCATATCCAGAAGACACTGTTTTGTAGCATGCCTCACCACTGGATAGCTCCTACATTCTCTTTGCCCCAAATTCTATTCTTCCACACTGTTCACTGGGCCTGAGAGTCAGTAATATTTGGTTTCCACTTAGGACTGAGAACTCAACAGTTGACATTTTGACTAGCTTTGAGTTTCTGTACTGTCACCAACTGCAAGCACAACTGTCACCAAAAAAAGTTGAAAGTAAGCGCTGCTCTATAATTATAAACATATTTAGTTCATAGTTTGATACCACAGCCATTTAGTAAAGAGATGTTGGCCAAGTTTACCGTGTTGGGCATGAACTACTTCCTGTGGAGAAGGCCTCAAATTCAATCACAAAGTGGCCATAGCTCGAAGACCTGGCACACACCTATAATCCTAGCATTCAGGTGGAGGCTGTTGGATCTCTGTAAGGTTGAAGTCAGTCTGGCTTATATAATAACTTTCAGGTCAGACAGCAAGACCCTGTCTCAAAACTAAAACAAAAATAGAAAGCCATGCCATCGAAAGTAAGCACTCTTAACATTGATCCAAACCCCAACACCCTATTTATTATTATCTTTCTGAAATCGTATTCTGGTTCCTTTTAAAAGGGCCACATGTAATTTTATTTAGAGTTCACTCGCATAGTCTAAAACAGTCTCTGTATCGCAAATCCCTCAATTAGAGCAACAAAATGTTCCTTTTTATTTCCATACATGGGATGTGGAAAGATTCTCTGATGTGGGTGCTTTTCCCAAGATCATTTCTCATATATTCCTTTATTGCCATACAAGGGGAAGTGAAAGCTTCTAGGGCATGGGTACTTTTTACAAGATCGTTTTCCCAGCCAATCGCAATTAGCTTGTTCTAAAAACATATGAAGGACTCTGGAATGTGAACAGAATATTACAATCCAGCTTGATAATGGGAAAAGACATAAAGCAACATTTCATTATAAATACTATACAAATGGTCATATAGATAGGTATTTAAAAAGATGCTTGGCACCAAACGTCAAACATCAGAGAAATCCAAATTAAAATTTATAGATACATTAAATTCATATAGACACATGTCAGAATGACAGAATTTTAGAAATCAAAATTAATTTGGGAGGATCTTATGGGGGCTAACAAGCAAGTCGGCCAGCACCGGCATTACTTTTTGGAGCTTGTCTGACTCTTATCAAATCATTATTATTACTAAATATGGACATATGTGCGTATAAAAGAGCAGCAAGAGTATTCATGTGGTGATACTATACTGTTATTCATCATGACCCTATCAATGTCAATAGCTTGGTTATACATATTTGGTATAGTTTTGGAGATGTTAGTGATGCAAGAGGTTTTCTGGTTTTTGTTTTGTTTTGTTTTGTTTTATGCGTCTTTGTTTTATTCTCTCCTACAACATATCCTGACCACAGGATTCCACTCCTCCCAGTCCCCTCAGCCCCATTCTCTCTCCCAGATCCATTTCCCTTCAGAAAAGAGCAGGTATTCCAGGGATATCAACTGAACACAGCATAAGAAGATGCACAAACCTTCATATCAAGGCTGAGCAAAGCAAACCAGATGGAAGAAAATGGTCCCAAGAGTAGGCTATGGTTGTTTAGCTTGAGATTATTGTGGGACTTCTACCTGCAGAGTTGCTCTGTTTTGTTATATGTGATGGGACCTTTCCAGGCCTAGCTCTGCTTGGCCTAAAGGCCTGTGATGCTGAACATTTACGGTCACCAAAGATCAGCCTAGGACACTGATTTTGAGTCCACTGTCTCATGCCAATGAAAATTAAAGACCTGGTGGGAGTATGAGAAAAGCTATTTTAAGGAGAACTACAGAAAAGGGAGAAATTGAAGAAACATGAAAAATTAAGTAAAAATGAGAGAACTCTCAAGTGTAAAAGGGTTAGGTTCCCAAGATAGGAAAAAGAACCTTTGAATTAGCCGGGCGTGGTGGCGCACGCCTTTAATCCCAGCACTCGGGAGGCAGAGGCAGGCGGATTGCTGTGAGTTCGAGGCCAGCCTGGTCTACAGAGCGAGTCCAGGACAGCCAAGGCTACACAGAGAAACCCTGTCTCAAAAGACCAAAAAAAAAAAAAAAAAGAACCTTTGAATTTAATTTTGTGGGGATTATATAGGACCTTGGTAGAAACTGGGCAAAGGTGATGTAGTTGTTAGGAGATTGCTTTTCTGGGCTGTGGTGCTCTGAGTCACTAGAGAGATTACTACATACTCAATGCATGTTCCCCTGACCCAATCAGGAATATGATCATGCATTGTCATGCTCACTTAAGATAGTTGAAGCCTACCACTGTCCATTTCTGACTTCTTTCTTAGGTATTGATTTTGATTACCTTGTAGTCATTAGCCACCTGTCCAACTATCCCTTGACTCTGGCAGCATCTCAGTCACTATTACACTTTCTTTGCTCTCATTTTTCTCATATTTACACGATCATCTTTTTTTTCAGTTTTCTTTTTTCCTTTCTTTTTCCTTTCTTAAATATATTTTATTAATTCATTCATATTACATCTCAATTGTTACCCCATCCCTTGTATCCTCCCATTCCTCCCTCCCTCCCATTTTCCCCTTACTCCCTTCCCCTATGACTGTGACTGAGGGGTGCCTCATATTTGACCATGTCCCCTGGATGAGGAGACCTGATGGCACTCAGAAGAAGGATAATAGGCTACCAAGAAAAGACTTGATGCCCTATGAGCATATACATGATCATCTTATAGCTTTACCATGCATGGCAAAGAACGAACTCCAGCATAGCTACCAAGATGCAGTCTTTCTTATTTATCTCATATTTAGTACGTTGTCTATAGGGTGGTCTGAGGTGGTCTTGAAGCTTCCTGTTAGCTTAATAAGCCATCCTTCTTTACAATTTAGTCTGTTTCATTGACCTGTTACAAATGATGATCTATGAAAAAAATAATATCTTATATCTGCCTTCTCAAGGAACTCAGGGAGTCAGCCTGTCTGACTCTGTTCAAATCATCTATCTTGTAACATACCCAACTTCAAGCTCTTTGTTTCTCATCCTTATTGTTCTTGGCATTATTACTTTAACCATAACATTCCTTTTTAATTCTAACATTCATCCCTACAATTACATATATAAGCAGCTTGTAGGTTTTACCATGGGCCTTTCCCGTTACTACCTATAGAGAGCTATCTCCTGCCTCATTATATCTGAATGATATGTGTAGCTAATTATACAGATAGTTGCTACTATTTTTATCAATTATATGCATCAGGGAGACATCATTATATCATTGCTGTTATAAAAAGTAAAACTGGAATAAATTGTCCTTGGCATCATTCTATTACATTCTATTACATTCTATTGAAACCAACATAGGTTTCAATAAATCACAAAATAACAACCTAACTTTCACGAAATTATATTCCACAGGCTTTTGAGTGCAACCAGTCCTATATTTATATTTGTCCTATATTTGTATTTAAATCACATCTCAGATATTTTAAGAACAGTTTAATCTATTTTTTCTTAACAACCATTTTTTAGCCACAGCCCATAATCTTCAAAGACACAATGAAATAAACAAAATAAGAAAAGAACCTCTAAATATGCAGTATTTCAAATCCTTGCCCTTCCTTATGAATTTATGTATTAACTCTCAACAATTTGTGTTTAATCTGTTTGCTTAGCATTAGAAAAATCTTACATGCTAGTGTGCGCAGAATAAAGAGTGCCTACTTGGTGTGCTACTCTTTTCTCAGTTCCTTCTAGTTTCAGTGTCCTTCCTAGTGATGCCCTTTAATGTTTGGCCTCAGACTACACAATATATAAAACTACAGCAAATGTGTATTTACATCTTATACATATAACATGTAAGAAGTATAAAATGTTACCTTTAAAATGTTAAAAGATTAATATTGGGGAAAAGACTCAGAGGGCTGTTGTGCAATCACAAGGACCTGAGTTTGGACCCACAGCAACCATGTTAAAGCTCAGTATAATGAGGATCAACTACAATTGCAGTGTTGGAAAATAGGAGGGAAAATATTTATTTGTGTCTGGGGCTTGCTAGACAGACAGAACCTACACACACACACACACACACACACACACACACACACACACACACACACATTAAGGGAAGACTATTTTGTTGAAAACTCAACCCCAAAATAGGTATTGCAAGCCTAAAATTTTATGTCTTGACTTTAATTTCAGACTATCCAAATAGCTAATACATACTGACCTTTTATATAGAACTCCAATTCATCAATCTGAAGTTGTTGAATTGCTTATATATTTGTTGTATTCTGCACAACCTCACTGATGAATAAAATGAAACTCTGCCCTCTGACAACTTGATTTTAGAAATATCTGAATCTATCTCTTTAAAAAATCATGGAATAACAAGTTGCAGTATACTTGCCCAGCATAGGAAATGTATACCTTACTTTGCACTCAGAGCTCTACTCAATCTACCATATTGCCATTCACTCCAATCAACTCCATTCATTTATTCATCAGATTTGATCACTTACCATGCTTTGTGAATAGGGAAAAACTTGCAATTTACCATTTTCAAGAATTATTCAAATAAACAGTTTTTTAAGAAGCATATTGTATATTTAATTTTTGTTCCTATAAATGACCCAATATTTGCCATTAATCACTAATGAGCCTTCCATATTTATAAAGGACCCATACATAAAACATATATACATATATATGGTTTACCATAATATGAATATTTTCTTCCAAGTTCTGTTTTGAGCACCATAATTTCTTTCATTATAAAATGAGTTTTATAATTTATTATAAGATCTTAACCAAACAAGCCATGGAGGATATTTGAGAGAAAGAGGTTTCTTACCTCACTGCTAGCAGATAAGTGATGTAACCAAACATCTGTGTATGAAAATAGATTTCAAATTATTTAATAGATTTCACATTTCAGAAGTTTATTCCATTATCATTATGGCAGGAAATATGGCAGTGCCTAAGTGGACATGTACTGTAGGATTATCTGAGTTCTACATCCAGATCCTCAGGCAACAAAAAAAGAAAGTGACACAGAGCCTGGCTTGAGAGTTTGAAACCCCAAAGTACACCTCCAGTGACACATTTTCTCCAACAAGGACACACCTACTCCAACAAGGTCACACTTTCTAATACTGTCACTCACTCTCTATGAGCTATGGGGGCCATTTTCATTCTTACCACCAAACTGAATGAGAAAATATTGATTTTATTAACTTTTGTCTTGTTTAAATGTAATACCTTTATAAGTTGAAATTTTAATAAACTAAAGGAAGTAAACATCAATTTCATTCTTTTCAATATTTGAAATAATCTTACTTATTTTCCTATATTAGGGTTAGTAGTATTTTTTAATTGATGTGTACTATGAATGTGGGGATCAAAAATAATGGAAATTGCCATCTAGAGCCTTATAGAGTAGGTAGCCTACAAAGCTACTTTCTTTCCATTTTTATTCCTATGTCCTTACCAGTTTCCCATTAACATCAATTTTGCTTAATTCTCTTTAAAAAGTAAACAATCCTGACTTTGTTCACTGCCAACTCTTTAAACAAACTGTCACAGGAATTTTAATTACTAAACTTATTTCTGATCAGCATTTTTAGTCCAATAAATGAAATTTTAAAACTAAATATTATAAATAAATGAAAAACATCAACTGACGTGAATTGTCCTTCAGATGGCCATTAATAGTAGTACCCCAAGTGTCTCATTGGGAGAGACATTCATCATTGATAACATAATGGGGTCCTAATGAGGAAGATCATTCAATTCCCTTCAGTTCCAAAGATTTGATGGTAGGATTTGTCTCTTCTAAAGCAGATGAAGGAGTAGGAGAATCTATACCATATAAGCTAGTATATGTGCTAGGAATCAAGATCTGGAAATTAGAGGAAGGAGGAAGTCCGGTAGCTTCAAAGACAAACCTGTAACTATAGGAGCGTCAAGGGCACAGCCTGGGTCCTGTATAAACTTGTAAGAGAGAGATGCACAGACCATGATCTGACTTCCAGAGAGGAGAGAGACAGCTAGAATGTCTGTAACCTAATGTCTATAACAGCCACTCTCTTAGATGGTTCAAATTAAATCATAATAATCTTATTTTGATCTCTACATTCATACTGAACATCAATTTATTAAAATGTTATTTTTAGCTGGACATAGTGGCACATGCCTTTAATCCTAGCACATAGGGAGGCAGAGGTAGACGAATTGCCATAAGTGCAAGGCCAGCCTGATGTACAAAGCAAGTACAGGACAGCCAATGCTAAACAGAGAAACCCTATCTCATAACCACTGTCCCCCAAATTTATTCTTCTTTCATATATCACATCCTGATTGCAGTTTCCCCTTTCTCCTCTCCTCCCAGTCTTCCTTTCACCTCCCTTCTCCCCCAGATCCACTACTCCATTTCTCCTCAGAAAAGGGCAGGCCTCCCAGTCATATCAACCAATATGACACATCAATCTTTAATAAGACTAGGCACTTCTGCCTCCCCATATTAAGGCTGGACAACACAAAAACAGTGGAAGGAAAAGGATCCCCAAAACAGGCAAAAGAGTCAGAGATAGTTCCTACTACCACTGTTAGGACTCCCACAAGAACACCCAACTACACATCCATAATATATATGTAGAGGGTCTAGCTCAAACTTACACAGATTCCATGTGAGCCCTTATGAGCCCTGCTTAGTTGATTCTGTGTGTCATTTTCTTATGGTGTCCTTGACCACCCAGGCCCTGACACTTCTTCATCAGGATTCCCTGAGCTCCACCTAATGCTTGTCTGTGACCCTCTGAATTTGTTACTGTAAGTTGTTGGATGAAGTCTCTTTGATGATAATTAAGCTAGGGCTCCAGTCTATGAATAGATAAGAGTATCATTAGGCATCATTTCATTGACCTTTTCTTCTTCTTTTTTGCTGGTTGTGTTTGGTTCTGTCCTAGGTTTCTAGATTATCCAGTCTCTGGTTCTTGGACCTCCAGGCAGTGCCAAGCTCCCTGTCTTGGCATGGTCTCAAGTTGAACCAGTCATTGGTTGGCCACTGTCACAAGTTCTGCACCACCCTTAAGCCAGCACATCTTGCAAGCAAGACAAGTTGTAGGTCAAACGTTTTGTGGCTGGATTGGTATCCAAATCCCTCCACTGGAAGGTTGCAGATGGCCAGTTCAGGCTGACTTTTCCATTACTAGGAGTCTTTCCTAGGGATTCCTGAAGGTTTTTTATTGCAGTAGGTTTCTCCCTCGTCCCTGAAATGGCCTTCAATTCCACTCATCTCTACTAGTACTCTCTCTCCTTCCCTCTCCAACCTGATCCTTCCTGTTCCCATCCCCACCTGCTCCCAGTCCACCTGCAAAATCTGTTATGTTTCTCCTTCCCAGAAAAACTCATGCATTCCACTTTGAGCCCTCCTTCTTACTTAGCCTCTCTTGGATTGTGGAATTGAGTAACATGGTTATCTTTCACTTATAGATAATATCCATATATAAGTAAGTACGTACCATGTGTGTTTTTCTGAGACCTGTTTACCTCACTCAGGATGATCTTTCATCCTATCCATTTGCCTGCAAATTTCAAGATTTCCTTCTTTTAACTAGCTGAATAGTGTTCCATTATATAAACATACCACAGTTTCTTTATCCATTCTTCAGTTGAGGGACATCTAGGTTGTTTCCCGATTCTGATTATTACACATAAAGCCACTATGAACATAGTTGAGTAAGGGTCCTTGTTGTATGGTACAGCATCTTTTGGGCATATACCCAGGAATGGTATAGCTGGGTCTTGAGGTAGCACTGTTCCCAATTTTCTGAGAAAGCACCAGATTGCTTTCCAAAGTGGTTGTACAAGTTTGTACTTTTACCAGCAATCCTACATGTGAAGCCATTTAACTTTGTAAAATATAATATTTTGTTTAATTCTTAATCAGCCCACACTGGCCTCTCCAATTCTTCTCAGATCCTTCTCATGATCTCTCTTGGTTTTGTGTGCTCTTTTTCTTTGTTTTTTTTTTTAATATAATGCACTGAATCAAATTAGTACTGCCCATATGCATATGGTATAGAGCAATCTCCTGGAACATGGAAAACCTATAAAGGGCTACAACCCCAACGAAAAAGAAATTTCCCCTAGCAGCCATCAACTGTGAATAGCTAGTTCCTCAGTTAGAGGTAGAGGTTCATATGACCATTCCCACTCATGCTGGGATGTTGACTGCTATGAATCTCTGCAGATCTTGTGCAGGCAGCCACACTTACTATAGATTCATGCAGTTATGTCATGTTCAGAAGTCACTGTTTCTTTCTGGTTTTGCTCTAACCTCTACTTCTTACAATCTTTCCACCACTTTCTTCAAGGATGCTTGGCAGGGTCAGAGTTGGGATTTAGATGCATCAGTGATGTCAGAACATTCCACAGAAACTTTCTGCACTTTGACCAGTGATAAGTCTCTGTATTCACTGCCATCTACTGCAAAAATACGCTTCTTGGTGAGGACTGGGCACTGCACTCATTTATGGGTATAGAGGTATGACTTTACAGAGCAATTTGATGCTGTTAACTTAGCAAAATAATAGTAATAGGGCCTAGGAGCACCAAGGCCATAGATTCTTGGTCAGATTTCCAATGTCAAGCATAAGTTTTCTCCTGTAGAGTGGACTCAATCCAATTAGAATGTGGGAACTAATATTTTTTTTAAAAGATTATATAGTATTACCAGAAAAATTATCATGAGGCATATGGCCATCTAAACATGATCACAGAACTAGAGGAATGTCTCTGTGATTAAGAATACTTGCTTCTTTTGCAGCGAACCTAGGTTCAATTCCTAACACCCATATATCAGATGATTCACAACTGCCTGTAGTTCAAGTTCTGGAAAATACAATGCCCTCTTCTGGACTGTGTGGCCACTGCATATATATGGTACTTACAGACAAGCAGGCACACACATATGCACACAAATAAAAACAAATTAAAAGGAAAAAGGAAAAAGTGAACATCACCACAGATTATTTGCCCTTTTTGGCCTAATGTCTGCCATTGAATCCCAATTTGTAATTTGAATGGGTTTTAATAGTGTGAAAGTTCCACCTTTGTTATGCTTTCAGCAATCCCTCAGCTTTTCCCATTTAGATGTCTTACTCTCTAATATTACCCACCTGACCTATGAAAATGTTTAAGTTTGTGATAGACCATTTAGCAGTGATCAGAAAAGACAAAACATTGAATTTGACATGTTAAATGCATTGCCTTGTTATCACCACTTGCTAATAAGTGCCTTATATGAAAGAATTTATACACACTGTAGATATCACTAAATAATCCCAGGGATTGTCTCACATGATCATTAATAAATAAATTTATGTCAACATTGCTAGAGTTCTTTTGGACTTTCACAAAACTTTTACCATCATCTCTCTCATTCATAACCTATTATCATCTGCTGGTCAACCATCATCTGTCACTTGGTATCCATCATGTCTAATTAGGCATTCATAATTTCCCACTGGGAATCCATCATCTACCACTGGGCATCCATCATCATTTGCTGGGCATCTGCTGAGTACCGCCATGTCTGTTGGGCATCTATAGTATTCCACCAGGCATTGTGGTCTCTGCTGATTCTCTGCCATTTCACCACCAATGCCATCCATGAGAATGCTTGTCCTGTGGGTCTTTCTAGGGAGACAAAACCAAATGCCTACTCACCCCAGAGAGAGCAACAACAACAACAGAACAAAGAAATGATTCCACCCAAGTCTAGTTTAGTTAACCCGCAAGTTTACCGTGTTTGGTTGAGGGTATTTTACAGGAGCTCAGATAACTCAAAGGTAGCTGCATAATGGAAAAACCCATCACAGTGCATGGGTGATGACTGATGAATTCTGCATCCTTGGTGCCTTTCTCACAAGTGACAGGCAGCTCAGCAGATCAGAGAGTTTTCTCTCCCTGGAAAGTTTTACTGCTTATGTAACTTTGGGGATGGAAGTCTTATGAACATTGTACATTTTAGAAATAGCCTGAATTCTGAGTTGTTTGCTTCCTAAGCCTTGTATATTTTATTTTCTTATTGAGTTTTCTTTTTAAAAAACTCTTAGTAAAAGAAGAAATATTTTAATTTTCAAAAACTGCTACACAAGAAAGCTCTACATAACTTATTCTTTATTCTTTTTTATTCTTATTGCTCTTTCTTCAAGCCTTATATATTCCCTAAGCCTGGTCTAGAGGCTGTAATGTTATTTCAACTTCTCATCCTTAGGCAATCACATAAAACTCTCAGAAAAGTTAAGAAAGGACCAGATGCAGTGGGTCACGCCATTAATCCCAGCATTCAGGAGGCAGAGGCAGACAGATCTTTGTGAGTTCAAGGCCAGCCTGGTCTACAGAGTGAAGTAAAGGGCAGCCAAGGCTACATAGAGAAACCTTGTCCCCAAAAAATTAAAATACAAAAAAGTTAAGCAAGGCCCTGATCTATCTTACATACTGATGTATATTTAAAATTATTTCAGGGCTTTTAATTGTTTTCAACAAATAAACTAAAGCTTCCTTTTTCCCTTGAACATCAATTCATGAGACTCTTTTAGATTTTCAGGAATATTTATCTAAACATATGAAATATTATTTTTATGGAACTATTTCATTCCCGAATAATCTATCAATAATATGTAATAATGTCACTGTATATGTCATACCCTACAGGAAAAAATTCACCACCAAATGGTATAATCTGAAGGTTGAATATCACCAAAGGTCCATGTGTTATAGACTTAGTCCCCAGAATTAATTTACTGAGAAACATTCTGAACATTTACTTGGATAGGCTTCTTATGAGAACCCCTTATGTCATTAGGTTTATAGCCTTGACTGTAATACCAGAAATATCACCCTTCTTTTTGCTCTACCATATACTCTTTAGTATTGTCAGCAGCAACCATACCAATCACTTAAAAGCAGCAAGTGTTCTCAGTCATATACTGGACCTATAAAACCATAAGCGAAAAGTAAACCTTTTGTCTTCATAAGTTAATTACCTCAGGCATTTTATTAGAGAATACAGAAATAAAATATAGAGATGGAAAGCTGAAGAATAAACAATATTAGTGACCGATGTTAAAAATACAATCTAGAGGTTTTATTTATTTTTAAGATGTATTTATTATATATACAGTGTTCTTCCTGCATGTACACCTGCACACCAGAAGAGAGCATCAGATCACATTATAGATGGTTGTGAGCCACCATGTGGTTGCTGGGAATTGAACTCAGGATCTCTGGAAGCACAGACAGTGCTCTTAACCACTGAGCCATCTCTCCAGCCCAGAGGTTTTATTTTTGATCTTATCTGTAGAGTCTTAAATATCTAGTTATTATTAATTTTCATTTCTTTCCTTCTTAGAGATGTACAGTCTTAGCATATTAATTATAGTTCAATACGATCACAAAATAAACTAAAAATATTAACCTAGCTTGCATCCTTGTTCTTGCAGAGGTCATTTGACTACAGGCAGATAAACAACTCTCACTAATGAAAATAAAAACAACTAAAATAACAGAGCTTTCCAACAGTGAGTGGCACATAATACGTATTCAAATACCTGAAAGATTCTCATGTTCATTTGCCCCAACATACAAATCAAGACCAATGGTAAAAATGTGCAAAAAGGAGTAGAAAACTTGGCTCAATAAAATGAAAAGCTCTGCTATTAGGAAAGGAAGTTTATCACTAAATGATATTAAATGAATTTCTGAATTATTGGATAAGAGATTAATGTAGACATTCCTAGATCTTCATATACATCTTAACACTCTGTAATGAACTTATGCAGTCATATTCCTCTGAACAAGTTACTTAGAGCCCCCAAAGTATCATTAGGAAGTTATATAGTACCTTTGTGAATAATTGAGAGATAAAAAGAACTAATATATCTTAAAATATTATTGCAGTTCATAAATTCTTTTATGTTCCTGTGATCTTTAAAGTCAGTCTAGTTAGTCACAGCAAGATACTTTACATGAAAAAGTCTACTTAATTTTATATTGTACTTAATGACTCAGAGGACATTTTATCCCTTTTATAATAAAGAGAAAAATTGCTTATAGTGGATTAACTAGATACCCATAATGCTATGCAGACATTTATGTATTCTTTAAAAAATAGTAATGCACTTATTATTTAATGTAATTCACAGTAATTCAACTTTGAAATCTTTCTTTCATGTAGTCAATGAGATGTCTTATAGTTATATATCTTAACTGTTCATATTTATCAACATATACTCTTAACTGCTTCCACAATGCCGTAGTGAGTGTGTCCTTATAATAATCTTTTAAAAAGTTTTAAATTCTTTTCCGGTTTATTAAGATACATATGTTCATTGTGTGCTGAATTGTAATTTTGTCTTTGACTAACATATTAAAAATCTAAAACTTTCAGTGGTGCTCACTGGTAGCATACCTATTTAGAACCTCAAATTTCAAAAGCAGTAACGTGAATGACAACAACAAAAACAGCAAAATGAAATGCTTGATCTCTAATTTTTCTGTATCCAAAATAAGGCATGGGGAAGAAAATCACCTGTATTCACATGGTACTAAGTCCTCCCACATTCCGTATAGTTACTGTGACCTGCTTTTTTTTTCAGTAAGGTTATTGATATAAGTGGATGTTAAGGTTTGGGATATACCTCAAGAGGAGGTTTCATGTCCCAGAACAGGGAGCTGGAAACATGCACATGGTTATAAGGAAACAAAGTGAGAACATGTATTAAGAAGGGATACAAGGAGCTGGAGAGATGGCTCAGTGGACAAGAGCACTGTCTACTCTTCCAGAGGTCCTGAGTTCAATTCCCAGTAAATACTTGGTGGTTCACAATTATCTGTAATGGAGTCTGATGCCCTCTACTAATGTTCAGATGTACATGCACACAGAATGTTCATATAAATAAATAAATAAATATTTTTTTTAAAGAAGGGATACACTACAACACAGGGGATGCAAGCCAGGGCTAAGTGAAAGTTTATCAGCTCAACAGTCTCCACAGGGTTGTGGCTTTCATCACTTAAGGGTTGGGTTATTTGTATAGTACAAGCTTTTGGAGTCATTTAGTTGGCATGGACTTTTTCACACATTATTTTACATGTAGCTCTATATACAGCTTCCTGTATGTTGTATTTCAGTAGCATCTTAAATTTCCACATAAGGTTATGAACTTTAATGCGGTAATACATTAGGGTTGACCTTCAGGCACTCCAGAATGCCTCAGCAGTGACTCCAGCACATTCTAATTGGCCTCTGAGTAGGGTTTCTAGGCTTTCTTGTTGACAACTGGCTTTTTGTATCTATTTTTTTCCTTTTTAGTAATCCATTGAATTCAATTACTGTTTCCCATATGTACATGAATGTAGGACAAGCTATCCAATGGAACAAAAAAAACTTAGCAGGATTCACAGTCATGGAAAGAATTAACTCTTCCATTTTCAATAATCTTCAGCTGCAGTAGCTCCCTCCCCCATCCATGTTGGAATGCATACTGTCTATGCCATGTGTACATCTTATGCAGGAAACTGTAGTCGCTGGGAGCTCATGAGTGCTATATAGCCTTTGTCATGTCCAGAAGACACTGTTTCACAGCAATCATTCTGCCACCTCTTCCATGAAGTTCTCTGAGCTTTGAGGAATACTAGTGTGATAGAAATGTCCCATTTTGGGTTAAGTATTCCATAGAAACATTTTCCCTATACTTTGATCAGTTGTGAGCATTTTATTAACCCATATCCATGCATGAAAGAATATTTGCTTATGATTCTTCATAGTTTCCCTAATATGTAAGTATAACATAAGATTTAAAAGGCAGTTCGACACTGTTTGTTTAGCAAAATAATAGCAATAAGTTCTCCTCTAGGATCCAAGAGCTCCACAGCCATGGGTTCATGGCCATATGTAACATACCAGGCATAAATTTCCTCCTTACTAGTAGGCCTTATACAACCGTAAAGTGAATAATTACTACCATAACATTTATGTCACTATTATACCATGGGTATCTATTACCAGGTTGGTCATTATTGTAGCTTTTAGAGTTTACAGATGGATAAGATTGTTGCTGACTATTTCGTCCCATCCTGCATAGCAGCTTCAGGCACTATATTAGCTACTCAGAAGTGAAGATGTTCCCAGGTGAATTCTATTTGATTTCTCTGTGTTCTGTGATCCAAGCATGTGGTATATTCAGAATTATGATCTTGTTGTCAAAGTCTAGTGGGTAATCAAGCAAAATGACAGAAATCTGTAGTTTTTGAGTGGTCTCTGTGACCCCCATTATACAAGCAACACGAAGAGAGGTATCAGTATAATATACCTGGCACTGGGCTTTTTGTTTGATAACCAACGGCTTCTTATAGAGGACATGATCCTCAATCACTGTAGGGTAACTTTGATTCTTTGTTTTCAGTATTTTTCTTGGAAGCTTGAAAATAGGTATCTATATGAATTTTCAATATCCTTATTGTTAGTTGCTCTTATATCCATCTCTCCATTTAGCTTTCTTCCCAGTATTTCCCGTTTTCCTTTCATGCTACTGTTTTCTGATGTCTCCAGCCCTTAAGATTCTCAATCCTCAAAGCACCTTTCTAGGTTCCTGGCCCATATAGATATGTAAAATTAATACAGAAATATAAAGATTTGAAGCAAGGATCAAAATATAAGGGATAAACTACAGCATTTATCCTTCTGGGTTTGAATTGCCTTATTCAGTACAATTCTTCCCAGTTCCATGCATTTACCTGCATATTTCATTTTTATAGCTAAATAAAATTCCATTGCATATGTACAAGATTTTCATTATCCTTTCTTCAGTTAATGAAAATCTAGGCTATTCCCACTTCCTAGCTATTATGAATAGAACAGCAGTGAACACTGATGTGCCAGTATCTCAACAGTAGGCTACAGAGTTGCTTGAATATATATCTAGGAGGGGTAGAACTCAATCATGTGGTAAAATATTTCCAAATTTCTGAGGAACCTCTACACTAGAAAAACAGTAGTTATTCACAAGAAATGAATAAATATGCCACAATATCAATGCCAGAAATTATCATCTTTCTATTTTCTTTTTGAAACTCATTGTAGTGAGATAAAATCTCAAAGTACTTTTAATTTGCATTTTCCTAGTGACTAAGGATTTTTAACATTTAAAAAATATTTCTTAGATATTTATATTTTTCTTTTGAGAGCTGTCTCTTTAGGTCTATGCTATTTTCATTACTATCACTCTGTAGTGTAACTTAAAATCATTTATAGGCATTCCTCTTGTATTATATATTGTTCTCAAGGCTGTTTTGACTATCCAAGGTCTTTTGTACTTCTATATGAACTTGAGATGCTTTTTTCCCCTATTTCTGTGTAGAACGTCATAGGGGTTTTCTTTGGGATTGGGTGAGTTCTATAAATTTCTTTGTATAGGATACTTGTTTTTACAATACTAATTCTACCATTCCATGAGCATAGAAAGCTTTTATATATTAATTTTGAATCTTGCCAATTTGTTGAAAATGCTGACCAATTCTAGTAGTTTTCTGGTGGAGTCTTCCTTGTCTCTATATCGGTAAAATGGGATATTGACCTCTTCTGGTTTATATTCCTTTTATTTCCTTGTCATAACTTGTTGGAAGGAATTTGAGAACTATATTGGACATGAGTAGAAAAAGTACAAAGTCATATCGTATTCCTGGTTTCATGGGAGTGCTTCAATTTTTTCTCCAGTTGAGACGATGCTGACAATGGGTTTGCCATATGCATCCTTTACTGTATTGCCACATGGGGTCCCAGAGCTAAGGTTGGAAGCTGACACAAGCCCACATCCTTAACTCAGGCATTATCTTCATTTGCAAATAAAAATTTGTTTCTTCCTACAGAATCTCAATCAGATACAAACTATTCTTAAAGGCAGGCCCTACGTCCAGCAGTAGATGGCCAACACAAAACAAAGTCAGTGGAATGTCTGGAGGTTGTCTCATAATATTTAGTTTGGGTTTTTGTGGGGTAGGGGTGACCTGTGTGTGCAAACTTGTGTGTCTCTGCATCTATATGAGTTGCTTGTGTTTTTTCCTTTGATTCTTTTGCTTCTGATTATTTTTTACCATCTGATTTGTGTTTTTAATCATATTTTATTTTGCTATTATTCACTAGATGCCTATTTGTTTTGTAAGTATAGACAAAAAGGATATGGATTTGGATAGGAAGGGAGATGAGAAGGATTTTCAAGGAGTTGGGGTAGGAGAAATAGAAACAAATATACTGCATGAAAAAAAAATCTATTTCCAATAAAAGAAAAATAGAAAAAGATAAAAAGTACATTTTCTCTTCAGAACTTGGGTAGAAAACACATTGAAGACATTTAATGTTATTTAAGCACTTATTTGCCTTCTTATAATGACCCCTTCAGAAAGTAATAATTTCCCCTCTATAGAGCATTTATAGACTTTCTATTTTAGTAAGACGTACAACATGATAATTTGAATATGTACTATTTAAATATTATGAATTTCAAGTATTTAATTTTGAATTTATAATATATTCAAAATACAAGTAGATAAGTAATGGAAAATAAATATTGCCCACACTATCTTATTTCTCCTGGTGGAAGTAAAGCCCCAATTTTCAGTTCCTCAAGATCTTGTAATCTGTGAATACATAAATTTCACCAGTGGGTGGCACATATCAACCACAGAAAGCAGTTTTTGTTTTCTATGCAATTAGATTTAGATTTTAAAGATGACAAACTATTTTTACTAAACTCTGTATCAAAGTGATTTTGTTACCAATAGAGAGGAACTTGACTGATAAGAATTATGTAAAATACAAACACTAAAATCTGGTCATGCACCTCTTTGATTTCTTATTGTTTCCTAGTCTTTATCATACCAACTATGTGAGTCTCTATTAGTTCATTATGCATGATTCACTGGGACTTTTGAATACTAAAGAATGAAAGTGAACATCTCTAGGACACTTGAATTCTCTATATAATTCTGATATTATTTTTAGTACTTTTAGTATATTTAGTATTTTTAGCATCTGGAAACTATAAAGAAAGATGAAGCATATAAAAATATAGGACAGTTTTTCCAAGGTATACCAAAATGAAATTTTGAAAACACTTTACCATCTTTTTTTTTTTTTGCCATCTTAAATAGACTATCACATGGTAAATGTAGTAACTATAATTTTCTCAACTTTAACACAATAAGGTAAGAACAATAAAATTTCAACAGAGTCAGAAAATTATGTGACAACATTCCCAAATTTGTTTCATTTAAAAGCATTAAGCATGCAATGCTATAGCAAAGTACTTAACTTTTAGTGTGTATTATTCCTCTAGGAGTTTATGTTTCAGTTGTGCTGTAATCAGTATCTTAACACAAAATATGTCTCCAAAGGTTCCAGCTTTCTAGGCTTGGCCATCTATTTCAATATGCCAATATACTGCAAGAGTATTGGGGAAAAGCCGAGAAAGGAGACTGAATTGCTGTGTGGGGGAGAAAGAATAAATATAGCCTAAATTTACCTTCGGTTACTGATATGAAATTGAAAGTTGAAGTGGAGAAAGAATCATGGCAGTGGACAAACAAATAAACAGTCCTGGTCATGATATGTTCTTGTTCATCATTGTTTCAGCTCTGGTACTACAAAGTTTGCCAAAGAAATTCTTAGAATGTGGTGCAAAGAAGTACTGTAATCATCATTTGAGGGGACAACGTGAGTCTTTTAAGATGGTTACTTCAGCCTCAGGGTGTAGCCTGCCCTCATAGCTAATTTCTTTGCTCTGGATGGTCTGTCCTTAGAGGCTTTGCTGTTCCTGGAATTTAAAATGATTGTTGACTTACAACATCCCTGTTATTTCATCCTCGAAGACCTTTCTCCAATCACAAACTTTAATTACACCATCTGTGCTTCTATGGCTCATATCTTTCTATTGCTTTCCATGTCTTATAAGTTTTTGTTGAAGTTCACAGGAACTTTTTTCTGAAACTATTAAAATGAGTAGCAAGCATTAATCTTGGCAGAGATGGGAGAGGAAGTTAGTATGTCCAGCTTTGCATGCATTCACAGGTTCTGTTTGGTTATTGCCAGCTCCTCTGTCTTCCCACGGTTTGTCTGCTTCTGTATTACCTGCTGAGGGTGAGTCATTTTGCTTTAAGTTGGATACAGTTTGTAGCCCTTTATCAACCTAATTGCTTCTTATTGAAAAGTAGGCGTTTAAAACAATAAAACTATAGTCCCCTTGGAATCACATCCTGCCCTCTTCCATGCTTTTTGTGGCTTCAAGGGTTTCGTTCCCCACTGACATTTATTTGAGGGTCCTTCCTAGTTTAATTCTGTGTGTTCTATATATCCTGAAATATTTGACTGTACTTTCTTCTATTTTTTCCTTTAGTTCTAGTTTATTTCTTAGAAATTGATCTTCAAAAGGGAAAATGAGCACATACCTTTAAGCCCAGTACTTGGAAAACCAACAGGCAAGACCTCTGTGAGCTTGAGGCCAGTCTGGTCTATACAGAGAATTCCTGGACAAGCACGGCTACATAGAGAGACATCGTCTCAAAAATAGAGAGCTGTTATTCAAAGTTGAAAGTTTGGAATTAAATAATTACTGTTCAGAAATTTTTATGAAATTATGTAAGTCAGTTTATCTTTCCCTCTTTTTTGATAACATTTACTTTAGTCTTAGCTTTTAACTCCCAATTGAGTAGAACATCAAGAATAGAGAAAAGGGTCTTGTTGTTCCTGTTGTTTTTTATCTTCTCCAGTTTTTTAGTAATGTGCACCTATTTGATATCCTGTAATATAAAATCATCATGTTAAAAGCATTATTAAATTCCTTTTGTTACTCTCATTCTCCTTCACAAATTTAAGATTTTTTAACCAGCTTCTTCCTTGTTCTAAATAAATCCATAGACTTAGCCAAGTGATGTGTTACTAAATCTAGCTTGTTGCTACTGTTCTCAATAATACCCCCGGGATAGGCGTTTTTCCAAGGAACTGAACTCGGAGTCAAGTCAAATAGCCCGAGGCCCTGGGAATAGAATGCTCAAAGGAAACTGTAAATAATTACCGATGAAATCTTGAACGTGTTCTAGGAATAGGGCCTAACATGACACTTCAAAACAGGTCATGTCCCAATTCACTGGCTCATGTTTTCTTCATGGCTAGTGTGCTCCATTGCTATGGTAAGAAAGGAATGGAATTAGACCCAAGTTTAAACAGTGTTATTCCATTGTTTACACTAATGTTGAGTAGATTGTTTTAGAGTGGATATCTTTTACGTTAGTTTTATGACTTTGGTTGTTTTCTAAAATTCAAGCCTCTTTGTTGTTGTTATGCTTTACAGGTCTACTTCTTATAAATACTTTTTTATCCACTTTTAATTTTCATGACAGTTTTGACATAAAACCCAAAATTGTCTAATAAAAGCAAAATGATTATTTAGTGTAATCGATGACCTCATCTTATTCACTTTCACAATTGACTAAAGAGATATAAACAAGTCATGCCATTTAAATGATAATTCAAACAAGGTTCATACAATTGGTTTCTTTGTGTATTAGTTACTTTTCTTGTTGATCAGCCCAAATCCCTGACAAAAGCATTTTGAGGGAAGATGCTTACAGCTCACTTTCTTCTAATTCAGTCTGAGACCATAACCCATGGGATGGTGCAACACACATTCAGCATTCAGGGTGGCTATTCTATTTTAGATAATCTTTTCCAGAAATGTCCTTTTAGACACACTCCAAGATGTATTTCCTTGTGATTCTAAATCCAATCAATTTAATGGTGAAAATTAATCCACTAAAAAATTGTTTATTTAAAGAAAATACTGATGAGATCAGATGCAGAGACCCACAGCTAAACACTAGGAAAATCCAGGGAAGCCACACAGAAGAGGGAGAGGAAGGATTGTAGGAACCAGTGGGGTCAAGGACATCACAAAAGCATGACCCAAAGAATCAACTGACCAAGAATCAGGTGTGCTCATAGAAGTCAAGCAGACTGTATGGGTCTGACCTAGGTCTTCTTAATAGCACATATGGTTGTATATCTTGATGTTCTTGTGGGGATTAGGAGGGGGTATCTCTGACTATTTTGCCTATGATTGGGACTGTTTTCCTTCTACAGAATTGCCTTGTCTAGCCTTCATATGAGGGTTTGTGCCTAGTCTTATTGTAACTTGCTAGCCAATATTCATTAAATATTCCTAGGAGGCCTGCTCTTTATTTTATTTTTTTACTTTTACATATACATGTATATTATTACACATATATACAGTAAACTACCTATAGCAAGAAGAACCACGACACAACCAATAAATGTTACATTCTAAGTGTTTGGGGTATTTGTATTTGGCAGCCTTGAAGAAAACATCTTTCCTATCTTGGTGTGCCTTGATGTGAATCAATATCTATCTCATCTTATCATTATCAACTTAAAACATCTATCTAGACCTAAAAACAACCCTTAACCCCTAAACAACTAGGCTTCATTGTAAAACTAAGGTACCTGGTCTTCAACTCCATCAGAAACTTGAGAAGGAAAAAAATTGATTACCTGAGTATATAGGGAGTGCAGGTTAGTATCTTCCCAAATGAGAAGATGACAGAGACAGTTTGCTGTCTGAATAGTCACCCAAAACTCTCTATAAGGCATCTTCTTCAGCCTTCTGGCCCAATGTATCTGACAGACATATTTGTGAGGCAGGAACTATTGAGGACTTGCTTACCCTGTTTTGGAAAAGTTTAGCCATCAACTCTGCCTGCATCCAAGCTTGCCCTTTTTCAGGCAGAATTCTGTCTGTGGTAGAAATGAAGACATTTTTCCCAGTGGCTTGTTTGCCACATTTGAAGCCATCTCCACAAGGAGGTTCTTAGATGTTCTCCTCATCCTCTTTGAGGTAGGCTGTGTGTTGCCAGGAGTTAACCTGTCTCATTGTCAGTGAATCTTTAAAATAATAAAAACATTTTAGATAAGGTCTCAAAAACCTCAGAGACATACAGAATATGGCATTTTTAAAAGGAGAAACCAAGGAGTGGTCGATCTGGAGAAGAGCGGAAGTGGAAGGTGGAACTGGGAGGAGTGGAGGGAGGTAAAACTGAAATTGGGAGGTAATATTTGAGAGATGAATAAAAGAAAAAATATTTTTTCATTAACATATATTAAAACATATATTTTATATTTTATATATGTACATTATAAAGTTTAATCATATACAAACCTCCATATCTATTACACTCTTCTGTTGCTCTCCCACTCTTGTCAATCATTTCTTCTTCACAGCTAGCCTTGTGACCTCATTGGGCGTGTTTATAGCTTTAAGAAAACACCATGACCAAAACTCCTTGGGGAGGAAAGGGATTATTTTGTTTACATTTCCAGAGACTATTCTATCACTGAGGAAATTCTCAAGCAGGCCAGGAACATGGAGGTAGGAACTGAAACAGAACCCATGGAGCCCATACTGTTTACCAACTTGTTTCTTTTTGCTTACTCAGCCTGCCTACTTACAGCACATCAGACTACCAGTAAAGGGATGACACAGTGAGCTGAGTCTCCCACACTAATTATCAATCAAAAATGCACCACAAGCTCACCCTCATATCATTCTGGAAGGCTCATTTGCTCAGTTGAGTTTGCCTCTCTGAAAATGGCTCTATATCGTGTCAATTTGACACAAACAAGTCAGAATAGTTGACCCCTGGTGAGCTTGACACAGGAATACATCACTGTAAAACCTTAACTTTTTCTTCTTTGTTCACCCATAAGATCTCATAGTAATAATAGTATTGCAATATAAAGTATTCCAACCATTTTTTCTTTTTTATATACTTTTGTTGAATGTCTACGATTTACATGTCAAATACCAAAATCCCTCTCCTCCCCCCAGTAAAATGAAACAAACAGACAAATAAAAAGTCTTGTCACAGAAGCTGTAGTGTAAGTGTAACCTTTTGTCCACATATGTTTACTTTCAACTGTTCATTGCTATGAGTCCTGGGTCTGGTTGGAGGCCTACACTATCATTGCTGTATCCTCATTAGGACTGCTGTTGGATATCCCGTAGTTGCTGGGTGTCAAGGAGATTCTTAATCTTTGAATCTATAGATCCGGCCCCTTCATGTGTTCTAGCAGGTCATATATACATGGGATAGATGTTGGGGTGAGGTTCACTCAGAGCCCTGGATCAGGGCCCAGTCTCTTGTCCTCAGGGTAGGGCCTGCTCTCCCGCTCCAGTGTCATCATGGCAGGGCCAGTTCCCAACCATTTTAAAAGTTTTACTTCATTTTATTTAAAATTTTATTCATACAATATATTTTGATCACATTCTTTCTCTTCACCCAACTGCCTTTCCCACCCAACTTCACATTCTCTCTTTGTCCAAAATATGAAAAAACTGAAAATCTGCACAAGTGTATTCCAACTTTTAAAAGTCCCACAGTCTGTACAAATTCAAGCACTTTAAAAGTTCAGAATTTTTAAAACATCAAATGACTCTTTGAAAATTCAAAGTCTCTCAACTGTAGACACATATAAAAAAGCTTATTTTTAAAGGTTAAATACCTTATAACTCCAATGAGGAAGACCCAGATCACAATCCCTGTCTGAACAAAGCTTCCACAGGGTAACTAATTCAATGTACAATGTCTGGGATTCATGCATGATCTTCTGGGCCGCCAAAGGGCTTGGACACTTACGCTCTATGGCCTTGCCATTCACAGCATGTGCACTTTGTCTCCTAGATTCTGGCAAGATCTACTCCAATTCCAAAGCTGCTGCTGTCCATGGCAGTCATCCCATAGTACTGTCATCTCCAAAATGTTCTCATCTCCACTTCATCTGGGATACAGGTTCACCAATAGCCTCTCTTGGTTACTTTTCAGGGACTCTAGCCATGACATTCAGTGCCAAGACTCAGATCATCTCCATGACCCCTTTATGCCATTTAAGCAGGCAACAGAGTACATGGCATAGACAGTACCTGCTGAACTTACTAGGGGACCCACATGAAGATCAAATTGGCCATTGGTTGCATATGTGTAGGAGGGCCTAGGTCCAGTCCATGCATGCTCTTCATTTTGTGATTCTGTCTCTATAAGCCCCCATGACTATGTATCAGTTGACTGTGTTAATCTTGTGTTTTTCTCTGCCTCATATATATCTTGGCATAAAAGAAAGTAATTATATGTATTCTTTTCCTGATTCATATAGGTCTTTGCTATTATCTTCATATTTTATGAGGTTTATCTCTGCCATTTGGAAATCAGATCTACCTAGATAAAGCCTCTTACTACATAATAGATAAGGACTGACTCTGTGGGAGGGAGTGCTCTCTCATTGGGTACACAAAACTTGCCATTCTACATCAGCAATGGGATGCTTCAATCTATAGGCTTTACTCATTTCCCATATTGATACGCTTTACTACTTCTTTTCCAGGCCCTTTCATAAACAAAAGCCAGTGAGAAGATATGTTTTTCCAAATGATGGTATAGATTGTTAAATTCCTCTTTGTAAATGATTGTCCTAACTCATAGATTAAACACTGTCTCAAGGTTTCCAATATAGACAATGTTTGGTAAAAGATCAAGTATCTCCTGGGTGCAACAATAATTCTTAGTTCTCAGTTTGAACCTTTGAAGTAAAAATGAATGCCTAGACATGTATCTAGTTCGTTATACTAAAAATAGTATAAGGAAAACTAGAAGCACAGAGAGCTTGTTACCTTGGAAGACTGTAACTCATATCTTAAGTATTTAACTTATTCATATATATTGTTTCCACGTGTCCTCAAACAATGCTATAATTAGGCAACCCAGTAGCTTTTCTTGAGATTTCAGTGCACAAAAACAAATCACAAATTTACAGATTGTTTTCAGAAGAGAAACTACTAAAATAATTGATCTCTCTCCCTTTACTACAACTATTAGAACCATAGTGCCTCTCGTGCTGTCTGTCAGAATAGAAGCAAAGTAAGGCAGACAGTGTTACTGTTTTTTATGTGATAGCTCTAATCCAGTTGCTTATTCAAAGTAAACAAAACCAAACAAGTGAAAAGCCTTTTAAACTCAAACAGGATAACTTCTTTACATGGACAAAAGAGTTCATTTAGACTCACGTTGCTACTTCTCTGAAAGTCTAGCTTACAATGAACACTAGTGACTATTTTGTTAATAGTTCTTTTATAATAGCATACAAAATGATGGGTCTCATTTTAGTATTTTTATACAAACATTGTTTATGTTCATTCTCCTTTTCCATTTCCTTCCCTTGCTCCGTGCTCACATAGGTCCTCTTTTTCTCTCAGTACCCCTTTTTCTGCTTTCATGTCATATATGTTTATTCTATTATTGTCTTCCAAAATCCAAAAAATAAAATAAAAAACTCCAAAACCCTTCCCCAATTCCCTTCCCCCTACTCTTTTGGTACCTTTTTAGTAAGTATTATTTATTTTTCAAAAATCAGCAGTATCAAAGATTAAAAAGCATCTTTGTACTTTGATTACAAAGTCTTTGCAGCTCAGAGCTGCAAGCGGTTTCCAATGTGGTGTATCAAAAGGTTTTTAGACAAATTGGAAACAATGCAAATAGGAAAACACTTACTTTATAAGGTTATTTAGCATTGATTTTAGTTTTCTGAAATGTAGTATGCTAGTTGATTGAGGGAAACACTACTGACCAAGTATATTGGCCTGTGTGTGTGTTTGTGTGTGTGTGTGTGTGTGTGTGTGATGTGTGCAATTGTTTTTTAATCTAAAAGTATAGTAATGAATTACCAAGGCAAAGGTAACTCAAAATGAGAGCTCAGATATATTATTTCAAGACTGAAGCAGTTATTGCATTATAGAAATTTGCTGAACAACTAAAGTTGAAAGACTATAAAGACGAATTTAACAGAGAAGCACACTTCTTTAAGCTAGCACCTAAGGGACTATAGCATAAGTACAAGGAGGAACCAGAAATGAACATGAACCACAGCCCTACACTTAAGAGCTGACAGGAAAGGTTTTATCACAATGAAGGGTGCAGCTAGGACATATAGAGTCATATCACCTGGGTAATCTAAAATACTCAGGGTCAAAAGGCACCTGTTTTCTCCAAATGTTAACTATTTTTAAATTATAAGGGTGAACTGCATCCAATTAATCTAATGCCAAAGGCTTTAGCTGTTTTATATTCTACCAAAAGTCTTAAATTTGGTCTGGAGAAAGGGAAAGGAATTAGTTTGAACTGTTTTAGGTTATACTTATTTAATGTTGTATGATATACTTTGATCATATTCTTTCACCTCACCCAAGTTCTTCCAGATCCTACCCACTTGCCTACCTAATGAACTTCGTGTTCTCTCTATATCAAATGAAAACATGATACAACATTTATTTGGTCACTGAAGTTGAGTTTTGACAATTTCAGATGATTTACCAGAACAATAGTAACAGTTTTGAGCCCAGTTGTCCTGAAGTAACGTTTATTTATTTTTTTATTTATTATAATTTATTCACTCTACATCCTGATTGTTATCCCCTCACTCATAGCTTGTATCTTCCCATTCCACCCTCCCTTCCTTTTCTGCCTATTCCCCTCCCCTAGGCCTCTGACAGAAAGGGCCCTCCTCCCTCACTGTCTGACCACATCCTATATGGTCTCATCAGGATAGCCTACATCCTCTTCCTCTGTGTGCCCATAGAGCCTCCTTGCCAAGGAGAAGTAATCAGATCTAGGGCACCAGAGTTCATGGTCCCTGCTCACCCCCACCCCCAACATGGAGAATGAGCTGTCCATTGGCTACATCTGATTAAGGAATCTAGGTTCTCTGCATGCATTGGTCTTGACTGGTGCAATAGTTTCTGCAGACCCCCTTGGGTCCAGATCTACAGGCCTTGATGGTCTCCTTGTGGGGCTCCTGACCCCTCCAGGTCCTTCAATCCCTCCACTCTTCCAAGCAACTCTCAGCACTCTGTCTGCCCAGAGTCTGGCTGCAAGTCTCAGCTTCTGTCCCAATCCTCTGCTAAATGGAGTCTCTCAGAGGACATCTACACTTATAAATGAGTATATACAATGAGTGCCTTTCTGGGTCTGGGTTACCTCACTCGGGATGATCATTTCTAGTTCCATCCATTTGCCTGAAAATTTCCTGTTGCTGTCATAAAACAAAAGCAACCTGAGGATAAAAAAAAAAAAAGCTTATTTGAGCTTGCATGTGTCTGTGGCTGTGTACCATTGAGAGAAGTTAAGTTAGAAAGCTGGAGGCAGAAACTGAATTAGAGCCCATGGAGGAATGACGATTAATGGCTTGCTCTCCATGGCTTGCTAAGTTTGTTTCCTTATAGCAGCCAGGGCCACCAGTCCAGAGGTGTCACTGCCTACAGCGTGCTGGCCCTCCCATGCTAATCAACAACCAAGAAAATGCACCATAGTCTTGCCCACAAGGTGCCTCACATTTGACCACGTCCCCTGGATGGGGAGACCTGGTGGCACTCAGAGGAAGGACAGCAGGTTACCAAGAAGAGACTTGATACCCTATGAGCATATACAGGGGGAGGTAATCCCCCTCAGTCACAGTCATAGGGAAGGGGAATAAGGGGAAAATGGGAGGGAGGGAAGAATGGGAGGATACAAGGGATGGGATAACCATTGAGATGTAACAAGAATAAATTAATAAAGGAGAAAAAAAGAAAAAAAAGAAAGAAAATCTGGTAGAGGCATTTTCTCAATTGAAGTTCTCGTCTACCAAATGACTCTGGGTGTCGACATAAAACCACCCAGAACCATATGTTTTTTGTCAATTTAATACACAAACACATATCACAGTTAAACCATAACTTATGTTGTTGTCCCCTGGAAGTCATGCTCATATCAAAATAAAACATTGCAATTTTTAAAAGTCCCACAGTCTTTTAAAAGTTAAACATTTTAAAAGTTCAGTCTCTTAAACATTCAAAGTTCAAGTCTCCTTAAAATTCCAAAGTCTCTTAATTCATGGATCCTGTAAAAATCAAAACTATATACTTTTTAAAACGCTTACAGGAGCCAGTACTCCCAGGTGGTCTCCCACACAAGTTCTAACCAGGACCTACCCTAAATCCAAATATAAAAAATTCTATCTTGTATCAAATGAACTTAAAACTAGCCAACAAAGTAACAGCCTACTTCATTCACTGTGGTTTTCTTATCTATCTGACAAAAATATTTTCTTTGTTGTTTTTTTTTCATTTAAATGTCTAATTACTTTCTCATCTAACTTTTCATTTTCAAAGTGAAACAAAAAACATTAACTGCAAGGAGCATAAATGATCATACAATTACATCTACAATTATATAGAGTTATTTATCTGCTAGGAATGAAAATTAATTTTTTTCTAATATTTGTGATTGTTAGATTCCATCTTAGATACAAAAGATCAAATTATATACATTTCTTTATCCACTAGGAATGAAAATTAAATTTTTCTAATATTTGTGATTATTAGG
Organism: Acomys minous; assembly: GCF_964271855.1. Classification (NCBI taxonomy): domain Eukaryota; kingdom Metazoa; phylum Chordata; class Mammalia; order Rodentia; family Muridae; genus Acomys; species Acomys minous. The sequence goes on along the minus strand of NC_140488.1, from coordinate 38,897,020 downwards.
TTCCATCTTAGATACAAAAGATCAAATTAAATTCATCTACAAAGTTATGATGTTCTACTTGTAGGCTTCTAGGACCCTCTGGATCCTTCTACTTTGCCATTCTCCCATGATTCTCTCATCTATAGTCCCACTAGAATGTCCTCCCCTCTGTCTCAGTTTCCTGGTAAGTGAAGGCTTTCGTGGGACATGCCCCTTGGGCTAATATGCAGATATAAGTGAGTATATACCATTTGAGTCTTTCTGCTTCTGGGTGAACTCACTCATTATGATCATTTCTAGCTCAATCCATTTATCCACAGGGGTCCCGCTCAAACTAAGGCACCAGCCAAGGACAATACAGGTGGTAAACCTTAAACCCCTACCCAGATCTAGCCAATGGACAGAACACTCCCCACAGTAAAGTGGAGAGTGGGATATTACTTTCTCACATACTCTGGTGCCTCACCTTTGACCATGTCCCCTGGAGGGGGAGACCTGGTGGCACTCAGAGGAAGGACAGCAGGTTACCAAGAAGAGACTTGATACCCTATGAGCATATACAGGGGGAGGTAATCCCCCTCAGGAACAGTCATAGGGGAGGGGAATAAGGGGAAAATGGGAGGGAGGGAAGAATGGGAGGATACAAGGGATGGGATAACCATTGAGATGTAACAAGAATAAATTAATAAAGGAGAAAAAAATAATTTTAAAAAAAGTTCTGATGTTCATTCTATTTTGATATCAATGGTGTGTACTATTTTCTCACTTATTTATTTTAAAATTCACTTTTTTCACTTTACATCCCTATCTAAGACCTCGCCCTCCTCTCCTCTCCACCCTCTTTCCCTCCTCCCTCATAAAAGGGAAATCTAACCCCTCTACCAACCCATCCTGGCTACATATGTAGCTGGTGGGCAACTTGGTCTCATGAGGTTCCTCTAGCAATTAAAGCAGGGACTGTCTCTGACATAGGCTCTATTGCCTTTTTTTTTTTTATCACTTTGCCCCAGATGGAGCTGTCTTATAGGACCTCAGTGGAAGAAAATACTCTTAGTCCTGATGCAACTTGATGTACTACATGTGCTCTTTGGTTGGTAGTTCAGTCTCTCTCCCTCCCTCTCTCTCTCTCCCTCCCTCCCTCTCTCTCTCTCTCTCTCTCTCTCTCTCTCTCTCTCTCTCTCTCTCTCTCTCTCTCTCTCTCTGCTCCCATGGTCCTCATTTAGTTAACTGTTAGTTTTCTTATGAAATTCTTGTCCAGTCTGGATCCCTTTACCCTTCCCGCAACTCTTTTACAAGACCTCCCAAGCTCCACCTAATGTTTGGCTGTGGGTCTCCACATCTGTAACATTTCCTTTTTTTTTTCCTTTGTCCATATGCATATGGACTTTATTTATTGATAATAAACTACATACAGTAAGAATAGTTATGAAACAATCAGGAAAAGCTATATGTAAAAGTTACATTCAAAATGTTTAGCTCATTTTGTATTTGGCAACCTTAAAGAAAATATCTTATCTAGGTTAGTCTAAAGTTTGTATCTAAATCTTTCTTTGCCATATCTTGTATTTATCAACTTAAAAACTTCTTTCTAGACATTAAAACATGGGTTGATGAGCATCATAAAATTTCCTTTTGGAGATAGCTTCATTAATGGCAAGCTAGCTATTGAGAAAAAGATGCCCTAGCTCACTCTACAGACAATGTGCTGTACAAAATGGACAAGACTTGAATGTAGGCTGAGTTGACTGCCAAGCTTTGCCATGGCAGAGCAAGCAAGTCCTTCATATTTCCTGCTTCACAATTATGTCTGCCAGATATATTGGGTCAGAAGGCTGAAGATGATGATCCAACATTGTATAGAGAGAATGGGTGACTGACCAGGCAGCAAACTGTCTTTGTCATCTCTTAGTTCTGTACTATATTCTGTTTCAAATGTAGAGTGTTTGTAAAGAAATAAAAATTCCATGATAAATTTGAAATCCCAAAATGATGCCACTGTGTGTGTGCGTATGTGTGTATACACATATATGCCATTATTTTTATGTAACTGTTGCCTTATCACATGAGATTTATGATTCATGTTGTCATGGTTACTGTTCTATTTCTGTGAACAGATACCACAACCATAAAAAATATTATAAAAAAGAAAGTATTTGACTGGACAATCTCACAATTTCGGAGGTTTAGTCCAGTATCATCATGATGAGGAGCATGGCACAGAGCTTGGTGTCACAGGAGCAGACATGGTGCTGTAGATGTAGCTGAGAGATGTACATTTGGATACACAGGTGGTTGGAGGAGAGTGACAGTGGCTTTCCATGGGCTTTTGAAAACTCAAAACCCACCCCTGGTGACATACTTCCTCCAACCAGGCCATACATAATCCAAAAAGTCCACGCTTCCTAATCCTCACACAGTGCCATTGCCTGATAACTAGGCATTCAAATATATGATCTTGTACTGGCCATTCCATATCACAAAGCAAAAAAGGCATTCAGTCCAAATTTAGAAGTCCTCAGAATCTATCTCCTTGTCAACACTATTTAAAAGCTAAAACTATTTTCTAAGACTCAAGACAATCTCTTAACTGCAACCCTCTGTGAAGACAAAGTAAAAAAGTAGATGCCATACTTCCAACATACAGTGGCACAGAATAGTCAGGGCCATTCCAAAAGGGAGGGAAGGTCGGACAGTGAGGAAAAAAATAACCAAAGCAAGACCAAAAACCTACAAGACAAACTCCAAGTTCTGCATCTCCTGCAAATGTCTGATGTCAAATCACTCTTCCAACCTCCAATTCTTTTCAGCTTTGTTAACTGCAACACACTTCTTTTTTGTGGGCTGGTTCCACTCCCTGTTAGCATATTTTGGGGGCAAATATCCCAGGAATCTGGCATCCTCAACATTTTGGGGACTTCAAGGCACTCCAGGTTTTACCTTCACAACTTCACACAATGGCCTCTCTATGTCTCCATGCAGGGGCACCTCTGACTTCTGCAGCTTACCTTAGCCATGGAGAAAGATTCCATAACCTCTTTCTTCTACACTCAACTCTAAAGCCAAGTCCTGCTACTTGCTGGGGCCCACTTATTTGATGACATCTTCACAAGCTTTCCGGTTTTGATTGTTTCCTTCACTGCTTAAGCTTTTCTTTCATTTCTTTTTTTTTTAAACAAGGTTTGAGCTTAGTTGGGTAAGGCCATGTCCTGATTTCACAGCTCTCTTTATTCTATTTAGCATCAGAATTTCCTTAAATTTTTATCACCTTAAGCACAAGTCTTAGCTCCATTACACTTCCTGGTCCTCCATTTCTCCTCAAACTGTACATTTTGCATTTTCTTTGCTTAGTATGTACCTTTTCATTATAGATGTGCATAAGAGTGAACACTTATAACCTCATGACAGAGTCACTACTAGACTGTCCTGAAATCTCCTGTCAAAGCCATTCATCTAAAAATTCTTCAATTTAGCTTCAAACAGATTTTTCACACAAGGACAAAAGCAGCCACATTCTTTTCCAAATTATCACACAACTGGACTCTCGGACACTTAGTAAAATCTTTTTCCTCTGAGAGTTCTTGTTCTAGGCCGCCACAGTTCAAACACCCTCAGTACTCTCTTGCATGCTCTAATAATATAAACCATTTAGCTCACCTTAAATTTTTCAACTGCTTTCTTAATCTAAAGTCCTAAATTATACTTTTGGCCAGCAAGCAGTATGGCCAGGCCTATAATATCAATATCTACTCCCTGGTACCAACCTTTCTTTGTTACTGTCTTATAGCTGTGAAAAGACACCATGACTATGACAACTTTTATAAAAGAGTGCATTTGTGCTTGCTTACACTTTCAGAGGCTTAGTTCATTATCATCATGGTGGAGAGTGTGGCAGCATACAAGCAGACATGGTGCTGGAGAAGTAGCTGACAGCTCTACAATCTGGATCCATAGTCAACAGAATGACAAAGTGACAATGGTCCTGGCTTGGGTTTTTGAAAATTCAAAGTCCACCCACAATGACAAACATCCTCAAAGAAGGCCATACCTACTTCAATAAGGCCACACCTCTCAATCTGTGTCAAGTAGTGCCACTTCCTGATGATTAAGCATTCAAATATATGGGCTCATGAGGGCCATTTTTTTATTTAAACCACCATATATACCTTACCAAGTTATAAGGAACTGAGTATCTCTGAGTTTTTTATTAAATGAAAACATAGCCCTTATAAAATGTTGAGTCAGATTCTGCCTATGCTTCAATTTTGTATGAAAATTAAAGCCTTTAAAGTTATCCTTAGTTGATTACCTGCTGGTTTCTTTTTTCTCTGACTCTTTGTGTTTGATTTGCTTATCCTTTTATAAATTAAAATATTTTCTCAACATATATAAAAGTATAAAGTACTGTGAAAATGTGATGTATACACACACACATATATAATCACATAACATTGACTTTGGGGTGAGGCAATGAAATGGCTGAGCATAGAAAGGGACTTTCAGTACAAGGTTGAGAACTCAAGATCAATCCCTGGACTCCATATAGAGGCAAAAGGAGAAAAGCAAGTCTTCAAAATTGTCTTTTGACATCTACGTGTCTCCTGTGGCATAGACACTCACGTATATTCCAGGTATACACGGACAATATTAAATAAACTTTACCTTTTGCAATTTATAACTTTTAAACATTTTATAGGGCTTATATTTATTGGTTTGGACATGTTCCCAGATGTAGAACACTTGGCTAACATAGGCAAGGTCCTGATTTTTATCACCACCACCATACACACAGAAAGATGTACACGTATGTATTTTTCTCTAGTGCTCAATATACATACATGGTGTGGAGGTTATGAGGAAACTATGAGTGAAAGAATTTTAATATTTCATAAAGCAGAAATATGCCAAAATGGGTAAGTATCCTCATGTCATTCAGGAAACCTCTAGTATTTTGGTTAGATAAAGCATATTGTCTACCCTATTTGCTGTCTGCATCCTGGTGGATTCTGTGGGATCCCATCTTCAGTCTTAGGACTGCTCACATGGCTGTATATTGCAACCCCAGCCCTACACTTCCTCCCCTCCTAGTAGCTCTACTTATGCTACTTCTGCAATACTATGTCCTCACCTCACGTATCCTATACAAAAGTCTTGTGTCACCAAATCTTAGAAACTTAAACCCACATTTAATGAGCTGGTTGTGCAGCTCTGTTTATTCTACTTCTGACAATAGTCTGTTCTTCATTTATGTTAAACTTTAACTATCTACATATTTCATATTAATATTTGTACACTTTTTTCAAGAAACCCAGGTATAAGTATCCAATCCTACTGTCTTTTATAGTCTAATCACAGAAAGACCCAGTACCATCCAAAGAGGTTCACAATTAATCCAAATAGGACTCATTTTTAGTTCTCCCAAATCTTTACTCCTTTTTTCTATTCTTTTCTTCATCTTTTTTTTTCTTCTTCCATCTCCAACTTCTCCTTTTTCTCTCTAATATCTTGTCTCCTGCTACCCAGGCTAAGGTGAAACTCATTAGGTAAATGAGGCTGGCATTTAACTCTTGATTCACCTGCCTCTTATCTTCAAAGTGCTGTGATGACCATTCTTGCCTTCAAAGCTTTACACTTTCTAGCCATTATATTTGCTTAACAATTACCTTTAAGTGAAGATACTTCCTATCATATGGATATGTTAAATGGTATAAATATTCATAGCCACTAACAATTAAATCTTTCAAGACAGCTAAAGGAAAACACTGTTAGAGTGAAGTGTTTTACAAAACCATAAAGACGGACACACACACATGACTCACAGAATCTGTGGGAGCATGTGCAGGGCTTGCACAGATCCAATCCAAATGGGATTCCAGCACTGTGAGGAGGTAGTGGACACAAGCTCACATCTCTAACCAAGAAGCTATCTCCAATTGAAAACTGCTCACAAAGAAAAAGTTAGGTTTCTACACTGGAGTCGCGCTTGGTATGCAAACCACTCTTAAGAGAAGGACCTATGCCAAGCAGTAGGTGCCAATATCAGGAAATCAATGGTATTTTTTGAGATGTGTTTTGTCTCATATTGTTTTGTTTGAACTTTCAAAAAAACCTTACTAGTGGTGTGCTTGTATATTATGGTTTCCTATTTTGTGTTTTTGTGGAGTTTGTTTGTTTGTGTATATATGTCACTGAGCAAATGCATTTCTCATGTGTTTTTCTTTGTTTTTTGTTTGTTTGTTTGTTTGTTTTTGTTTTATACCAGTTTGTCTATTTGCTTGTTTTCTTTTTTTAAGTTTTAATTTTATTAATTTATTCAGATTACAACTAAATTGTTATCCTATCACTTGTATCCTCCCATTTCTCCCTCCCTCCCACTTTCACCCTATTCCCCTCACCTAGGTGTATGACTGAGGGGGACCTCCTCCCCCACTATATGGTTATAGGCTATCAAGTCTCATCTTTGTAGCCTGCTTATTCTTTCTTTGAGTGCCATCAGGCCTCCCCACCAAGGGGAGGTGGTCAAATATGGGGCACCAGAGTTCATGTCAGAGTCAGTCCCTGATCTCCACAAAACTGTGGAGAATGTCCTGTCCATTTGGGTAGATCAGAGCAGGGGTTCGATGTTTACTACTTGTATTGTCCTTGGTTAGTGCAATAGCTTGAGCAGAGGCTCCTGGGCCCTGATCCACCCATCAGGATGTTCTTCTTGTAGGTTTCTAGGACACTCTGGGTCCTTCTATTTCCCCATCTCCTATATTTCTCTTACCTAGAGTCTCAGTAGGATGTCCTCATATCTATCCCAATCTCTTGGTAAGTGAAGACTTTCATGGGACATGCCTTTTGGGCTAGTGCCCAATTATGAATATATACCATGTGACTCTTTCTGCTTCTGGATTAACTCACTCATTATGATCATTTCTAGTTCAATCCATTTGTCAACAAATTCTGGGATTTCCTTGTTTTTAATACCTGAGTAGTATTCCATAGTGTAAATGTACCACAGTTTCTTTATCCATTCTTCAACTGAGGGACATTTAGGATGTTTCCATGTTCTGGCTATTATGAACAAGGCTGCTATGAACATGGTTGAGCATATGTCTTGGTTGTGTGGTGGAACATTTTCTGGGTATATCCCAAGGAGTGGAATAGCTAGGTCTTGAGGAAGCCCTATTCCCAGTTTTCTGAGAAAGCACCAAATAGATTTCCAAAGTGGTTGTACAAGTTTGAATTCCCACCAGCAATAAAAGAGTGTTCCTCTTTCTCTACATCCTCGCCAGCATGTGGTGTCGCTTGAATTTTTGACCTTAGCCATTCTGATGGGTGTAAGATGGAATCTCAGAATCATTTTGATTTGCATTTCTCTGATGACTTTGAGCATTTCTTTAAGTGTTTCTCAGCCATTTGATATTCCTCTGTTGAGAATTCTCTGTTTAGTTCTGAGCCCCATTTCTCAGTTGGGTTATTTGGTTTGGTGGTGTTTAATTTCTTGAAAGAAGATCTTTATATATTTTGGATATTAGACCTTTGTCAGATGTAGGGTTGGTGAAGATCTTCTCCCAGTCTGTAGGCTGTCACTTTGTTCTGTTGACAGTGTCTCCTGCCTTACAAAAGCTTCTCAGCCTCATGAGGTCCCATTTATTAATTGTTGAGCTTATGGTCTGGGCTGTTGGTGTTCTATTCAGGAAGTTGTCTCCTGTGCCAATGTGTTCCAGGCTCTTCCCCACTTTTTCTTCTAAACGATTTAGTGTCTCTAGTTTTATGTTGAAGTCTTTAATCCACTTGGACTTGAGTTTTGTGCGTGGTAACAAATATGGGTCCAATTGCATTTTCTACATGTAGACATCCAGTTAGACCAGCACCATTTGTAGAAGAAGCTATCCTTTTTCCATTGACTAGATTTGGCTTCTTTGTCAAAAATCAAGTAACTATATGTATGTGGATTCATTTCTTGGCCTTCAACTCAATTACATTGATCAACCAGCCTATTGCTGTGCCAGTACCATGCTGTTTTAATTACTATTTCTCTATAGTACAGCTTTAGATCAGTCTCTTCTTGGTAACCTGCTGTCCTTCCTCTGAGTGCCACCAGGTCTCCCCCTCCAGGAGACATGGTCAAAGGTGAGGCACCAGAGTATGTGAGAAAGTCATATCCCACTCTTCACTCTACTGTGGAGAATGTTCTGACCATTGGCTAGATCTGGGTAGGGGTTTAAGGTTTACCGCCTGTATTGTCCTTGGCTGGTGCCTTAGTTTGAGCGGGACCCCTGGGCCCAAATCTGCCTATCATAATGTTCTACTTGTAGGCTTCTAGGACCCTCTGGGTCCTTCTACTTTGCCATTCTCCCATGCTTCTCTCATCTAGAGTCCCACTAGAATGTCCTCCCCTCTGTCTCAGGAGATAAAGAGAAAAAGTCCTGGGGTTGAATGTATAGGAAAGTGGGGAGGATCTGAGTGAGATTAGTGAAGGGAAACCATGATCAGAATATACTAAATGGAAAATTATTTTCAACTGAAAAAAGAAAAGGATAATGCAGGCATTTCAACCTATGTAGAAGAGAGACTGAGAAGTTACAAGCTTTTTTATTTAAAAAAAATCATGATTTACACTGACACGCTTAGGAATATACTGACGTGTTAGTGATTTAACCCCAATACTTCAGTGATTTAATCTATGCATCACTGGGTTTACATTATTCCTTAGACTTGGGACATCTTTAACTATTAAAAGGAAATATATATATATATATATACACTTCTTGGATTGTTAAAACAGTCATCAAAGACTCTTCAAATAATGATCTTGTCATTTTACTTATTACCTTGATAACCCTTTCTTAATCTCTTTTAGTGGAAATTATTATGCATTTATTTTGTTTTGTAGAGATTATTTACCACCTAATTTGCTCCATACTTTATTCATTTGTTGTCTGTCTCTTCCCATTAGTATATTCTTTAAATCTAGTTAATTTCCTAGCTACAGCTAGTGACTGGAAGTGTATCTGATACCAAGTAGGTGCTATACTTGGTGAATGAATGAATAGGTGAATAGTTGAATAGGTGAAAAGATAAAACCTAGGGAATTGCTTATTTATTTGTTTCTGTTTATGCATCACTCAGTGGTAGGCTTAGACTAGACACCAGATGCCCTGGATTTCAATTCTATGGTCTCTATCAGTGGAAGAAAAAGATAACCCTAAAAAAATCATAATAAATAAATAGATCTAATAAAATATTTAGAAAATGTTGAAGGAATCTTTTAGATAGCTTTATATCAAGACTGTAGGGTAATTCTTTACACTCAAAGAATTATGGGTATTAGCATGTTGCTTACAATGACTGCTCTAAGTATCATATGCCAACTTGTCACTTTTAAAGTTTTCAATGCACATAAGTCTCACATATTAGATATGGGAAAATCAACACCAACAACCACTCCACCCCCCAAAAAACCTTGGATTTGTAGAAAGTGTTTTATATGAAATCTAATTCAAATGGCACTGAAAATAAAATAAAATAATATTCACAGAATCTCAAGACTGTGTAATTCCATACACAAATCAGTTGTGAAGCCTTAGATTCTCTCCTAATACCTACAAAAATGAATAAACCTCTGAAATTTAATTTTAAATATTTTAGTTGCATATATTAATTATATAGTTTTGAGAGTCATATTTTCATAAAGGTATATAAAGTAATTTGATCATATTCATTATTCATTAATCTCTTTTGTGAGATATTCACTTCTAGCTACAATTAATTCCTTATAAAAACTCAGCTGGGGACCATGAAAGCCCCTCTTCTCTGAGGGAATTATAAGTTTCTGTGACCCTCCCAGCTACAATTAACTTCCAATAAAAATTCAGGGAGGGTAGGGCATCATGAATACAACTCCCCAACCACAATTAACTGCCACAGTTAACAGCCAATTAAAACCCAACATGGTGTGGGACCTCATGAACTCCTCCCCTCTAGCTACAGTTAACTCTCAAAAACAAAACAATACAAAACAAAACAAAAGCCACAAGTAGAGTGGGGCTCTTAAACACCTTCTGTTTTGGTACAGTTCACTGTCTATTAAAACTGAGAGAGAGGTTGACCCTTATGAGCCCACCTCCTGAGCCTTTTAGGGGGTGATACAGTTGCCCTACGTAAGACCAACCAATCAATAGGCATTTATTCTCAGCACACTGTCCAGTTATCTATAAGTAACTGCAGTTCATGTTGCCAGAAGAAAAGAAGCTTCACTGACAACAGCCCAGATTCATAAATATAAATACTAAAAACTCATTTGAAGGGCACTTCATCTCCATTTAGCAAAACAGTAGCAATACCTTCCTACCTAGGGCCTATTGTCATGTCAGCCCTGCCGTTAGACTAGATTTACAGTACCAAGCATAAATTCCCTCCAGTGCAATCAGAAAGCACTTTGTTACAACATAGCTCTCATGTCACTATCTTACTAATAGATCTTGGTACTTATTGATATCAAACTCTACATAGTCAATACAAAAATACTTTATCACAAAGTCCACAGGTATTTTCTTCCTTTTGGCTCCTTATAATGCTAACATTTTCCTATCCAGCCAATTGTCTCACGTCCTTTTCAGGATGTTACTAACCTGGAACCTTTTTTAAAGGTCCAGATTGCATCTCAATTGTCATCCTCTCACTTGTATCTTCCCATTCCCCCCTCCCTCCCTCTTTCACCCTATTCCCCTCCCCTAGGTCTGTGACAGAAGGGGACCTCCTCCCCCACCATATGATCACAGCCTATTAGATCTCATCCTGGTAGCCTGCTTATCCTTCCTCTGAGTGCCACCAGACCTCCCCACCAAAGGGAAGTGATCAAATAGGGGGCACCAGAGTTTATGTCAGAATCAGTCCCTGCTCTCCATACAACTGTGGAGAATGTGCTGTCCATTGTCTAGATCTGGACAGGGGTTCTAGGACTACTTCAAGCATTGTCCTTGGTTCGTACAGTAGTTTGAGCAGACTCCCCTGGGTCCAGATCCGCCAGCCTTCATGGTCTTCTTGTAGGTTTCTAGGATCCTCTGGATCCTTCTATTTCCCCATTCCCCCTTATCTTTCTCACCTGGAGTCCCAATAGGAAGTCCCAGCATCTATCCCAATCTCCTGCTAAGTGAAGACTTTCTCGGGACATGAATTCTTAACTTACTAACTTGTATACATTACTTTCCACTAGCCAGGGGTCTCATAGGAAGAAAAAACTACTTAATCTGAGGACTGACTACAGGAATCCCCCTTTGAATCACTAGGGATGTCTCCTTTTAGCTGTATCTAGCCATCTTTCCCTATATTGTGGGAGAAAGTGGCTTTCATCTGGTTAAAGCACATATTGAATTGTTAAGAGGAATGTCTACTGAAGTACAGAATGATGCTCAAATACATAGAATATATCCTTACAATAATTCAAGCTAATGAGGGCACACTGTTTCTGTAAATCTATAGCCAGAAAAAGGTTATAATGAAATAACATTTTAAAGGAAGATGTTTAAGGAAGAACATTTAATTGATGTAAAAGCTAGTTCCTCACCTTTCTTTTCATTATTATCCTTTTTCTGGCTATAGCCTATTGCCATTTATGAGACTTCAGTTAAGTAAATATTTTTTAAAATATACTCCTTAGATAGGACTGAAATGTAGCTATTATAAATCCCTATGGTAACAGTTTCTTCTCTATATATCTTTGAATTTCAATGCATCTAGAACAATCTTTAATGCCAAGCAGTGCCCTTTATTACTCCATTTACTAGTGGGTATTTCTGGTTTATAGTCAAGGAATGGCACACCTGTATCATATGGTAGTCATACTTATGTTTCTTTTAGGAACCTATACACTGATTTTAAAATCAGGTACCTTATTTTTTATTCCCACCAACAATTTTACCTTATACTTCTAAAATGCCCATTTTTGTCCCTGCCTCCTCTTCCTTTATATCTTGAACTATACTGGAGACTAAACCTGGGATTTTCTACATGCTAAGCAAATATTCTACTGTTCTTGATCCTGAGTTTTTGAAACAGAGACTCGCTAAATTTTCTATGCTGACCTTGTACTTACTCTGTTGCCCCAGAAGGCCTTGACCTTGTCATCTTCCTCCCTCACTATTTGGAGCAATTGGGATTACAAGCCAGTATTGCCATGCTTTAATTATTTTTATATTTACAAATTCTTGACTTACCACGTGAGGTTAAAGAAAAGAAAGAATAAGCGTGTTGCTAAGAACTAGAATTCAGTGAGGATCTCACCAAGGCACAATCAAATATTTTCTGAAATCCCTAATAGTCACTGAAAGTGCCTCCCTGAACATAATTAATTTAATTATGAAGATTCCTTTGATGCATAAATGTTTGAAAAATTTAGTGCATTCTTACCATAATGAGGAGGAAAATAGGGTACTTTCAATATCTAAAAATGGATCATAAATGATTCATGAGGTGAACGAAAATAACAAGGAGCACACACTTGAATTTTTCAGCAGATGCACTCACTGAACAAGTGTGTACTAGATAGGACACTTTATATTGTAGAATGTGCTAAGCTCTAGAAAGTAAAAATGAATAATAACTCTCGATCTTTTCTTTCAGAAATTCTATTTTATGCTTGTAAGCTCACATAGTTCACAATGACAATATTTGAGAATGCTACACTAGAAATATATAGAGCCATACATGTGTATATATGTCTTTAAAGACAAATAGTGAAATCATTTAGGGAGGATGTAAGACTAAGAAGGACCGTTTTCAGTCTTTAACACAGGATAAAGGAAAACACATCTACATATGCACACAGCTGCCTGAATTTATTTTCCACAAGTATGATTTCTACCATCTGTACTTTGCTCTGACTCCTCTATGTTGCTTAGTCATAAGACACTAAAACCTGTAAAGCAGTGTGCAAGAACACATGCTTAGATCATGGCAGAGATTTTACACATAACCATAGATGTTGTTCCCAATATTAATAATCAATGCATATGAGAAAAAGCAAACACTAATTTACATGAATCCCATAGTACAAAGTTATACAAAGTAATATGGTAAATGGATATGGAATCTAGATGCCCTAACATTTCTTCCATGAACTGAAGATATACTTTAGTGATAGTGAGCCAGCCTAGCTCATGAGGCACCATAGGGTCAGTTCCCACATGGTCAGCAAAAAGATGTTTGAGTCAAGAGTAGCTTTCAAACTACTTTTGGTTATTAGGTCTCTTTTCTAGTACTTGTGCCCTTTTTGTAAATTGGTCTAATTCTGACTTACATCTTACCAAGTTCAACATAGTCTTCCTAATGGAATTTGAACATTTGAGGATGCCTATAATAATGTTCACAATTCTAATCTTCAAAACACCGTGGTTTAGTCCAGCAAGATGGTTCAGCTAGGAAAGGTGTCTGGCACCAAGACCAACAGCTCACATTTGATTCAAGAGAGCCGCATGGTGAAAAGAGGTACTCACCACCACAAGTTGTTCTCTGAGCTCAATAAACATGCCATGCTGTATCCACACGTGATAAAAAGTTTTTTATCTAGCTTGAACATATATACATATATAATATATATCATAAATGGAATTGGTTGAATTGTCTTAATTTTAATAGACTTTTACAACTTTCCTGCATTTGAGCACATCCTATTAATTACAAAGAATCAACTCTAATGCAGTTTAATTAAATATAAAGGCAAGAAAAATTCCCCTAGTTCCCCAAAAATATTCAATTACGATGCTGCATGACTTTAATGGAGTTCTTCATCTTGTAGTGAGCACCAACCATAAAATTACTTTTATGCTAATTCATAACTGTAATGTGTTGCTGATATGAATCATAACATAAATATCGCAGGGCTGGAGAGATGGCTCAGTGGTTAAGAGCACTGAGTGGCCTTCCAGAGGTCCTGAGTTCAATTCCCAGCAACCACATGGTGGCTCACAACCGTCTGTAATAGGATCTGATGTTCTTTTCTGGTGTGCATGAAGACAGTGTACTCATATACATAAAATAAATAAATCTTTTTTTAAAGAGATGGAGAGATGGCTCAGAGGCTAAGAGCACTGCTTACTCCTCCAAAGGTCCTGAGTTCAAGTCCCAGCAACTACATGGTAACTCACAACCGTCTGTAATAAGATCTGGTACCCATACAAGCAGAAAAAGTACTATGTACATAATAAATCTTCTTTTAAAATTTTATTTTAATAATTTATTCTTGTTACATCTCAATGGTTATCCCATCCCTTGCATCCTCCCATTTCTCCCTCCCTCCCATTTTCCCCTTACTCCCCTCCCCTACGACTGTTCCTAAGGGGGATTACCTCCCCCTGTATATGCTTATAGGGTATCAAGTCTCTTCTTGGTAACCTGCTGTCCTTCCTCTGAGTGCCACCAGGTAAAAAACATAAATATCTGTGCCTTCCAATGGTATCCAGCAACTCCTGCGAATGGGCCTTTAGAACTCCCAGGTGTTGCAAGCCACAGGTTGAGAAATACTGCTCCAGATCCTTACCTTTGAGTCCTGACACTCTACCATTTGTTCTATATATTCTAGTTCTAAGGCTTTTTTGGGGATGGAGGAAGGGGGTTCAAGTTGCTGGGTTATTTTTTTTATTTATTATAATTTACTCAGATTACATCCTGATTGTTATCCACTCACTTGTATCTTCCTGTTCTCACCTTTTCTCCCTCTTTCTCCCTATTCCCCTTCCTTAGACCTCTGACAGAAGGGGGCCTCTTCCCTCACCATATGACCACAGCCTTTCAGGTCTCATCGTGGTAGACTGTTTCCCCTTTCTCTGAGTGCCACCAGGCCTCCCCACCAAGGGGAAGTGGTCAAACAGGGTGCACCAGAATTCATGTCAGAGTCAGTCCCTGCTCTCCCCACAACCTTGGAGAATGTTCTGTCCATTGGCTAAATCTGAAACGGGTGTGTAGGTTTACTGCATGTGTTCTCCTTTATTGGTACAGCAGTTTGTGCAGGCCCCCTCAGTCCAGATCTGCTGGCCTTGATGGTCTCCTTCTGGGGCTTCTGCTCCCTCTGGGTTCTTCCATCCCCCATTCTTCCATACCACACTCACCTACTCACCTGAGTTTTCAATCTCACCTTCATTTGAGCTTGAGTCCTCATGAATATCTCTTATCTCCTGATTAAAACACCCTAGATCATTATCATTTTTAGCAACCTGTGTTTGTGTTTTCTTGGTCTTCACTCAGATGTTTAATCTCTTTAAACCTTTTATCTTTGATTTCATTGAACTGTTTCATTATGTCTTCTTTACATTCCTTGATGGTTAGGATTGCCCTTTTAAATTCTGTGTCCTAGGATTCATATAGGTAATTCTCATTGGCAAGCATTGCTACAAGTCTGGTAGGCATGATATTTTTCAAGATGATACATGGGCGTGTAGATTTTGTTTGTTAGTTCTAAGTGTGATCTGGACAGAGAATTTTAGGGCAGAAGAGAGGATATGCAGGAAGTTGGGGCCAAGAGGTTGGAAATGGCTTGGGAAGAATGGAATCAGGATGACCAGACAAATTTGGCTTGTATACCTGATGTACCTCCTGGGCAGAGTCTGGAGTGTGGGAGTAGATCTGGCTGGATGGAAAGGTTAGATATAGCATGAGAGAGGCCTGTGATTTAGGGATTAGGCAGGGTAGGTCCTAGCAGAAAGCCAGAAATTAGTTGTGACACTGGCAGGGTTGACTAGATTAGGCCTGGGCACTGAGGTGGAGCCAGGCTAGATCTGGCAGGTTGGGGAAAGTATATGGGGAAGACTCACTGGACTAGACTCAAGGAGAATGTGGCTTGGGTAGATACACAATCTACTTTATAAAAGGAGAAAAATTAGAAAGTTTTAAACCTTTCCAACTATTCTGCCAATCTAATGTGGCAACAATGTAATAGTGTTCCTTTAATGTCTTCACATGGTACTTCCTGAGAATTGTGGCAATAACATAAACTTCACACTGAGATCATTTTTAAAAACCTTCCTATCCAGATAGATATGATTCTCTAGAAAGATAAGGTAGGATAGTTAGACAAGGTCTTCAGAAACCTCAGAGACATGCAGAAAATGGCATTTTAAAGTGTTTTTATTATTTTAAAGAGTCACTGACAAAGAGACAGGTGAACTCCTGGCAACACTCAGCCTAACTCAAAGAGGATGATGAGCATCAAAGAGCCTCCTTATGGAGATGGCTTCAAATGGGGCAAACCAACCACTGTGCAAAAAGTATCATTTCTACCACAGAGTGAATCCTGCATAAAAAAGGCAAGTTTAGATGCAGGCAGATTCAGCAGCCAGACTCTGCCGAGACTGGGTAAGCAAGTCCTCAATAGTTCCTGCCTCACAAATATGTCTGTCAGATATATGGGACCAGAAGGCTGAAGATGATTCTCCAATGTTATAGGGAGTTTTGAGTGACTATTCAGGTAGAAAACTGTCTCTGTCATCTTCTTATTTGGGAAGCTACTAACCTGCACTCTCAATATATTCAGGTAATCAAGTTTATTCCTTCTCAAATCTCTGATGGAGTTGAAGATCAGGTAGCTTAGTTTTACAATGAAGCTAAGTTGTTTAGGGGTTATGATGCTTTTAGGTCTAGATAGATGTTTTAAGTTGATAATGACAAGATGTGATGGAGATTGATTTACATTCAAAATTTTAGATGCACCAAGATAAGAAAGATGTTTTCGTCAAGGCTGCAATACAAATAGCCAAAACACTAAGAATGTAACATTTATATAATTCCTGATTGTGTCATGGTTTTTCTTGCTATAGGTAGTTTATTGTATATATGTGTAATAATATAAATGTATATATAAAAAGTAAAAAATGTTTAATTAATAAAACAGTTCATAAATAAATAATAAAAATAAGTAATAATATAAATGTATATATAAAAAGTAAAAAATGTTTAATTAATAAAACAGTTCATAAATAAATAATAAAAATGAAATAAACCTGCCTATCAACTACATCTGAGGAGAGGGTTTAGGTCCACTGCATCCACGATCCTTGGTTGATACATCAGTCTCTGCAGGCTCCCCTGGGCCCAGATTTTTTGGCTCTGTTGGACTCCTGGTTGATCTCCTGTCCCTTCTGATGCCTTCTGGCTCCCATAAGACTTCCATAAGATTCCATATGCTCTGCCCCAAAGTTTGGCTGTCAGTCTCCATGTGCGTCCCATAATATGGGGAGTAGGGGCTGCCTCTGACATAGACTCTGGTGCCCACTCATTGATCACTTGCCCCTGGTGGAGGGGGGGCCTGGCCTTGCCAGGCCACAGAGGAAGAGGATACAGGCATTCCAGATTAGACTTGATAGGCTGGGGTCAGGTGATAGGGGAGGAGGGCTTTCCCTGAGGACTAAGAGGGGGGAGGGGAAACAGGAGGGAGGGTGGGACCAGGAGGCTATGAGGAAGGAGTTACAATCGAGATGTAAAGTGAATAAATTAAAAAAAAACATTAGAACCTCAAAATATTAATTCATTAATTAATAAATAACCTATAAAGAGCACTTGCCTAGGAAACAGGAAGGGAAACAACTAGGATTCACCATAGGTACAAACAGATCAAATGAATCTTGTTGGTTAATGGTAGTGTGCTCTGTGAAGCATTGCAACTGCTCTGCTTTACTCCTTGCCATTTTCTCTGACCACTTTCCTTTTGCATTCTGCTTTCTTGATTCTGAACCTCAGCTATGACATCAGACATACCAGTACAGCATTACCCTAGAGAGAACGCCTGTGGAAATGAAGGCAATTGCTTGTGGCATAGGTCTGCAGTGGGTTCATTATTATAATCCTGCACTGGCTTCCAGGCACCTTTTATCTTTTCTTTCTTTCTTTCTTTCTTTTCTTTTCTTTTCTTTTCTCTTCTCTTCTTTTTCTCCTCCTCCTCCTCCTTCTTCTTTACCATTTGTTGTCTTTAATTTCAATCCTGAAACAAATCTTATATCACACAAAAAAAAATCCAAAAAAATTCTCATGCCTCACCAAAAATTATTAAACAGTGATCAAGTTAAAATGTGGGCACTTTCTGTATTTTGAAATACTTTAAATTAGCCTACACAAACTGTTAGTCAAAGTAGTTGACAAAATATAGTTAAACCCTTAATTTTATTTTATTTTATAGTTAAAGTGTACCTTCCACACCAGCCACAAAGATCCCTATGGTTTGTATTTCTCTATAATTCCATTTGTGTAAATTTTATTTTAATAGAAAATCCAAAATTAAAATACAGCTATTAGTGAATGAACTAAATTTAAAAGTAAAGAAACAGCATGGGCTGAGAGACAGTGG
This sequence comes from Acomys minous, assembly GCF_964271855.1. Lineage (NCBI taxonomy): Eukaryota > Metazoa > Chordata > Mammalia > Rodentia > Muridae > Acomys > Acomys minous. The sequence goes on along the minus strand of NC_140488.1, from coordinate 38,878,725 downwards.
CAGGGGATCATCTGTGAGGTTGAGGTAAACCATGTATACATAGAAAGTCCGAAGCTACCTAAAGCTGTGTAGTGAGTCTGTCTCAAAAACATTTAACAGGTGAACCTTAAACAAAATCCCATCTTTTCTTAATTTCCTTAGACTCCATTTTATATGTGTTTTAGAATAATATGTTACTATATACATAATGCTATAAACTCTTTCGTTAGAGAAAGATGTTTAAGTAGTACAGGTGGAATAGAAATATATAGTATATATGTATATGTGTGTGCATATATACATTCTACTATATGTGTGTGTATGTGCATGCATGTGTGTATGTGTGTAAAACGCTTGTCTCAATGGAACTATTACATATACTTATTACCTTCACATATCATTTTTCCTTTCATTGTTCCTGGCAATACTTCCCATATGGAAAAGACAAGAACTATTGAAATTCATTATTACAAGCCCCTATTACAAAGACTTGATTCACTGTGAAATACATTAGCATATTAAATGTTTTGTCTGGCTGTTGCTATAAATGGTTCTCTAAGTCCACAGTTTTAATAGAAGATTGAAGGCCATTTTTCGCTGGAAACTTTGTTGATTCCTAGGGAGCTGCTACCTATTCCCAGCATGTTCCTTTCTTAGCCATTCATTAACAAGCACAAGTTCATTCTCACACCACCACTTCTTGGAGTAAAACAACCATTTCTTCACAGTGACACTTTTTCTATTGCAGTGACAATTTTTGAGATTTTTTTAGATACACTAGTTACTTGACTTCTAGTTTGTCACGTAGTGTGTTTCTAGTGGAAATAAGACATTCTTGACAGGTGATCATCCAACACTCTGTGGTTCACCCTTTGGTTACCTTAATTCTGTGTTCTATATGTAGAAGATCTATAGGAGCCATGCTGTATGCTACGAAGGCACTGTTCAGTAGCTGAGACAAGATGTGCTTAAACAATGACATACATATTATTCTTTGTTAAAGTCAAATGGTTTGATAGTTATCGATACTGATTATCAGGCTTCTCCTTTTTAACAGACAAGTGGTCTTTCTGAATTTAGGTTTGCTACTACTTATACTTACAAAGACTAAAACACTTCTACTATTTTACATAGTTAAACTGTTCGAACTAAAAAAAAAAATGTTATGTCACTTCCCAAATAAAAAGATCCTTATAGACAGCAAAGTGATATTTCACTATTTCTTTTATTACATGGAAATACTTAAAACAACCTCCTCGATGATTAACTATTTCCACAAACAGAGTCAATAAAAAATATGGACTCGGAAATTCTTGACGGATGATGGGCTCTGGAGCTAGCCTGTTAATACCTTCGTAAATGTCTTCAAGAGCAGGATAATAAAACCGGGCAAAGAATCCTATTCCCATCTTGGAGTCTTGTTCAGCAGATTAAGTCCACATTCACAAGTCCATGATGAAAATGAGAGGTTCAAACCAAGGTACTTTGACCATCCAAAGGGGCTGGTTGTCGTGTTGTATCAGGCGTTTCAGTTATTGCCCATAATCAGTCTTGATAGTAGTCTTCAATGAGGTGATGGCTTCAATACAAAGGCACCTGAAACAGAAATAACATTTAAGAGTCAAAGTAGATATGCTGACTGCAGACAGGATGGCAGGTTATACTTGTGCTCTTATAAGGATCTCCTTTCCAAGCATAGAGGCTTGAAAGGCTGGCAACCAGGGGCTTGCTTGGTTGATCCTGACAAGAGTGAGACCGAAACTGCTGGTTGAAAGGAGGCCATTATATACTACTGGGTCTGTCCTCATTGGTTGAAAGTCTGAGTAAAGATGATGTCAATAATGAGGTGAATTGTGACATCATGAGGCATGAAAGTACTGGTGCCTGGGCTATTCACTATAGAACAGGACACATTACAGAGCACTCAGGAAGAATATACTCTCCAAATTTTTACAGTGTATCAGGGGCTATAAAGAGAAAATTGTAGTACAATAAATGTACTAGGATAGAGATATGTGCAGGGTAAAGCTAGAAGACATATTAATGGGATATTTACTGTAGATGGAGTTTCAAAAAGGGCTGCCCAAATGAAGTATTATTTCAGGTGGGCCATTATGCATAGGATTTTCCCTGGAAGAGAAAGAAGGGTTCGTGTGAGATATATTATAGGTGCCAGTCTGGGCAAAAAACCAATGACAACTACATAGGAAAGCCAATCATAGACTTATTACTAAAATTACAGCAAATTAAGGAAAACATGTAGTGTTCTAATCCAAACTGGAGCCATACCTTGTACATACTGCTGACTAAAAATCCTACAGTAACTTATCAAGTTTTAAAGAACATGTGTATCATACATGTTATATATAACATGTAGTTATCATATGTACAATATTTACATATAAAATGTGCATTACTGTACACCACATAATAAATGTGGCCATACTTTATAGGTATTTTTATGCCACTAAAATAAATGTGCATCTAACAGAAAAAAATCTTGCTACTTTGGTTTAATACATTTGTTTTAGACATAGACAAACTCTGCCTCAAAATGGAAGCTGTAAAACAGAAAGTGGGAAACTCTAACTCATCTGGCAGCAGTGAAGATGTTCTAGAAAGACACTTGTGTCTCTCAATCGATTACACTGTTAGAACAATGGACCCAAATCAAATAGGAATTTCTCCAGGAATCTCATCCTTGGAGGAGGAAAGAGAACTAGTCTCCCAAAGTGATTTCAAACACTTCTCACAACTTATCAGACCACTTTACAGGATGAGAATGAATCCCATAAAATGATGGGTCAACAGTGGGCAAAAGCATATCTTGACTGGGACTGTTAAAGTGTGCATATCTTTGACCCTTCATTTAAATTTTGTTCTTATGAAAGGGTTTGCTTCATCTTGTTGTCACTCTTCCCAATATGGCCACATTGATTACATCTCCTTATTCTCCTTACCATTTTCACTTGGATCTCTTAACTAGCTTATTGGTGATGGCTGGCCAGACTTGACTTGGAGCACAGGTTGTGACGCCTCACTCCAAGTTTCATAGCAGTACTGGGGCCTGGACTCCTTAAAGCCCTGCTGCTGTCTCACTGCTTTTCTGCCCATAGTGTTAGTAACTCTTGTAAATGAACTCTTTCCCCCTAGTTAAAAGAGAATTCTTAGACTTAGTCAGGCAGTTTGTTTAGGAAAAATGCCCAAATCTGAGTGTGAATACTAATCTCCATGATGACTGAATTTGTCTTGTTCCCATTTCTCCTTTTTTACTTATTTAGACATCTCCCCATATCAACAACATAATCAAGTATTTTCTTTGCAGAAACCTAGTAATCAATATGGTTGGTGTGATAAGCTGCAGCTAAAGCGCCAAACAAGAAAGCAGACATAAAATTAAAGTAACAATACTTATTTCCTTTCCTGCATCATTTAATTTTTCCTGCTGCTGAGAAAGAGGGCCTCTATAGTATAAATATAGCTGAAATAATTATTAACATATACTTGGAAAAGCAAAGCATGGAAAATTTATGATCTACCCTTATACATATCAAAACACTTTGATTATAATATATGAATAGAGACATAAAATTATGTATCATAAATTCATAGGGAATGGCTTGGTGTCTGCTTGAATGGAAGTAGCTTAATCAAAAGCAATGGTTTGAGGGAGAGATAGACTTACTTTTCCTTATGAGTGTGCACCCTGATAGCTGTAACACAGTCCAGTCAATAACCACACACCTATGAGTGTAAAGGAAGGGTTAATGGGACTTGGCGGGTTTTTAAAAATGAGGACACAAAATTGGGCACGTGGGGAATGGGAAGAGATAAGGGAATAGATGACAGAAGGAGCTGAATGTGATCAAAAAGCAATGGATACAATTCTCAAAATAATAAAAAAAAACATTGAAGTAATATAGAAAGACTAAGAATTGTGGGACTCTCTGTTGGGCAAGCAGAGTATGCTTTCAAAAAGGTATTTGTAGATCAGAACGAACAACCCAGATGTGAGTTCCTTGTGGAATTGTATGGTCACAACTTAAAAATACTACAAAGTCCTCAGGGCTGGACCTTGAGTAATCACAGCAGGCAGAGCTTTCTCAGCTGAAAGGAAACAGCTAGTGTACTCTCTCCCTACAGAACTATTCTTTCCATATTTTGTCAGCACATTTCAGAGACACAGTCTCTGAATACAGGGCAGTGCTTAGGACTACAGTTTTTATAGTTAACTAATGGTTAACTGAGTCTTTGTTGGCATTATCATAACATGTCTGCAAAGTATACTCATCCAGCAATAGAACTGACTTTTCTATAGTGCAAGAAGCCTGTAGGCACATTATTTCTTTTTTATGTTTTTTTAATTGAAAAATAAAATCATTCATATTACATTTCAATTGCTATCCCATCCCGTGCATCCTCCCATTCCTCCCTCCCTCCTGCTTTCACCCCATTCCCCTTCCCTATGACTGTGACTGATGGGGACCTCCTCCCCCTGAATATGATGCTAGGGTATCAAGTTTCTTCTTGGTAGTCTGCTATCCTTCCTCCAAGTGCCATCGGGCCTCCCCATCAAGGGGACATGGCCAAATAAGGGGCACCAGAGTTCGTGTAAAAGTCAGTCCCCAGTCTCCACTTAACTGTGGAGAATATTTTGTCCCTTGGCTAGGTCTGGGTAAGGGTTTGATGATGACTGCACATATTGTCCTTGGTTGGTGCCACAGATCGAGGAGAACCCCTGGGCCCAGATCAGCCCATCATAGTGTTCTTCTTGTAGGTTTCTGGGACCCTCTGGATCCATCTATTTCCCTATCTTCTATATTTCTCCCACCTTAAGGTGTCCTCACCACTATCCCTTTTTCCTAGGAAGTAAAGACTTTCATGAGACATGCCCCTTGGGCTAGTGTCCAGTTATAAGTGAGTGTATACCATGTGAGTCTTTCTGCTTCTGGGTTAACTTATTATGATCATTTCTAGTCCCATCCATTTGTCCACAAATTTCAGAAATTCCTTGTTTTTAATAGCTGAGTAGTATTCCATAGTGTATATGTACCACGGTTTCTTTATCCATTCTTCTACTGAGGGACACTTAGGCTGTTTCCATGATCTGGTTATTATGAATAAGGCTGCTCTGAACATGGTTGAGTATATGTCCCTATTGTGTGCTGGAGCACTTTCTGGGTATATTCCAAGGAGTGGAATAGCTGGGTCTTGAGGAAGCCCGATTCCCAGTTTCCTGAGATAGCGCCAGACAGATTTCCAAAGTGGCTGCACTAGACTGCATTCCCACCAGCAATGAAGGAGTGTTCCTCTTTCTCCACATCCTCCCCAGCATGTGTTGTCACTTGAATTTTTGATCTTGGGTAAGCACATTATTTCAAGGAACAAGCACAGTTGCCTAAACTGGGAATATTTTTGGAGAAGTTAGCTCATAAAGTATTGTGAAACCTGTAATTATGGAGAGAATAATTTTAAAGGTCTGAAACAATTGATAATTCTGAGATATGGAGAATAATTGGCAAAAGAGTAGATTATTGATTATCAGTAGTCAATGACATTTCATTAGAAACAGAAGACAACGTCAGAAGAAACCTTCATATCATCATTTGCACAGAGAAACATGCATCAACGACAAGTCTTACAACAGAGAATGGGAGTACAACGTGCAACAGCGGACCTTCATATGGACGAGGAGGTTGAACATCCTGCATAGTGCTGCCAGGAAATCCCTACTTCATACTAAGAGGGGGCTGGCTGGTTGCATATGTAGGATGTCCCATCTCCTGGCCCACTTCGTCATGACAGATACTGGAACGCCATTCTGCTTGACTGAAAAGCCATGTACGTGGAAGAGACAAAGATGTTGAGCTACATCGCTAGGAAGACTTTGATGGGTATATTTATTAGAGGGTAGCAACTTACTGCTGTAACTTTAACTAACAAAAGGTAGAGTGTATAGGTCTGCCTTAAACCATAGGAGCTGGCAAGAGGATGAAAAATCTCCAGAAATTCCAATGGATACACATGCAGTGCTTTAAGAATTGTACCACCTTCTCTTAGCATTATGTCAACATAAGGAGATTTGGTAATTGGATATCTTTATTTAGGATATTCAGAGGCAGAGTACCTAAAGAAAGAGAGAATCCAATTTCTACTTATTGAAAGAATGCCATTTATAGAGTGAAAAGTATAAAAATTAGGACTAGATTGCTAAGTCAGAAGTCATATACCTCATATCATGAGTTAAGAGATGATTCAATAATTGTAAATAGAATAGAAACACTGTTATTTCAAGCAAGAATACAAGTTACAAAAGGGAGAAGGGAATAATTCCAAGAGAGAAGTTGTATGTCCAGCAATATTTTGAAAACATAATTTGTTTGAAGTAGCATCCAGTAAGATCCAAGGGACTTAAAATTGTATTATATAAATGATGCATATTTACAATTTGTTTTCAATATTAAGCTTGCCTCATGAAATTTTTTGTAAAATAAGCATTTATTTGTCAAAAATTTGAATACCATTGATGTAGTTTTACAAATTTATTTACAGTCACAAGTAAGACTTTTAGATTCTTATGTTTTCACATAAAAAGAATAACATTTTGACTTTTTATATGGTTAAACATAGACTTATGTTTTCCATATGATTCATGACTAATTAAAAAGTAATAGTAAAAAAATACGGATTTTCAAAACGGGCATGGTGGCGTAAGTCTTTATTCCCAGCACACGGGAAGTAGAAGCAGGAGGATTGTTGTGAGTTTGAGGCCAGCCTGGTCTACAAAGTGAGTCCAGGAGAGCCAAGGCTACACAGAGAAACCCTGGCTCAAAAAACAAACAAAAAAAATAGATAGATAGATGACAGATTTTCTATTTCTCTTACAAAAACTTGAATAAGAATTTTTGAGACGTGTCACTGTAATGAATTGTTTTACTCCAGTTATTGTTTCTAGTATTTGCTCCTAGACAATTAAAATCTCTAGATTATTTTTATTTCCTTATATACAAACTATAATTTATTCTCACTGAACCTATTGTTTCTAGAAGTTTCAGATTTAGTAGGCCTAGAAGCACATAAATTAATAGAAAAATTTATCTCTTGTTTTCCAAAGCTAAATATGTTGTTTAAATACCCATTTCAGTGAAAATTAACAAAATACTAACAGAGGTTAGCAAGATGGCTCAGTGTGTATGGACACTTAGGACTAAGACTGACCAACTGAGTTTGATCCCTGAGGCCCACCAATTAAAAGGAGAAAACAGAACCTACAAACTGTTCTCCAGCCTCTAGCCTCTACATGTTGCCATGTCAAGCATCAGCACCATATATACACACACTAACTAGCTAGCTAGTGAGCTAACCAAGTAAAGAAAGCAATGAGTGATACAGGGAGAGCCATGGACCTCAGTCTTAGAGTATTCGTCTAGCACCCATAGGGACCATGCATGGTTTAAGCCTTACAACTGTAAAAATAATAAAAGCATGATAATAAACAATGAGACAGTGTCCTTTTCAGTTCCTGAAGCTGATGGAGTTAAACTACATTACCTAAACTGTTGAATTACTTCTACTAGCTGTTGTTTCAGAGTAAATTAAGCAAATTTAAGAGAGTTCTTAGTATCTATACATAAGTAAAATTTTTTTGTACTAGAATGACTTTTGTATCTATTCAAATGATTTTAATATCTAATGCTAAAATAGCATTTTCACAGCCATTAACATAATAGATTAGCTAGGTGTGTATTGCAGTTTGAATTACCATTTCATTACAGCAATTACTGTTGTTTGCCATGATGTATTAGTTTCTTGGTATTTTTCTGAACCCTGTTTTAATATTGTGATTGGAATTTTCAATATATATAAATGATTGTTACTTGTCGCTAACCTGTTTAAAGGCTTTCCAAGTTGTTATGTTGGCATTTATTGATTTATGAATTTTTTTGTGTCCCTGTTCCACATTCTCTAGTGGGCTGCTTATCTCCGTTTGTGAAATTTTCTGTAGTTTCTTTTGGTGTTTGTTTCTAGCTTACTCCACTACAATAATATGGAATACAAAAATTGTTTCACTTCCATGTATTTAAGACATTTTCTGTGTACTAATAAACAATCTCTGCCAGAGAATGTTTTTCAACAGAACTTAGATAAAATGCTCTGTATATGACATCTAGGCCCATTTAATATATCATAACATTTTGCTGTGATGTTTTTCTTTTATTTTTGTGGCAATAACCTGCAAATTGGGGAAGTGGAAGTACTAGAGTCATCTACTGTTATTGCTTTGGTTTCAATCTATGACTTTATCTAGTGGTGTTTCTTCAATTAATTTGAGTGCACTTGGTTTCAGTGACTATGTTTACAATTGTAATGTCCTGATAAATTCTGTCTCTCTCAAGATTTATTTTATTACTAAGACTTCCCAATGCATCTTAAATTTAATTTTTCATTTCCAGTATTTTTGTCTGTTTTTCCTTTTGGGGTTTCTCTTTATTTAATATCGTTTTGAAAGCCTATAATTACTCCCTCATTTTATTCAACCATTTATTTGTATCTCCTTAGAATTCACTCTAGAGTTTATGTTTGTCATCTCTGATTTCTCTTATCACACTTATAATAACTCTTTTGAATGTTTTTGTCTGGAACTTCATTTAATGCTGCCACACTGGGTGTTGTTACCATGAGACTTTCAATTTTTTTAGAAGACATGTCTCGGGAATTTTATAATTTTAAGTAATTTGTGGGGGTTTGGTAATACTTAATAAGCATCAGACTGAAGTAGGGTTAAGATGACAATTTATTTTGTTAGACTAGTACTCAAGGACTAGATTCTATCCCAGAATTCCATTGAAAATAGAATAGTAACTGAAAAAAGCTGTCACTACCTAGATGTGAGCCCACTATGAAAATGGAGGAATAGTCGACTAAAGACAATCATCTGTTGAGCAGCCATCATTGTATGGAGTAAAGACACATTGATAGTGCTACTTCCAGTAATATATGACTGTGGGTATGAATGGAAATGGTGTATTAGTTACTTGTCTTGTTTTGGTGGCAAAATACATGATCATTATCAAAGTTATTGAAAGGAAAGGAGAGATTATTTTAATTAGTAATTGCAGAGGATATAACCCAGCACAGCAAGAAAAGTACAGTGATAGAAACATATTATGTCCATAATCAGGAAGCACAAAACAATGAATGCCATGAAATGGTACTACCTAATATCAATAATCCCTCACAGACATGTACAGAAATTTGTTATTATGATTATTCTAAATCTCATCAGTTTGGCAAGATGTACCATCAAGAGTGGTAAATTAAGAGGGAAAAAAAGGAAGAAGAATCAAAGCAAGAAGTAGTTGTTAGTATTAGGTTAATAAAAAGTAGAGAAGGGACTGTGAATAATATGAAATACTATAGGGACAAAAGCAAGTTTAGGTGGCTTTAGGCTAAAAGATTGAGAGGTAACAGGTAAAGATATGTTATCAGATAATATAGAATAGTCCCATTTCTCAGAATGCCAAAGCACACGACACTTTGTGAATTCTGCCACTCTATGTTCTTTGGGATGGGAAAATGAAAACAAACAAACAAATACCCAAAACCAAAACAGATGAAATAAAAAAGAGTAAGAAGGGAGGAAGAACTATATGGCAAGAAATTTGCCTTGGATTCTTGTTTGTTTCTTTGTTTGGTTTGATTTGGTTTGGTTTGGTTTGCGGGGTAATTTTTTGAGACAGGGTTTCTCTGTGTAGTCCTAGCTGCCCTGGACTCACTTTGTAGACCAGGCTGGCCTCGAACTCACAGAGATCTGCCTGCCTCTGCCTCCCGAGTGCTGGGATTAAAGGCATCTGCCACCATGCCTGGTTCCAGTTTGGCTCGTTAAACTGACATAAGATATTAAATAAAAGAGGAAGCTAGGTGGTAATATAGGATAGGGAAAACTGCCTGGCCTTGTTGCTGCATTAAGTTTCAAATCTCTTGAGCTTCTTTTGTAGCTTCTATAATCCTGTCTCACAGTGGCTTGTCTTTTGGAATGCATGGTCCAATTTGTCCCTCTGGCTCTTCCTTTGGATGGTTAGATTACAGATGCTGTAATTATTAATTTTCAGGTATGGAGAGTCATGTCTTGATTCTTCATGTGTCTGCATTAGAACTAGCACATCTAGGATTTAGTCAATGGTTGGATTACTTTGATTATCTTCACTCTTTCAGTTGAAGTTTTTATAATTTTTTTTCAGGAATAGATTATAGTATAGCTTCTACCTTCTGGACTGCTATGCCTTCTGCCCACATGTTCAGAATACTGGATTTAAACTCCAGCATAACTCCAAGAACAGAAAGATAACCATAAAAGTAACCACAACTGATTGATAAACCATCTATAAAAATACAATAATAGTTAATTTAAAACAAGCATCTGAGCCTGAAAACATGGGTCAGTGGTTAAGATCACTGGCTGTTCTCCTCTTCTAGAGGCTCTGAGTTCAATTGCCAGCCACCACATGGTGTTTTATCACCATCTACAATGGTACCTAATGCTCTCTTATGATGTGCAGATATACAAGCAGACAAAGTGCTCATATACATAAAACACATAAACAAACAAAAGATGATAATTAAATATAAATAAAAACACATTTTAAACTCATAATATTTGGTAAATAAGCAAGCATAGAACAGTATATGCTAAAACATTAGTTACTGTGTGTAGAAATAGAAAGAAATTAGGCATATAAATAATTACGTAATTAATCTCAGAACAACATAGATACAAAGAGGGAAAAAGAAAATAGAATGCAAGGAAAAATTAAGATGAGGGATCTATGCAATAGAGTCCAAGATAAAGGCAGAATGAAAAGAGATAGAAATTTAAAAAAATACAACCAAACCTCAACAATCTCAGTACTAGGGAGGATGGCTCAGGAAGACCTCACATATCCATTTATAGCCAAGGTTAACCTTTTTCTCTGTAAAAGCTCACTTTAGATTAAGGCAAAGTTGGGGTGGGCACAGGGCAGAACAACAGGGTTCACAAAGTTGAAATTAAATATACTAAATAAGCAAAATATAAATGTGAAGGAGAGACAACTGGACAAGGCCTCCCATCTGAGTAGCAGTGCTTCAATGAGATCAAAACCTTTGTGGGATTCTGCTTCTTCTGGTAATCTGTGGTTTAAACCACCACTAGAGTGTGTGGTACACTTGGTACCCTTTCTCTAGATACTAGATAGGGCTTTAAGTAAACTTTGCACTGGCATGCTTCAGACTTTTTGGAAATCATTATTAAGCACTTGCCACAACTTGTTCCTCTTCAGCTGTGCTAGTGAGTCTCATTCTTTTTTTCAGTATTCACTATTTTTTTTATTAATTTATTCATATTACATCTTAATGGTTATCCCATCCCTTGTATCCTCCCATTCCTCCCTCCCTCCCATTTTCCCCTTACTCCCTTTCCCTATGGCTGTGACTAAGGGGGACCTCCTCCCCCTTTATATGCTCATAGGGTATCAAGTCTCTTCTTGGTAGCAGGCTACCAAGAAGTGAGTCTCATTCTAATCTGAAGTGTCCACAACATGGGACTCCACAGAGTTCTGACTCAACAGTTTTTTCCATACAGTTAAAGGTTTCAGCAAGCCCAGTCTCCAAGTCTAAGCTCCTGATATGTGTTCTGTGTTCCCAGAATGGGCCTTGCATAGAAGGACCTCTGCACACATACTCACTTCTCTGGGAAAACAATACACTTCTTCTTTGGAGGCTAAGTTTTTGTACTTTCTGAAGTTTCTTTCTTTGCTAGTGAAATGGCTACTTGTTCAGCATAATTCATCTTAGACTAGCTGGTCTCCAGTTCACCCAGTAAACATATGGACGTCATATGCCATATTCTATGCCCTGAAAGTGGCCTCCTGTAAAACATTACATATAACTTTGCTTCTGAAAATAAGGTTTCCTCATATTCAGCTATGACTTTAGATCATGTATATTCACTCATTTCTCTTAAAAATCTGCATTTATGGTAGAAAATAACAGATATAACAATTCATCCAATGAAACTTCTATAAATGTCATTTTAATTGCAACTGGAAATGTAATTATACATGCAAAATATGTCAAGCAAAGTACTGTAATCAACAGTACAATCAACTTCCATGGCAGAAATAACTCGAGAAATCTAGAGGTGATAACAGGCCAAGACTGTAGCTCAGTGGTAGAGCACATACCAAGCATGCACAAGAACGTATAGGTTTAATCCCCAGATGAAAAAGAAAAAGAAATGATAAAAGTCAAATTCATCAACACTAGGCTTCTGACACTTGCCCCTTGTTCCCACAATTGGCCTTGCATAGAAAGACCTTTATATCTAAAACACATAGGTATAAAATCAGCCAGGATCTTTTAACAATGGCTTGTACTTAGGGGACTTTCTGGTGATGAACACTTGAGTAAATGTCACGTTAGTTGAATTTTCCACATCCCCCACTTCCATATAATTAAAAAATATGAAATAATTTCTGCCATGTGATGTTGCTAAGGCTCTAACAAAACCCCTCAGCTTTTTGATCTAAATGACTTGAAAAAAACAAGGAAGGCTGGTTCACACTAGTTCTTAGCCCTCTGGAGGTTGAACCAGGAGAATTGCCACATATTGAATACCATATATGTCTACATAGTGGTTTCCTCAGCTACATTAATGAGAGTCTGTCTCAAAATCAAAGAAGAAGAGGAAGAGGCTTGGTTGAGGAGGAGAAGGGAAAGAAAGAGAAAGAGAAGGAAGAGGAGAGGGGGAGAGGGAGAGAGGGAGGGAAGGATGGAGGGAAGAAGGGAGAGAGGGAGGGAAATCTGATTTATACAATTGCTTCAATGGGAAATTTAAAAATCTCTCAACATATGCAAAATTCATTAAAACTAAAAATTATGAAAAGTAATTAGAAAATGTGGCAAACTTAAGGGAAAAAACAGACTCTGGTCATAGGAACCTCAAGAATGGAATTAACAAATATTTTAGATCAATTACTTAATTTACTCAAAGAGTTAAAGAAAATAGTGAACAAAGAATTAAAGTAGACAAGGAAATTATGTTGCAACAAATAGAAAACATACTTAAGTGTTTAGAGTGATAAAAGAGAACCCAGCACAAATTCGGGAGCTGGAAAGTACAATAACTGAAATGAAATACTCACTAGAGTGATTCAACAACAAAAATATCAAAAATTTAACCTAACTATACCTTAAGTAACTAGAGAAAAAGAGCAAGATCCAACAAGCAAAATGATAGGCATAATATAGAATAAGAAAATATACAATTCAGCAATCTTAAACTTCTATGAAATTTTAACAGTTTTGTTGAGAAGAACTAAGGAAAGAAGAGGGGAAAAGTGACACAATTCACTAAATTAGATGCCAGGGTGGCATCTAATTTTTAAAAATTCTATTTAACAAAATAGAATTGAAAGACTAAACAGGGAGGGGGTCAAAAAATGGAACAGGGGTTAAGAGGACTTGACAATCTCTCAAAGGATCTTGTTTCAGTTTTCAGCACCCATGCCAAGCAACTCAACAAATACCTATAACTCACAGATCCAGACAATCTAATGGTGTCTTCTGTTCTTTAACAACAAGCATGTAGGTGCATGAGCATAAATAAAAATAAATATTTCTTTTAAAAGATTAGGAAACAATACAATAAATAGCATATGATAAGTTAAATAATCTAGATTAGGAAATAATATATAACTCTGAGGGAAAACGAAAGAAGAAGCAAAAGTATTTGTGATCATATATATATGGAAAATCATGAGGAACCTACTGCAAAAACTAGACATGAGAAATGACCTTGGCAAAGTTACAGAACAGAAGATCAATAAACTAAAGTTATCTTCAGTGCGGTACACAACAATAAACAATTATAAGAGCATCTGAAAAATCTCATCTACCCTATCAGCTATTAAAAGAACCAGAGTAATAAGTAGATGAACATAGATAACCCCCAACACAATTGTCAAATATCCCACTATGAAAAATAATTCCAGTTATATGGAATGTTCAAACTAAATAAATCTGTAATGACAACAAACAAACTTGAGGCTGCCTAGGGCTAAGGAAGTAAAGAATGGGTTGCTGACTCCTTAATGGATAGTGTTTTTCTTCAAGAATGATAACATGTTCCAAACTTTGAAGAAAGTCAAGTATGTATAATATTGTGAAGCTACTAAATGGTTTGGAATTACACTCATTCAAGCAGTTACTCTTATGTAAAGCATACTGTAATTAAAAAATTATAACACTGATGTTATCATCACTGGGAAAAACTCTGAAATTTCACTGTGGTGCACACCTTTAATCCCAGCATTTGAGAGGCAGAGGCAGTCAGATCTCTGTGAGTTCAAGGCCACTCTCGTCTACAAAATGAATTCAGGATAGCTGGGACTCTATTCTACAGAGAAACCCCATCTCAAAAAGTTAAACTAAAATAAACGTTATATAGAGAAAATACATAGACTAAGTGGAAACGTATAGTCAGTACAATTTGGATAACATGTTTTTTTTTCTCTTTTCTTTCTTCTCTTTCAGATTATGTCTGGCCATTACCTAGATATTTGTGCCCCGTCTGGATTTCACTAGATGTGCTATTTTCAACTGCGTCCATCATGCACCTCTGCGCCATATCGCTGGACCGGTATGTAGCAATACGTAATCCTATTGAGCATAGCCGGTTCAATTCGCGGACTAAGGCCATCATGAAGATTGCCATCGTTTGGGCAATATCAATAGGTAAATACCTGGCCATAGAATTGCAGCGGCTATGCTCAATACTTTCGGATTATGTACTGTGAACAACCCTACAGACGTCGACTGGTAACATGCGTTTGATCGGGTTGTCGAGTAATTATTCTTAACCTACATATCTGATATTTAGGTTAAAAATAATGAAAGTAGTATAATGCATATGGATATGAAGACCTAAGCTTTCCATTTCTGTAGCTAAATTATTTTTACATTAATATACCAATGGATTCTGCAACACAGATAAAAAATGCTATAACAATTACAAAACTATACGAAAAAGTTTAAATTTGTAAGATATAACATTGAAATCAATGAAAAGAAATATCTTTTCAGAATATTTGTCCTATTGATTTTTACATATTCCATATGCAAATTTTAAGTGGAAAAATAATAAGGAAGTTTGAATTGGTATAAAATAAACTTATGGAAATTTGTGCTTTTATTAAACAAAATTTACTATTTCTCATAAATTTTAGTTTGTGAGTTCTGTTTAAACAGGACTGTTTAAACAGCTGTTGACTTTTTAAAAAAGATTCAGAGTATTTCAAGAGAAATAAATGATGTTATTTCACATATGTAAGATATGCATAAATATTTTGATCATGCTGATATTAAAGTCAAGAATTTTAACTAGATAGAGGTTAGAACATTTTTATTACTCTCTCCTTTCTTTCACCCAGTTGAACTTATATTTTGTCTCATTAAATAACTTCTCTTCAACCTTATGTTTCTTTGAAACAGTCAGATGGAGACGATAATAATGTCTAGTCCTTTCTCTGCACTTCATGAATCTTCTAAAGTTTTATCTCTAGATTAGTCAAGCAAATACATTTATATCACTTGTAAGATAGTTTTGTCATAGCAGCTGCATATCATTCTGAGACTGTGCATCAGGAGACCTTTAGATAGCAAGCCATGAAGTTTATCACAGAATTGCATAAATCTATATATGAAAAAATGTGCTTACAAAGTTCTGTTCACATTGTCTTCATTTATAAATCAGCATATAAAGTGTTAGAAACCAGTATGACATTTTTAAGATAAAATAATATGTTACAGAAAGATTTGATGAAAAATGATAAATTGTGTATTAGAAGGAAATAAAAGAATGCAAGAGAAATGCCTAACTTCCAGACTTTAAAGAAGAATATCATAGATAAATAAAACAAATTCAAAAAGTTATATTAAGGGTAAAGAAGGAAACTAGTTAAGAAAATATAAAACACAGTAAATGGCAGAATTAAAGCCAAATACATCTCAAATTTTATTAACTACAAAAATCTAAATAATAGTCTAAGAATGTCAGAATTCAAAAACTATTACAGCTCTATATAATATGTGAAGTATATAAAGTAAAAAAAAAGCAAAAAAAACTTTAAAGGTCCCTTCCTCAAACACCAACACCAACAAAAATATTGTACAGCAAGCTTATTAGTAAGAATAAAATTTTGCTAAAAATATTCTGTAAAATGTTTACTAAATGATGATGAGACATTCAGTTCATCTGGAAAATATAACATAATAAAATTTCACGTACACCATAATTTGAACTCATGCAAGGACAGATAGACATATCTACAATGAACATATAAGATCTGAGCAAGATACCCTTGGTGATGATATAAAGACCAAGAACAAAATTGCTAGTTATTTCTTAGGTATTAATATATCAAATTTAAAAGTATTTGTTCTCAAGACTATATTATACTGTTAAACATATTGTACTTCATATTATATCGGTAGTTCCTGTGTTAAAAATTAATGTATAAGTAAAAGTATTAATGCAGCAGTTTTAAAAACAATAAACCTATTACATCTTAACATAAACAATTCTAGAACAATGACTATATTTGAAAATACGATCAGTGAGAAGAGGAGCATTGTTTTACCAATCTTTATCATTGGATTTGAAGACATATTCCTTTTGTATTATGTTTGGTCTGTTATTTTCATATATGCATCTGCATCTAATTTATTGAAATAAGCTAATTTTTAATTACATTAAAATAATATACTACATCACACAGACAGCTTTAATACAGGAAAGTATTTTTATAATTACTTTAGATAATTGTTGAAGACTTGGCATTGGACTAGAACTTAGCAAGTAGTAGCTTCTTTAGTCACAATGTAGAATCTGAAACCATTTCTCAGGATTTTTTTATTGCCTGCCACAATGAAATACATAGGTAAATTATTCACACTTGATTTAGTAACACAAAGCATTGGTCACTGAGAAACTGTTGGTTCCCCAACTATGCACACCTTCCAAAAGTTTATTATTTCTTATAAGATATCAAAATGTCATGAGCACTAATAGTCACTGCTGATTCTAACAGAAAAGAAATCGAGAGTAAGAATCAAGGGATAAACTTTTAAGCTATTTTTTATTAAGTTCTAATATTTTGGGGAAAGGTTAAATTATGTCATTGACACAAAACATTATTCTTGTTATCTGACTTGGTATTTCTAAGAGCTTGTTAACAGTATAATTGCCATTTCTTATATATGCTCCATGATGTCATTTATAGATGATGACAGATTCATTTGACTCTTCCTTGTCTTAAACCTTTATTAGTCTTGCTTTATTGCCCTGGCAGGGCATGCAAAGGAGTGTTCAGTGAGAGTGGAGGTAGAAGACAGTTTTCCTTCTTTTCTGAGTAGAAAAGTATTAGTATTTCAATATTAAGACTGATGTGTGTGTGTGTGTGTGTGTGTGTGTGTGTGTAGGAGTGTCTCTTCACGGTAAGAAGGCTTGCCTGGTATGTATAAGGCTCTAGCATAGGGAAACAAAGAAAACAAACACCTTGTGTTAGTTGCAGCCTTTTCAAATATCCTTCATCAGATTCAGCAAGTTCCCTTTCATTCTATATGCATTGTGGCTTTTTCATAATACGTGTGAATTTCCTCAAATCTTTTCTGTGTCTAGTATGATGAGTATTGGATTTACTTCCTCTTTTATTTCTTAGTAGATTACATGTTTTTGAATTGTGACTAATCTTGAATTGCTCAAATACATTTCATTTGGTAACGGACTTTCTAATTTCTATATAATTGGACTGTATTAAAATTTAATTAACCTTCTTAGTTAATTGTCCAGAAAGATTTTACTTTTTCATTTTGTTTTCTTTGGTGTCCACTTGTGGTGTGAGGACTGCATATATGCCTTATAGAATCTGAAACATCTCTATATCTTTTTTCTTAGAAGACCTTTAGCACATCATTTTTCTTTAGAACAATTAATAATATAGTCATTTAGCCTTCCTTAACTGCAGGGTGTGTGTGTGTGTGTGTGTGTGTGTGTGTGTGTGTGTTTGGTCTTAATTGTTGATTTAATTACTTCATCACGAATAGGAATATTATCATTTTGTGTTTCATATTATTTTAGTAAATGGACATTTTCAAAGAAAAAACTGTATTGCATCTAACGTTTATAATGTGTTAGCACAAAGTGGCACACAAAGATCTTATATCGCCCTTTTAAAAACTATATAATACTTTGTTGTTTCCTATTGCTGAAAATTGCTTTTTCTTTCCAATTTTGCTAATAGTATATAATTTTTTTATTGAATTTGTCCAAGAAGCAGTTTTACTCGTGCATTTTCTCTTGTACTTTCCAGTTCCACGTAATTGAGATTTGCTCTTTTTCTATTTTCCTTTCTCTGCTTACCTTGGGCTAAATTCACCTTTTTGACAGAAATTTCATTCAGTGACTCTTCTTTGGATTTGGTTTACTCTCAAGTCACAACTTTCAAAGAAAAATCCGTGTATTCATTTGAAATGTTTTTTAAATTTTTTTTATTTTTTACATATACATTTATATTATTGCACATATATACAATAAACTGCCTGCAGCAAGAAGAACCATGACACAATCAAGAATTATATAAATGTTGCATTCTTAGTGTTTTGGTTATTTGTATTTGGCAGCCTTGAAGAAAACATCTTTCCTATCTTGGTGCATCTAAAATTGTGAATGTAAATCAGTCTCCATCACATCTTGTCATTGTCAACTTAAAACATCTATCTAGACCTAAAAACATCTTTACACCTAAACAACTAAGCTTCATTTTAAAACTCAACTATCTGGTCTTAAACTCCATCAGAGACTTGAGAAGGAATAAACTTGATTACCTGAGTATATTGAGAGTGCAGGTGTAGCTTTCCAAATAAGAAGATGACAGAGACAGTTTTCTACCTGAATAGTCATCCAAAACTCTCTATGACATTGGAGCATCTTCTTCAGCCTTCTGGCCAAATATATCTGACAGACATTTTTGTGAAGCAGGAACTATTGAGGACTTGCTTACCCTGTCTTGGCAGAGTTGGACCGTTGACTCGGCCTGCACCCAATCTTGCCCATTTTTAGGCAGAACTCTGTGTTAGAAACGAGGACATTTTGTCCAGTGGTTTTTTTTTTTTTTGGCCACATTTGAAGCCATCTACATAAGAAGGTTCTTTAAAATCTTTTAAAACATAAAACATAATAGCTACAATTTTTTCTTCTAAGCACAGTTTTCATTGTATCCCATAGTTTTGTTACATGAATTTTTCATTTTCTTTATTTCAGCATTTTAAAACTATCTTATTATTTCTACTTTAAATCACTATTCTCAGAGGATTGAGTTGCCTAATTCCCAAAGAATTCCAGTATTTATGTGAACTTCCTGTTATCTTTGCATTATTGAATTCTCCTTACATTCCATCTCCACTGCAAAGTATACTTTTTCTACTTTAAATCCTTTGAAGCTGATTGAGAATTGTTTCCTGACTTGACATAGAGTCTATTTGGAAACTGCTGTGGGTTCACCTAAGAAAAAGTATTTTCTGCTGTTGTTCTGTGGAACACACTATAAATATCTATTAGGTCTATTGAGATTACAGTATAGGTTAAGTCTTGTAGTTTCTTGTTAAATTTCTGTTTATTTGACATGTCAGTGAAAGCTATGTAGTACAGTGTCAATTCTGTTTTGGAATTAGCTGGTTTTTTAAAGTTGTGTAATTATTTTTATTTATCTTATAATTTTTTCATTGTGGGAATATGTGCCAATCATTAATATGTCAGCATGACCAATTGCCATTTTTATTACTTTAGTTTCTGTTAGTTGAGACTATTTTATTGTAAAGGTTACTGTACATCTATATCAGCTCAGAGTTTGGGTGGGGAAATTAATCTGCTTGAGATTTCTGTTTATGTGAGGAGCTGCTTCTGGTTCTGTTTTTGAGATTCTTTTATGGTCTTTGTAATTTGACACTTTATTACACTCTCTCTGTACATGTTCCTTTTTAACTTTGTTCTGCTTGGACTTCATGGTGCTTATTGGATATGTAGAAAATTAGTTCTGTTCAAATTAGTTAAACAATTGGCCATTACTTCTTCTGACCCTTTTTGTACATCCTTCTTGACAGAACACCAATTGTGCATGTGTTAGCAAACTTGATATCTCACATGTATGTGAGAATCTCTTGACTTTTCTTCATTATTTATTCCTTCTGTCCTTCAGAATGCATTATCTCAGTTGATATTTCTCTCTCTCTCTCTCTCTCTCTCTCTCTCTCTCTCTCTCTCTCTCTCTCTCTCTCTCTTTCCTTACTCTTTTTGAATAACAAATCCACTATTGAGACTCTAATTTTTCATATCAATGACTGTGTCAACATTTTTCCATCCTTCCCGTCTATTCTCTCCATTTTACATTCAATGATAGTAAAGTTAAGCATGTGAATGAGATTGTGTTATTTGATTTTCTGTGCTTTGCTTATTTCATTAAGCACAGTAATCTCCAGTCCCATCTATTTTGTTGCAAATGACAAGACTGTCTATATATATGTATATATGGCTGGATAGTGTACTATCATGTTCATACATTAAATTTCCTTTATCCATGTCTTGTTTCCATTTCTTGGCTATTAGGAGCAATTTTGCACAGAATGTGGAGATGCAACTGTTTCTTTGATATACTCATTTAGTTTCATTCAGAAATATATCCAGTAATGGAATTGCTACATCTTTTAATTTAATTTTTAATTTCTAAAAGAAACTCAGTACTGTTTCCCATAATGACTATACTCATTTGCATTCTCAACAGCTACATGTAAGGGCTTCCATCTCTTCACCCCGTCATCAATTCTTGTGGGTTTTTTCCCCCTTAGAATCTTCCTAACTCTTTCTCATTGTGGCTTTTATTTGCATTTTCCTTATGATTAATGATGATGAATTGGTTGTGAAATATCGGACTGGCTATTTATAAGTCTTCCCTTAAGAAATGATTTAATTGGGCTATGGGGGGTGGTTTATGGGTTTCTAATGTTGCTATTGAGTTGTGTGAATTCTTTGTACATTCTAGTTATTAACCTTTTCTCAGATGTAGAGTTTGAAAATACTTTTTTAAAATCTCCAAGCTTTCCCTTAATTCTTTTGAGTGTTTTTTATATTGGACAATTTAATATAAACCCATTTGAATATTTCTACTTTTCTTTCTTATACTTTAGCATTTAATGTAGTCTCATGTGTAGTATTTAACTTTTAAATCCATTTTTAGTTGTTTTTACACATGGCAGTTGAGAGCTAATATCATTCTTCTGCAAGTGGACATCTAATTTTCCCAAAACAATTTAGTCTTTTGCTAATAACTGTTCTTTTACTTATAGTAAAGGTTCATTGCATGTATGTGTACATTTACTTCCAGAATTTTAATTGTTTTACTAATATATCTGACTATTTTATACTATTATCATGCTGTCTTGATTACTATAGGATCTTTAAAAATATCCTGCTTTATACATAGGCACCAATGGTTACACACTTCTTTCTTCCACTACATTTTTATATGTTATATATTTTAGTATGTTGCATTTCTATTAGTTTTTTAAATTCTGGTTCTAACATATTCATTTTTTAAGAACAAAGTTTTGGAGATGGAGATATTGCTTAGCTTATTCTTTTACAGAAGACAAGGGTTTGGTTCTTAGTACTCATATGACAGCTCCCAATTGTCACAAACTCCAGTTCTAGGGGTTCCAGTGCCCTCTTCTGGCCTCCAGGGACTCCTGTATGCATGGTGTGCACATAAGCTCTTGCAGGCACATGCATACAAATAGCTAAAAAAAAATAAATTTTGAAGAAGGAAATTCTTTACTTTCCTTGGATTTTTATAATTTTCAAAGTTTCTTTCTTGGGTTTCAATTTCTATTTCTATTTCAATGGTCAGGAAAGATGCTCAATATGATTTTTTTTAATTTGAGGTTTCTTTTATAGCCTATAATTTTCTGTCTTTAAAAAAAATCACATGCACTGTTGAAATACTGTGTATTCTGCAACTGTCAAATGTAGTGTTCTGTAGATGTCCCAAAGTTCATTGAAAGTACATATTTACTTTTCTGCAGGTTTTTCTTAGTGTTAGTGATGATTTTTTTTCTGTCTAAATAGTCTGTCCATTGCTGACAGTGACATTATATAGTCCCTAATGATTATTATAAGATAATACTAACTATCCTTTTAGGTCTGTTAAAATTTGCTTCATAAGCTCAGGTGTTCTGATATAAAGCAAATATACACTTCTTCCTTCTATTCCATATTATTCACATGTATGCAATTTTATCCTGATGAATATGGATATAAATATCCATTTACCACCATAAAATGACCACGTCTGTCTCTGTTATTGTTGTTTTGATTAAATGGCACTCCATCTGATATATGTTTGGGTACTCTTGTTTTCTCTTATATTTCATTTGCATTGCATCAACTTTTTGTAACTTTACTTCCAAAATAAATTTGGCCTTGTAGATAAAGTCATGTTATTTTATCCATACACTCATTCCATGTCTTAAACTAGAGAATTATTCCACTTCCACTTATGGTAGTTATCAGTAGGCAGTGGTATACATCTTTTTACTTGCTTTGTAGTTTCAGTGTAGTTCCTTTTTACTCTCAATTTTTCTCCTGTGATTAGATACTTGACTCTAGAGGTATGCTTTGATTCCTTGCTTATCATTGTTAATGTGTCTATTATAGTTTTTTCCCTTATAGTTATTGTGAGGCTTGCAAACTTATCTTTTAGCTTTGCCAACTGTTTTAAAATGATAAGAACTGATCACAAAACAGGAAAAAAAACATAAGAAACCTTACTACTTTTTGAATGTTGGGTATTATATTTTGTATCTTTCTATTTTATATATATTTTAACATATAGCCATATTTTAGTCCTCATACTGAAGACATAAATGTTATACACACCATGTTTACAGTATTGGAACATTCAATGTTTCTATATAAATACTCGTCAAGAAGTTTTATTTCTTCCAATGTTTTCTTCTTATCCTTAAGAATCTCTCAGTTGGAAGAGCACTCTTTACTAGTTCTTTGAAAATAAGTGTCATGGTGATATTCTCAACTTTCACTTTTGTAGATTTACCTATATTTTCCCCTAATGTCCTTTGGAAAAGCTTATGACACTTATGCATGTGAGTATGTGGTGAGCACACACATGCTACTGCACTGTACGGAAGTCAGAGGACAACCTGTGGTGGTCACTTCTCCCCTTCACTATGTGTGTCCTAGATATTGAGCTCTGGTCCTCAGACTTGGTGGCGTCACCTCCATCTACTGAGCAACCTTGCCAGTGTATGAACATGAACATTTCTCCTTGATCACAAGAAATTACTTTAAGGTCTTTAATCGGCTTTCTCTAATAAACTGCTGACTCGTTTACCCAAATCTCATTAAGGCTCTTTGGTTTTACGAACAACAATATCACCTAAAAATGAATAAGAAATAGTATTTATTGTGAGTTCTGAGACAAGCCCTTTTCTCTTTCTCCTCATATTAAAATCGTCTACTTGTCTTATGTGCTCAGCATTTAAACTCTGATGTATGTTTATAGTTATGTGGATTTATATGACTTGGGGTTGATTGATTTCCTATAATTTTATATCATTGGATTTTAATAAATTTGAGAATTTTTTATCCATTAATTTAAAAATATGTCTTCTTTTCTTTCCTTCCTCACCTCTTGGTATTTCATGAGTAATAGTCGCCCCCCCCCCTCTCTCTAGTGTATTGTGGAGTTCTCTTACTGGTTGTAAATCTCTATTGTTTTTTAGTGTCCTTGAGTTTTCCACACTATCCTATAATAAGTCAGTTTCTCGGATAAAAGATTAAGAACTACTTGCTTTACAGTCAATTCTTAACCAAGATAAAAGTTCAAATGGCACAATTCTGGAACTGGCATTGAGAGGGATAGGGATCCTAGCTGGATTTTCTGAATAATAAACGCACAATAGTCTCTGAGGGCTTGGTGGAACATTTAGGCTTTTTGCTTGTTTAACTTGAGATGGAACTGCTGCTTTACAATTTGTGAAAATAACAATTTAGGCCTCTGCATTTTTAGCAGCAGAATGCAAACAATAGAGCTTTCATTATATGAATGAGGCTTGAGAAAAACAGTGAAGTCCCTGCTTATCAACTACGTTCACCCAGATAATAGTTTCCTTGGCAGGATGAAAAAATGCTGATGTCAGCCATGCCTTGAAACATATAATTCAAGGTGAAAACTAGGAGTATGGGAAAGTCTTGTGCACTGGCTGTATCTAGGTCAAGGAAAGATTGCTTGTCTCTTTGAACTGGGAGGCAGGAAGAATAAAATGGGTATTATTCAGACACTACAGAATCTCATTATTCATATTGAACACTAGTAGTAACTTTCTTGATTAAATGTTCTGCCAGTGCTTAATGCCCCCATGACTATTCTAGAAACATTTTCCTCCATGATTAAGATAGAATCCAACAGGACATTCTCCACAATTGAGTGGAGAGTGGGGCCTGACTTTCACACGAACTCTGGTGCCCCATATTTGACCGTGTCCCCTGCAGGGGGAGACCTGGTGGCACTCAGAGGAAGGACAGCAGGTTACCAAGAAGAGACTTGATACCCTATGAGCATATACAGGGGGAGGAAATCCCCCTCAGTCACAGTCATAGGGGAAGGGAGTAAGGGGAAAATGGGAAGGAGGGAGGAATGGGAGGATACAAGGGATGGGATAACCATTGAGATATAACAAGAATAAATTAATAAATTATATTAAAAAATAAAAATTTAAAAAAAGATGGAATCCAAGACATCTGGTAAACTTAGGCAAGGGCTATATGACTGACCTATACCACCACACTTCTTCGTTCCTTTGTAGTTTTTAATTAGTTGACTATGCCTTGCTTTATCATTATTTATGTGAATAATACTCTGCACTATTAACATATTTAATTATTGACTTCAACTAGCTGAACATTTTAAAAATAACTTAGAGTCTTTCTCTGGTAAGTTCAATATCTAGGCTCCCTGGGAAAGATTTTACTGGCTGCTTTATTATCCATCAGCCATGTGTTTTGTTTCTTTGGATTAGTATATTTTTATTGCTACCTTTGACTTGTTGGAATTTATATTTTCCCTATTTCCTAGAATTTGTTTTTTCCACAATTTATTATGATTTAATAGCTTTTCTGAAGTAACTGTACAAAGTATATATTCTTTGTCAATGAAGTGTCTGCCTCATTAGTTTAGTGACCAGCTGGTAATTAGATAGAGGTTACTTTCATGTCTGGAAATGATTAATCTGCCTCCTTGCCAGGGTCTGTGTTATTGTTGAGACACATCTTCATCTTTTAGCTGGGGAGTTTACAAATCTCCTGTGGACTTTACATCCTGCTTGCACAGAGCCTCAGGGTCAGCCAGAATTGAGAGCTTAGGGCCACCTGGGATCCTTACAAAGCACAGCCTTAGGAATGAAAGCATACTTAGATAGAGAGATCTAAGTTGTGTCCTGTTTGACAAAGCCATATAGGACAAACTCTGTAGGAAAGTTCCCAGCTCCAGCTGTGGTCTCTGAGACACTGAAGGTTCACATTTTCTTGGCCAGGGCAGCCCTTCAGGAGCTCCTTAGTAAAGGACTTACCAAGCTGGTTTCAAAGCAGAGAGCCCAAGTAATTTACACCAGAAACACAAAGGGTGGAGATGCCCCAGCAGCTGGTGAGCAGGTTCAATCAGCTGTACAATTGGGAAAATAAAACTTTATTAAATCAAGACAGAGAGAGAGATAGAGATAGAGATAGAGAGAGAGAGAGAGAGAGAGAGAGAGAGAGAGAGAGAGAGAGAGAGAGAGAGAGAGAGAGAGGGAGGAGGGTTTACCCTGAATTTCTGTTGATTCCCCTGAGTCTGCTTCCTGAGCATTGGGATTCTAGACATGTACCACTAAGCCTAGCTGCTATATCACATTTAACCTTATATTCAGATAAGATTTGTGAATTCGTCACTGTTTCTTGCTCATATCCTTTCTTTTTGTCCTCAAAGCATTTTTCTCATAATGAAATCTATCTACATTTCTGTTTCCATTTAATAATAATGTTTCACCTCACCTTCAGTTTTTGAAAATTGTTTCACAGGATATAGATTGGTCAATCAAGTATTATATTTTTGTCCACTTTTTGCATTTAGCTGTTTTGATGACTTCATGTTTTCTAGTGATGTGAGAAAATAATCATATTTTTTCCTCTTCATGTATTACGTTCTTTCTTACTAATGGTTCCAATTTTTTTTTATTACATCATCTTTTAAATATATCATTGCAGTGTTGAAGCTTAAACTAAGATCTTAAGCATGTCAGACAAGTTGCACACACTCTATTTTATATTTTAGAACCAGAAAACTATTTGTCCTGGTGTAATAGTTTAGTTTTTGAGTTTTGGGTTCATTCAGTTTCAAAGAAATCTAGGTTAAGACTTGTTTCATCTGTTCCTGAAAGTATTAACCACTATTTTTTCAAATACATTTGATGTTCCTTTTCCTCTCTGAGAACACACAAGTTGCTCTACTTAATATTATTTCATACATATCAGCCTTTGTTCTTTTTGTTTTTCATTATGTTATTCCCTAATCATTGATGTTCCTGGCCTCTTACATTTGCAATTCTGTCATCTAGTGGTTTTTAGCTGTGTTGACTATTATAAGCACTAACATTTCTATTTGCTCTTTCTGTAGTTGTTCTTTCATTGACATTATTATCTTTCAAGTGATACTGTTTTCCTTTCATTCTTATTAAAACACTTACTTTGAGGTTTAGTGTGTTAATTTTTTTTTTTATCAAGCCTAGTGACCACTCCTGGTCTACTCATATTAACTTTCTACTTTTAGTGCTTACTAATTCCACTTTCTGCTTCCTTGACTTAAGTAGCTTATTTAAAGAACTGGATATTGTCACCCTCTGTAATACTCTGAAATTATTTTATTTTTAAGAAGATTATTGTTTTTCCCTTCTTGGAGACAGTAAATGTTCAATGCTCTAAGTGAAAACTTGCCTTCCTAACACTGTTTATCAACTGATATGTCTGCTCAATTTTCCTGTTTTCTAGGTCCTTCTTTGTTACCACGCCTTATAATTGTCTCTTTTGGAATAGGGATTACAACACTATATGCCTTTGTAAATATCTGTGTGTATGTGTGTGTGTGTGTGTGTGTGTGTGTGTGTGTGTGTGTGTGTGTGCGTGCGGTGTGTGTGTGTGAGTGTGTGTGTGTTTGTGTGTGAGTGTGTATTCTCTGTACTTTTTAATGTATTGTAAGCATAATTTTAGTAAGATAGGTGGATTTACAAATAAACTGAGCATCAACAACCTATAGAACACAAGCATGTGGTCCAATATCTATTGATCTCAGAAAGGGAGGCTTAGATAGCCTGAGACAGGAAACATTGAGGTATATTAAAAGTACATATTACTGCTATTGTATGTGGAGGTGTGAATGTGCCTTGAAATATAAATGGTTAATTACTGAATGATTTTTTTGCATTGTATAGGAAACAGTAGAGTATACAACTGATCATCGGAGAAATTATCTTTCTGTGCCAGTATCTGTAGACAGTATGTAGTGCTATAGTTTTACTTTGCACATTTGACCCCTTTGTCTCTCTGGTCCTCTTATTTTTCTTGGTGCACCTTATTACAGATTCTTCATTAGCATTCAAATTTATAAAGAACAAAATTTTGGCTCATATACATTATCTCAATATTTATGTGATTTCTTTAGCTTTGTTTTTGCTGTAGCCCTTCTTTATAGTATTGAGTTTGTTCTTTTTGAGATTTTAGCTACAGAAACTCAACTATTTCTTTTCAAATCTAAGCATTCATAGTTAAAATTCTCCCAGAACATTGCTTTTTGCTATTATCACAAGCTTTAAATGCTGTCTTTCCAATCGTCATGGTTTCTTTTCTTGTCTACGAGGTTTTAAGATAACCATAATTTTCCCATTAAAGTAAGGAAGAAGGAGTAAAATTACCTGTATCTCACTTACCATGGATTTCTGTCATTCAGCATCTGGCAAGGCGGTCTGGGTCTCACAGCCCATGGATCGGTCTAGGCGTGGCTCGCTTCCGGACTAGACCGGATGGACTTTCAAGGTCCAGTTTCTTGCTCAGGGGCAGGATACTGCCCGCAGGGTGAGGCCCAAGGCTGGGCACTGGTCCAGGTTCTGGGTCTTACAGGGGAGGTAGAAAATGAATGTTACAGTTTAGCTCTTTTAGAATGAGAGTGTTGGTATCAGAAGGCAGTGGAGACTCGGGAGCTCCACAAGCCAACGATGATACCAAAACTGTTACAGCTCTTTGTTTGAGCTGCTGTGTTAAGCTTCGGGGAGAAAGCAGGCAGATGTCTGAAACCCACCAACAGGCAGGTCTGGTGAGAGGCAGGCCTAGGGTGTGCTTTACCTGTGGTCAGCACCGAGTCAGCAATAACAATGGAGCAGGTCCCGGCAGCTTGCAAAGGCACTTCTGCCATTGCTGTCTGACCACCACGTATCTAGCTGTTGTTCCCTCCCTTGAAAGAAATGTCATCTCAGACAGTCATGGCGGAGGAATAGCAAGCACCAGGGCCAGCAAGCATGCCAGCCAGCCTTTATTTTTAAGCCTTGGGCAGTGGGAAGGGGTTTTGAGGTGAAAGTGTCTGATTCTCGAGGGCAAAGTGTGCCAGGATACTTAATCTACATGCAGTGGTACAGTAGCTCATATACATGCAGTAACACAAGGGCCCAATCACAAAAAGGAGAAAACAATAATTATCCTATGGTTGGGAAAATATCTTCTAGGTATGATTAAAGGTCTCTGCTGGAGGCTAGGAGCTCCTCAACATAGGGTGGGGTACTTCCAGGAATTCCCTGTGCTTGAACAAGTTTCTTATCAGGAAAGGGTCTGGACTATAATCTTCCTTGAGGGCTATGTGACACTCCTTACAAAATCTGGGGTTACCACGTCAGGTGGAGTGGGAACCCCACTCCTACTCATCCTCCCCTCCTCTCATACCTGCCTTCTACTCTTGCAACTTTCCCCTCCAAACAGAAAAAAAAATTCCCTGTGGAATCTGTAGTGTATCACAGAGTGTCCCACAGTATACCCTTTTGTCCACACTTCTTTGCTTGCAAATGTTCCTTGTTTGATGGTCTGGTATAAGGCCTCTGGCTTTCTCTACCCTATCAATACTTGAACCTCACTGGGACTCCTCTTGCATCTGCTGTACTTACCCTGTGATGGTTTTCATTGTGCTTAAGTTCAGATGATTTAGACTGTCAAATTCACCAGTTACTGCTTTTACTGGGTATCCCAGCCAGTTTTTCAGAGTATATTTTACAGTTAAAAAATTTTCTTTATTTTTCTTTTACATTCTAACTGAAATTTTCATTTCTATGACTAATATGGTTATTTTTTCTGGGTGATTATTTAGCATATTTATGATAAAGAACCTCTCTGTCAATTGGAACACTCAAGGTTATGTGTTTATCTGTTTCTGTTGACCTTGTATATTCTTACATCTCTTTGTATCTCTAGTAAACCTATAAAAATGCTCATGAAAAAGCTTCAGATGGTCCATTTTGTTGTATCAACAGTGAGCTACAGGTTTGCTTTCAGTCTTAGGTTACATCTTTAAGCTGTAAGAAGAGGGCAAGCCAGATCTGCTGTTGCATGTATGTGAACCCATCGGGGGGCGGGGGTTCTAAGATAAGAAGATTGTGACTTCAAGGCCACATTGGGCTACCAAATGAGTTCTAGGCCAGCCTCCATAGCAAGATCTTATGTCAAAAGAAAAAGGAAGTCAAAAAGAAAGGAAAAGGATCTTTGCTGCTTAAAGTTTGTTCTTTTCTACCATTAGTGAAATATCCAAGTTATGTACTAAGTGCTTTTAGCTTTATATAATTCCGAATTCTGTTTTCCCTGCAACAGAAGATATTAATATCGCCCTAAGTATGCTACACCTCTTAAATGTTGTGGGCTTCATGCTTTCCTTAGAGCCCTGCTTGTAGGAGATTCAGGTGCTAAGCAAGAATTTAAGGGAACTTTGTGTGGCAACTCCAGGCCACCTCCTCACTGTGATTCCTTCTTTCTCTGGCTCTTCTGCCCCAATCCTGATTCTCTTGGCAGTCCTGCATCCTTTATTCTCACTCTGCAGTTCACTTTGTTTACACAGCAACTTTCTAGTTCTAGCCTGCAGCTTAGCGAAGTCCCTCAGGGAAGGGACATAGGAATTTAAAATTCAACTCCCATAAGTCCCGACTTTGAGTGGAATGCCTGGGTTCCTTATAATTTTCTCCTACATTTTGTTCAGTTTCAGGTACTTTCACATATTTTTGTTATTGTAGCTCAGCAATTTGTTCTGAGTTACTGGATGTTATTAAAAGTGTGTATTTTCTCTAAGTTCTTCAGCCACTAATATAAAATGTTGGGCTTTTATTTTTATTTTTAAATTGAAAATAGATCTTCATACAACATATTCTGATTATAGTTTCTCTTTATATAGATCCTCCAAAATCCTTTTTACTTCCCCACCCACTCAAATCCACACCCTTCTTTCTCTATTATAATACAAACAGGCATATAAATAACAATAAGATAATAATAAAGACAAACAAGAGAAGGACAAAACAAACAGGAAAAAACAGCAAAAGAAAAAGCACAAGAAACACACACACAGACACGGAGACACACACATTTGCACAGAAACCATGAAATATAAATAAAAGATCTCTGAAGAGGAATAAAACCTCCAAAATAACATGGAGTGTTTTGTGTTGCACTGCCAAGATCTTTTAATACTCTTTGTTAGGACCCTAAAGCTGATTTTGATACTAGCTACTATAACATGAAATTTGTTTTAAATTTTGATTGTGAAAAAATATTTTATTTCATATAACCAGTGAATAAAATTTGAAATGTCCTTGACTTAGCTACAAATTATGCAATACGGTGGAAAAATAAACTTGGATGTTGTAATTATATCACTAACCTGAACTGCAGTTATTTTCATATCACCATCAGCTGTGGCAGAAATAATGTCATATGACAGACAGATGCTCATTAGTTGTTTCTAAATTTCACTAACTTTGTTACTTACTGTGCTAACTAAAAAGCCAAGACAGCTAGCACAGGTTTGTAATCCCAGCCATTCACGAGGCTAAGGCAGGAATATCACAAATTCAAGGCTTGATTGGGTTACAGAGCAAATTCAAGGCTATCCTGAGCATTTTAGTGAGACCCTGTCTCAAAATGTAAAAAAGAGAAAGGGGAGATGGCTCACTGAAAAAGAGTTTACCTAACACATGCATGGCCCTAGGTTCATTTCCTTGAACCACAGAAAGAACAAGTGTTACCATTTCTATGATCTACCATTAAAATTTGACAAAAGAATATTAAAATAATTTGGCTCCTTACAAGTTTTCTATATGTCTTTTTCTTTTCTCATCTAGGAACACTTTCCTTAAAAAGAAGTACACAATAACAAGAAAAGGTTGCAAACCTTTACTTCAGACTTTCCAGATTCCTCTTTTGCCACCAATATTCTCCCTAAAAATCATGACCTTGTAATTTCTCCTTTTAAGAAAAATTATGTGGCTAACCTGCATCTCTCTCTAGAAATTCACACATGCAGTCAAGATAATTTTCATAGTGATCTGCCATGATCACCTTTAACTTAACTCAAAGTGAGCTCTGTAACAATTGTGTCCTTCCCCTAGGTGCTCGCAGTTGATCGTAATCCCACCTGCCCTGCAACACAGTGGTTCTCAATCTTCCTAATGCTGCACCCCTTTAATACAGTTTCTCATGCTGTGATAACACCCAAGCATAAATTCCACTGCCACTTCATAACTGCAATTTTGCTATACATTATCAGAAATACAGGGTTGTCAAGGGGGTTGTGACCAGTCCTCTAGTACCACTTTTCAAGAGTTGGAGTTGCCTTGCACTTGACATGGACCTTCCTAAACATCTCAACAACTCATCAATATCTTATTAAATTATTAAACACTCTTTAATTTTTACATATGAATTTGTATTATTACACATATATACAAGAAACTACCTATAGCAAGAAGAAACATGACACAATCAGGAATTATATAAATGTTACATTCTTAGTGTTTTGGCTATTTGTATTTGGCAACCCAGAAGAAAACATCTTTCCTATCTTGCTGTGTCTAAAATTCTGAACATAAATCAATCTCCATCATATCTTGTCATTATCAAGTAAAAACATATATATAGACCTAAAAACATCTTAAGCCCTAAACAACAAGGACATTTGTTCAACTATGTTCATAGCAGCTTTAGTTGTAATAGTGAGAACCTGGAAATAACCTAGATGTCTCTCAACCAAAGAATGGGTAAAAAAAAAAAAACTGTGGTACATCTACACAATGGAATACTATTCAGCTATTAAAAACAAGGAAACTTTGAAATTTGCAGGCAAATGGATGGAACTAGAAAAGATCATCCTGAGTGAGGTAACCCAGACCCAGAAAGTCACACATGGTATATACTCACTCATAAGTAGATATTAGCCACATAATACAGGATAACTACACTACAACACACAGACTGAAACGTCAACCAATGACTATGTATGATGTGGACCCAGAACCTCTGCTCAGATATAGTAGCATAGTCTCCTGTGGGTCTCACATGTGGAGAGTAGGGACTCTCTTCATCAATGTCCTTTAATCCCTTGTTTCCCAATTCATTTAGATTTCTCTCTATATAATCATCTTCCTTCTGTGTGTTTATTAGAGAAATGAGACCTTATGTTCCTCCTGGGACCTAAATATGTATCTTTTCTCAGGTTATCTTGTCATTTTCTCCAACCTCTGTGTACTTATTCTCCTGGATTATTATTTTTTGTAGCACATGAGTGTTCAACTATCTCAACTGATTTCTAAGAAATGTCTGGTTGCTGCGTAGGATCGAGAAACATCTATGCAAACAACTTTACAGATCCAGTTCACAGTTCAGTCAATTTTGCCATTTGTTTCTCATTTCTGTCACTTTCTAACTTTCTGTCTAGTCCCTGATAATTACTGTCACCTATTCATGCTTCAAACACCTTCCCATAGGGAAAAAAATCATGCTTTTGGGTCATTTTTGTTCTGATTGTATCTCCCTTTGTCTCCTTAGGGATCTTTGTCTACCATTTGTAACCATTCTTTTTCTGTGAGTTCTCTTACTCCACTACATTTACCTTCAGTGTCTAAGCTCCTTGTTATTTATAAATAGAACCTTTCCTCAAGCTACGTTGTTTTGTGGTAATATTGTTGCCGTCTAAGAGTGCTCCTGAAAGTTTCTTCTCCCCATAGGGTCAGCCATAACAGAACGGCCTTTACTCACTTCCCCAGAAATTTCTGTCCGAGTGTAGTTTCTATTCCCCAGGCATTCCTCTTTAAGCTCAGTTATCCTCATGCTTCTTACTTCGCTCTCTTCTTTTAGATCACATTTTTCTCAGAGATGCATAAGAAGTTCTTAGCACTATGTTATCAGTCACTGTACTATAAATACAAATACATATGCCCACCATATGCATATTCATATACATACACATCTATGCCTGTGTGCTTTCTTGGCTCAAAGCTAAAAATCTTTGAAGTTCAAAGTTGAGTATATGTTCCTTAAACGTCTCATGCTACTAATACCATAACTTAGTTATCAAACATGCAAAATACACCTCTCTCCAAATATTAGTAACAATTTTTTCAACTGAAAATTGAAGCATCCTTGTTTTTCTATGTGATTCTTTAATAAAAAGTCTTTCATCACATGCTGTTAACTATGATATTCAAAGGACTCACACAGAAGACAAAGGATTACTCACATCAGTGTGATCCTCTTATATGTCCTTGAAAAGATACTCTTTCTATATTACACAATGTTTTAAAATACATATATCCGATGCATCTCCAAAGATCAACAGCAATTTCTTTAGTATATACTTTCATTTTGTTGGTGAGGATGTCCCACAAAATTTGTTTGTCCTTTTCATGTCACCATTCACCAGTCATGTATTGCTCATATCTTGACAATATATTATTCTGTTATGAATGCTTTCTCATGAAACAATAATGGCCTTAGTTTGAAAGACAAAGGAGATGTTTCCAACTCTAAAACTATTTGTGACTATCGTGGAATACATTATTTTTCCTTTTCCATAGAATTGTTGTGTTTCCATATTATACTCATTTTTTAAATATCGCTACTGGTATCTACCATATTTTTTTAGACCAAATTTACTAAGTGTGACAACAGCTGTTTAGTCAACAATGGTTATAATATGCTATCACTTATAAGATATATCATAAATGAAAAAATGTTTTAAAAAATAAATGTCCACTTTTCTGGTGGTTTGACAAGAACTAATCTGTGTTGCTTGAATTCAAGGTTTTAAGAACTAATATAAATGCATTTATACATATATTATTCCAGATATACTTTTTTGCAATACAATAATTTCACTAAATGAGTTTTCTATGAGACTAGAATGAGATAATATGTGTAGATAGTTTGTAATGTAAAACAAGTATAAGAGTCAGTAATACTCAGGCTTGCATGTTGCATTAAAATAGTATCAATGAATGAGTATTTATGGAATTAGAATGAGACAATGCATGCAAATATAGTATAAGAGTAGGTAAACATTCAAAATTAACAATTTTTGGTGTGAGTCTTTAGTGAATGAAAGTAGTAGTGGCAGAAGTAATAGCTGATGTAGTTTCTGCCATTGTAGTAATAGATAATATTTCTAATAAAATACAGATAGCAATGCATAAATTTTTCAAAAACTTGAAATATGTATTCATGAATTCAATGTTTCTATATTATTAAGTTATATTTTTGCATGCTATTGAACATTCATTTTATCTTTAAATAACCTAATAATAAAGTTGCCATAATACATCATATTTCTAATAAAATATATATAGTAGTAATGAATATTTTCAAAAAATTTGAACTATATTACTGAATTCAATGTTTCTATAATGTTAAGTTATATATTATATGCTTATTGAAAATTCATTTTATCTTTTAATAACATTATAATTAATAACTATTTAAACCACTTTTCAAAGTTTGCAAATATTGATTAGGTGATGCATGCACAATATCTGACTATTAGTTGAAACAACACCTGAATTTATAGCATTACTCAATTTTAACTTGTTTTCTTTCATTGTTTCCAGTATCCTAAGATGACACAGAAATATGAAAGTTAACTTCAGAAAGATTATATTAGTTCCCTTAATAATTATGTGTATGTTTCATTGTCTGTATTGAATTAAATAATATATAAACTATATAAAATTTTTAAATAATTGGGTCATATAGTAACATATAGGAAACACTGAGAAAAAGTAGTTTTGTTATCGCATTTGTTATTGGTATAGGATACCAAAAGTTTTTCACCTCTACTCTTCTTACTTGATCAAATCAAAATTGTAAAAAAAAAAAAAATCAGAGCATATATTTGCTAAATTTAACTTTTCTGAAGTTAGCTTGATCAAATACTAAGTACCTTTTTGAATTCTCATGAAAATACTGCATTTAAAATGTGCTATTGGAAGTAGAGCTGTTATTTATACTTACTGGTGTAATAACACATGCATTACTATTGCTTGAATTGAAGATGATGAGACATTGCATATCTGATAGATTAATTCTCCAGGTCCCAAATGACTTGTCTACTAACACAAAACAGGCATTCTCAAACTCTTTGGTTTAAGGACCCTTCATAATTTGCAAAATGAAAAAGGACTCCCAAGACATTTGTATATGTGGATTATATGTTATTCATTAGTATAATGTTAATATTTATGAGATTAAAAGCTAAAAGTTTAAAAGACCTCAATGGATCATTTTCCTTTAAATAATAGCAAATTAAACCTGATTAATATTAACATGCTACATACTTTTATGACAATCACTACAATTTAAATTTTTTTAGAAATAAAAGCATCGTTTTGCAGATTTGAGTTGTTAATGTCTATTGATACAATAAGAGCTAAATTCCTAAATTTTATTGTGATATTTCAAAGACAAAAAAATAGAAGTGAAAAAAAACTTGTAGTCTGCCCATTCAGGGGGTGGAGATAGGAAAATCAGAAGTTCAAGGCCAGGCTGAGTTAAGGAGGAGTTCATGTCTATGAATCTCCCAATATGTAATAAAAATTTGAAAAGGAAACTACCCAGACAAAAGATTGCAAGAGTCTCAGTGGCTCCCAGGGTCCTTGAAGCACACTTTGAGAACTGCTGATACTACTTTTTAAGTTCTTAAAGTATCAAATAAAAGAGTCTATGCGTGACATGCTGTTATTAATGTGGTTTCTATGATTGTTGATATTATTAATAATAATGTTTGTATAGTGTCTTTAAAAGTTAATTTCTTCTTGTTTGTTGACTGCATTCACGGCTTCCAGAAACAGAATTTGTAACTGTACTGGTTTTGTAAAGGGTTTAAACTACTTGACAAAATTATAGCTGTTGTAGAGGGTGTTAGAAAACTTTTTTTCATCTCTATTATCCATAATACATATGGCTCAACATCTGACACAAAGAATAGATTAAATAAAAGACAGTTATCAGATTTACACTTTCCTCAATGTATGAGAATGCTAGGCATAAAATTGGCCTCATGGAGGCTGGTGATAAGATGATCCAAGTTCAGTTCCAGAAATGAGAAACTAACTCCTGAAAATTTCCCTTTTAATTGTATGCATTCTATGGCATGTTCACAAATGAACACACACACACACACACACACACACACACACACACACACACACGAGAGGGGGGGGGACTAACCTCAAAATCTCAAATGCATAATACATAATAGGGGTCCCCCTCCCCCATATTGTCCCTTGACAAGGCTTTCCTTAGATTCCTTGGGAAGGTGAGAAAATTTTTTAACAAAACTAAGCTCATAGTACTCCAGGGCTAAATTCTGAGACAAGTCAATGTACATTGATCTTACAGACAGTGTAAGATGCCTTCCTTAGGGACTTTAGGTATCTCTCAGAAGGCCTTAAAGATAGTGAGAGCATTTCCAACAGCAAGTTGAACCTTCATGTCTAGATACATCTATCTCTGTAGACATATCTCTAGAGGGACAACAAACTTCTCAGAGTCTCTAGCATTGGGATATGGGTCCCATAGTTCTGATCTGCAGAGCACCTTCTGCTACACTTGCTAAAGGGTCCTCGGGAGGTGTATTACTTTTCTTGCAGAAATTTCTCAAGAAATGGCCATCTTCCTTGGAACCTTAGCGAGATCTGAATGTTTCTATCCAAGTCCAATCTTTTGCTTCAAAAATCATAGTTTGAAATGTTTCCCCGAGTTTATACACCCTTCCCTATTTCCCTACTTGTGTGCCTAGTTCCTGAGCTGTAGATGAGTGTGGAACACTAGCTAATGAAATCTTGCTCCTTTGGTTGCTGTTTTTTATACTGTCACTTTTTTTCTCCAGAGACTCATCACAAACAGCAGAAATTTAATGTATGGGGGAAATACTTAATCATTTTCAAACCCCCCTTTCTCATCTTCCCAGAGATTAAATACCAATCAGTATTATCTACGTTTCCTCTTTAGTCATTCAGTCTAATGCAGCTGACAAGGAGTACTTAAGACAGCTAGCATGGTGTTGAGGTATTAAGTTCCTCAAAGTTCTTTATGTGGCCACTGAAGTTAGCCAATGTCTTTTAGGGTGCACATCTGCTTCCTCTCCCACTTAGCATTGTGGATATCCAGCAGCCCAGAGTGCCATTAGCCTAAGACAGAATCTCGCAGGCACAATCTGAGTTTGCCAAGGTTTTAACTTCTCAAGGACGAATAGAGAACAGATGAATATAAAATTTCCCTTGGTGATTTGTCCCTCTGTGTTGAGGGGAGAATATCTATGGGGTCTACCACAGTGAGTTCTGAAAGTTTCCAGAAGGTTTCAGTGTACGATCACTGTCTAACTCCTTCCTTTTTTGCTGATATTTCATGTGAGGAACCCAGTTTATTTTCCTAGCAGACTATTTGTCCATAGCCTTATGAATAAAAATTCTGTCTGTCTGTCTCCCTGTTCCTCCTTTCCCTGTGTCTCTCTTTCCCTCTCTCCCTCCCATCTACTCTTCCCCATTCCCTTTCTTCCTCCCATTCTTATCCTCAAACCATGGTAGTACCCCTAAGATACTTCTTCAGCCTTATCCTGATATTGACCTTGAAACCATGTTACTGATACCAAAACACATAAACGCACACACACACACACACACACACACACACACACACACACACACACACACGAACATGACCTTGCAAAAAGGAAACAATCCATACATTACTTTTTGCATAATGGTGAAAGAATGCAGACTATTGTATATTGTATATGTTGTACATATCATTGTTATTGCACTTGAGTAACAGTAGACTAAAAAAAAAAGAATGTATGATCTTAATGATATCGCTGAGGACAAATGTGAAGCTATCCCTTGGCTTAACAAATATTGAGCCAGGACAGTTCTAGGGGCAACAAATAGAACAAGATGGATTCAATCCTCCACTCTTAGATGTAGTCGTATTTCCAGTAGCTTGTCTCAAATATGGAGATTCTGTACTGTTACAGCAATTTACAGAAAGTCATCATTATCTACTGCACAGATACTTCCCAAGAGCCACTTGGTACGCTGTGAATAGCTTTCAACAAACATCAAGACTAAACGTCTGTTGGTAAAATGCTAATGAATAACCGAGTACCCTTTCTCAATCACTGCATGTGCTTTAACAACTTCCGGCCTTTTGTATTCCTTCAGGTGTTTCAGTTCCTATCCCTGTGATTGGACTGAGGGACGAAAGCAAAGTGTTCGTGAATAACACCACGTGCGTGCTCAATGACCCGAACTTCGTTCTCATCGGGTCCTTCGTGGCATTCTTCATCCCGTTGACGATTATGGTCATCACCTACTTCTTAACGATCTACGTCCTGCGCCGTCAAACACTAATGTTACTTCGAGGCCACACCGAGGAGGACCTGCCTGAAATCAGCCTGAACTTCCTGAAGTGCTGCTGCAAGAAGAATGCCGGTGATGAAGAGAACACAGAGAACCCCAATCCGGATCAGAAGCCGCGTCGAAAGAAGAAAGAAAAGCGTCCGAGAGGCACCATGCAAGCTATCAACAATGAAAAGAAAGCTTCCAAAGTCCTTGGCATTGTATTCTTTGTGTTTCTGGTCATGTGGTGCCCGTTCTTCATCACCAATATCCTG
Source organism: Acomys minous (assembly GCF_964271855.1). Taxonomy (NCBI): domain Eukaryota; kingdom Metazoa; phylum Chordata; class Mammalia; order Rodentia; family Muridae; genus Acomys; species Acomys minous. Next base: position 38,839,369 of record NC_140488.1, on the reverse strand, counting down.
TCGGTTCTTTGTGAGAAGTCCTGTAACCACAAGCTGATGGAGAAGCTTCTCAATGTGTTTGTTTGGATTGGCTATGTGTGTTCAGGCATCAATCCACTGGTGTACACTCTCTTCAACAAAATTTACCGAAGGGCTTTCTCTAAATATTTGCGATGCGATTATAAGCCAGACAAAAAGCCTCCAGTTCGACAGATTCCTAGGGTTGCTGCCACTGCTTTGTCTGGGAGGGAGCTCAATGTTAACATTTATAGGCATACCAATGAACGCGTGGCTAAGAAGGCTAATGACCCGGAGCCTGGCATAGAGATGCAGGTGGAAAATTTAGAACTGCCAGTCAATCCCTCCAATGTGGTCAGCGAGAGGATTAGTAGTGTGTAAGCCAGAGCAGCACAGCCTTCCTACAGGAAAGCTCTTGTAGGAAAGTTCCCCCCACCCTGTGATTCTCCTATGGATCACAACTAATGTAAATACTGCTGTGTGACAAAACAGTGTTTTTATAAATAGCTTTGCAACCCTGTACTTTACAATCATGCGTTATTAGTGAGATTTGGGGTTCTATATTTACTGTTTGTGATAGACAGAGACTAAGTTATTTTGATTCCTTGATGAATAATAGTGTTTGTGGTTTTTTCTCTCCCTTCCTTCCTTATTCCCTCCCTTCCTTGGTCCTTCTTTCCTTGCTTCCTTCCTATCTCTGTTTCTTTTGTGAATGTGGAAATGTTGATGTTCATCTCAGGTGGCATTTGCGGGGGACCAGAATGATGCACATGACTGTGGTGATATTTCTAACCACACCTAAACTGGCAAATTCGGCGGCACTTTTTTCCAGGTTAACAGTAAATATGTACTTTAAATTCTCGCTCTGCTCGTCTATACACATCAACACAGTGAGACAGGTTCTTCCCATTGTGAAAACTATCCATCAGTGAGTCAGAGACAGAATTAAACTTTGTTGTTACACATCGGGGTAAAATTTGACATTGTCAGAATGTTGTGTCAGTTTTCTGCTGCAATGTCTGTCCCCAAACATAGTGGTATTTTTCACATAGCAGCTGGTTAACCAGGACTACAGAAGTGGAAGGATGCTTAAAGAGATATACACACCAAAAAGCTTTTCACTTCTTAAGGACAATGTTCAAATTCTGATTATTGCAACAAGCAAACTGGAATTAGTGTTTTCATTCTGGTCCTTAGTAAATACCTAATTCCACAACCAACCTGGGAAACAAAGTCCCAGAGTTACTCCCCAGTCCAGAATTCAACATCAATTGGATTTTGATCTCAGAATTCTGGAAACTCGTGTGCTACACACAACGTGAAATTTGCATTTTGAGCCTTATTAAAATATTTTCTTAATTATGGTACCTCTATCTATAGGACCCAAATTAGCAGTCCGTTTTTAAGTAAAACTCGTCTGAGAAGGGTGGAGAAGCATGACCTTGGAAGTTTTACTTGATTAAGGACTACTGAATTAGGCCCTTAGAATGTGAAAAAAAAAAAAGTAATTTAAACAGACGCTTTTATTGAACTCTGAGAAGAATAGAAATACAGAGTTTCCATTTGGATTTTAATCAAAATTTATCTCGTTTTCAGATCCTTCCAAATTCTCTAGTGCAGGAAAAGGCTGCAGCTAAATTGTGAACGTGGCAAGCTCTCCATTGTATTGCAATTATGTACCCGAATTTTAAATATCTTTGTTCAAATATAGTGCTGTGTTCCAATAAGTGTTGGCCATTGTTTCACTCATGGGCCTGCTGCTCTCTAAGAATTAAGTACCATTTTAATGAAAATGAAAACTATGAAAAGTTTTCAAACATTGCTCAAGTCAGATCATTAAGGCTATGCTGTGTGCAGAGTATCCACATGTTCCCAGTAACTGTGTTTCCATGTGTGTCCATTTCGCACAACTGTGGATAAATTTCTGAAGAATTCATGATGCTATTTCTTATGCCCGACAGTTACTTGCACACCATGGAGTAGGCCTCTTAGGATCTTGAAATTGGTAAAGGCAAGATTTGAGTTTTCAAACCCCTCAGAGTGTGTTCTCAATACACAGCATAGAAAAAATTCAACAGTCTGCTGCAGGGGCAGTGGAAGAATGGCTGTATTTGAGGAAACTCAAACAGTCTCTCTTTGATTTACAACACTGCCAAATGTCAGTCAACTGCTTTAGCATGCCCCAACATGACAGGAAAGTGAAGACTACTTGCCTGTTAGGTCAGTTGAACTGCATGTTAAAACAATTACCCGAAATTGAACGAGATGACCTACTTCTCGTTGAAACGAAAGTGTCTGAAGAAACACAGCATGCATTGAGCATGACTTCTGCACATACAGATGGTGCTGTGCATGTACGCCATGTATGTTGCATGAATCCACTGATCCGTATCAATGTAAGTCAGAGGAGCTGATATAGGAAGTGCTGGTGAAAACTCCTTCAGCAGTCCATAAGAGATATTCAGATCTGAACTATTGTAGTAGAGAAAATTGGAAACATCTGATTTCTTTCATAACTATCAGGGCAAGCTCATAGCACATGTTTTACAAAGAAATAAACTATAAACCATGGAGTTCCAAAAGCACTAGCAATAAGTTGAATGGTAATAGCTTACAGCACATTTGTTAATAATTCTTATATCATCAAGTAGTAGTACTTAATAGTACCCAACACAGCAATTATCTTCAACTTGTGTGCTATTCGTAAGTTCTGTGCAGTTTGGTAAAAATATATAAATATATATTCATTTGGAAATAAATCTTACAGTTCGATGTTAAATCTACAAACTTTTATAAATGTTTTAAAACAGTCGATGTGACAAATGTAACCGTGGTGAATTTACTGTCAAATCATTTTGATGTACTACTGTATATCTATACTGTTTAAGACACGTGCAACAGACTGCCTTATATTATTTCCTGTAATTTTCCTCCTTTGTCAAATGGTACTTTTGTGAATGGTTGCAAAGTGTTGTCTTATTCCTCATTCCTGTATGTTACCTTCTCCTGAGTTTTGTGAGACTTCCTCTTAATTTATTAAATTTATTAAATGATGCTTAGTGTGTCATGTGTCTTTTTTTTCCTCGTGCACCATTTCAGAATAAAAATCTATCCCATCAATTGTAAACTCAGGGTGGGTAAGGAGGAGGGAAATATCTAGAAGGCCTTGGGGGAGGAAAAGAACATCATGAACATATATTTAAATTTAAGTTTTGTTTTAAATTCTAAAAAATAGAAGTAAATAAAAGATCCATTCTTTTAAGCTTATAAAAGGCAAACACAGTCAGAAAAATATCACTGTCTCTGAATAACTTCATCTGTGTTCTAAAAGAAATGAGAAGAACAGCTAAGAGGGGTGGTTAGTTAACAAACAAAAAACAGCATTAACCATAACAACACGTTTCTTATAAAAGTATTTACATTGTGGAATTATGCCATCTTCCTTCCCTGAGCATGCTAGTGGGTGGAAAGGGGGCTCAACTTCTATACTTGATAGTTATCATTACTATCATTGTCTCACTACACTAAATATTCCCCAAGGACAGACAGGACCATATATATATAAAGGTTTTCTCTGTGTAACAAGCCCGGCTGCTGTACTGGAACTTACTCTGTATACCAGGTTGGCCTCCAACTTGGAGATGCGCCTGTTTCTGCCTGGATTAAAGGCATGCACTACCACAATGGATCATCATCTATCTTATTAATAGTTTTATCTCCAACATGTAGAAGCTCTGTACTTTCAACAGATCCAAACAGACAGTAACAACTCAGTTGCTACCTTATCTTTCCCAGTGGCTAAATAAGTTGTAGTAACTCCCCATTCTTCAGTTATGCATTGTGTCTCTTCAACTCAGATGGAATAGGAAGACATCTCTGAAATTATCAGCGCCCACAGTGCAACTCTATTTTGTACCTGGAGCCAAAACTGACAAAATGCATCAGCCTGTTCTTTCAACACAAATAGTTTGTAGATGATGAGAGAACTAAAATGATGCAGTTATAGGAGAAGAAAGCATCAGTAATTGATTTCTTTGTAAACATGAATAAGTTGTTTCACAGAAATTCAACAGCCACCTGAATCAGCAGGGACACTGCTATGCATAATCAGAATAATTAGTTAATTCAAGGTCTTGCTGAGATGACCAGGTTGTCCTAGGACATACTATAGCCCAAACTGACCTTAAACTCACAATCTCCCTTCTCATTCTGCTGAGTGCTATGATTACAGGTGTGCACCACCATGCCAGGCCCCAGAAATGCCTTGCACTGCTAAAGCTAGGAGCTGTGTGTGCCTATAACAGAAAACAATAAAGGCTAGATGTGTGTGTGTGTGTGTGTGTGTGCGTGTGTGTGTGTGTGTGTTCTAACTTGTTTTGAGGCAAAGTATCTCTTGTTTCTATCTCTGCACTGTCTATTTCAGGCTTGTTGCTTGACAAACTTAACAATATTCTGGATGACTTTCCTCCATCAATTTCCTGTCTCTCATTGAGGTTACAGATGAGTGCCATCACTTCTGGCAAGAGGCTTTTCCATCACATAGTTTTACCCAGTGAACCATCTATCTGGTCCAAGCCTTCATTTGTTTTTCATATCCCAGTAATGGAGTCACTACTACTACTGGAGCAAAAGGCAAAGTAACCCAATTCATAGCCCCAAATGATGTCACTTACCATGAAATAGCAGTAGGTTTCTTGTACCCACAGCTTCTGGGTTCCCACTTAAGCTAGTGCAATTTCTACAGCAGAGACCCACTCATTTCTCCTTGCATATTTCCCCTACACTTATGTTAAAACATTACCTAGAAAGCTGAACATGCTGGAAAGAGCTATTTATGCGAACCTATAGGAGAAGATTATATCAAAGCCATTCTCAAATATTTTGTGACTTGTAGCACACTTACAATACCAATAACACTAGTATAACACATTGGTTGTGGTCTCTTTGATATAAATTCTGGGAGGAAGATAACTATAGGATATGTTAATATGTTATCTTGGGATCCATATGCCTGAAGGAAAGGAAGAAAGTAGGACACGGTACCACACTTACAATAAGGATTTGTTCTCCCTTGTATCTTTAAAAGTTTAAAAGTTTCTTTAAAAGTTAAATTGAATTCTGTAAAATGAATTCACAAAGATAAACATACCAGTCAGTATCACTTCCTAATGTTTCACGTGCTCAACATTTATTATACCAGATATTGTGATACAGATGTGATGTATAACAGTTAACTGGCTCCATGGGCTGCTTTGAATTGAGCTTATCCCTTCAGACTTGTTTCAGGTAGAGGCAAGAGAGCCAGGCCTTGATATCTCCACTGTCCTCAGGAGAGATGTGGGACATTATCCTAGGCTGCTGTCTTCAACATTTGCAACTCCCTAAGAACTGAGAGCCATCAGCCCCAAACCCTCTCAGCACTTAAGTGGGAATCTTGGCAGACACAGTAGTACAGTATCCATGACAAAAAGAATATGTATTGGAAAGAAAACCATTCATGAATCCTGGCCTGGTGCCAGGAGATTAAAGGCTAGCCTTGAAGGTACACAGTAAATTTCAGATCATCCTGGGCAATTCAGCAAGACTCTATCCAAACTAATATGTGCAAAATAGGTCTGGCTAGAACTCAGCAGCAGAGTGCTTGGCAAACATGCCAGAGAGCACTGGTTCAATCCCCAGCCCTTCCAAAATCACCACTAGAAAGATTTGCCTTTACAACACATGACTCTGAGAACAAATGTGTGGAGTTTCCATATCCAGCAACTCTAAACCTCTGAAGACACCAAAGGGATGTCCTACAACTTAGTTCAATTCTGTGGACCAAGAATGAAATCAACTTTGAGGGAACAAAGAAAATAATGGGGCCAATTCAAAAGGACAAAGATTCCATTTTCAAATGTTCTCTAAGTTTTATAAAATGATACTTGAATTTATAAATTTAAGCCACAATTGGCATTGAAAATTCTACCTGGTTGGAATTGATTGGTGCTAGAAAAATTTAAGCTGTTGTGTATGAAATGCAACTGAGTGATAAATCAGTCACTAGCCAGTTTTGAGAAAAGGATGCATTATCTAGAATCCCATCAGGGGATAATTATCTTTCAAAAGTGAACTTTGGTGTGGAAAGGAGTAGAGCAGAGTTAAATCTGATTAACACTAGCCTGCTAGCCTTGCTACACATGCCAAACCAATTATGTACGTATACATATATGTGTGTATATATACACATGAAAAACATGTGTGTGCATATAAAGGTATATATGTGTAAACATATAAACATCTATTTTTATATATAATTTCTAATATTACATAGAGCTAGCACCAACTTCCCAGTTTGAGGGTGAAGTCAAAATTACCCCTCCTCAGTTTAAATGCCACTTAAAATATTTGGGATCAAAGATACCCATATTTTTGTCAGAATTTATTATAAATGGAGAGTTCATACAGTCCCCTCCTCGGGTTTTACAAAATTCTATGGTGGCTTACAAAAACTCAGTGAAACAAATCACTCCTATTTACCAGTTTACTATTAAGGAGACAAACAATGATTTAAGGAGTTGGCTCAGCCTTATAAGCATGAAGCTCTGAGTTCAAATCCTCAAAGCCATGTAAAGCATAAAGCATGCATCTATAATCCCAGTGCCCTGTGGGAAGATGGGACTAAGAGATGGGAGAAGCTCTCGGGACACCTTACCTGGCATAAGCAGCAGAAAACAACAAAAACAGAGACCTTGTCAATAATAAGATAGAAGATGAGGACCAACATCTAAAGCCATGTCCTATGACCTCTGCACACAATTAGAGGTACACACACAGAGAGGGGGGGGGGAGGAATAGAGAGAGACAGAAACAGAGACAGAGAGTAAGGTGCATCCATGCATCAAAAAGTAAATGAAAACAATGGATTGCTAATGAACAAAGAGGTATATTAACCTCTACATAGAAGAAGGAAGGGCATTTGTGAACCTTATTTTACCACTAAACCTAATCTTCCATTTAATTTCAGTTTACTCACAGATATATTCATATCCACATGTCTTAAATATAACATTATCTCTATTCTTAGTTTTCCCTTCAAATCTGTTGGAGTCTGTAATCTTACCTCTGCTCTTAGCTTTAATACAAATGCTAAACCGATTTCCCTTAAGTTCTAGCATCTCCCTGATCTCGCATTTCTGCAAACTCAAGCATTACTCTAATCCCTACTGGTATCCTTATTATCATCTTCAGTTCCCTTGCTTTTAGCACTCCATTGAGGTTAAATATGCTTATGTCTAACATTATGCCTAGGATAAAGCATTAGCACTAATTAGTTTGGAACATATTCTTTTTGTGAAGATCATCTGACGCTGGAGTGAAAGACACAGAAGAAATGTCTATGATGCTTTTTATTCTCTATATATTCAAACTTCACACTAAACCCAACCTCACTTGGTCTATGTTTTCTTCCTTGTTCTGGAGTAGAGGAACTTTTCTCATTGTTAAATCCATGGTAACTGTCATCTACTGAGCACTAACAATGCTCCAAACACAAACGTGCTTTCAGGTAGATAGTTTGGTACATTAAAAATACCTACTTTTATCGTTGACAAAGCAACCTTGACAGATGATTGACAGGCTGAGTTACATCAACTCTAAGATGTATGTATATAATGTAGGCAGCTTAGAATGTTCATATGTCCACTCAGGCCCCGAGGTAAACTCAGAATCCTCACTTTTGAGTAGGAGGAAATATCCTTCTCAAAATAACTGAGCCTTAGCACAGTTCTGATACCTTGTCATTCTTCCCTTTCTAGAGTTTCAAGAAAAATGGGAGATAAGTTCTCAAACAGACCATGATGGAGTGAGGACCTCGATCACCAATAGCCTCCCAGCCTGTTGATGTCTATCCATCTACTTTAACAAGTTTTAAAGTAGTAATTATGTTAGCTCAAAATGCCAGGACCTTAGTAACACATTTAACTCATAAGTTGCCACATGTTCTTATGTAAAATTCGAGACTAACCTCTCTCAACCGGAGTCCAATTTCTTTGTAAGAGATTGTGACATAGTCATCAAAAACTGCTCAAAGGAAAAAGGAAAACAACATGTTATAGTTTCGATCCCAAACTTCTCCAAAATCCCCTGTATTGCATAGTCTATAGTGTAGCATTATTGGAAAATGGTAGAAACTTTAAGAGTGGAGACTTAACAAGTAACTAGTTTTAGTTACTTTTTCTGCTGGTATGAATTAGGTTAGAAGACATAGCCATCGCGTATGACATGATGAGTTCCTGAAGAAAGACACAATCCTTTCAATTCCTCAGGAGAAATAGTCACCATATAGTAAGACAGGAGCCTTCACTTCTGTCCCTTCAGAAATTCCAGAAAACAAAGGAAGTTTCTGATTCATAGGTTTCCAGAAAGTGGCAGAAGTTCCATACAGTGGGATTTAGTCTCAATTGTTCTTCATGCCAAGAACATGGACTGCAGGATATCTATTGAAAGAGCTATGCTTGCTCACAGCTTCAACTGTAAGAAGCAAACAGCCAAGGTAAAAGAGGGAGGATGCAAGGGACATGATTTCTGAAAAAAATGTCAGTCACCTAGAAGGTGTGTGATCTAATGGAGTCCATTATGTCAAACATTCTGAGACAATAGAAGCTTTAGCAGCTGATCACATTGTGTCCAGTTAGGAAGAAAAAAGCAATGAAAGATGGTACTCAGATTTCTCCTTTTTATGCAGTTTAGAACCCAAGCCTAGGCAATAGTGCCATTCACTTCTAAGATGTGCATTAGCATACTGCCCCCAGTCGGCCTAGCAACTTATGATGTCATTACCAGTCTGCCACTAAATGGGCTAGCTGCCCAGGATATAAAAGGACAAACCCACCTCTTTCAATCTCTCTCTCTCTCTCTCTCTCTCTCTCTCTCTCTCTCTCTCTCTCTCTCATGCCCCTCCCACTTCCTTGCTCTCCCATGTTCATATAATAAATTTATCCATATCATATCTGTTCTCATATTTCATATTTTAAAGTGTGTCTTCCCACTTCAACTTCAATTAACCGAATCAACATAATCCTTCAGAAACATGCCCTGAATAATGACTTACAAATGTACCTACAGCCTTGTCAGCTAGGGGATTGCAAAGCCTGTCACATTGACAATGGACACTAATCACAATAGAGGGCCTTAGGTCACTGGGAGATGTCTCCAAATGACACCCTGAAACCACAGATCCTTCCCTTTTCCACCTTGATCCTTGTGTCATGATATAAATGCACCTACCATACTGTACTGCCTCACCATAGACCCAAAGCAGTGGAGGCAGACTATCATGACTTCCAAAATTGTGAGCCAAAATGAATGCCATCTCTTTATAAGTTAGTAATCTCAGACATCTCTTTACTGTGATATAACCCTAATATGCAAGGAAAACACCGATCCTAGAACATACTAGAACCTGGGATTACAGAACTAGCAACAGCATACATGAAAGCTACCTCTGGACTCTAAAATACTTTGATGTCTCCACTCTGTGATTTTTTATTATTCATTTATTTGTTTGTTTGTTTTTTTGAGACAAGGTCTCTCTGTGTAGTCTTGGCTGTCTTGGGCTCATTTTGTAGTTCAGGCTGGCCTAGAACTCACCGTGATCTGCCTGCCTCTGCCTCCTGAGTGCTGGGATTAAAGGTGTGGGCCACCATGCCCAGCCACTCTGTGATTTTTTTCTTTTGTTTCATTTTGGTTTGGGGTGAGTGAAATTTAATTTAGTACCTTAGTTGTGGCCAAGCACACATCTAACACTAAGCTAAAGCTGAGACCTACTGTATGATCTGCTTTGGTAACTTTTCCTGAGGACACACAACCAAAACCCTGTTAGCCTCAGATACAGCACCTACAACAGACCAAGTTAAGGATTCTATCCAGGACCTTATTACCTACATGAACATGGCTGAAGGAATACTTAGAGCAACCTGGGTGATTCCAAACCACCTACATCAAAATAAACTCCCATTTCATCATGGATAAAGACCTCATGGGACCTATAGTTTGTTTTCTATGTACTATCTAGCATCCTTCAAGATAACTTATAGCTGGTGAGGAGGTAGGAGATAATAGTGACTAGAACTCCAGTTCATGGTCTTATGGCTTTGGCCCTTTGCCCTCTACTGTGTTAGTAGCTCCTTTCCCATTAACACAGATCTGGTTTCCTGTGCACTGTACTGCTTGTTTTATTGCCATGACTACTAGACAAAAGTAATCTCTACTCCAAGATGGCATATCAATACTACAACAGATTTTTAAGAGAAGTTTAATTGTAAAAGGATAAATATATTTTTTGTTGTTGATGATGATTTTTGCATATTTTTCTTGTTTTTATTTAAAAATCCAGATGTGTCTGATACAGATTAATGTACTAATTAAATTCATCCTGGTACAGTCTTTTTTAATTAATTTATTCATATTACATCTCAGTTGTTAGCCCATCCCTTGTATCCTCCCATTCCTCCCTCCCTCCCGCTTCCCCTGCTACTCCCCTCCCCTATGACTGTGACTGAGGGGGACCTCCTCCCCCTGTATATGCTCATAGGGTATCGAGTCTCTTCTTGGTGACCTATTATCCTTTCTCTTAGTGCCACCAGGCATCCCCATCCAAGGGACATGGTCAAATATGGGGCACGCTCAACCTCCTTAGTCATCAGAGAAATGCAAATCAAAACGACACTGAGATTCCATCTTACACCCATCAGAATAGCTAAGATCAAAAATTCAAGTGATACCACATGCTGGCGAGGATGTGGGGAGAGAGGAACACTCCTTCATTGCTGGTGGGAATGCAAACTAGTACAACCACTTTGGAAATCTATCTGGTGCTTTCTCAGAAAAAATGGGAATAGGGCTTCCTCAAGACCCAGCTATTCCACTCCTTGGAATATACCCAGAGGATGCACTACCACACAACAGGGACATATGCTCAACCATGTTTATAGCTGCCTTATTCATAATAGCCAGAACATGGATACAGCCTACGTGTCCCTCAGTAGAAGAATGGATAAAGAAACTGTGGTACATTTACACTATGGGATAAATATATTTTTAATAAATATCCTAAATAAGAAGTTAATATGGCTATAATATTCAGAGATATAGATTCATTTAGGGTTCAGAACATGGAATCCAAATCATATCACATGGCCACACTAGGTACTAGCAACTCAAGGAGACTGCAAGTCTTCAAAAGAAAAAAGCTCTGTCCTTAACCTTCTTTACCTAGTCATTCTTTGCAAAGTCAGATGCACAATTCCACTCTCCAGAAAACAACACAACTTACAAATGTCAACCTCTGACTTACCTCCTCTGAAAGAACACTGTGAGGGCTTGTTTCATAAAAATTACATCATATCCATGATGGAAAGGAAGGCTACATGGTAACTAAAAAGAAGCAAAAAACAAAAGCAAAAACAAAAAACCCGGCCTTCTAAGTTCTTCTTGGTTTGTTGTCATTTGTTCATATTTTTGTCCAGTCACACTTCTATGTGGCTCTACATTTCTTTGGTGAACCTAAGCTTTAAAATACACTTCTCCAGGGTCTTTGAATCTCAATTTCTGAAGTTTCTGTTAACAAAACTTTGATTAAATATATGTGCTATGTTTTCCCGCTTTACTTTATTAATTGTTACAGGAATGTTGGCCATAACTAAGGATCGTGCACCCTTTTTTCTAATCACTGTTCTTATTTGACAGAAACTAAATATGAAATATTTCCAATGTTAATATGTCTTTATATTGAAGTGTTTTGACACATAAAGATATGGCTAGACAATTTTGCTATAATTTCTCTTTCATTAATCTGTTCTTTTTCATAGAGGTGGCATCTATGGCCCTTATTATCAGGGTGACAGCTCCCTTCTACTCTTATATCCTTAAAATGTAAGACTATTTCAAATAAGCCTCATATATTTTTGGTTGTGAGCCTAGCCTTTAATGGCCGAGCATTCTCTCCAGCCCGGGCAGTGGTGGCGCACGCCTTTAATCCCAACACTCAGGAGGCAGAAGCAGGTGGATCTCTGTGAGTTCGAGGCCAGCCTGGTCTACAAAGCAAGTCCAGCACAGCCAACGCTACACAGAGAGACCCTGTCTTGAAAGACCAAAAATAAATAAATAAATAAAAAAGAACATCAAGTCAGCCTCAAATGACTCCAGACTTTCTATAACTACATTCTTCCTTTTATTAGGTAGCACTGGGGTTTTTCTTTAGTTTCATAATTTTTAAACAATAAATACAATCAATATTTCAGCAAGTTATATATGACAGTATTCCACTCATATTTAAAATTGTTCATATGATTTTTGAGGCATACCAATATTTTTTGGTGCTGATAGAAGGAATGGGGATTGACAGCAACTAGGCATGAGAGTTCATACTGATGTAGTTTTTCTAAAACTAGATAGTAGTGATAGTAGCACAACTCTACAAATCTACTAAACTTTACTCATATGTCCACTTAAATTAGTGGCTATGTTCCATGTATCCTCTGTAAATAATCTGATCAGTTTTGAGTCCTAAAATGAAATAATGGTGGGTTTGCCTTTTTTTTTTTTTTTTGCCATCTTTGAGAAAACCATAGCTCACATCACCATTAGACCCTCTGGATTTCCTCCTCCCTTCTCTTTATCTTCTTCCTCATCCTCTTCCTCCTTCTCTTCTCCTCTCTTCCTCTTATTTTGTGTCTTTGAGCACATTCTCATTCTAATATGGATGTGTGTGTGTGTGTGTGTGTGTGTGTGTGTGTGTGTGTGTGTGTATGTGTGTGTCTTTTGCTTATCTTTGTATTTTTGTTTTGTGGGTTTTTTTCTCTTCTGATTTGTTTTTATTTGCCTGTTTTTTTTTTCTAAAAAGAGAGAAAGGAGGCCTGAAGTTGAATAGATGGAGAGATAGGAAGGATCTGAGAGGAGACGAGGGAGAGGCAACACCATCAGAATATAGCGCATGGAAATAAATTATTTTCAATAAAAATAAACAAAAACCTATTTACTTGATCTAAATTTAAGTATTATCCATATTTGAATATTCCTAATTAAATAGTTAATATATTTCCATTTTTTAAATGTTTAAAGTCTGAGATCTGTCAGGTAAAGACTTTTTCATATTAAAATAATAAGCCATTTTTCTTCTTCTGTATGGTCTCAGGGATAGAACTCAGGTCATCAGGCTTGACAGTAAGAGCTTTGCCTGTTGAAACATCTTACCAGACTTCAGTTTCTTATCAAAATCACAGCTAAGGACTGCGGAATTTCTGTTCATTTCTCCAAATGGCTTCACTATTCTATGCTTCCCGCTCTGTGCTCTTTTTTTTATAGCATTTCTGAAATAGCCTCAAGCCACCCAGCTGTTTCCTGCTTTTCATGTCCCAGTTCAGGAATAAAATATCAGTAATATGGAAAGTTTGATGACTAGAATAGGAGCCAGCTGCCTAGAAAGTACCTCTACTGAGAGGCAGATACTTGTCCATATCTTACAAGAGTGACCATGAGCCAAATTTTATATCAAGAAAATAGTGTATTTAGGAAAAGCACCAGGTCCCTCATTCTGTTGTATGAAATTTATTTTGGCCAAATTTGTGAATGCCTTGGCTAATTTCTCTGTCACAGTCCCTCAGGATCCTTCTATATTCAAATGTACACCATTTTCCATCAAGCAAGTAAAATTTGAAGGTAGCATATTACTTACAAATACTTAATGGCATTGAGTTTATAGCAACTGTAATAGATTATTGGCAAAAAATTAAACTTTGTTTACCCTTGAGATGACTTCTAGGAAGCTTTACATAAAATAATGGGGGGGGGGGAGATACTGTCATAGCACTAATAAGGCTGGCTAAACTACCAAGAAAAAAAAAAGACAAAACAAAAAGAACAAAAATAAGGCACTCCAAGCCCAAAATATCAAGCAGAATCCTCAGTTGCTGTAATATATACTATGAAATGCCCGGTTGTTGATACATATATACACAAGACTTGCAAAGAGCTGGGGTCATACACACTCTGGTCAGAAAAAAAAATAAGCAGTAGACTTAAGCAAACAAATCAAACAGGCATTTTTAAGTTTAAAATTGTAAGAATCAGACTGAAGAATTAACTAGGAAAGTCTGGCAGTTCCTCAGACGATTACACATCGAGTGCCCCTATTGATACTAGAGGGCTTTCCCTGTCCTGACTTTGGAATTTGGATAAGACTTGGAGCATTTTGTTCTTTTACTGCAATAGATAATGTTGATAGATATGGACTCATTATTAGTTAACTAGCCAGACATTCAGAGTCTTGGAGGTAATTGAAGGTGGATACCTCCTTAGTGACTGGCTTTGGATCCCATTTCTTGTTTTCCTGGTGTTGGGCAGCAGTTTCCTCTGAGATTAAAACCTTTCATCTTGAAGGGAAATTTCTTAAGACATGGGACATGAAAATGGGGGTGAAATAACAATACATTTATAACTTTTTAAAATTTTTATTTAATCATTTTACAGCCAGATCCCAGGCCCATCCTTCCTCTCCTCTCAGTCCCATCCTCACATCACCCTTCCCTCTCTCCTTCTCAGAGAAGGGGAGCCACTAAGGGATACCAGTCCACCCTGGTACCTCAAACAACAATAACTTTTAAGACCAAAGATTTAGAAAGAGGTGAAACAAATGGATAACCTGAGGGGAGGAAAAAAAAAATCCATGCTGCAGGAAATATCCTTCAAACAGGGAGTAAACAGCTGAAAATTGCTTCAGGAAGTCCTGAAGATTGACCAATTGCACTAGTCCCCCTCTCTTACCGAGAATATATAAGCAGGAAAGACTATTGATGGGCACTCTCAGTCAAGCCCAGCCACCTGGAAGGAGACCGGCTGAACTGCTGCCTAGAAAGAACAAAGAGCAGCAGGCTGCCTGGAAGAGAAAAAGATTAGCTGAGCTACCTGGAAGGAAGCTCTTTAACCTGTTGAGCTGCCTGGAGGCTGGGCCTTGTGCTCAGCTTTTCTGAGCTGTCACCCATGCTGGGTTGGGCTTTGCTGATAGAACTCTCTGAGTCATTTGTGTTCCCGTAAGTAAGTAACCTCTCCCCCACATTCCTGTAAGTAATCTCAGGAAAACTGTTTGGATCACCACGGTGGACTTCAGCGGTATCTGGACCTTGTTCTATCTCTGTCACTGGTCCTTTGTCTGCAGATGTTTGTTCAGATCTCTGCAGGAATAGGTCTCATATGACATCCAGTAACCCACTAACTTTAAGAAATATAAAGTACGCAATTGTCCCTTCAGAACTACTTTTGTGTAAAAAAAAAATAGTTTGAACTACTCTGTAAAAAAAGGAATCATAGGGCTGGAGAGATGGCTCAGTGGTAAAGAGCGCCGCCTGCTCTTCTAGCGTTCCTGAGTTCAATTCCCAGCAACCATATGGTGGCTCACAACCATCTATAATGTAATCTAATACCCTCTTCTGCAGATAAAGCACTCATATGCAATAAATAAAATAAATAAATCTTTTTTTAAAAAAGGAAAGAGAATTTTTCTTCATTAAAATTTTCAATGCTGTATGTAACAGAAGGGGATGACAGTACCAAGGTTTTGTTGAAGCCCCTTAAGGGAAGGCTATTTCTTCCTGGTGAATCATGGTTATTTATTTTTAATTTAAAAAAATCTTTTAATCTATTCCATTATCTAATTTTTGGTCACATAATGGGCATTGAGTTGCATCTCTGACTGGTAGAAACATGGCGTGCTGAACTGCCCAAAACAGCCTGTCAATTGCTCCCCCGCCCCTTCTCCGGGGAACACAATAGCTTTAAGGGAGATAATATGCCTGAAAACATGTTAAAAAGATAGGAGGAATAACTATCCCTTTAAATGAGGTATGTAATTTTGTATTCTAAAGCTCCTCTTTCAATGCAGCTGCTTATACATCCTCACTGTTAAGCCCATTGTAATGTCTTAGCTCTAAATCATGGGGTGTAATGTTTTCTTTTCTTTTTTCTATTTCCCTTTATTGAATGTTGGCCCATATCTTAAACCTGCTTTCTCTGACACTTTAAACATTTCCACCCTCTCTGTGAAGACACTGTCTCCCGACATAGCTCCTATAAGGCCTTTATGACTGAGCCTGATTGCTTTCTTAACCTCCAACTCTAAAAACATGTCTTTCTCTTATCTACCTCCCACTGCCAGGCAGCCACTTGCATCTTGTCTGCCTTTACTATTTTCCTCTAAAATGCTAATAAAAGTCTTCTTGCATTTTTTTTTTTAGTTTTAAAATTGTTTTATCTATGAGAATAAGAGTATACAAAAAGGAATCCTGTAGTTTTTGGAAATCGCAGTGGGGCAATTTGAGCAGGCCTTGTCAGCAGTGGAGAAGGGAACCACTAAAGCCCCTGTGATGGTTTGAAGTTTTGTCTGTCGGCCAGTTTTGTTTGTCTTGACGTATACACCAGGTGCTTAGAGAGTAGGTCCTCAGTATTAGGTGTCTGTGAGGGAATTACACATTTCCCTTGGTCTGATTTACTTAACAAGTACTCAGACATTTTTATGATTTTAATGCACCCATATGCCGCTACAGTTCTAATTTATGCCAATAAATTTCTAGAGAAGTACCTTTTCTCCTCCAGGAATAAAAGTAATAGATCAGTCTGCACAATAGGGACAGATGTTGCCCTTCCCGAGCCTAACCATGTGCGAACTCACTTTACAGCCTCATAATGGAGTCAAACATTGCATATAAATGTAGTCTCCTAGGACAATGCACAGCTTGATATCCAAGGGGAGCAAAGCAAGAAGGAAAGCTAAGAGTTCAAAGGGCAATGCTATACAAGTGATATTGGAGGGGAAGTCATTGACATAGCATTGTAGATCATATGGCATATCTGCATGGCATGGGTTGTCTTGAGAGTGCTGTGTTACATGTAGTTCTATATATAACAGGTTTCATTAAACATCTTAAGTCTCCATTTAATAGTACACATGTCACTATTATAATGAGTCAAAGATCACTGTTTCACTGCCTGCCCCAGTGACTCTAGTCTGTTCCAATTGGCTTTAACAGAGTAAGACAGGTGAGGAGCTTCCAGCCTTCCTTCTATTTTGCAAACAGGTTTTACCTCCTACGCTAATTTGTCTGTCTCTGTGTGAAGATTTCTGGACCATGCCTTCAATCCTACTCTCTTTCATCACAAGGGAGCCCTTGCCTCTTTCTTTGCTACTCCTCCATTGCAAGGAATATTTGTTATGGTGTGTCATTAAGTTGGCCTTACTGTCACAGAATTGGTGGATAGATTCTATTGAAGGAATCAAAAGCACAGAAGTGTGAAAGAAACAAAGACAAAAAAAGAATCAAAGGAAAAAAAAACAAAGAAAGAAAACATAAAGAGAAGAGCCTCACACTGAAAAGAAATACCATGAATCAAATTCAAGTATGATCCAAGGTCAAAAGCTATTTAATTGTGCCACCTGGTGGAAAAAAATAGATAGACCATTCCTCCCCCCCCCCCCAGGATTCCTGAGTCTTACTCCTCTTCACAAGGCGTTGCAATTTTCACAGTCTTTATCTCAGAATGAACCTGTTTTTTTTTCTAAGTCATTACTTATTAATCATTCTGTCTGTCAATACCTTGTTCTGAGGATGTGAGGGAGACATGCCTGATTCTACTTGAGAAACAGATTGTCAAGTAAAAGCTTCCACCAACAACCCCTTTCAAGTAAAATCTGAGTAATTTTTTTGTTTAGAAAAAGCAACACTTCTTTGTTTGTTTGTTTGGTTGGTTGGTTGTTGGTTTGGTTCTTGAGACAGGGTTTTTCTTAGCTATCCTTAGCTGTCCTGGACAGGCTGGCCTCGAACTCAGAGATCCACCTACCTCTGCTTTCCCAAGTGCATGTGCCGCCTGACTTGATGCATTGGTGTGTGGGGGGGGTCCCCTCTTCTGAGGAGTGGGGGAGGGGATTGGGGGAGAGGGAGGGAGGGTGGGTCTGAGTGGTGAGGAGGGATGGGGCTGCTACTGGGATGTGAAGTAAATAAATAAATAAGTAAATAAAATAAAAAAAGTCTTCTCACCTGCCCCCCCCCATAAAGAAAAAGCAACACTTAGGCTAAATTTAGCTGAGGTCTTCTATTTAAATGATAACTCATATCTTTAAGAAGGAAGGTGCATACAAAATTTTCACTGGCCATAATTACAAAGTTAAAATTGATTTGTCTCTAAAGCAAGCTCAGTTAGGGTTTGGAGGAAAAGCACATTATTTTATATTTCACAAATTATAAAAAGAAATACAAATGTAATTTTAGGAATCATCTCAAAATGTCTAAGTTCATTCTTTCTTAGAATTCAATTGTCTTTATTCTGTTTGCAACAGTAAAAGCTTTTAAATTAGTTAGGTAAATGTCACATGAACATAGATTTTGAATATAGATCATAAGAATTACTGTTCATTTGCCAATTAAAAACATACATATAAAATGATCACATGTTTAACTGAGATGAGGCTCTTGAAAATTATCAATCTCATACATATTTTATTTTAAAATTCATTTTTAATTTTAATTTGAAAAGAGCATACGTAAAGCAAAACTGTCCCTTACAGAGTTATGAAAACATAGCCTCATGTAGCCCAGGCTGGCCTTGATCTCACTGTGTTGTCTAGACTGGCCTGGCCCTTCCGGGTATATCAGAGAAAGCATGGAAACAGGAGCCTGAGGAGCTTGATTACATGGCATCTACTGTCGTGAAACCGAGAAGTGGAGGCTGTTGCAAAGCTCATGTTTCCTATTTGTTCAATCATGGACTCCAGTTCATGGAACTTTGCTGCTTACACTTGGGGGAGGGTCTTCTTCAATTAATACAACCTCAGAATTCCCTCCGACAGGCTGGAGGTTTGTTTCCATGGTGACCATCAAAATTACACATCTCACATTCCAAGCAATCAGTAGCTGCAGACATGTTATCAGTATTTTCAAAGATAACTCCCCCTCCTGCCTATTAGGCATAGAATGCCAAAAGCAAAACACAAATAAAATTAGATATGCTTAGTTCAAACTTTTTGAGTTTCAAACCCAGGACAAATGGCTAACTAAAGTGCTTATTCATATCAAAGTGGACTGTGGCCACCAGGTTCTCTCAGTATCCCTCAGTCCCTACCTGTTGCAGGAGCCTCCTGGCAAGCATACTCCCTCTCATCCCCTAATCTCCAGCCCAGGGAAAAGGCTAGGCTGCCCTTCTCCCAGCAGCTCTTCTTTATATAACCCAGTCACTTGGCTACACAGGTCCTTTTGCCCTTTAGCCTCTTGGTCTCCTGGTCTCCTGGCTCTCTTTCTCCTGTCTCCCCCTCACTCTCCCCTCTACCTCTTCTGACATCGGGACCCACCTTAGTCTGCTGGTCCTGTTCACTCAGGATTCTTCTAGATACCACTGCATCTGGCTCTGCTTTCCATTTTTTAAATAAATTTTATTAATTTATTCATATTACATCTCAATTGTTATCCCATCCCTTGTATCTTCCCATTCCTCTACTTTCCCTTTTATCTACAATAAACTTTTGCCTCTACCATACCTGGGAACAGTGAATGTCCTCCTTTTTATCCTTTTTTTTTTCATTCATGAGCAGGACATGTTGGCCCATGCCTATTGTAGTACCCAGATCACCCAGACTGCAACACTCCCAAAAAGCCCACCAGGACTCAATATCGGTGCAACATACACGGGGTCCTGTATTATGGGCTCGAACTTGGACCACAATCCTTCCTGATGCAATAGGATCGGAGAGCGGTATAAAGCTTGAAGGGCAATGGGTTTATAAAGGGAAAAACTGTAAGTGTGGTTGTGGTTGTCGGTCACAGGGATGTTGACCTTTAAGCAGGTTGAGTGGAGGCTGGAACTCAAAGGGAAGTTGTAGGTCACAGGAATGTTGACCTTTAGGCAGGCTGGGTGGAGACTGGATCTCAAAGGGAAGTTTTATGTTACAGGAATGTTGACTTTCAGGCAGATTAAGTGGAGGCTGTGTCTCGAGGGGATGTTTCTTCCATCTCAGAGGAACACTGGGAGCTGATTATATCTAATCGCTCCCAGTGGAGTTTCTGGAGACTGCTGGCAGGTTCAGTTAACAGTAGTACGTGGTTATTCCTGGAATGCAGGGAGAAGAGTCACCTAGAAGACAAGTTCTCCCAGAAAATACCGACCACAGCATTAGAGGATATAGAGAATGTGGCGTTAGTTTGGTC
This sequence comes from Acomys minous, assembly GCF_964271855.1. Classification (NCBI taxonomy): domain Eukaryota; kingdom Metazoa; phylum Chordata; class Mammalia; order Rodentia; family Muridae; genus Acomys; species Acomys minous. Next base: position 38,819,147 of record NC_140488.1, on the reverse strand, counting down.
CTTACACTATAATCTCAACACTTGGAAAGCTGAGGAAGGAGGGTCGTAAGTTCTTCCTAGCCCGAGCTACATATTAATATCCAGGCCAGTCAAAACTAGAGAATGAAACCTTGCATCAAAACATTAAAATAAAAAATGTTTTGATAGTGGGTCTTAAATAACAATTAGTTATAAATTCTTTAGGGTTTATTTTATTTCTACACTTGATGTATAGTGTTATTTGTAGATTTCTAAAGATAGATTGACAAATTCATATAAACTCATATTTGTACTCCATTATTTATAAATAAAAGCCAGTCCTACATATTCACTAAGGGCATAAGAACCATCATGGTGCATGTGTGGTGAGCAGGGTACAATTTTGTAAAGTCAATTTTCTCCTGCTCTTTTGTGGATTCTAGAGGTTGAGCTCAGGTCATCCCAATGAAAGCAAGAGACAGTAAGCCAACAGCAATTCAGAGAATGGCCTTGCTAGAGGGCAGAAATGTCAGAAGAGTTCTGGTTCCTGTTTTTGTTTGTTTGTTTGTTTGTTTGTTTTGGTGTCTCCCAAGTAACTGCCTCTACCAAAAGTGCTTATGTGCTTAGAGGACTAAAACTAAGAGGAAACCTCTAGACACCTGGTTGGCCCAACTGGGCTGACCAGTTCAACCCCTCCCCAGATCCAGCTTCTGACAGAAGCACTTTAAAAGGGTCCAGATAAACAGCTCAGTGGTACTTTCCAGTAACCCTCCTCCTGTTGTATAGGAACCGCAAACTTTCATTCACCCCTCCTCTCCCCTCTCTCCCTTCCTCTTCCCTCCTCTCATCTCCCTTTTCCTTCTTCTTTCTACCTCTTCCTCTCTCTCTCTCTCCTTCTCTCTCTATCTCTTCCTCCCTCCTCTCTTGACCCCTCCTTTCCACCTACTAATCTATAAGTATATCTCTAAAAATCACATTCTGTGGTCCATGGATTGTATTTTTCAAATTCATGACACAAATTAGCTGAAAGCTACTAGCTTGTGGTGGCTTTGGTGACTGTCAGTTTCCATGACTCTAGATCCCCAGAAAAGTTCCATTCTCAATGATAGTTCAATATTCCTATATCAATCAGCCAAAGCAATTTTGTCAGCTAGGCCATCTCACCAGCCCCATACATCTCATTTTTGAATGACTGATCTTATAATTTCTCAAACAAATTTTGATTTTAGGCTCTGAATTTGTCAGTATGTCATTGAACACCATGTGAATTCTAGGACTCAAAATCAATCAGATTGCCAGGCTAGGCAGCAAGCACCTTTCTCACTGAGCCGTGCTGCCAGCCTCTGGAATTAAACATCTATGTCAAATCAGATATTCAGAGTTTGTCAACCTTCATTCTTCCAAGGATAAGAAATAAGTTTAACATGGACGCCTTCTTCATATTCTGTAGCTTGCAAGCAGAATTAGCGTATTGCCTTCAGAAAAGTTAAGACTCATAGTAAAGAATGTGACCAGTTTTTCAAGATGCAAGGCATAGCAACTCATGCCTGTAATCTCAGCATGAAGCAGGAAAAATGACATGAATTCAAGAGTGACCTGGACTACACAGAGACTTCCAGGCCAGCCTGTGCTACAGTAGAAAACATTGCCTTTAAAACATACATTTTAGAAGTTCCGTTTGTTTTTCCTAGTCCTTGAATTACCTCCTTGTATACCTGGTCCTTGTACATCTTACTACATTTACTTCAGCAGAAATAGATATGGAAGTGATGGCAGACAACCTCCCCCCCCCCATATGCCATTACATTCTCTGTCTGTCTTTCAGACATTTGAACTTGTTGGCAGCCTTCCCTACTTCCTAATGCTCATGAAGAATGTGCTCAGATTGTTATATGTCTTCAATTATTTTAATAAGAATTCAAGAGCAAGAAGTGTTAAATATGTGCACTATAATTGCCGTCTTGAGCAGGAAGTCTTAAATGATTTTTATTAAAACTGCCATAAATATATTTCTCAAGGGACCTTATCCCACAGAAATTAAAATTAATAAATAGCACAATTTGCATGAGAATTATATTCCAAATATATTTGTTCTAAGCTAGTTTAATATAATTTTTTAAAAACTCATCACAGCATTTTATATATCTGATGAATTTTTTACCATTCTAAGTGGAACAATTAAAGCAGTTATAGCAAATTTAGCAAAATACAATAAATATAACTCACTTTCTAGTACTGAGATAAAACATATAGAACTGCTGGAGGTTTGTCCCAATGGTGGCATTTGTCTAGTATTTTTGAAACCCCAAATTTGATTCTTAGCACAACAAGATGGAAGGAGGGCCTGGGGCCATACATTCACAAATCCTCAATTCATTTCACTACATTTTAGTCATACTTTCCCCCCTTCTTTTTTTAATTTTTATTTAAGTAATTTATTCAGATTACATCTCAATTGTTATCCCCTCACTTGTATCTTCCCATTGCCCCTCCCTCCCTCATGCATTCTATTCCCCTTCCTTAGGTGTGTGACAAAAGAGGACCTCATCGCCCCATCATGAGATCACAGCCTATCAGGTCTCTTCCTGGTAGCCTGCTTACTCTTCCTCTGAGGGTCACCAGATCTCCCCACCAAGGGGAAGTGGTCAAATAGGGGGCGCCAGAGTTCATCTCCAAGTCAGTCCCTGTTCTCTACACAATTGTGGAGAATGTGATGTCCACTGCCTAGATCTGGATAGTGTGTCTAGGTTTACTGCATGCATTGTTCTTGGTTGATACAGTAGTTTGAGCTGACCCACCTGGGTCCAGATCTACCAGCCTTAATGGTCTTATAGAATTCTGGGACCCTTGGAATCCTCCTGTTTCCTCATTTTTCCTTACCTTTCACACCTAGAGTCCCAATAGGAAGTCCCAGTATCTATGCCAATCTCTGGCTAAGTGAAGACCTTCAGGGGACATCTCTGTTGGCCTAGTGTCCAATTATAAGTGAGTATATGTCATGTGTATCTTTCTCGGTCTGGGTTAACTCATTCAGAATCATCATTTCTAGTTCCATCCATTTGTCCACAATTTTCAAGATTTCCTTATTTTTAACAGCTGAGTAGTATTCCATAGTGTAAATGTTTCTTTTTTAAAATATTTTATTAATTTATTCATATTACATCTCAATTGTTATCCCATCCCTTGTATCTTCCCATTCCTCCCTCCCTCCTGCTTTCTCCCTACTCCCCTTCCCTATGACTGTGACTGAGGGGGACTTCCTCCCCCTGTATATGCTCTTAGGGTATCAAGTCTCTTCTTGGTAGCTTGCTATCCTTCCTCTGAGTGCCACCAGGCCTCCTCATCCAGGGGACATGGTCAAATATGGGGCACCAGGGTTTGTGTGAAAGTCAGACCCCACTCTCCACTCAACTGTGGAGAATGTCCTATTCATTGGCTAGATCTGGGTAGAGCTTCAAAGTTTACCTCAGGTATTGTCCTTGGCTGGTGCCATAGTTTGAGCAGGACCCCTGGGCCCAAATCTGTCCATCATAATGTTCTTCTTGTAGATTTCTAGGACCCTCTGGATCCTTCTATTTCCCCATTCTCCCATGCTTCTCTCACCTAGAGTCCCCACTTTCCTTGTAAATGAAGACTTTCCTGGGACATGCCCCTTAGGCTAGTGTCCAGATATGTGAGTATATACCATTTGACTCTTTCTGCTTCTGGGTTAACTCACTCATTATGATCATTTCTAGTTCAATCCATTTGTCCACAAATTTCAGGATTTCCTGGTTTTTAATAGCTGAGTAGTATTCCATAGTGTAAATGTACCACAGTTTCTTTATCCATTTTCTGACTGAGAGACATCTAGGTTGTTTCCAGGTTCTGGCTACTATGCATTAGGCTGCTATGAACATGGTTGAGCATATGTCCTTGTGTGCTGGAGCATCTTCTAGGTATAATCCAAGGAGTGGAATAGCTGGATCCTGAGGTAGTCCTATTCCCAGTTTTCTCAGAAAGCACCAGATTGATTTCCAAAGTGGTTGTACACATTTGCATTCCCACTAGCAATGAAGGAGTATTCCCCTTTGTCCACATCCTCACTAGCATATGCTTTCACTTGAGTTTTTGATTTTGCCATTCTGATGGGTGTAAGATGGAATCTCAGAGTCGTTTTGATTTGCATTTCTCTGATGACTAAGGACATTGAGCATTTCTTTAGGTGTTTCTCAGTCATTCCATATTCCTCTGTTGAGAATTCTGTTTAGTTCTGATCCCCTTATTCATGGATCAGGAGAATTAACATAGTTAAAATGGCCATCTTACCAAAAGCAATTTACAGATTCAATGCAATCCCTATCAAAATACCTATACAAATTTTTAAAGACGTTGAAAGATCAATTCGCAACGTCATATGGAAAAGCAAAAACCCAGAATAGCTATAACAATGTTGTGTAATAAAAGATCCTCTGGAGGAATCTCCATACCAGATCTCAAGCTGTACTATAGAGCAATAGTAATTAAAACAGCATGGTACTTACACAGCAATAAGCTGGTTGATCAATGGAATAGAATCAAAGACCCAGAAATGAATCCACACACATATAGTTACTTGATTTTTGACAAAGAAGCCAAATCTATTCAATGGAAAAAGGATAGTATCTTCAACAAATGGCACTGGTCTAACTGGATGTCTACATGTAGAAAGATGCAATTGGACCCATATTTGTCACCATGCACAAAACTCAAGTCCAAGTGGATTAAAGACCTCAACATAAAACCAGAGACACTAAGTCACTTAGAAGAAAAAGTGGGGAAGAGCCTGGAACATATTGGCACAGGAGACAACTTCCTGAACAGAACACCAACAGCCCAGGCCTTAATGTCAACAATTAATAAATGGGACCTCATGAGGCTGAGAAGCTTCTGTAAGGCAGGAGACACTGTCATTTTGGTCATTCTTTATGTCACTAATAAATAAAACTATTATGAGAAATTGCCCATTCAAAACAGGATCATTAAAGCATAGTTGACAAGATTATGATTAATGGCAAATGTTTACTAAATTCCTTAACCACTGAGCAATTAGAATTCCTAGGAAATCTCATCTTAATTACCTTCAAACTGTTTTTAAAAGTCTCTGTGAAGGTAAAAGCTGATAAAATTTATAACTGTCGAAATTCTTTCCATGTGCATCTTGAGGGAACTTAAGAGACATCAATTTAAAAAAACAAATTTAATAAGCACTATATCATCAAAGTCATGGAAGGGAGCTGAAACTGTCTAAACCATGATACTTGTGTGATGACCATAACCCTGACATGACCTAAAACAGTCCAACCTACGATACTTGCACGATGATCATAACCCTAAGTTCTCAGAAATGCTACCGTTTCATGTTGTATGAGGTGACCCAGGCTCATATTTGACAGTTTGCATAATTAATTCCAAATACAGTGGAGATTCTGCATCTCTACAGCCCTTTGGTACAGCTTGTCAAGTTCAGTTGCCCCTTTGGTTCTACTTCTACCAGGACACACAAGCAGACTGCTGTGCAGGGGCTGGGGAGGTCAATGGCCTTGGTGGAAGCGCCTAAGGTCTTTAAATGTGAATTCTCCAAGAACCAATCTCAATGGACGCCTCCCTCCTTCCCTTCTTCCCTCCCTTCCTCCCTCTCTCCCTCCCTCCCTTCATTTTCTACCAAGTTCCTCCTAAGAAGGATTCCCTGATCTTAACAGTTGTAAAACTAGATGAATGTTTTCTATTTAACTGAACAAATCAGAATACAACCAACTTTTGAAACTTCATATTTAGCTTAACTTCAATAAGGTACTCATCTACTTAGTATCTAATCAGCTAATAAGTGTTGGCAAAACAGGAAAAGAATTCTCTGTACTCACAGAACTTGAGTTTCTCTGTGGAGGAAACTTGAAGAGAGTGCCAGGGACAGAACCCAGGGTGTGGAATGCAAATGTTTTATGATTCAGTTATGCTCTATCCCTTCAAAGCTATGTTCTACAAGCATGAGTTCTATGAAAAACATTAAGAAAAACAATGTGTGGTGAGAAGCTAGGCAGCTGAAACTTTATTTTAAAGGTAACAAAAACCTCAATGAGAAAACAGTATTCCATCAAAGACCAGATGTTTCATGAGCCTCTCCCTGGAAAAATGTTCCTAAGCAGTAGAATAAAAGCAAAGACCCTATGATTTGAATGTGCCCAAGGTAGTACTGGCAGAGCATAATACACAGTATATTGAGTATTCAGTGGGCCAGAGCGACCATAAGGACATGAAGTCGAAGAAGAAATAAAAAACTAGATTAGATATGGCCGGAAGTAATAGATTATTAGTTGGAGTCAAATGGAAAAATCTTTGCTTTCCCGTAAAGACACCAGTGCTTTTGTATATTATACAACACAAACTTTCATTATATAATTTGTAATTTATGTGGCATATTATAATATGTCACATATAATATGCATAATATAAGACATGTTATGTATGTAATATATGCACATATAACAAAATAATAAAATCTTGCCATTTCCGGACTTGGGAAGACAAGCATCACACGCAATCTTATGTAAGTGGAAACAACAATACCAACAACAAAACTTCCTGCATTGAGCAGAAAATAGTGATTGCTAGGACTGTGAGGGTAAAAATGAGATATGATAATAGAGGGAGGGTGGTTGGATTCAGTGAACACGTGTTGAAGGTATGTGAAGAAATATATATGATAATATATTTATTAATGTGTATAATTAACGTGTGTTCATTAAAATAAATAAAATAAAAAAAGGGCAGTGGTCTCAATTTGATAAAATAATACCTAATCTCTAAATGAAACTGCAACTAGAAAAATCTGTTGCATAACTAACAGGCTGTCTCCTCTCACTTGCTCAGGGTTATGCTCAAACGTAGCTAACTTAAAAGCACTGGCAGATTTTTAAAAGGATAAAAAAGTGTATTACTTGCAGCCCATGAGAGGTTCTTAGGGTATGATTTTCAAATACTGTGTAAGTAGAGTAGAAAACTCCATGAGTGTTTTACTGTGAGGTGATACAGCAACATATTGCATCTTTTTGGAGCCACACAAATACAACCAGAGGAACATGGGATGAGGACCTCCTCTGAACAACTCAGTGGCAAACATTATAAAATGCATGTATCATAAAGACCACCGAGACAACCATGTAACTAGTAATGAAAAGAATTCCCACAAGCATCTAGAAAGAAGAAACCAATATAAAAGCTACAGTATGTCTTAGAACTATTTGGAATAATGTTTATCAAGATAAGAGTAAGGAATGTATTCATTTCCATTGTTAAACACTGGGGGTTAGCATACAAAGTTAAGAGTTTCATCATAGGCCTGGAGAGATGGTTCAGGAGTTAAGAGCACTGGCTTGTCTTCCTGAGGACCTGGGTTCAATTCCCAGCACTCACATGGCAGCTCACACTTGCCTGGACCTGCAGTTCCAGCGGCTCTGACACCCTCACATAGACATACATAGAAGCAAAACACCAATGCACAAATAATTAAAAAAGAATCTCATCCAAACATTTTTATGTACATGTCTCATTATTTGACTTTGTCTTTACTTGTTCTCCTCCTCTACTGCCCAACTCTATGCCCCTTTCTGCCTTCAGTTGGTTCCCTTGTGTGGGCTCAATTTGTCCACCCTCTGCCTTCTTATTACATGTATACCCTTAGTCTTTGAAACCCTTACGTTTTCAATACCCTGGGAAGTCTTTCTGGAGACCTTACCCAAAGCTCTTTGAACGTTGTATACTTTGCATAGTTTAACTATAATTATTTACTTAAAATAAGATATGATTTTTATAACATATTGCTGAGCTAATTTCAACCCCATATTTTAATGAATTTCTTAGGACTTATTATTTTTATCTTCATTTGTGCTATGTGAGTTCATCCTCATGTGGGTATAAAACATTAGTGTGAATATCTGTGGGGACCAGAAGGTGTGGGATCCCCTGAAACTGGAGTTATAGGTTGTTGTAATTCTAATGCCATGGGTTCTAGGAACTGAGCTCAGGTCCTCTGCAATAATAGCATGCATTCTTAATTTCTGAACCCTCTCTGCAGCCCCATACTTCATGTATTTTAAAAAGTTATTGTGATCTTATTTTTTGTGTATGGGCGTCTTTGACTGCATGTATTTCTGTGCACCATCTATGTGCCGGGTGTGCTTGGAAGCCAGAAGAGGGCATGGAGGACCCAGAAATGGATTTACAGGTGGTTGTGAGCTTTAATATAAGTGCTGAGACTCAAAGCCAGGACCTCTGGAAGAACAGCAAGTACTCATGACTGATGAGACCTCTCTTTCCAGGCCCCACATTATATGTTTTGATGAGAAGTTTAAAAGAAATCTAACATGAAGACAACCATATGTAGCCATGTAAAAAGAACATACTCTTATTCCAGAAAGAGGTTTGTCATTTAACAGGGAGTAGAGATCCTGCACAGATAACTGTCCATTTCAGAAGTCTTATGGTATCCAACACTGTTAACGAAGGACCACAGAAATTTAACATGGTGCTATGTTCTAGATGCTTTTCGCCTTTTCCTGTTATGCTAATGGAGATTGATGCAAGGGCAAAGAATTTATCATAACCATCTAAAGACAAATAGGGATATATTTTTGCATAGTTTCAATTACTTTTAGGCTCAATCTACTTTGGAAATCCACCAAGGCATTCAAACACCAGGACTAAATTCTTTGGTTGTTGTTTTTCCTTATTCGAAGGTTTTTCTATGGAGCCCAGGACGGTCTCAAAATACTAACTTTCCTGTGTCAGCCTTCCAAGTGATGGCATTATTTATTTTCTCCTACCTATTTTACTTCCCATGGAGGCATATAAGACAATATCCACAGATTTAAGGCTTCTCTTATTTCCATTGTTTTTTCATCCTAACCCTACCTGACCAACTAAAGCTGTGCTTGCCTTTTCTTTCCTACCCAATGAACCCTTTGTTCCTGGCCAAGAGCAACAAGAGCCATCAAGGAGGAAAATGGGAGCCAACAGTCTGTTCACTTGCGTATAGTATTTTCAGTCTCTGAATTTTTGTCATGTTAGTAATCGTTAATTATGTAGATTTTTCTGTCTTTAAAGTGTTTTCCATCTGGACCCAAGGTGTATGTCTGGAAAGCCGAGGAAGGAAAATTACTTGAGACAAGGAGTTCCAGGCCAGCCTGGACCACACAGGAAACCTGTATCTCTACAAAAACAAAATTCAAATTAAAGTAAAGTTAAATAGGATTATGTTACATATGCAAATCCTTCAGTTATAGCCAGTGCAAATACTAGCCTATTACAGTATAACAAAAGCCAGTCTGACTAACTCCTTATATTAATAATCCCATATGTAAGAAGTTCTCGTTATCACACTCATTTTATTTATACTTTCAAGATCATTCCAGACAGATACGTAGATGTGTATTATTACTAGGAGTAGTTTTCAAAATAGTGTCTTTTAGATATAATAGTTATACTCACCAACTCACTGCAGCTGTGTCTAGCTACTTAAGACCAGGCCAGTCAATATTCTATCTGGTATGAGAAAAGTTCAGGAGGCCCCATGCCTCCCAGAGGGAATATTGGCAGTTAGTGGTTTCTGGAGTAGAGAGTGCCATTTTCTTTAGTGTTATAACCAATAATAAGTCTCCTATGGTCCAGTAAGTAACCTCCCACCCATATTCATGCAAGCACTCAGCAGATCACACACAAAGGGAGGACATTAAAAAAAAAGAAGGCTTATTGAGAAGAGCTTCATACATATATGAAATTCTCAAAAGATAAAATGCTAATTTAAAAAATTGAAATGGTACCCTTAGGACTTTGCTTTAGTATGGCTGTTCGTTTGTTGAGATAGGGTCTCACTCTATAGCCCAAGCTGACCTAGAACTTACTATATAATCCATGCTGACCTCAAGCCAGCAATGATGCACTGTATTCCCAGAACTGCAATGACACACATGAACCAACCACACTTAGCATTTTTTCAGTGCTTCACTCAGCTTTATACTCCAAAAAGGTTTTGTTGTTGTTGTTGTTGTTGTTGTTGTTGTTGTTGTTGTTGTTGAGACAGAATTTCTCTGTGTAGCCTTGAGTTTCTTGGAACTAGATCTGTAGATCAGGCTGGCCTTGAACTCACAGATCTACCTGGCTCTGCTTTCTGTGTACTGGGATTAAAGCAGTGCACCGACATCACCCAGCTCCAAAAGCCTTTTAAACCAATAGTATAAAAATATCTGTAGATACCCAAAACCAAAAAGAGCAAAATTGTTTCATTCTACTGCATAAAAATGATAAACATATTTAATTTTACTTTTTAAAATTTATTTGATTGAAGGCATGCATGGTGGTACACGCCTTTAATCCCAGCTCTTGCAAAGCAGAGGCAAGTAGATCTCTGTGAGTTTGAGGCCAGCCTGGTCTACAAAGTAAGTCCAGGACAGCCAATGGTTACACACAGAGAAATTGTCTCCCACAAAAATATTTGTTGAAAAATTTATGCATGATTTTATACATGTTTTGATCAATGCCACATCTACTTTCCCCCAACACTGCTTTTCTCTCACATTATGCAGTGTAGTCTTTTTTAAAATTAACTTTGCTTAGTGCTGCTTGTAATATGCATATGGAACATGGTAGTTTGTTTTAATGGCCTCTAATGTAAATTTAGTGGTTTCCATTAACTTTCTACTAGACTTCTGCCTTATATATTCTTTTGTGTGTGCTATTATTTTTTCAATACAGGTAAATTGTCATTATCTAGAAGTGAAATTTCGATTAATAGAAGTTATATGTACTCTACATTTTTAGGCATTTATTGTTCTTCAAGCAGATATGACCAGTCGTTCTATTCCTTTGATTTCTTGCCAATGTTATGACTTTACTAATATAAAATCAAGTCTTACCACTCCTAAGAAAATGCTAACTTTTTCTTTATTTCCTTGTTCTTATTCAAAAGTGATGGATCTAATGGCCATCTAAATATCTTTTTTTTTCATACCTGCACACTAATTAGTAATTATCTGCAGGCCCCTTTTATATTATGTTCAATCCTAATATTCTTGGTTAATTTCACATTCAAATTGCGTTTTGTTTACAAAATTTTTAATCTACAGAAAACCTTTTGATTTTTATTTATCTGTTTGGTTTTGGTTTTCGAGACAAGGTTTCTCTGTGTAGCCTCCACTGTCCTGGGGCTCACTTTGTAGACCAGACTGGTTTCAAACTCACAGAGACCTGTCTCCCTCTGCCTCCCAAGTGCTGGGTTTTACAGGTGTGCACCATTATTCCTGGTTGCAATTTTTTCCTTTATAATAAAAATGTTTCCATTATTTAATCATCTTTCAGATATGAATGCTTTAGCAAAAGCCATCCACCTTCAAATTTTTCCTGAAAATAAACTTTGTTCAGATTCTCAAATTTGAAAGATATGGGTTTAAAGCATGAGTATGAGCCATAGGTTTAATTAATCTTTTTGGCAAAATGACATAGTACTATCCTTAAAAGTACAATGTGCACCATAAAGCTATTTTGAATAAAAGATTATAAACTTTCTTTTAATCATGTATTCTTAAACTCACTGTTCATCATAACCACATGGGAAGCTCTTAAAAAGTACAGATCCTTGTTGTTATTCCAGAACATTTGTATTTAATTAGTTTTGGGTAATTTTTTTAAAGCTGAGCTATTGACAAAAGCCATATCAGTACTGGGAGTACATGTGATAAATGCAGGAAGAAAGACCAACTCCTCTAAAGGACCAAATGAGAACAAGATGGAAGTCAGTAGCTTAACGAGGAACCGGTGTTTGCCCTGGCCACCCTTGCCACTGCTATAATGATGATGTCTGTGTGTTTACAAGAAAGGAGATGATGCTTTTATCAAATACCAGGTAGGCACACCAAAAAGATACAAAGTAAAAAATAAAAAAAAAATAAATAAAATAAAATAAAATTTAAAAAGATTTACCAAACACGTACTTGCTCCAGTACACAAATATACAGAAACATGGGTGCACCATGAGCAGATCTACTTTGGTTAGAGAGTATTTTATGAACAGACCTCAGACTATTAGAAGGAGCCAAAGTTAAAAAACACTCAAATAAACATTGCAAGATAATGTATAACAACAGCTTTTCTGTAAGCACTAAGCTTTAGTTATGTCTGGCAGTGATAGGGGGCAAATAGATGCATCTTCTATTCCTTAAGGAGAGAAAAAGAAAAAACATCAATGCCGTAATCTCAAAGACAAAACTAAGTACCTGATCAGGAGGGTAAGACCTCACATTAGAATGACCTACTGCCTCCATTTCCTCTCTACATACAATTTTAGCTAAAGATGAACTGCTGGCTGTGACACAAGTTCAGTTTTAAATATTCAATTCCTAAGACAGTGAATTGGCTTGGTGTGTAAAAATACTTTTCACAAAGCTTGAGGATCTGACTTCAGTTCTGGCGACTCAAATGATAGGAGAAACTCAATGACCACAAGTTGTCTTCTGGTTTCCACACACAAAGAAACACAATATGGATAGATAGATAGATAGATAGATAGATAGATAGATAGATAGATAGATAGATAGATAGATTTAAAAAAAGATTCATTTCCTGCTCCTGCTTGTTGACATTGCAAATTACAGATATCAAGATCTCATCACAAAAGGGCTGGTAGAAGTGATGTTTTTTCTTGTTATTTTTGGGTTTATTTTGTTGTTGCTGCTGCTACTGTTGCTGTTTTTGTTTTTGTTTTCAAGACAATGTTTCTCTGTGTAGCCCTGGCTGTCCTGAAATTCTGTAGACTAGGCTGGCCTTCAACTCAGAAAGATGCACATGCCTCTGCCTCTTGAGTGCTGGGATTAAAGGCATGCACCACCACCACCACCCAGGCCCAATTGATACTTTTTTGACCATGACAATTTTTCTCCTTATTTCTGAGTAATTTTCTCTCTGGTTTTTGCTCACTAGTTAAGCCATCTTGCTGTTTGGTAAATACATCTGTTATCATGAGGATATGAATTTTCCTGTTTGGTTGGATCTCTACATTTGTAGGAAGGCCCATCTTTGTAGTTAAATTTGAGCACTTAAAAAGTCTGGAAGAAGAGATTGTTATCCTAAAGTTTCTTCCTCAGTTGAATAATATTTTCTGTCTTGTAATCAGTACTTCTTAATTTTTCCAAACTGTCACTTCTTTTTAACTAATAAAATTTTCACATGACCCCAATTTACAGATGTGTTAGGTACATCTTTGTTGCTGTGATACAATACTATGAAAGAAAAGCAACTTAATGGAGAGAGGTATATTTGTAATTCCAAAAGCTCATAGTCCATCAAGGCATAGAACACATGATATCAGGAGTGTAATCCCCTACTGGCTGTCAGAAAGCAGAAGGATTACATTTTATCTGTACACCAGAAACAAAAAAAAGATATGATATACTAATTTCATACTTAAATGTCAAGGAATGGTGCTATAAAAAATATTTTTAAGTTTTCTATGATTAATCCAAAATGCTTATACGTGAGTAGAAACTTCCATATGTGTAGTAAAAACACTCTAATTTAGCAGTTCTTAACCTAAGGATTGAGACCTCCTTGTTGGGGGGGGGACACATATCAGATATCCTCCATACCAAATATTTATATTAAGATTCATAACAGTAGCAAATTTATAGTTATGAAGTAGTAATAAAAATAGTTTTGTGGGTGGGGTCACCACAACATAAGGGACTATGTTAAAGGCACTGCTCAATGGTATTGGCAACTCTTGGTCAGAATTTTTCACTTGACATAACACACAAATATATTCATAATGAAAGAAGGTAAAATGCTTGTGACAGTTCTAATCTCATTTCCATAATAGTTCTATGGCCATAGCTCAGTGATTCTCAACCTGTGGGTCATGACCCACATAGCGGTTGCATATCAGATATCCTCCATCTCATCTATTTACATTAAAAGTCATAACAGTAGCAAAATTACAGTTATGTAGTAGTAACAAAAATAATTTCTGGTTGGGGGTCACCACAGCATTAGTGTAAAAGTAATTTTTATTCACCTGATGTGATTGTCATCTTCAAGGCTCTGGATGTTTGCAGTCTCTGAGACTTACTGCAGAGTAAGCTCGCCTTTCTAGCTCTTTCTGAACTCTGGCTGGCTGTTTCAACTCAGCTGTTCTAGCTCAAACTCCTCTCCAAGCTGATTGATTCAAGTAAGCTTCTCTCAACTTCTCCTGAGTAGCTCTGTTTGGCCTCAAACTACTTCTAGCAATCTGTTCTAATCTTCTGGCTCCTTTTTATTCTTTGGCTCATTTTGTCTTCATCTGTGTCTAGCTTGTTCTGTGCAGTGTAATCTGTAAAACTCACCCAGTGAAACTGTCTTCTCTCTCCCTCTCTCTGTCTGTGTTGTTCTCCAGAGAATTGGCCATATCCTATTCTGTCAAATCTTTCTCTGATTTATCACTTTATCTGCCCCTAAATTAGACATTACTTTCAAACATGAATGCTTCCTTCTACAAACTAATTTTACCTTTATTTTTTTGTGATTAGAGGTGTGTGTGTGTGTGTGTGTGTGTGTGTGTGTGTGTGTGTGTGTGTGTGTGTGTTAAAGGAATGTCTGTATTCTAGCCAGATGACGCTGTAATCCAGGGCATATCCACATTCCAGCCAGATCACTCAGACCTCGAAGGTCTTGGGATGTGATTGGAACAGCCATGTTGGTGGATTGAAATTCCTCTACACATGAGGAATTGTATTAAAGGGTCACAGTATTATGAAGTTGAGAACTACTGGTCTCATGCATAATATCCAACAGTCTCAGATGTGAGCTAAGATCTGATGATACATGGTATGACATGTATGCAGTGCAAAAGTACAATGCGGTATGCTCAGAAACAACACTGTACTAAAATCACCCGAGACAGCATGTATAGATGCTTCCTGAAACCCTTGCGATTCACAATACATTTTGAACTAAATTTTTGTGGTTGTGCATTCAGACTCCATCATTTATTGGTATCAAACTTTTCATGATCCCTCACAGTCTGTCATGCTGCTTCACATCATAAGGTATATGCCCCACAGTTTAAGGAACAAGGTTATAGATGTGGTGATATTTTAGAATCAGAAAAATACTAGTTAGGTGATTTTGTTAGAAGTTATCCATCTTTAAAGTGCTAAACCCAAAAGGTATATAAGGAAAGTACAAAACATAACTAAAAGAACAAGAATATTTAAAGAAAATATTATTTGCATAAGAATAAGTACTTGAGTTACATTGGTGAATTTGGTTAAAATGCTTTAGAGTAGGATCAAAACTATGGATAAATTAAGACTTAAACACCAATTCTTAGAATACCCAAGTTTTAAAATGAACAAAACAAACTAGTTATTTTCATTGCATGCAGCGTTTTAGGACTTCAAGCCTTCAATACTTGAATCCTTTTAACTATAAAAGTGGCACTGCTTGGATTGTGAAATCTTTCAAAGCATTTAATTTTATGTGTCAATTGTACACATAAGAGTTTTACTAGAAAAGAAACCTATAGTAATATTCTAATAAAACGAATTTCAATATACATCATTTCAAAATATTTTGGTTTATATTTTTATTGTTGTTTTTTATGTTTCATTTTACTCTTTTCTTTTTTTGTTTGATTGTTTTGCTTTGGAAGGAGGATCTCATATAGCCAAGGCTGATATGAAACTCCTTGTGTAGCCAAAGATGTCCTTGAACTCCTAATTCTACTTCCTGTTCCTTCCAAGGACTTTGAATGCAGATGTGCACCTCGATATCTGGCTTGAATTATTTTTGTAATTATATCACTAAGATTTTTAAATATCTCAGCAAGTCCATGATTAACAACCTCCAAATATTAAGAAATTGTCACAAAGGAACTGTTATGGTTCTTTTCCTTCTTTACATCCCAATTTGAAATGTCCTTAAAATAAATCTGTTTTGATTAGCAAATCATTTCCTTTCATTTTCTATTATCCCCGAGGATGCAAGATAAGGATTAATAAAATTTAAGCTCCTTTTAGAACCTCAATTTGGAGAAAATCCATATCAAGATCTTTGTAGCTGATATGAATTTATAGGACTTCAAGTTTTCCCTTGCCACTCAATGAACTGGAATAAATACATGGATAGTAGAAGAACAAATCTGCTATCATTTCCCTCGAGGCTACCAAGATATAAGTGGCTCAATTACTTTTCATGTTCTAAAAAGTTTTACTAGATATCTCTCAAGTATTTAGTCAGAGTTAAATACAAGCAAGTTTCCTGTGAATTTATACTTCTGACTATTTATTCTACAACCAAACAATACCCCAATGCTATTCAGGCCTCAAATCGTAGAGATAATTTATTTCATTTCTTGCTGTACTGCAATCTGACCAAACATGAGTCCAGATGGCTTTCAGGCCCCAAATGTAGAGATAACAATTAATACACAGTATAAACACTTGAATGTCTTCTAAGCAGGTGACACAAAAATCAAAATTGACTACTCTGACAAACAAAATCAGAGTGTTTTTGTTATAAAACCAAACAATAATCAGCAACAGGTTCACCTGAGTCTTCAAACTGACAGGCAATTCAAATGTGACTTCTTTAGAAACTGGTGCCAAGAGCATAAAACAAACCAAGGTCTCAGCCATCAAAACCTACCAGGAACTTTAGAAAACAAATTTTTTAAAAAGCTAGAGTTTGCCTCATACTCCAACTCAGAAGTACTAACTCCAACTCAGAAGTACTACTCCTTTCTGAATTCATAAAACTGTATTACAGCCAGAGTGATACCCACCTGTCAGAGATACAGAGAAAGAAGTCTTGGAAACTGGGAAATAGCCTGCATTTCAAGTGTCAGCAGCCACCATATCCATCAACTCTTTGGGGCCAATACTGACCATCAACTTGACAAGGTCCAGAATGACGTATGAGACAAACATACCTATAATTGTGAGGAAGTTTCAAAATTGGAAACTTGAAAAGGAATTACCCACCCTGAAAGCAACTGACACAGTTCATGAGTTGGGAGTCCTGAAATGAATAAGAAGAAAATGAATTGAGAACCAGTATTCGTGTATGTGCCTCATGACTGCAGATGTAATGTGACCATTTGCCTCAAACTCTTGCTGCTCCGTCTGCCCTACTGTTATGGACTGTAATGCTGAGCTGAGATTCAAAATAAGTCCCTTTTCCTCTAAGTTGCTTTTTATGTATATAGTCACAACAATGAGAAAAGCAATTGACACAGGTTAACATTAGGATTTCGTGGACACCTCTGGATGGTGCTAGCTTCTGGAATCCCCAAGAAAAAGGTATCTCACACCTGACATTGAGTATTTGTTTAGTAACCCTTGCCACTTGGGACCATCATTATCCAGACATACATTATATCTCCCTTCTGTCTTTTGTTTTAAACTTATGTTTTTAATTGGCTGATTAAATAGTACGTTTCAATATGGCTTTCTTATACAACCTTTGTTTTGTTAATCATCTCTCCTCTGCATTTTCCCCATAACCTTACCCCATTCCTGTCTAGTTTCCATACCCTGAATTTCTGCTCTCTCTCTCTCTCTCTCTCTCTCTCTCTCTCTCTCTCTCTCTCTCTCTCTCTCTCTCTCTCTTTCTCTCTCCCCCCCTCTCTCTTTCTTGCTCTCTCGCTGTCATATCACCTATGTCCTCACTCGGTCTTTCTCTAAAGGGTCCCCTACCCAATTAAACTTTTCTACATTCTTTATTTCTACCAGAGCACTATATTAAACACTCTGACCTAAAAACTGGAAGCTAAAACCTACATGAAAGAGAGAACACATGGTGTTTATCCTTTGTGCCTAAATTAATTTGCTCAGCACAATTTCTTTCAGTTCCATTCATTTACTTAAAATTGTTTCTTTTTCTTCACAGCTCAATAACATTTTGGCTTTTTATATTTACCATGTTTTCTTTATCCACTCATCAATCACTGGACATTTAGGCTGACTCCAGTTATCCAGTTACTAGATATTGTAAACAAAGCAATAATGGCCATGACTCAACAAGTCTCTGCAGTAGGACACAGAGTCATTTGCGTATGTGCCCAGGAGTGGTACTGCTGATAAAAATGGTAGTTCTACTGTTAACTTATTAAGGAACAGCTACAATGATTTCCATATTGTTTCTTGCTAAACTGACATGGTAACAATCCGCCTTCTAAATATTTATGTTTATATACACAGACAAATGCTACAATTAAATGCCGATAAAGGTTCAAAGCACGGCAATGAGCAGCAAGTTCTCATAACTGCTAAGCTACCTCTCCAGTTTTCATTTACTCATTCTAGATTTAGGTGTGTGGGTGCGTGCGCGTGTGCGTGTGCGTGTGTGTGTGTGTGTGTGCGCTCACAGACACGTGTGAGTGCACGTACCCAAAGAGGACAGAAAAAGATGACCAATCTCTTGGAGCTGGAGTTACAAGTGGGTGTGACCTGCTTGATATATGGGTGCCAGAAACCAAACTCAGGTCCGCAGTAAGAGCAATATGTATTCTTATCCACTGAGTCATCTTTCCAGTTCCTATTTATTTAACTCAATTGTTTGGTGCCTCCTCCTCCTCCTCCTCCTCCTCCTCCTCCTCCTCCTCCTCTTCCTCTTCCCCCTCCTCTTCCTCTTCATTTTCCCTCCCTTTCTCCCTGGTCCCCCTCTGCTGTAGAGAAAAATTTAGGTGCCCTTTTCTTTTGGTCTATTAATAATTCACCTGGAACAATGCATCTCACTGAAACTGGAGCTAGGCTTGTGGCCCCAAAGCCTCAGTGATCCCCCAGTCATTGCTCACCACAACAGTGGGGTTACATGCAGCTTTCTGAAGGAATGCTTCAGCCTAAACTCAGGTTCTTATGTTTCTGCAGCAAGCACTCTTACCTAGTAAGCCACCTCTATCATCCCCACATTTTTTGGCAATTTCATACATGCATACATACATATATACATACATACATACATACTGTATTCAACATTTTCACCTCGTGACCCTCTCTTACCTCTCCTCTCAGTCCCTCTGAACCTCTTTTTCCCTACAAGTCTCCCCTCCCATTTTGATGTCTTTGTGAATTTACTTATGGTTGCTTATATGAGCATGACCACTGAGATTCTTGACATCAGATATCTTAAGGGAAAAAATGTACAGATATCCCAATATTGGAAATTTCTCCTAAAACCTAGGCCTTAATGTATTTTCATTTGAACTTTTAGTGCAAAACCAGAAACCAAGAAAGGAAGAATACAAGAAAAAAGTGATCCCAGTATAATGTGTCATTAGAGGAAAAATTGTTTTCATGTCTAGATTCTTTGGGGAATTATTCTGGTACTTGGATTACTCTATTCTCCAATAAGAACTAACTTCACTTCCTTAAAAGCAATGACCATGACTATTTAGGAATGAAGTTCCCTAAGCCTTTAGTTTAGATTGGCTTGTCCCATGTGTTTGTACTTTCCAGAGCTGTTTGACACACAATCTTTTAAGAAAGGTTTGGACACATAGCTAGGCAGTGTTTGTTCTCAGGCATTGAGCTGAATGAGAACTTGTCTGAATGGTACATATTCTGGGTTCTATGTTTCCAACAGTTTGCTCACCACGTAACTCAATTTTCCTCTCAGGTCCTCTACCTTTTCACTCTACTGTTGAGTGCCAGGAGAAGATTTCTCTGACTGACTAGACTGATGATGACTCTGGATATGAATCCCATGCACATTGTTATTGTTAGTTACAAGACCAAATTCTTTCTCTACTGTGTGAATACATTCCCCATTAGCTGGAAATTGGTGGAGATGTCATTCAGAAGTCATGAAGAAATTAATCTCACTCTTTATCCACCAAAAATTCTGGGGCAAACTCCATGCTTCAGGGGACATCTCTTGACGCTATAGATACAATGAGAAAAGCAATGGAAACAATCGAGGGCAGTGAATCTCAAGTGCCTGAGTACAACCTGTTCTGGATCAGTGGTATCATAACCATGGGGGAATTTGTTTTCAAAAGAACCAACTGGAATTCTTTCCCTATACTAATCACTCATTCCAGTACATAGTCATTTACTAGGGCTTCTGTTTATGTTTCAATAATCTCCTCTATCTGGCATAAAGTCAAACATAAGAAAGAACATTCCACTGTGTTTCTTTCATACAGTACTCAGATCATCTTGGTTTATTGCAAAGGCATTGCCAGGGTCAAAAGGATCTTAATTTTCCATATATAGGAGAATTTCCTTTAAAAACAATCAAGTCCTAATAGTGAAAGAAGTCTACCATACTAACTTTTAAGTTAATAATTCAAGAAACTTTGTGGGTGTGGGTTTGTGGGAACAGTATACCATTTATTTTTAATTTTTTGTCAATATAAAATTTCTCTAAAACAAATAAGCTTATGTTGAAAATACGATTTATGAAAAGAATGGCCTAGAGATTATGAAATACTTAAATTAACATTATCCAGTTTAAATTTCCCAAAACATATAATAGATGGGCTATATTGCAAATGAGGAACTAAAGAATAGAGAACTCAAATGACCCACCTGATCCTGTAGCTACTTAATCCCAGAATGGACTTTATATATTAGGTTATCTTAAGTTCCAATCCTATCATTGAGGTATTATATATTATAATCAATATGGAATATTGAATCAATATCTTAATAATAGGAGATATTAAAAATAGTTATAGAAGATATTATTAATACATATTAATAATATATAATTATATTGGTTATAAATATATAATATATAATTATACTATATATCATTTGATCTATTATATATCATTTGACATATTATATGACATATAATTATAATCAATATACCATTATTATGTTATATATAATTATATATTTTACATATGTATATAATATATGCATAATTATCTATAAATATAAAATAATTATATAAATATAAATAATATATTATTATTGATATATTATCAAGCATTAAATTAATATTTATAATGTTATATTAAGTTGTTTATTATATTTATAATTGTTATAACTATTAAACAATTATGAATATTTATTACTATAAGTAATATATAGATATTTTATATATTATATGTTATAAATTATATAAATTTATAAATTATCATAACCACATATTATATAGTTATAATTATAATTAAAATAATTATTATGTATAACATACAATGTACTTGAGATATACTATTTTATATTATTAATAATGTATGCATAAACCTATTTATTATTAATATACAATATTAATAATGCATAATGTTAATAATATCTCCTATGAATAATGTATTAAATCAGTTTGCCATATTGTTTTAAATAAATGAGTCAATATTGATATAGTATTACTAACAAGAATTACATTTTATTCAAATCTTCTTGCATGTTACCTAGTATCCTTTCCCTGTTTATATTAACTTTAACAATCATGTCTGTTATGACCTCATTTTGATTTGATTGCAGCTCCAAAGAAGAAATTTCTAATTAATGCCACAGTTATAAATCCCATTTGGAAATGAAGTTTTTGGCAATATTCACCACATCACAAAGCCTATCTTTTATGATAAATATAATCATTTTAGCTCTTTATTTTTGTACTCTCTTGCTCTTTTTGACATATTTGTGTCTGTGAATTTTGGATGTCTTGGAGGCATATACTATGGAATCATGTTTCCTTTATTCATTATGTTAATCTCAACCATCTAAATGAGTCTTCAGCCCATATACACTTAATGTAATTTATGATAACTTAGGCTATCTATGTACCAGTCTACAAGATATTTTCTCTGTCTTACTTTTTCCTTTGATCTATTCCTCCAGTACTGTGATTTATGTTTGTATAGGTACATTTTAAAATGACATTTTAACCAATGTACTTCCTTTACTCTAATTTATTTTAGTTATAAATAAATTTAATAGTAACCAAACCAAAGCAAAGGAATAGAAAACCGCTGAGCACAATGGCACACGCCTGTGATTCCAGTACTCAGGGAGGCAGAGGCAGGTGGATGGATCTTTGTGAGTTCAAGGCCAGTCTGGTCTAGAAAGTGAGTCCAGGATACTCAGGCTGCACAAAAAACCTTGTCTCAAAAAACCAACGCCCCCCAAAAAACATTAAACAAAATGTTCCTCATATTGAATTCCATTTCTTCTTCTTTCTTCTATACTGTTATTGCCAAATTACAGTCATATAAATAAAATGGCCCAAAATACAGTTTTATAACTAAACTTTTGTAATAAAATTAATTTAAATCAGAGATTTTAAAAAATTGAAAACAGCAAAAATAAAAGCTATTTTTATTTCATTTATATTTATCCATATAGTTATTATGTTTATCTCAGTTAATTTTGTGAATTTGTGTTACCATCTAGTAAACTTCAAGTTCTACTCTAATGATGTCCTTTATTATTTTCCAAAGGCACATATGCAAGGAAACATTAATCTCAGATTATTCTTCAGTTGGTAATGTCTTAATTATTGTTTTCATTTTCACTCATTTTTTTTTAATGAACTTTGTCAGTTATGGAATTCTTCCCAAACAGAGTCTTCTCTAACAAGTCTATGTCATGTGACTCCTAGTTAGCCTCCATATTTTTTCCAGGAGAAATCAATTGCTCTTAATGAGACTTTTCTTCTTTGTCACTTCTTTCTTATCATTTTCAAGATTCCCTCTCCTTGCTTTTCAATCGTCTGACTCTGTTTTAGGTGTCAGCTTCCTTAAGTTTATCCTCTTTGGAGCATGTTGAGATGTTTGAGTTAGTTAAATGCCTCTCATCAAAATTGTAGAGTTTGCGACAATGATTTTTTCAAGCATCTTCTCTTTGTTCTTCTCTTGATATCTTCTATGCAGGTAGTCTTGGTTGGGTTACACAGGTTGCTAAGGGCGCATTATTTATGTTGTTTTACCTTCTGTGTTTCAACACAACCCATCTTTTGTTTTAGTTTAATTTAGAATTTTTTTATTTATGTAACTGTTTTTGCATTTCAAGACATGTGTGTGGAGTTCAGAGGACAAATTATGGAATTCTTTTCCCTCCTTCCACGATGTGGGTTCTAGGAATTGAACTTGGGTTATCATGCTTAGCATGCTTAGCAACACGCATGTTTAACAGCTGACTCATCTCACCAGCTTAACTTTCAGTACTTCAGTCATGATTTCTTTATCATACAATCTTCTGAATTTAGTCTTGAACTCTTTATGTTGAGAGAGGCCCTGAGCAAAGATAACAAACTTGCATTGAGTGGCAGAAAATCAAATGAGGCATGTTCATCCTAATGAGGGACAAATAAATACAATGAGAGGGTAAGAAAGTGAATCCAAAATGCATAAAATAAATAAAATGTATTACTTATCAATATCTAAATACTAAAGGAATTATTAGGAACTTAATGGATATTCTGGCAGTGGCAGAGATTTCAACCAGAAAATGATGTGCAAAAGAACTTGTGAGTGTACGGCCTTATGCACTGTCCCTTAGTTTTTCCTACTTCCTTTTCTTGTATCACAGTGGTTGTGGACTTTCTAGTTTAAAGTAAACAGATGGGTGTAAAGTTGCTTATTTACATGATTATACTGTCAACAATTCGATTTTATGTCATGGACAGCTGTGGGGTATGTTAAATTTTGGATGAGGAAAAACAAGCCATATAATATCAACCACTTAGCAAGAAGTTTGAATTAGCCTGAAGGCACTGGAGTCCAACTAGACTTTAGACAACTTTTATGAGATCTAACACAAAATGTGCAGACAACTATACTAGGCAAACTTAAGACATCTATTTTTATTAAATATTTTTATATGTATACATTTATATTATTACACATATATGCAATAACTACCTATAGCAAGAAGAACTGTGGCATAATCAGGAATTATATAAATGTTACATTCTTAGTGTTTTTTCTATTTGTATTTGACAGCCTCAAAGAAGACATCTTTCCTATCTTTGTGTGTCTTAAATTCCAAAGTTAGATGAATCTCCAACACATCTTGTCGTTATCAACTTAAAACATCTATCTAAATCTAAATGCATCTTAACCCCCCAAACAACTAAGCTTCATTGTAAAACTAAATTATCTGGTCTCAAACCCCACCAGAGACTTGAGAAGGAATGAACTTGATTACCTGAGTACATTGTGAGTGCAGGTTAGTAGCTTTCCAAATGAGATGACATAGATTGTTTGCTACCTGAATAGTCATCCAAAACTCTCTATAATGTTGGAGCATCATCTTCAGCCTTCTGGCCCAATCTATCTGACAGACATATTTGTGAGACAGGAACTATTGAGGACTTGCCTACTCTGTCTTGTCAGAGTTTTGCTGTCAACTTGGCCTACATGCAATCTAGCCCCTTTTTAGGCAGAGTTCTGTCTGTGGTAGAAGCAAGGACATTTGGCCCATTGGCGTGTTTGCCACATTTGAAACCATCTCCATAAGGAGGTCTTTGATGTCCATCATCCTCTTTGAGGTAGGCTGGGTTTTGCCAGGAGTTAACCTATCTCATTTTCAGTGAATCTTTAAAATAATAAGAACACTTTTAAATGCCATATTCTGTATATCTCTGAGGTTTTGGAAGACCTTATCTATTTTACCTTATATTTCTATAGAAGCATATCTATCTGTTGTGCCTAAGATGTATATTCTTGTGAGAAAAGTAGATTAGTAATTGATACGACCATGGTTTGATCAACTAACAATTAACTTGTATAACTTATTTATCCTAAGCAGCCTACAATAGCACTTTCAAAGTATTAGAAGTAAACCCTGTATTATAATTGAGTTACATGAGCATAATACCTCACATTAGAGTGTATATATATATATATATATATATATATATATATATATATATTGTATATATATATAATGTGTAAAGAATAATCTTACTTTAGAATTCTATACCACTGTAAAATCAAACTTATTTTGCATCTATAACAGTTAATTAAACATAACCTCGTGAGTGACAATTGAGGCATTAAGTTGAGGAGTATATTCACTAATCTGCTTTTTGTTTTATCTTCTGTACATGTTTCTATATTCCTGCTTCTTTCTTTTCAACTCCTATCTCTGAAGCTAAGAATATAAGATAAATGAAAAGAAAGACATGGCTGAGTCTAACCTTGTTTTCTCTCTAAATAAGACCAATAATAAATTATAGCCAACTCCCATTGATAATATCCCTCCATAGCTCAAAAAGCAACCAAAAACCTACTCAGCCCCCTTTAAAGGAAATGGGGTGCCATTTTCTTAAGGTTTCTTCTGGCTGATTTGGGGTAAATAATTCCTTTGTAATGGGCCAAAATAAAATTGAGGAAATAGTTTAAACATGCTAGAATATTACTTGTGGTTCAGTTTCTAAATGTTGAGAAATTCCAGGCTTTATTAGAGTCCTGTGTGGGACAGTCTGAAATGCTGGGGCAATTGGGATTGGAAGCTTTCTTTGAAAGTGTCCTGGGAGCTGTCTTGTTCTGATGAGGAACAGCAATTGAAGCACTTGGTGCTGGAACATAAAGAATACAGGATGTCAGTGTCCAGCACACTGAGAGGAATACATCCTGTCAGGTCTGATCCAATGTCAGTGCCTGGTTCTTTTGTTCTGAAAGCATATAATTTCTCACAAGCATCATACAGTCCTAAAACTATAAGTGTATAAAGTGCACGTGATGCATAGAACAATTAAATCTGGTTTTCCGCTCTTTGTATGAGCAGGAAAAAATCTGTAAATATTCATTCATGCCATACAAAGAATGGCATCTAATAATAATTCATAGGGATTCTGTAGCCAACAAGAAGCATTGTCTATGCCTAGACAGTCACATCTCAGCCAGTCTCAGAGCTATATCCATATAGTGGGATTAGCAATGTAAGTTACCTGCTTGTTCTGCAGTTTAAATTCTTCACATCCTGATAAGACATTTATTTTTATATTCTCAAATACTTTCTTCTTTCACCTGCCACAACTGCTGTTGAGACTTTTAATGGATATGTCATTTCAGCCAGGTTAATATCTAAAATCTGGCCAGCAATCATTCTGCCATCTCTCCAGCTACAGCAGTCTGGGCATTTCTTTAATTAACATACTGGCCAAAGGCAAATCCCTTATACACAGAGCAACCCACAATTTTGCTGTACTTTGAAAAGATGGCCTTCACACCAGACTTCTTGACCAGAAGAGTGCTGAGATTCCCAATGAGTTCACGGGAATTCATAGATCAAGGTTCTGTCTTCTCGGTAACATTGCTAGCCATCTCCTTTGATGATAAGGTTTCTCATAAAGCTGAAAACAAGAGGATGGAGAGACTGCCTCTCCTACTGTGAGTCAATGCCGGGATGCAGAGGCTACAGCAAGGAGGGAGCACATGACCATTTGCTCCCCATCTCTTCACAAAATGGCCCCCAAGCTCTTTTCCTCTTTAAATGACTATGCAGTAATGCCTGATGCCTGTGATTATTTCAAATGAGAGAAATACCTCTAAAACTTCAAAACTAAGATCCACAAATGAGAGGAAAACCTCTAACATTTCTGGGCCTGAGTTACTTTCTAACTCTTGTTTCCATTTACCTAAAAATTTCATAGTCCCACTTTTTAAAACAGAAGTTTGCATTTCATCTGTTGAGAACTCCATCTAGTCCAACAATGGCTTTCTCCTAACATCAAGGATCTGGTGGTTATTCATTCAAAAAGACTCCATACCTCAGTGGCCCCAATCTGGTGCTGGAGTCCCAGGGAAGTCCTAGAGAGTCTCCTGCTTTCAGTCTACAATGGGATCCTGAGGAAGTAGGTTTTAACACCAGGGAAGGAATGCCTCAGGAACAAAGGAGATGAGAATGAGGTTTTAGCTCCAACTTTGGCAGTATTTACCTTCTGGGAAGGGAAGGGTCAGATTTCTTTAAGATGAAACACCTAACAAAAAACAACTCTCCAGTTCTTCACATGCCCAAGAGTATTTAGACAGTCCAAGTTGACCTTCTTGCAGGGAAGGGAGTGGAGGCACAAGCTTTGGTGGGAAAGGAAGGGGGATGGATCTTGGAAGATTTGGATGGCAAGAGGATGAAAATGATAAAAGCACACTATAAAAATTTACAAATAACTAAAAATATATATAGTAAAAAAATTAAAGAAAGAAAAATGCATTATGAAAAGAGCAAGCATAATAAAACTAGAGAGGCCATACTAATATTGGTCAATGAAAATAATCAAACACGGAATATTACCAGAGAGTAAAAGGGATCTTTCAGAGTCATAAAGATGTCAATTTATGAAGATATAAGAATAATAAATACAACTAACAGGAGAGCTACAAAAATGCATAAAGCAGAAACTGGAAAATCAAGTGATCCATAGAGTTGAAGTTAGCAATATTTTTCTTTGTATAGTAACCGTGATAGAGTTAAATGAAAATCTATAAGAATAAAAGATTTTATAACACCAACAACTGAATTGGCTCAATTGATACTTTCAATGAGATAAACCTCCTTATGGAGATGGCTTCAAACGTGGCAAACAAGCCACTGGGCAAAATGTCCTTGTTTCTACCACAGACAGAATTCTGCCTAAAAAAGGGCAAGCTTGGATGCAGGCAGAGTCAATGCCAAAGTCTGCCAAGACAGGGTAAGCAAGTCCTCAATAGTTCCTGCCTCACAAATATATCTGTCAGATATATTGGGCCAGAAGACCGAAGGTGATGCTCCAATGTTATAGAGAGTTTTGGGTGGCTATTCAGGTAGAAAACAGTCTCTGTCATCTTCTTATTTGGAAAGCTACTAACCTGCACTCCCGGCATACTCAGGTAAACAAGTTTATTCCTTCTCAGGTCTCCAATGGAGTTGAAGACCACATAGTTTAGTTTTACAATGAAGCTTAGTTGTGTAGGGGATAAGATGTTTTTAGGTCTAGATAGATGTTTTGTTGTTGTTGTTGTTGTTTGATTTTTTTGTTTTTGTTTATTTTTAATGATACAGGGCAATTTACTTTCTTCTCAGGATGACCATGAAAAGTGAATGCTAATTCCCATTAAACCCAATCATCTTCTGAGGAATACTAGCATTAAATATTGTATCTACATTCATTTAATGGCTGGGTGAAAATTTTTATTAATTTATTCAGATTATAAATCAATTGTTCTCCCATCACTCATATCCTTCCATTCCTCCTAGATAGACATTTTAAGTTGATAATGACAAGAGGTGATGGAGATTGATTTACATTCAGAATTTAAGATGCATCAAGATAGGAAAGATGTTTTCTTCATCTTTTTGTCAAATCTTCATCTTATTTGTCAAATACAAATAGCCAAAATACTAAGAATGTAACATTTATATAATCCCTGATTGTGTCATGGTGGTTCCTGCTATAGGTAGTTTATTGTATATATGTGTAATAATATAAGTGTATACATAAAAAAGAAAAATAATAAAAAGGAAAGAAAAATGACAAAAAGACATAAGCTATATAATCAGCTATAAAATTTGCCTTGGTATATGTCAAAATCTAATAAATTGTCTTTGTTATAATATATTTTTAAATTGGCTTATGAAGTGACACATTTCAATGTTGTGTTTTGATAAAAAACCTCATTTTATATGAATCCCTTCTCCCCTTCCTTCTCAAACTCTTCTCCATGAGCTCTTTCTCTGTTACCTGCCCATATCCAGTCTCTCTTTTCCATTTTATTCTATTATCTTTCCATTCCCTGTTCCTTAAAATCTCCTTTCCCCCAACAATTTCATATGCCATTCTCTAGTTTCTTAGTTTTGACTCTCATTTACTTCCACCTATATACAGATATTTAACAGTTAGAATCTAGGATCTACATATGAAAGGGAACAATACCATTTATCTTTGTGTATCTGTTATATAGTCTCAATTTCCAACCACTTATTTCAAGTTTATTTTTCTTTATGACTAAAAGAAATTCCATGTACATTTTTCTTATTAAAATTGAAATTTTTTATTCATGATACTTCATTATCTATTTGTTGAATGACATCTAGGCAGATTCTTTCCTTGATACTGTGAAAACATTAGCAAAAAGCATGGATGTGCAAATTTCTCTGTATTAGGATGCAGGTTTCTATGGCTATATGTTAATAATGCTATATTTTTTAAAGATTGAAATCCAACAAGTCAATTATTTGATGCTATATAAAAGTAAGTTTGAAATCAACAGTAAAAGGATGTCTAAGACAGAAATTTCCCAACATGTGGAATTTAAATAAGAAACTTTGATTCTGGACAATTTGAACTCGTTTTTAAGCATATCACAGATGTATTTAGATAATAATTTAATTAGAGCAAAATAGTTCTGCAAATACATTTAGGGTATAGCCCAAGGTTAAATTATTTGAAAATTATACACAGATGTGTGTAATCTAAGAGAAGTAGAATGAAGAAGCTTCTCGGTGTTAAAGTAATTAAGTGATACTGAATCTCACAGATAGCTTGGCCAAGAAAGGTGTTGAATATTTAAATATGTAATATGAGTTTCTCATGGATTGCTACATGTTCCCATTATGTGTCCACAAAACTTGAATACTTAGAAAAATTATGGCATGTTTGGTATCCCTGAGCTAATAAAAATCAGAAGCGATACTGAACGAAACAGTCTGTACGGCACATCCCTAAAACAGTATTATCATTTATAGCCTGTGAAACAGATAAAAAACAAAGATACAATATTTATGTTTCAGAGCTACTAGGTAATACTCCACATACCATTCTGCTTACTCAACCATTTTATCTTGCTTTCTTACTGAAACGTGTTAGGCATGGACTATATGAGATGAACCCCCTTATTTGTCTACATGTGGAAAAGATAAAAATGTATTCACAAGTCAAAGGTGATAGGATAAAGCCTTTCAAATAGTTTCAAGGAGCAATCATTCGTTTAAATCTGGCTCCTTATAAGTCATATTTCAGAGTCCTTTTGATCAAAACAACTGGGAGAGCAGAAAGTTTTCTTTTAGTGTGCCTCATAAAACCAGTTCCTCCAACTGTATTTTCCACATCACATGCAATGTTCACTCTAATTCACTGGCTGCCCGGGAAAGGGTCAAACACTGTGGCATTTCTAGCTATTATGGTTTTCACATTACCCTCACCCACTGCAAGTCCCTCCATTCTCAAAGTCTTCTGCTCTATACTGTTTAGATAGCAAAAGCTCTCTTGTAAATAACAAGGAGGTGAGACAGAAAATCCTCTTCAACAAAGCCTGATTTTCAAGAGGCAAATGGCTTCTTCAACTTTAGCCCCCAAATCTTCCACATTATGGATTCAACCTATT
This sequence comes from Acomys minous, assembly GCF_964271855.1. Taxonomy (NCBI): domain Eukaryota; kingdom Metazoa; phylum Chordata; class Mammalia; order Rodentia; family Muridae; genus Acomys; species Acomys minous. The sequence continues at coordinate 38,788,894 of NC_140488.1, read as the reverse complement.
TGTAAATACATTTTCTAAATATGCCTTGACGTTCTGCTGTGACCACCCTGAATCTGACCAGACACAGCTAGGATTCTAGGGCAATAGCAGAATACAGTTGATATGAAAAGAGAAGTAGAAAAATGAGGAGGTTCCAATGAGGGTGAGGGAGGAAGGTCAATGCAGAAGGAAAAGGATGAATTACAGGCAAATAACCCAAAAGTCTTTTTGATAAAAGCTCAAGGAATCATATTTTATAATACCAAAATTATGCACAATACATTACACCCATGCGCACGCATGCACACACACACACACACACACACACACACACACACACAGAGAGAGAGAGAGAGAGAGAGAGAGAGAGAGAGAGAGAGAGAGAGAGAGAGAGAGAGAGAGAGAGAGAGAGTTATACCACCTGGACTGACAATGTTTCCACAAGAACCATAGACTAACAAAAACAACAACACTAGGGATAAAAATACTTTTTTCCAATGGCTAGTCAGCTAGTTCAAGTGAATCTCAAAACAATATAGACTATTGATGTAGGTCTTGGTTGGGAGCTGGCACATATTGCTGAAGATACTGCACGCTTGGGACACAGGACTCAGATGATTTGAGCTGGATCTAACCTAAAAGCCTCTTTTCTGCAGTGTACTCTCCATGCTTCCAGAAAATTCTAGTGTTTCTAAGGAAGGTAATCAATGCACATTCCTACCTAGATGCAGTGCCTATGAATCATAACAATGAGTACCATGACAACATATCCCTAAAGATGCAAAGAGTGGGACTTACATGCCAGTGGCAAACAACAGCTGAAGACCCATGGATGAAAAGCATGCTTGGTCCTAGAAACCTAGCTGCTTCCCAGGGCTAGTGACATGATGAACCTTAGAAAAGACACTACTACCACCACATAGCTAGACAGCATAATTCTTTAATGCACTAAATTTTTTTATACTCAGAGATAAATATATCATCCCTCATCAAAGAAACCTCTCTTTACAATAAATACAGATCACCACATAAGACTGGACACAATGCGGAGATCAACAGGTCATGATGAGCCCAGCCCCAATGGATACATCTACACCATAACCCTTGGATATATGTTTCAGGGATCTATTGAAAGAGGGGGAAGAAAGATTTCAAGAGCCAGAGTACCAGAAAGTCTGTTGTAAGACTGCCTCTCCTGGAAATGGTTTCATAACATAAATAATAGCATTAGCAATTGGCACACTAACGTGCATGGGAATAATTTCACTGCTTCCCATCCCTAGATAAAGAATTACAGGCAACTATTAACTGTGGGGAAAAAGAGAATTAGCTTCCCCCTGGGATGAGGCCCATTATTGGCTATCTAATACAAAGTGTTCAGCCATGAAACCATATACATAGACAAACAAAAAATGGGCTCAACAGGTTTTATTTATATATTTGTGAATACATACACACGTGTGTGTTTGTGTAACAAAAATAATCAAAGAAAAAGAGGCTATCAACTTGAAATTGGATAGAATGGAAGGGAGTGGAGGAAGTATACCTGGGAGGGGCTGGAGGGAGAAAAATGGAGGAAGAAAGAGATATAATTCTGTTTTAATTTTAACTGTATTAAAATATAAACAAAATTTCAAAACAACAGAAAGTGCTCTTCTTGTTATAGTAGTGCATAAGTATGTATTATCATATTTTGTATAAATTTTGCATATGACTGCATATATACTTATACTCAGTACTTCATTTCTCAAGTCAAAATACATAATTAGAGACAATGATTTTTACATCAAAAGATCATGAGGCCATCTACTCTTACCAGCTTTCTGTTCGGTCTCAGGCTCCTCCCCACCATTAATACAGTGATGATCTCTATTATTAATCAACTGAATCTAAAGTTGGGAAACTTTGCTTCTTTTTTCATTATTCAGATCCATGAATTCAGACCTCATTTATATGCTTATAATCCCCAAATCTTGAGCCAAAATATTTGCAGTGTCAGGCCTGCATCCCACCTACTACTGGAAGAACATCAAGATCCTTTATAAATCTTTAGACGTGACCACTGATTGTCCATCCAACACACTGAACAATTGTGATGTTTTAAACTGCATGCTTATGATTGCAAATGCTGTCAATGTGGAAGGAAGTTCCAACTCCATGAATGTCCAGTCATCATCCAGATCCATTTTATCATCCCTCACAGCAAATGTGGAGTAAGTGATAATATTTAACACACAGTCAGTATTTTGTGCCCAATGCTTCTATATAGCTCACTTCATTTTTAAAACAACCCTGTTATATAGATATTACTTTTATCATTATTATCCAGATGAAGAAATTAAGACTAAGAGTGGTTAATACTTTGGGTCATTTCATAGCAAGTAAAAGTAGGGACGGCAATCCAAAGTGTCAAAGCAGACATTCAATCTCAGACTAAATCTGAGCAGTTAATTTCAACACAACACTGTTTTATAAGCTGAACACAGTCTCATGGGCCTGTACTGTATTCCAATTACCCAGGATGGGAGAGCTGAAGAAGAACTTATGCTCAGGGTGTGAATAGCAGCCATGCCACAAAGTGAGGCTCACACAACTAAATTGTACACACACACACACACACACACACACACACACACACACACAAACCACATGACATATTTCCTCTAACAATCGTTGCACTTATGTCTTGCCAGATAATCTCTATGCACTTTGAAACAAAGAATGATGCTCATCTTTATCATCTATAAATGAGCAACTCCTGTGACATAGTAAGCATTTCATTAATATGCATTGAGTGTATGAACATGGAGCTGGATCAATTTGTTTTCTGAGAAACCCTGCTCAATCCAGAATATAAATTAATTAAAAGTATAAAAGCCAAATCACAGTCACACTTAAGATAACAGTTTGATTATGGTTTTGAAAAACCTCCTTCAGAATTCTTGATAGTTTACATAACAAATTACAAGTACTGTTAATTATTTATTTTACAGTATTGTGATGACTTTGAGGCATTCTTACACAGATAAAAAATGATTACTTAGATATAGCTAAAGATAGGTTACTAGTAAAAATTATAGTTAAATATTAATGAAATACAAGCCAAAGAACTTAGCAATGTTGTGTTTTTAGAAACATGTATTGCTGACACCCAGTGGAAAGCAGGTGGAAAGCAAGCCATTTCAAAGCAAAGGGGGCATTATTACTATCTTTTATTGCATTTGCTTTCTTCCTATAGTTTCTACTTTTATGTTTTATATAGACAATACTCGTCTAAAGAATGTTTGACTCTCTAGAATTGTCTAAGAAAATATTGTTCATTAACCACTCATCAGGCAGCAGCAGGGTTTGACCCCAAACACATGGGTTTGGGGGAAGGCTAATATATTTTTAGTGCAATTTTAAGCATAACTGAGGTCATAATAATAGTGGTTTAGAAGCAATATTAAACACACTGCAAGGTCATTTGTCCTCTACATGAAAAGTTATATCCATGTAATTATTGAAAGAATGAAAGAAGCAAAAACATTGGAGGAAGCCATTTTCCCATGGAACCCAGCATTCTGTGCTTTCCTGGTGCATTAATCTTCACAGGCATTTTTAAATGCCTTAGGAAACTTGAATGCAGAACAAGTTTCTTCTCTTCTCCTTCTCTTTCTCTCTCTCTGTCTCTCTCTCTCTCTCTCTCTGTCTCTCTCTCTCTCTCTCTCTCTCTCTCTCTCTCTCTCTCTCCTGCTAAGATTAGCTCCAAGAGTTTAAAACAAGATCAATATTCTTTTGCCTTAATTGTCTAACTACTAAAAGCATAGTAAGTCATTTTGCTGTTCAGGAAGTACATAAAAACTCCTAAAGTGACAACTGGAGGTCACTGACACCATCGCCATGAATCTCCTTGTCAATGGCTTAAGCAAAAGCTTTGCTATGTTTAATGTCAAAGTGACAGCTGCTCTGGGAAATTTGTCAAGTGAAAGCCAAAACCATGTTATGGGATAGCTGGACGAGATATGTTATTTACACTGGTAGTGAGCCAGCAGAAACAAGAAGGGTGGCTTTGATGTTTCAGCTTTATGTGAATGGCAGAGTGATTACAGCCCTTAGCATTGGTGAGTCTTTCAATCCATGATTTTCACAAAGCAGTCACAATTTAAAACAACCAAGGTTCTTGTCATAGTTATGGCAGTTTTTACAAGTGCAGACTGTTCCTGAGTCTTATGAATTGTTATGAGTTTTCATGTAATTAATTGTGATAGCATTTTATTACGACCTAGGGTTCTTTTGGCTAAGTGTAGCCTATGCAGGTATTCTGAGAACACTTAATGTAGGCTAGGCTAAGCTATAATGTTTGGACACTTAAGTGTACTAACATGAAATGTTTATCTTACAGTTTATTAAGTATGACTTTATCCATTTTTGTATGGGAAAACTCCCAAATCACACAACAAAGCATTAGGCCCTATCCCTTCGTTTGGTTTTGGTTTTATATTTTGTTGTTTGTATTTAGTTTTAAGACAGAGTCTCAAGTATCCCTCACTGATCTTTAATACGTGTTCCCCTGTCTGTACTTCTCCAGTGCTTAGATCCCAAGTATGTGCTACTGTTCCATTATGTTGTTACTGAAGGGAGGTGATTTGAATCCATAAATGATTAAAATAACATGTGCATAAAGTGAATTCCTTTATAAGAAATGGCAATGGAAATCATCCTATCTTATTTTTCCACTCTACATGGTCTAGGGGAGGATGACAATCAAGTGCCAGTAGTCAGAGACCTATCCCTTAGAATATATCATTAAATCTCGCCATCTTCCACTATGTGGGAAATGTTGTTTCTATGTGAGAGGTCATGTAATTCACCAACTGTGCATGTCATAGAACAGGAACAGAATTCAATGAAAATTGAAATACATTTATATAGACTTTTTTCTTAATTACAATGACACATATATTCTTCTTTGTCAAAATCCAGAAATATTATATTCATTAATTCTTAGAACTATATGGAATACAGACAAATGTTAATACCCTTATTATGTTTTAGAAAACAGAGACATACAGTGGTTGAAGAAATTGTCTAAAGTTACATATTCAGCAAGGAGCCATGAAAATATCTGAATATTAAGAATATGATCTCATAGCTTATACTGTTAAACAAAATTTTATTTATATTCTGAGTGGTTCTTTTGTCATTTTACATATAGATTTATATTATTATACATATATACAATAAACTACCTACAGCAAGAACAAGTAGGAAGTGTGTGTGTGTGTGTGTGTGTGTGTGTGTGTGTGTGTGTGTGTGTGATGCATTCTTAGTATTTTGGCTATTTGTATTTGGAAGCCTTGAAGAAAATGTCTTTCCTATCTTGGGGAGTCAAAAATTCTGAATGTAAATCAATATCTATCATGTATCATCAATATCAATTTAAAACATCTATCTAGACCTAAAAATATCTTAACCCCTAAACAACTAAGCTTAATTGTAGATCTAAACTATTTGGTCTTCAACCCCATGAGAGACATGAGAAGGAATAAACTTGAATACCTGAGTACACAGGGAGTGCAGGTTGGCAGCTTCCCAAATGAGACAATGACAGAGACAGTTTACTGCCTGAATAGTCACCCAAAACTATCTATAATGTTGGAGCATCATTACCAGCCTTCTGGCCCAATATATCTGGAAGGCGAGAAGAAAAAAAGAAATAAAAGAAAGGCTGCCCACTCTCTCCATATCTCTTCAATATAGTACTCGAAGTTCTAGCCAGAGCAATAAGACAACAAAAGGAGATCAAGGGTATTCAAATGGGAAAGGAGGAAGTAAAATTATCCCTATTTGCAGATGATATGATAGTCTACATAAGTGACCCTCAAAATTCCACCAGAGAACTCCTACAGCTGATAAACATCTTCAGCAAATTGGCTGGATACAAAATTAACTCAAAAAAGTCTGTAGTCTTCCTATACACAAGTGACAAGCTTGCAGAGGAAGAAATTAGGAAAACTACACCCTTCACATTAGCCACAAGCAATATAAAATATTTAGGAGTTACTCTAACTAAGCAAGTGAAGGACTTATTTGAAAAAAATTTCAAAATTCTGAAGAAAGAGATTGAAGATGACATGAGAAGATGGAATGATCTTCCTTGCTCATGGATCGGGAGAATTAACATAGTAAAAATGGCCATCCTACCAAAAGCAATCTACAGATTCAATGCAATCCCTATCAAAACACCTACACAATTTTTTAAAGACATTGAAAGTTCAATTCTGAACTTCATATGGAAAAACAAAAAACCCAGAATAGCTAAAACAATCCTGTACAATAAAACGTGCTCTGGAGGAGTCTCCATACCTAATCGCAAACTGTTCTATAAAGCAATAGTAATTAAAACAGCATGGTACTGGCACAGCAACAGGCTGCTTGATCAGTGGAATTGAATAGAAGACCCAGATATGAATCCACACACATATGGTCACTTGATTTTTGACAAAGAAGCCAAATCCATTCAATGGAAAAAGGATAGCATCTTCAACAAACGGTGCTGGTCTAACTGGAGGTCGATGTGTAAAAAAGTGCAACTGGACCCATATTTGTCACCTTGCACAAAACTCAAATCCAAGTGGATTAAAGACCTCAACATAAAACCAGAGACACTAAGTCACTTAGAAGAAAAAGTGGGGAAGAGCCTGGAACATATTGGCACAGGAGACAATTTCCTGAACAGAACACCAACAGCCCAGGCCTTAAGGTCAACAATTAATAAATGGGACCTCATGAGGCTGAGAAGCTTCTGTAAGGCAGGAGACACTGTCAAAAGAACAAAGCGACAACCTACAGACTGTGAAAAGATCTTCACCAACCCTACATCTGACAAAGGTCTAATATCCAAAATATATAAAGAACTCAAGAAATTAAACACCCCCAAACCAAATAACCTAATTGAGAAATGGGGCTTGGAACTAAACAGAGAATTCTCAACAGAGGAATATCAAATGGCTGAGAAACACTTAAAGAAATGCTCAACCTCCTTAGTCATCAGGGAAATGCATATCAAAACAACTCTGAGATTCCATCTTAGACCCATCAGAATGGCTAAGATCAATAACTCAACTGACACCACATGCTGACGAAGATGTGGGGAGAGAGGAACACTCCTTCATTGCTGGTGGGAATGCAAACTAGTACAGCCACTTTGGAAATCTATCTGGTGCTATCTCAGAAAACTGGGAATAGGGCTTCCTCAAGACCCAGCTATTCCACTCCTTGGAATATACACAGAAGATGCTCCAGCACACAACAAGAAAATTCGCTCAACCATGTTCATAGCAGCCTTATTCATAATAGCCAGAACATGGAAACAGCCTAAGTGTCCCTCAGTAGAAGAATGGATAAAGAAACTGTGGTACATATACACTATGGAATACTACTCAGCTATTAACAACAAGGAATTCCCGAAATTTGTGGACAAATGGATTGAGCTAGAAATGATCATAATGAGTGAGTTAAGCCAGAAGCAGAAAGACTCAAATGGTATATACTCACTTATATCTGCATACTAGCCCAAGGGGCATGTCCCACAAGAGCCTTCACTTATCAGGAAGCTGGGACAGAGGAGAGGACATCCTAATGGGACTCTAGATGAGAGAAGCATGGGAGAATAGCAAAGTAGAAGGATCCAGAGGGTCCTAGAAACCTACAAGTAGAACATTATGATAGGCAGATTTGGGCCCAGGGATCCCGCTCAAACTATGGCACCAGCCAAGGAAAATACAGGCGGTAAACTTTAAACCCCTACCCAGATCTAGCCAATGGACAGGACATTCTCCACAGTTGAGTGGAGAGTGGGATATGACTTTCTCACGAACTCTGGTGCCTCACACTTGACCACGTCCCCTGGAGGGAGAGACCTGGTGGCACTCAGAGGAAGGATAGCAGGTTAGCAAGAAGAGACTTGATACCCTATAAGCATATACAGGGGGAAGAAGTCCCCCCCAGGAACAGTCATAGGGGAGGGGAATAAGGGGAAAATGGGAGGGAGGGAAGAATGGGAGGATACAAGGGATGGGATAACCATTGAGATGTAACAAGAATAAATTAATTTTAAAAAACAAAAATAAATAAATAAAAGAAAAAAATCGGCTGATTTGGGACTAATAATACCTTCATAGTGGTCCAAATAAAATTGGGGAAAATGGTTAAACAAACTAGGAATAGTGATTGTGGTCGAGTTTCTAAATGTTTAGACATTCTTAGCTTAATTAAACTCCTATGTAGGATACTCTGAAATGCTGGACCAATTGGGATTGGATGCTTTCTTTGAGGCTATCCTGGGACCTTTCCTGTCTGCTCTTTCCTTTTTTTTTTTTCTTTCTTTTTTTATATTATGTATATTTTTTTATTTAAGTAGTTTATTGAGATTAGATCTCAGTTGTTTTCCCTTCATTTGTATTGTCCCATTTCTCCCCCTCCCTCTTTCATCCTATTCACCTACCCTAGTTCTGTGACAGCAGGGGACCTCCTCCCCCACCATATGATCACAGCCTATCAGGTCTCATCCTGGTAGCCTGCTTACCCTTCCTCTGTGTGCCACCAGGCCTCCCCACCAAGGAGGAGTGGTCAAATAGCGGGCATTGTAGTTCATGTCAGAGTCAGTCTCAGCTCTCCACACAACTGTGGATGAGTTCTAATTTTTCATACTGTCACAAAGGTTTTTAAAATTCAACACAGATTTTTTCAAGAACACAAGCCTCAAATCTAAACACCCTTCAAAGAATGCTACACTTCCCTAAATAGCACAAAGTATATATTTAAGATTATAAACTATAGTGTAGGAGATGAGGGCAGACCATGGTTTAGTTGTTTTATGTGCTTTGGAGTTCTCTCTCACTCTCTCCCTCTCCTTCTCTCTCTCTCTCTCTCTCTCTCTCTCTCTCTCTCTCTCTCTCTCTCTCTCTCTCTCTCAAAAAAAAACCCCCAAATATCTATATAGTTGGGCTAGGGAAATGGCTCAGAGGGTAAAGTGTTTACATACATGAGTGAGGACTCCAGAGCCTACAGGAGCCATGTGCTGTAGGGTGGGTGTGTAATCTCAGTGATGTTGCGTTAAACTAGGAGGTGGAGATAGGCAGATCTAAGGAAGCTAAGAGCAACAGCCTGGCATGTAGCAAGGAACATCAAAGAAATACTCATCAAACAAGAAAAAAGGCTTGAGCTGACAAGTGAAGTTGTCCTTTCACATCCTCAAGTGTCCTGTTGTTCCTACATGCCCACAATCACACATGAGCTTATATGGAGGTGGGGGGAGAAAAAGAAAAGAAAAATAAATAATAAGTATTTATCTTTTAATAATAAGGATTAAGTAAAATAATATAAATAAATTTATTAGGAGATTTCCTGGCACACAGTAAGTGCTGTATGTGAAATATTAATTATCAACTTGTATCTTTTTAACTCTATAGTATTTCTATTTTGGAAGAAAGCTTCACAATAAAGTATAATAAATTCATAACTAGTGCCACATCAGTCACCATATAAAAATGATTTAATTAGGATCATTAATGAAGTAATTCTAAAATTCCCCTAGTGAGTTCTTTATCCCCTAGTGAGACTGTATCCAGTCTCAACGTGTATAGATAGCTTAAATGGTCCTTTACATCATTTGTAGATTTGTTGTATTTTTATTTTTTAAATAAGGTAGAGCAAAGCACTTAACATAATTTCTACCCATTTTAAGACTCTTAATTTTTCTAGTCATGTGGATAATTGTAAGTAGGATACTTAGATATACGTTATATTACCTGCATATTACAAATCCACAACAGCATTGAAATTAGATTACTATTGCTCAAGAGTACTGTAACAATTTTTTCTTTTTTTAATTTGTTTTTCAATCTGCCTGCCTCTGACTCCTGACTCCTGGGATTAAAGACATGTGCTGCCACCACCAAGCTTACAGTAGGATACATGAGGAACACTGAGGATAAGATTTGTTTTCCATGTAGAAGATGAGCTTAAATTTCTATCCTTGAAGGTGCTTTTTTTTTTTTTTCACTACACTGGTGCCCCTTCCCCATCAAAACCATCACGGGGAGATCTAAGAAAAAATAATTTAGAATGAGTAGCTTAAACAAATTATACAGAGAAGCACGTGTGTTTAATAGGAACATATTCCATGGGCCTATTTTTGGCAACAATAGTCTACAATAAAACCCCATCACTTACTAAAATAGTATGACCATTTGTATGGTAACTTAATTTTTCCAATATTTGAGCTTCTTATACTTTAAAGTATAAGAAGAAAAGTACATTTCTCACAGGGGTAGGATAAATATTAAATACTTGAGCTACTTTGTACAGATCAGATGTACATGAAATTCTCAACATAGCATAGCTACGTTCTCTTTAAGAGAAACAATAAGATCTTAGGGACCACAAAAAGGATTTGTATTAGGAGGAAAGAGATATAAATGAGAATACCAAGCTCAACATGGTTTCAAAGCAAAAGAATACTGTTTTTCAGAGTAAACACCTTTACAGCTCATGTCTTGATTTCAAATATGGTAATTCCACAAGATAGGATTAGAGTTGAACTTGTCAATTCTTCCTTAGCACCCGTAAGCTTAAGGAACAAGAAAGTATTTTTGTTGAGAACTACAAATAATTTAGCTGTTAGCAAATAAATATTTTGCTATTAGAAAATAAACTGAACACTCACTTATAATCCAGTCTTGGCTACACATCCTTTCTGGAAGTTTCCCCAACTCTGAGGACAATGTTTTCCCACCTGGAGATTATTAAAATGTTGTGTGACTCTAAGCAAACTGCCACTCCTCTTTACTGTCTTTCTCTGCCAAATTGCAAGGTCTTGTTAGGTGGCTTCCCTTTCAAAGGAGTGGCACAGTTCATTTTGACCTGATTTTTAAGGATAAATTATTTGGTGGATGAAAACAGAAGAGTACATGATGTGATCTGCCTTGGCACCAGGATATCTTGCACATCCCTAAGGATAGTTGTTATTTTGCTAATGCAGAAAATACCATTTAATCTCTGGTGCTCTTGTGATTGAGAGTGGAAATCCCCAAACAAAATATCAAGAAAAGCATGGAACATGTATAGAGAATGGCAATTTATTCAGTTCGACTGAAGCAAATGTCTTTGCTGAGCCAAGTAGGGAATAAATAACAAGATGATTAAGTAAGAAATATGGCACTCACCACTAAATATTTTAAGTAGATAAATATTATTTAATGCATTTTTAGGAAATTGAACCCAGGATTGTACTTCAGGAAAAGATGCAGAGGTCAGAACCTGTGGCCTCACACATACTGTGTATGCCCTTTACCATGATACATACACATAGTCCCACAGTCATCTTGCTTGGCACACAAGAATGAGAAGAGGCCATTTGGGAAAAGTCTAGCTCAAAACCTGAAAAAAATACTTCAGGAGAAAAAAAAGCCAGTACTTTGCCTTGGTGATAGAAAGCAGTAGTGAGAGAATCTATGGGGAAATTCAGGAGCCCCTGTAATTTATTAAGCATTCGAGTCAAGAGAGAGGAAAGCAAAGATATGTAAGCCTGGGTATGCATGATGGCGTCACATCAAGAAAAACTGAAATCAAAGGATGGATCTAAAGTGTGCCAGAAAAAGACTTGTTTGAAGGTGTAGATAAAGTTGTTTTTAACTGTTACTGTATGGATCTGAAATGACCTTACAGGCTCTTATTTTGGATATTCAGTCTCTAGTTTTTTATGCTATTTTCAAGGCTGTGGATCTTTTTGAAAGTGGGTGCTGGCTGCCAAAAGTAGACAAGTAGGTCAGACTTTAAAGATTACATCTGTTCCCTATGCTAAGATCAAGTTATCGCTCTTGATTCACCGCGGCTAAAAAATACCTCTCCACACGATCCTGCTGCTGTGGATGGGGATACTACTGCAGCTTCTATACATTTTTCTGCCACAGTGAATTTAAATACCTTTTCCTGAGGTTGGAGGGAAGGCTCGGTGGTTAAGAGGACCTGAGTTCAATTCCCAGTACTTATGTTGGGTGGCTAATGACTCCATGTAACTCTTGTTCCAAAGAATTTAATGCCTATGGGATGTCAGCTCACTAGTCCTCACATGCACATACTCGCACACATCTTCATAATTAAAAAAATAAAAATAAATTCTTAAATACCATTTGCCACTATGGGCCCAAACAAACCTTTCTCTGTTAGGTTGTGTCTGTCACAGCAACACAAAGTAAACTAATTTAGAAAGTCAGGAACAGAAGCTGAGCATTGGTGTAACATGGTCATGTTGGTCTTGGAACTGATTTGCAGAAGGAATGAGGAAGAGTTAGAACCCATGGGCTAGAGAAGCTCTAGAATACTGTAAACTCCATTTAACAGGCATCGTGGTCACAGTTCAAACCAAAATATTGATAGATGTGTCGATTAAAAAAACTGTATTTGTGAGATCTCAGCTAGGAGTAGGACTATATTGTGGATTGTGTTAGAAGCCATATATTTGTTGCACTTTATCGAAGAATATGTTGATGTTTTGTCTGTGACCTGAAAATTCAAGTAAGGCACAATGAAAAGTAAGGTTTGATTTATTTGGTGGGTGGAATCTTAGCATAGCATAACAGACTATGATGGTTATTGCTCACTACTTATATCCAGGTTTACACTGAAAGTTGGGAAGAAAGGGTGAAAGAAAAAAAGATATAGAAAAATGAAACTTGGCAAGGAAATAACTATGATTGAAGTCATAGATAATCCAATTGCAGGCAAAACAGTTATAAGCATTAAAGAGATTGACTTTATCAAAAAAAAGTGAAACATTTTGTACTGGGATAATTAATAAAAAAGTAACTTTGTGGGAGAGACTTACCTTATGCTTCAAAGTTTTCGAGGTAAACTTACTACAAAATGTTTCATCTAAAAAGAGTGCCTGAAAAAAAAATGAGCAACAAATATGATATGCTAAAAAAAATTCTCCCCAGGGAAGTATATTTCTGGGTTCAGAAACTCAGGCATTTGGAGGTCATTATAGTTACTTTGGGGACCTGGCTATATCTTAGATTTCAACAGGATGTAGCATTATGTGTATGGTGCTAGCTTTGCACACATGCGGAATACAAGTCATAGTTATTGATGGCTTCCACCAAAAAGTCAGAAAAAATCCTATGAGACTAAGCAATGTATAGCAGGATTTGTTTCCACGCAGATAGCCTTGGACTGTATGACACATGAAGCTTTGAGGATAAAGATTAAAGTGTAATGGGGATGAAATGACAGGAACATAGCATGTCTGTCAGTGAAAGTTGTTGAAACTAAGTGGAATTGGCACATATGGGTTGCAGGAGACAGAGTCATTGGGGCAGGGCAACACAAATCCCTTGACTCTCAAATAATGCTGTTGTGTAATCTGATTGCAATACATGGAGCATCGAGATTTAATGTTCGTTCTGTTAAGTTTTACTCTATTTCCCCCAAGCTTCCTTTTTAGAATTGGATTATTTATTCTGTGTTGTCATATGTTGAAACTGTGTAACTTTATTCCTTTTTAAAAATAGGGGCTAGCCGAGGGCAACTTGGTCTACAAATCAAGTCCAAAAACAGCTAAGGCTACACAGAAAATCCCTCTCTCAAAAAACAAAAATAGGAGCTAGCAGCTAACAGTTCACAATGAGTCTCAGGAAACTTTTTTTTTTTTTTTGTAAACAGTGTTGGCAATGTAAAGATTATGGTGATCCTGGAAGTTAGACCAAATGACCTTATAAGGGACAGGGACAGAAAGTTGTTGTTTGAATCTAATTTGTTTCCCATGGCCTCAGAATTTGAATGTATATTCCCCAGACTGTAGTGGTATTTTAAATACTGTGTAATTTTCAAGAGGTAGAATCTAATGGGCCAAAAGATTCCTGAGGACAAGCCTTTAAAATGTCTATCTGCCCTCTGGTCAATAAGGAGAAAAGGGTTCTTACCACCACATCTTCTTAACCATGATGAACGAAAACCTCCATGCAAATGTGAGTCCAAATAAAAATATCCTCCTTTAAGGTGTTTCTCTTGGTTATTTTGGTTACAAGAACACAAAAAATAGCATGTAGTGTCCATGGGATCCATATAATAGGGCCCTTGGGTTGTTCCCTCCAAATTGATTCACCCTTACCTGGGCAATATCCCGGCGTGTTGCCTCCTCAGTTGTTAACTGTGAATGAGGTGCCTGGGTCTAGCTCAACCCAGTGGCAGAGCTGTAGGATCCACACTTTTTAGGTGCTCACCTCATAGATACTAAACAACATCCTAACAGAAAAATTGTGACAAGTGTTTGGCTTAGATTGTTCTCTAGTACTGAGCCGATGATGACAGATCAAGGAAAAACTCCTGGCAAACATGGACAAACTATTATCATTAAGATCAACGTCAAGAGATAGGGTGCTATCTCAGAAAAATGGGAATAGGGCTTCCTCAAGACCCAGCTATTCCACTCCTTGGAATATACCCAGAAGATGCTCCAGCACACAGCAAGAAAATTTGCTCAACTATGTTCATAGCAGCCTTATTCATAATAGCCGGAACATGGAAACAGCCTAAGTGTCCCTCAATAGAAGAATGGATAAAGAAACTGTGGTACATATACACTATGGAATACTATTCAGCTATTAAAAACAAGGAATTCCAGAAATTTGTGGATAAATGGATTGAGCTAGAAATGATCATAATGAGTGAGTTAACCCAGAAGCAGAAAGACTCAAATGGTATATACTCACTTATATCTGCATACTAGCCCAAGGGGCATGTCCCACAAGAGCCTTCACTTACCAGGAAACTGAGTCAGAGGAGAGGACATTCTAGTGGGACTCTAGATGAGAGAATCATGGGAGAAAGGCAAAGTAGAAGGACACAGAGGGTTCTAGAAGCCTACAAGTAGAACATTATGATAAGCAGATTTGGGCACAGGGGTCCCGCTCAAACTAAGGCACCAGCCAAGGACAATACAGGCAGTAAACCTTAAACCCCTACCCAGATCTAGCCAATGGACAGAACACTCTCCACAGTAAAGTGGAGAGTGGGATATTACTTTCTCACATACTCTGGTGCCTCACCTTTAACCATGTCCCCTGGAAGGGGAGACCTGGTGGCACTCAGAGGAAGGACAGCAGGTTACCAAGAAGAGACTTGATACCCTATGAACATATACAGGGGGAGGTAATCCCCCTCAGGAACAGTCATAGGGGAGGAGAGTAAGTGGAAAATGGGAGGGAGGGAAGAATAGGAGGATACAAGGGATGGGGTAACCATTGAGATGTGACAAGAATAAATTAATAAAGGAGAAAAAAAAAGATCAACGTCAAGCTTCTTTCACTTCAAAATAGCTTGTTTACAGTTAAACTATTTCCCCCTTAGGGCTAGTAAGGTGGTTTAATAGGAAGAGGCACTTGCACACAGATGTGATGACCTGAGTTCTTTTTTTGAATGCTAGAAAATATAAAGAGAGAACTGACTCCCAAGACATGTTCTCTCATTTCAATGCTGAGCATAGCGCACCTGCACTCATACTCATAAACAAATATGCAAGCATACATAAAATTACTCAAATAACAAAAACTAAACCAAAATTTAAAATATTGCCTTTTTTCTAAGTTGTATAATATTTTTCATTGTGAGCCTAGCCTTATACAGCTGAGCCATCTCTCCAACTCCTAAGTTGTATAATACACACAGAGCAAAAAAATAAATACATTTAGCAAAAATGATAAAGGAGTAAAGCGCACAAACCAGAGGACATCCATAATAGTGACAACTGAAACTATAATAAAGCTAGAAAACAAGGGAATCCAAATCACAATGCAGGAATGGGGCGATACCTAAGTTGGTAAAATACTTCCAATGCAAGCCTGAGTATTTACCTGTTTTTCCTCACTAGCCCACACATACAAAAGCTGGTCATAGTAGTATGACCCTGAAACCGCAGACCTGGGGAGAAGATAGAGATGGGAGAATCTCTGGGGATGGCTGGCTAGATTGTCTATCTGAATCAGCAAACCTCAATTTCAGGAGCAGAGCCCATCTTTCAAAATAAGGTGGAAAAGAGTTCGAAAGGCACTCAGCGCTGACTTCTGGCCTCCACATACACTTCAGTACACATGAATGTACATCTGAACACACATGTGTATACACTCTCACATGATCACTTCACTTCAATGAGGAGTGCTATTATTACAAAGACAAAATGATGGTAAGAATGCAGAGAACAAGGAACTGCTTGTACATGGTTGGAGGGAATGTGAATTTGATAGTCACTGTGAAAAAGCATATTGATGTACCTAAATATAAAAAATATAAATGCCACATGATCAGCGAATCACTACTATGTATGTATCCAAAGAAAACGAAATCAGCATATTGAATAGGCATCTGTCCTCCCAGGTTTCCAGTATCATTATTCAGAATAGCCAAGAGAATTGAAACAAATTATGTGTCCAATATAATAGCAAATAAGGAAAATGTGGCACATATATAAAATAGGACACTATTCAACCACAAGGTAATTAATTTTATTCCTTCTCAAGTCTCTGATGGAGTTGAAGACCAGGTAGCTTAGTTTTACAATGAAGCTTAGTTGTTTAGGGGTTAAGATGTTTTTTGGACTAGATAGATGTTTTAAGTTGAAAATGACAAGATGTGATGAAAATTGGTTTACATTCAGAATTTTAGATGCACCAAGATAGGAAAGGCTACCAAATACAAATAGCCAAAATACTAAGAATGTAACATTTATATAATTCCTGATTGTGTCATGGTTCTTCTTGCTGTAGGTAGTTTGTTGTGTATATGGGTAACAATATAAATGTATATGTAAAAATAAAAAAATAATAAAGGTTTCAAGAAAAATGTTAAAATATTTAATAATAAAAAACTTCAAAAAAAGTGAAATCATCTTATTCACAATAATATGGACATAACGAGATTATTATGTTAAGTGAATTAAGTCTGACATAAAAAGACAAATATAATCTCATTCACTTTTGGAATGTAAAATAACTGATCTCACAGAAGGTGAGAGGAAAGAGAAGAAGAGAGATAAAAGAGTAGAAAGTAATCTGTGGTTACTAAGTTATTGTTAGATATAAGCAAAAACTTTTGGTGTACTATTGCACAGTAGAGTCACTATAAATGCAATAATGCACCTACATGAAAAGATTTTGAATATATCTACCATCAATAAAATATCAGTGTTTGAGGATATAGATAAAATTACACTGATTTGAACATTACATAACCTGAGTTTGACCCCCTAGAATCTATGAGGTAGAGATGGAATTATTGCATAGTACTTCATAAATATAGTTTTTATGTTTGATACTAGCAAAACGTAAATTTAGCTGGATATGTGGCAGACAACAATAATCCAAGTACATCAGCTGCAAAGAAAGAAGAAAATTTTAAATCTGTGGCCAGCCTATTATAAATAGTGAGTTCCAGGTCAATCGGAGCTACAAAATGAAACCTTGCTTCAAAAGGCCAGACTACAAATCATTTTAATTTCATTTCATTTAAACTTATAAAATGATAAAGCCACTACCACCCAACTAGATGAGGGTGTTTAAATTGGCTCTTTACACTGTTTGCAAAGAAAATTCCCACTTCAAAGCATGTGTATTTCTCAACACATTCTTGGTACATTATGCAGGTTTGACCCACAGCAAGCTAACGGTGACTCACAGTCCAAAAGAGCAGAGAACTGCAGCTACATGAGACCATTTGAGGTTTATGGTCAGAAACATGATAAACATTAAGTGCCATGGAGCCAAACTTTTTGATACCAAGAGGGTGCGGAGACTCCTAGTTTCTGTAGAGGAAATGACTGCCTTGCTTTGATTCTGTGGCCTGGAAGGAAAATAAACTGCACTGATGTAGGATCAGCAGGATCTGTGCCTGGTACTTTTGATGATGGTTGTTTAAACCAACACAAAAGAGAGTGAGGATGGGAATGCACAGTTGGGACAGTGGAAGCATTTCTGGTTCTAGCAGAAGCCAAGGCAGCAAATAATTTTGGGCCTCTGTACTATAGCTGGAAACGTTTAAAAAACAGAAATAGAGAAACATGACTGGACAAATTTAAAAACATGAGCTTAAAAATGTATTGGCATGTACCGGCAGAAATCAAATAATAAAGTTTTACTTATGAAACCATGCTGATTCTGAAGAGGAACAGGCTGTCTCCACCCACAGCCGACCTGACGGGTATGCTTATTAAAGAAGAATAAAGAGTCTTTTATCCATTTATTTTGTCACTTATGGAAGCAGTGTTTGATGAAAAGTATGCCATTTATAGGCTTAAAAGAAAATAGAGACAAAAAAATCTTTGCACTGATTTAATTCAAAGGCAGATGTAGTAACAAAAATACATATAATTTACAGTGAAATTGAAAACAAGATAGTTGAGGAAGAAAGATGCTCAGCAAGTAAGGGAGCTTGTTCCCAAGCCTGATGCCCCAAGTTCAATTCCTAGAACCCACATAGTAGAAGGAGAAACTTATCTTTCTTAAAACTATCCTCTCATTTCCAAAACTGTTATAGCACACACACACACACACACACACACACACACACACACACACACACACACACCAAAATTATAAAGTGTAAAAAATTCTAGCAAGCACTTACTAATAACCATAATGAACAATATACACAATTCTATGAATAAAACTATAAAATATTATGGAAGAATGATCAAGTCTACAGATCGGGTTCCAGGACAGCCAAGGCTACACAGAAAACCTCTGTCTTAGAAAACAAACAAAAAAGAAAGAATAAGACAGGAAGAAAATACCTTCGGGGTCTGGAAGGTATTCATAGCATATTCAAAGCCAGTGTAGGGTAAGTAATGGATACTTTGTCTCAAAAATCAAAAATTAATTAATTAGTTATCAGGGTGTTAGTCTGTTAATGAATACAAAGTTTTACTATAATAATGCAACTTGTTTCCCACCAAATAATCCCAATAAAAGTTCCAGTAAATATTTTTGCAGAAATTGGCAAACTAGTACTAAAGAAGAAACAGAACAAAGTTGACTGTGATGACACAATTAGATATGCAAACCCATAAATATATAGGTATTAAGACAGTGTACTATTGTTAAGAATGGCAAAATATATCAATGGAACTGAATAGAGTCCAAAACAGATACACATTCTAGTTCTTTAATTATGATGATGATGTCGATGAAGATAAATATAGCGTTGCCCTACCCCTGTGTGTGTGTATGTGTGTATGTGTGTGTGTGTGTGTTGGTCTGTGTGTGTGTGTGTGTCTATATGTGTGCATGCATGTGTGTACATGCATGCCACAAGTGTGTGCAGGTCACAGGACAATTTGAAGGGGTTGCTTCTTTCCTATCCTGGGGGATTGAACTGGAGTTGTTAAGGACAAAGGCAGATGCTTTTACGTGCTGAGCCACTTCATCAGCCCTAGGGATAGTTTTTCTGGGAATGTTGATAGATCAGTTTCAACAGAGAAATACTAGAATCAAGAAAAAAACTGATTTTTGCAATGACACAAGTCAATTCTCAGTAAGTCTAAATATAAAACCATGAAAATATATAGAGGAAGTAACATTAAATAAATTTGCATAACCTTGAATAGAAAAGTTATTTTGTTAATCGATGTCACATCATATGACAAACAAAACAAAATACTTAAAAAATTAACTTAAACGATGATTAGATTTAGTTAAGCTATCCATGATCATTTTGCTTCATTGTCTCTGGTCTTGAGGTGAGACAGAATTTCATGGTGAAGAACATGTAGTGGATGGAAATCTCCAACCTCAAGGTAACCAGGAAGCAGAGAAAGAGGTCCACAGGGGAATCCCCAGGCACTTTCCTCAAGCTGGGAGACCGAACCCACCAAGATTTCCCATCTCTAAATAGTATACTGAGACTCCATCACGCCATGGATGAGGTCAGAACCCTCATGACTTCCCAAAGACTTCAACTCTCAATACTAGTACAGAGCACTCAACTCTGTATAAAGTATAAAGAATTCATACAATCAATAATAAATGACATACAGCATGGTAGAAGATTTTAATAACTGTTTTTTAATAAGTATGGCTAATAAACAAAAAATCCACCCTAATTCTTAGTACTAAAAGAATTTTAAGACAGAGAAATAAATCAAAATTATAAAATGTCAGAAAAAGAAAAGCCGGAAAGACTGATAACACCAAATGCAAGCACCCATGTAGAGCATCTGGAACTCTTTCAAAGTGCTGGTGGAAATGCGAAATGTTATACATCTTTTGGAAAAACCATGAGCTGTTTACACAAAATTAAACATACATTTCCATGTGACTCTAAAGTCTACACCAGGATATTTACTTGAAAAACAAAGGCATTTACATTAAAATGATTCCACGTGAATGCTTATTGCTGCTGTGTTTAACAACCAAATACACAATCAACCAAATAGTGGCCAGGTGATGCTCAAAAGAATACTCACTTAATTGTGGGTCTGCTATAGTATCAATCTGGAATGTTTCTCAGTTTAAACACTTGCTCCCAAGTTTGGCACTATTAAAAGTGGTAGAAACATCAGGTGGTGCATTTATGCCAGATGTTTTCTCCTTGGAGGGGAGGAATGCTGTTAAAAGGGGATTGTGGGGCTCAGTTCTCAATTCTCTTCTTCTTTATTGTATACCTTGCCATGAGGTGCATGGATGTTTTTCTCCTGCATTTTACTGTCATGAGATGCAACCACAGGTCTAAATCAAGGTGTGTCATGCATTGAAACACTCCAAATGCTGAGCCAAAATTAAATTTTATAAGTAGAACATCTCCAGTACTATCTTAGAATGAAAAACTGACTAATATAGCTTATGAGCAATGGAAGACTAAGTAAAAAGAAAAAACCTACTAATACATGTGATAACATAGATGAATCTCTAACAGCAAGAAAACTTATGATGAAGAGATCCAAAAAACTATGTCCAGCTTTTTGGAAAAGAAAGATATAAGAACTGCTGTATAAATTCATGGTTGTCATTGACTAGTGAAGGTGTAAGAGTCTGAGTGCAAAAGATCGTAAGAAAATATTTGAGGATAATGAAAATAAATGTACCCTGATTGTAACGGCATTTACATATGTGGAAATATTTGAGGGAAGGGTTTAAGACGGTGAAACCACGGCAGCTTGCCTCAGACTCAAGGCCATTCTCCTGGCCCAGTCTCCCAAGTGTCATGATTACAAGAATGCACTACTATGCCTACCAATGAGTGGAAATATTTAAGGCTTTTAAGTACATTTAAGTCACAAATGTACTTTGCAAAGGGATATGAATTAAACTTTACAAATCTAATTAACAAAGTATATAGAAGATAATAATAGTTGATGAATTTGTATATTAAATGCTATTTAAATAGCAGTGAAATATTCAGTGCAAGATAATAAAATATATTTCAACAAGTCAAAGATACTGTTAAGTGCAAAATAGTGCACACCAGCCCCACAGTTCATAACCAGCCTCTGAAATATTGCAAACTTCAGTCTTTAAAAAAAAAGACATAATTAATGGACTAAAAAGGCCAAAGATACAATGTAGAAAAATAATTACAAAACATAACTAAAATATAACATCATGAAAAATTATCTCCTCTGTAAAGTAAGAAGGAAATAGTGGAAAGTGAGAATCAGCATTTTCAGAACTCTTACAGCCATCCAGGGGATATTTTTCAAGTTGGTTCTTGTGAAAATATTGTTTTACGTACAGTACTTCTATCCTCTATTTTTCTGGTTCTGATACCTTTGAAGAGTAATAGCTAGATGTCATGTGGGAAACCAGCAGCCTGTCAAGCACTGGGATCACAGCATAGGATTGACAATACTTCAAAGCCTCATTCCGAGAGACATGCCATGGCTCTAGGTGATTGAAAATAATGTTCATTGGACCAGAGTCAGGATTTTCTCATGGCTAAAAGAGACTCCCCCGCCACACACACACACACAAGGAAGTGTAATAAAAGCATCCAGAGGTAGTTGTTTGATAGGCTGCCCAAGGAGCTTGAAAAGTGCTGGGGAAAACATTAAGCTGAAAATAAAAAACCGAAAACTGATAATCTAAGGAAAGAGATACACATAGGGGATTTGAAAAACCTCTAGCACATTCTTAGGAATTGAGAAAGCTATAAGCAAGAAGTAAAGACTCAGTGTGGTCAGCTGTCTGCCGGAGTAACATTTAAGTGTTCCACCAAAGTGCATACAGAGATTTACAGTAATGGCTGGCAGAATAATTGGTTCCAGGAACTTAAGGAAATTTCTGTCAGTTTATAGCTAAGTGAGAAGAGACTTCATAGATTACACATAGCAAAGAATGAACTCTGCAGAAATAACAACATTAATGATAAAAACAAACAAATGTTATAGCTTGGCAGCAATCCAATTTCTGATATTGACACTAATTATATTAAGTAAAATATCCAGTTTGGGACTAATAATATATGAAAGTTCCAAAGAAACAACAGGAAAATATGTATAGCCCATACACAAGAAAAAATAAACTATAGGAACTATTCCTAAAAAAGACAAATGCTAAACATACTGGATAAAATGTTTCCAATAAGCCATTTCAAATATACTCAGAGTTACAGGATATTGTGGTTTAAAATTAGATATAAATTATCTAAAAGAAACTAAAAGGAAGAGACCTTAAAGAAATTATGCAGTAGGAAAAACCAGTACCTTAAATTAAAAAGTCATAAAAGTTGCACAAAATCATATTTGAGCTACCAAAGAATATACAAAAATGTATAATAACACTGGAAGACACATATCTCTGGTGTCAAAATTTGCTACAAACATGCACAAATTAACACAGTGTGACACTAGTACAGAATATAGTCCAGGAGACATAATTGGAAAAATAGAAATAAATCTTATATTTAAGATCCACTGATTTTCCACACAAAAAGGCAAGATAATTCTATGGTGGAAAGAATTGTCTTATCAATAAATTATGCTGTGAAAATGGTTACCAACAAACAAACCAATAAAGTTCTTTCTTCATACATAAAAGTTAAGCTAATATCTGCTACCAATCTCTCTTCAGAGCCCAAACTAAATTCTCTTAAAAGAAAGCATTAAATTCAATCTCTGTGATCAAAGATATGACATTAAATTCTCAAGCACTACATGACTAATGATGAATTAATTTCATCAACATTGCAGATGTTATTGAGGAAGTGAAATGAAAATTATAGAGAAAGAAAGTTTTTATCAATACTATGTCTTTACTTTGAACATATTTTTCAGTGCCTGTGCATTTATAATTAGGTGTATATATCAGAACAAGTAAACAAAGTTTATAGCTCTATAGCAAAATGAAAAATCCCTTAATTTAAAAATGGTCAAAGGACTCAAGTAGATATTTTACAAAAAAAGATATGTAATGGTCTAACAAGAACCTGAATTAATATGCAATACTATTTTGCATTGGAAAATGAAAATAAAAACACAATTAAATAATTGTTGACTCAGTAAGTCTATCTCCATTCAAAGGCAACATATAGCAATTGCTAGTAAAGATTTGATACAATTAAAACTTCAGGGCAATTTCATATAAGAGTATTGTGTTCACATTATTTTCCACTCTAGCCCCTCTTTCTTTTCCAAAACTCTATACATATCCTCACTGAGAATATAAAATCATAGAAAGGAGTCAATGGTCTATCAGAAAATAATAGTTACCATATAACTTAACGATTGTAATCTTAGGTATGCAAACCTTTGAGCATTACAAATAAGCATTCAAGTGAAAAGTTGTTTATGGAAGGCATAGTTATTTCAAATAAACCCAACTGGAAATAACTCAAAAATTCATCAATTGATGGGTAGCTAAAAAAAAAAATGTAGTAAATGCAGACAGTGGACAATGGGATATTAATCACCTATAAAGGGAATGAAGTACTGATTCATGCTACAACTCAGATGAATCTTGAAATTTTTATTGTAAATGAAAGATGTGAGACACAAAACGCCACATGCTGTATAATAGCATTTACATGAAATGTCTGTAATAGAGAAATCACAGGGATAGCGTGTAATAGGTGTATGAGATTGAATAACAATGGCTGTTGGTTTTGCAAAAGCTTACTTTTGGAATGATTCAAAGGTTATAAACTTATATTGCAGTGGCTAAATATTGAGGGCCTGTGCCAAAAGCTATTGAAGTATACATGGGCTGGAGAGATGGCTGAGGTTAAAGGCACTGACTGCTCTTACAGAGGTCCTGAGTTCAATTCCCAGCACCCACATGGCAACTCGAAACTGTAACTCCAAGATCTGACACTTTCACATAGACAGGCAAAACACCAATGCACATAAAATAAAGGTTAAAAAAGGTTCTTTTAAATAAATTTGTGATCCTTATCTGTGCTGTTTTAATAACATTTTTTTAGATTTTTGTTTTATGTGCCTGAGTGTTTGCCTGAAATTATGTCAGTATATCAGGCACTTGCAGTACCAATCAACTCCAAAGGAAGGCACTAGATCACTTGACACTGGTGTTAAAAATAGATGTGAACCACAATTTGGGGCTGTACATTGGCTAGATCACAGTAGGGGTTCAATATTTACTGCATGTATTGTTTTTGGTTGATGCAGTAGCACTAGCCCAATAGGGATGTCCCCTGAAAGTGTTCACTTACCAGGAGATTGGGATAGGTGCAGGGATCTCCTATTGGGACTTTAGGTGAGAGAAGTATGGGAGACCAGGGATACAGAAGGATCCAGAGAGTTCTAGAAACCTATAAGAAGAACATCATGATAGTCGGACCTGGATCCAGGGGGGTCTGTTCAAACTACTGCATCAACCTAAGACAAAAGGGAGAATTTTGCTAACATAATAAAATTATCTAGCAAGCCCTAGAAGAAATACCATTCTGAATGTTTTAAACTTTGAAATATTTCCTTTAAAGTAAAGAAAAACAGTGGTACTACTTTTATTGCTTTCATTCAAACATAAAGTGAGCAAGTCATAGAAAAAAATAAAAATCATTGGGTCAAGAAGGAAAAAAAGTGAAAGAAAGATAAATGATACTGCCAGCACTCACAGTAACATACGTCTTTCTGGTTTGCTGTTGAGAAAGATTTATATTTATTTTCTGTGATGTAGCAATTTTCCAGTAAACTCACAATTAGGTGGGATTATGAGTCTAAATCTCAGAAAATGTGAGTGTAAATGATGGCTGTCATTTCTTAGTCATAGAGGTTAAGAAATGGATGTGCTTCTGCACTCATTTAACTGGAAGCAAAGTCCTAAGGCATAACTGCACTTAAAGTTCCCCAAGTCCTCAGCTCACCAGGTCAAAGGCCAGTCTCAACATGTGTATGATACTTTTCATTAATGACAAACTACTACTGAGTTAAGATGCTCATATTTATTTCATATATCTGGGTCAGAAAATCAACTCTTACGTAATATGTTCATAAAGGATATAATTATCAATACAGAAAATGCAAAGAAGAGGCCAGATAAATGGTTCAGTGGTGAAGCACATTTATTTACTCTGGCAGATAACCTAAGTTCGATTGCCAGAACCAACATGGAGGTTCACAGCAGTTCCAGGAGACTTGACACATTTTCTGATCTCTGTGAGTATGGTTTGCAATGTAATATGCATACACACATGTAGGCAAGCACGTACCTTATGATGAAGCTATATAGCTCTTTGACATATAGCCAATAGGCTTGACATCCTATTCCACAGTCACTTGCACAGACTTGTTCACTGCTGCTCTATTCACATTAACTAGAAAAAAGGAATAACCTAAATAGCTTTTAACTGATGACTGGGTAAAGAAAATGTGGTGCTTACACTATAGAATAATATTCATCTATAAATAACAATTGAATCTGGAGGCCTATGGATGGAAATAGAAAGTATTACATTGACTGAGGTAACCCAGATGCAGAGAATCAAATGGCACATATTCTCATTCTTCTATGGTTTCTAGCTAAAAATCTTCGGATATGAATATAAAACTTGGAACAACTGCAATAAATAGGAAAGTTGAAAGGTACTACAGAGGGGAGGTGTGTGGGGAAAGCACCAGAGTGAAGAATCACAGTACACAAATATTCTTAACAAGGAGAATGGGGAAAACAGGGGAGGCTTTCATTGGATAGGAGAAAGGATGGATGATATAAATGAGGATGCAGGGTAAAATAACAGTAAGGATGCTTGAAAAAATCCATAAGGATTGTGCTGGTTACTTTTATGTCAACTTGACACAAACAAAAATTATCTGATAGGAAACCCAACTAAGAAAAAGCCTCTATAAGATTGAGTTATAGGCAAGATTGTAAGGCATTTTCTTAATTAGTGAGCTGTCCATTGTGGATGATGCAATCCATGGGTGGTTTCGTGACCTATAAGAAAGCAGGCTGAGCAAGTGATAAGGAGCAGGCCAGTAAGCAGCACCCCTCCACAGCCTCTGCATCTGTTCCTGCCTCCACGATCCTTCCCAGTTTGAGTTCCTGCCCTGAATTTCTTCAGTGATGAACAATGATGTGGACGTGTGTAAAGTAAATAAATCCTTTCCTTCCCACCTTGCATGTTGCTTGTTCTGTTTTCATTGTAGCAACAAAATCCATAACCCTAAAATGATTCTTAGTAGAACTACAAGAAGTGGGTGGGAGGGAGTAAGGGAGAGAGAGAGAGAGAGAGAGAGAGAGAGAGAGACAGAGAGAGACAGAGAGAGAGAGACAGAGAGAGAGAATACATCTGTAGTTTAAATGAAAATCTCCCCAGCTTGGCTGTTAATGTTTCTCCCCAAAACCATAGACTATCTAGCCAAATCCCAAGTACTAGGGATGAAGAACTCCCTTTTGAATTGTTGGTAAGGGGAGTTTAAGAGAGTCCCAAAACAATATGGAATATTGGTATCGCCCTTGGCTGTCTCCCAGAAGTTGAAGGAAAGTATCTCTTGTTGAATACACCATGTACTTCAAACACAGGACTTGAAGGACTCGAGCTAGATATGACCTGAAAGCCACCAACCTTAGGACTAGTTACATAGTACCAGAAGGTTGCTAAGTAAGCATCCAAGGGGGGAAGCAAAAAATAGTCATATCCATCTGTGACACCTATGTACCAAAATGATGAGCTTGAAAAAATGTTGCTATTGTGGAACAGCAGCATTTAGATCTTGGAATATAACTAACAACTCTCTAAGTAGATGGAGGCCTACTTAACAGGAGGAAAATCATGCCTAGTACTGGAAACCTAGGAAAGTACCCAGGACTAGTGAGGCCATGCATCAAAGAGAACAGACTACTGCCACTTTACTAAATCAGGACAATTCCTAAATGAATTCTGCTTACCTTTATGTCTACAAGCAAGTGTAGCTCTCACATCTCATGAGAAAAGCTAGTCACAAGTTAGAGAACAAATCATCTACAGCACAACCCCTGTATCTAAAGCTCAAGGAGCATCATGTCAGAAGAGGAAGAAAGATTGTAAAAGCCAGAGGACCAGGAAATCTGCTATGAGACTGTGTGAGTCTCCTAGAAATGAAAGGTAAGCTTCACCCATTCAACTTCAACAATATGGCTGCCTAAACAAGACTCAAACAATGATACCACCAATCAACATGCTATCTTGGGAGGAAGAAATCTCACAGGGATTCACCACTAAACAAAGAATTGAATATGCTGAGAGAATTAGTCTTCCTAGGCATGACTCCTTTAATTGGCTACAATATCAAGTGGTCAATTCTGAAATCACATGTATATAAGCCACGCATTACTTAATGGACTCAGAAGGCTGTATTTATATATTTATGTGTATACACAAGCTTGTGTGTGTGTGCATACATGTAACACTAACAATTAAGGAAAAGAGAACAAAAATTTGAGCGGAGACCAGAAGGAGTGGATACAAGAGGGAAGGAAAAGGAAGGAAAAAGGATGTAATTGTATATTAATTTCTAAAAAGTTAAAAATAAGATATAAATAAATATTTAAATCATATAATGCTAATAATAACAAGCTTATAAAATATTTATTTAGTATAGTGAATGAATGTGAATTGAATGTTTAATATTAACTTTATATATAGGCAAAATATTTTAATTACGAATTTCAGTAGTGAGAAAAATTTAAGTGTCTTGAAAGAAAATTGATATGGAAAAGCACTTTCTATAGGCAATTATAAAACTTTATTGAAAGATAATCAACAAGATCCAAGCCAATATATATATATATATAATATACATATATCATTAGAAGTCTTATAAATATTAATATATCAATTCTAACAACAATCATGTATAGATTTAAAGATTCTAATAAAAAACTCAAAAGAGACTTTTAAGAAATTTCAAAAGTTGAATCTAAACTTTGCAAGTTAGAGTGATGATCCAAGAATAGGTAGGAAACTCCTGAATACCAACAAAAGAAAAGGAGAAAGAAGGGCGGGGACAAAGTAAACATGAAAACTTGCCCTACCAGGTATCAGGACTGATAAATCCATAGGAATGGAGGCTCTGTGATTTCAACTATAAAAACAAACACAAAAATCAATGGAAAAGAATTGAGACCACAGTCATGTACTCATCACTGTGTAATTCCTCTTCATATCCTAAACTTCTAGCCTTCACCAAAGGGGTCAAGGACACCACAAGAAAACCTATAGAATCAACTAACCTGGGCTTATAGGGGCTCACAGAGACTGAGCTGCCAAACAGGGAGCATGTGTGGGATGGACCTAGACCCTCTTTACAAATGTTACACTTGTGTAACTTGGCCCTTATGTGGGATTCCTAAGAACAGGAGCAGGGGCTGTCTCTGATGCTCTTGTCTGCATTTAGGACCATTTCCTCTAACTGGGCTCCCTTGTCTGGCCTCAACAGCAAAAAAAATATGCCCAGTCCTACTGCAACTTGATATGCCAAGGTAGGCTGATATACATGAGAGGTCTCCCCTTTTCTGAGGACAAGGAGAGGGGAAATGGGTGGGGGAGACAAAGAACTGGGAGGAGAGAGGGAATGTAACTGCAGTCAGGATAAATAGTAAATTAATTAATTAATTTTAAAAATTCTGGGTTTCTTCCACCATATAACAAGGGCATTTGCTCTACTATGTTCATAGCAGCTTTATTCATAATATCCAGAATCTGGAAAAAAAAAAACTAGATGTCCTTCAACCAAAGAATAGATAAAGAAACCATGGTACATTTACATAATGGAA
This sequence comes from Acomys minous, assembly GCF_964271855.1. Lineage (NCBI taxonomy): Eukaryota > Metazoa > Chordata > Mammalia > Rodentia > Muridae > Acomys > Acomys minous. The sequence goes on along the minus strand of NC_140488.1, from coordinate 38,759,675 downwards.
TACTATCCATCTATTAAAAACAAGGAAATCTTGAATTTTGCAGGCAAACTGATGAAATTAGAAATGATCATCCTGAGTGAGGTAACCCAAACCCAGAAAGACACACATGGTGTATACTCACTTATAAGTGGATATTAGCCCAGCATAGATGTCCTCTGAGAAAGTCCACCTGACAGATGCTGGGTCCCACTGACTGCTGGACTCCTGGTGGATCACTGATAATGGTGTGGAAGAAGGGGGCATGGAAGGACTCAGAGGGTCCAGGAGCCCCACAAGTAGACCACCAAGGCTGGCTGATCCGGACCCAAGGGGTCTGCACAAACTGTTGCACTAACCAAGGACAATGCATGTAGTAAACCTAGACGCCCCTGTTCAGATCTAGCCAATGGACAGCTCATTCTCCATGGTTGTGGAGAGAGCAGGGTCTGACTCTAACATGAACTCTGGGGCCCGATTTGATCACTTCCCTTTGTTGGGGATGGCCTGTCGGCACTCAGAGGAAAAGCAAGCAAGCTATCCTCATGAAATCTGATAGGTTATGGTCATATAGTGGGGGAGGAAGTCCCCTTCTGTCAGAAGACTAAGGGAGGAGAATAGGTTGAAGGGAGGGAGGGTGGGAACAGAATGATACAAGCGAGGAGTGAATAACAATCAGAATAGGAATAAATTATAATAAATTAAAAATTTAAAAAATTCTGGGTTTCAAAGAGAAGGAATAAAAGACCACCTCTTACATGGTCCTTTACTAATTTCCTGGCCATTGTGAGTATTCTAAAAGCTAACAATCCAAAGATTCAAAATAAAATAAACTATTTCTTTCCTGGAAACTGTTCAATTCCATTAAATATATCTTACAATGTTATACTTTAAAATGAATATAGATTCCAAACATTTCTTAATAAGATACTTGTCTTGTGTTATTATTATGTTTTCAATTACACCTATAGGTAAGCACAGTTCAGAACAAAAGGACTGCATCACTACAGGCTTTTTTTTCCCCTAAACTTCCCACCCTCACCCATGACCAGGTAACCCAGTTTGATTCTCCTTCTTAGGTGAAGCATTCTGTTGTCAAACTCTAGACATTTACTAGGGCTCCTCTAAACCTAGCACTTCTGGTGACATGGGGCTTGGTGTTTCAGAAGGAAGCCTGTAGTTTGTTTTTCTGTGCCTAATCTTTCTAAATCTAGGAGAGGGAATACAAGCCTTCAGGCAGCTGGAGTTCATGGGCATTGTCAAAATTTCCATATTCCTGTAGGTGATTTCCCGGAGTATTTTCTCCAGAAAGCTTTTCAACATGACCTCCTAGATTGCATAACTAATTATAAACACAGAAACAACTAGTCAGTGCTAGTCACACTCCTCCAAATGCTGCATTCCAAAACTATGGAGTCATTTGGAAAGATAACAAAGAGTGTAATTGTGAAAATCATATACCAACAGCTTTATAGGGTGTGTCAATAACAGACGCATCAATGAATCGGGCTGCTTTAGAAAAGAGTCAAAATAATGCGTGGGGACAGACTGTCACCAATTTCCTGAAAATACATTAGTTTTGAAAAGTGGTCCTAGGGTTAACTTAGTTCAGCTACATTAAAGAGGACAAATAGGGGTGGAGAATACAGCTCAGTGCCAGAGCATGTGCTCAACATCAAAAAGGCCCTAGGTGTAATCCCCAAAATCCAAACCAATAAACCAAACACCAAAATGAACAGAAGACAAGTCCTACAGAAAATTTTAACCAGACAGATGTCAAGTTTAATACACATCAAAGAAAATGATACTAAATTCCTTGATAGAGAACTGTTCATGACACTTGAATGTACAGGGTGAGTGAAAGAAGGTTACTGATTCTGCTTAAATTAGTGCTTCCCAAGGAAATCTAGCCATGGGCATATGCTTGTAGTAACATGTAGCCAATATTAGTGTACTTCAAACATACTTCAAGAAATCTGAGGCTAGTTGAATTTTCACATGTCAGAGACACATAGAAAAATCTAATAATCAAGTGTGATATGTTCCTATAGTAGCAGAAATAGAACTTTTACAGTCCAAGTACCACAGTGGTTTGTTAAGCCTGGATCCTTCTCATCGGTTCTTAGTTTCTCTGAATCCCTGGTAGAAATGCCATTACAGACACAACCACAAAACAGTTTCCTAGTATTCTTCTTCACTCCTTCTTTAATCAAAATTTGCCTTCCTATATCAGTGATTTGCAAACAGACAAGTGTGGTGACAAGAAACATCTTTGGGAAGGGATAACGATGGGATTTCAAAGGTGGGAAGAGTATGTTTTTGAAATATGTCATATGTTACAGTACATTTGGGAAGGCAAAGGTTTTAAATTGTAAAGAGAAACTGACACTGTTTACCTAAAGGGGATATTGACTTTAAAAGGTTGGGCATATACCACTAACAATAGAAATAAAAACATACATGAGGGAAAATATGTTGGCCTTATATAAGACCATCTGAGAGAAATTCCATTTCATTTTTAAAATAATAGATCATTGTCAGCCAGCCATAGCAATGTGAGAGTACTTGAAAGATGCTCCAGGCATAGGTAGCAGAGAAGTCTAAGGATGATAAGCATGAGGGGCAATATTATAAATAATGAACTACCAATAGTTCTGTGCTATAAAAACATAGGGGAAGGAAAAATATGACAAATAGCAAAACGGGAGAACGTGAACTTCAATGTATATAAAGAGAAGAAGAAAAAGGAGTGGAGTGCATACATATATATTTCTATGGAAGCAACATGGAGAAAACCTACAGGGAACTGGACCAAATAAAGTAGAGGCTTTTACTCTACACAACAAAATTGAACATTACCATGACAGCAATAATAATGTACTAAAAGGTTAAAGTTAGAGACTTAAGACTAAGGCTTACCTCCTGTATTGTCCTTGGCTGGTGCCTTAGTTTGAGCGGGACCCCTGGGCCCAAATCTGCCTATCATAATGTTCTATTTGTAGGCTTCTAGGACCCTCTGGGTCCTTCTACTTTGCCATTCTTCCATGCTTCTCTCATCTAGAGTCCCACTAGAATGTCCTCCCCTCTGTCTCAGTTTCCTGGTAAGTGTAAACCTTAAACCCCTACCCAGATCTAGCCAATGGACAGAACACTCTCCACAGTAGAGTGGAGAGTGGGATATGACTTTCTCACATACTCTGGTGCCTCACCTTTGACCATGTCCCCTGGAGGGGGAGACCTGGTGGCACTCAGAGGAAGGATAGCAGGCTACCAAGAAGAGACTTGATACCCTATGAGCATATACAGGGGGAGGTAATCCCCCTCAGGAACAGTCATAGGGGAGGGGAATAAGGGGAAAATGGGAGGGAGGGAAGAATGGGAGGATACAAGGGATGGGATAACCATTGAGATGTAACAAGAATAAATTAATAAAGGAGAAAAAAAGAATAAGGCATCTTTGTAGAAAGCAAGTCAGTGGGGGAAATCCATACTTCCTTCCAGACAGAAGATTTTATTGGGCTTAAAAATTTCTCTTACTTCATTTCAGCTATCTCAACCATCATGACCTATTCTGATTGCTGAATGATTAATGTACAGGGTCTAAGGGGAGCTGCTGACAACCTAAATCACTCAGGAATTAAGACACAAGAGTCAGCGCACCAAAATGTCATAGTGATTCATACGGGTCACATAAATTCCTGAAGTCAGTAGCGTCAGTTGAGAACTTCAACTTATTCCTGTAAGAAGATCACATCCTTGGATCCATGGGAATACATCATTATAATTCTCCAATTAAAGAAGAGTTGGGTTTTCTTTACTCATCTTTATTCAATTTCTCTTAACTCATTGCTGTTATGGAATTAGTTATTTACCAAGAAATGGAAGAATTTCTCTTCTTCCTGTAAGGCATAAGGAGAAAAAAGCTTATTGTTATAACTTTTTAGAAGAGCTAGAAATAACTACAATGTAGCAACTCTAGTGACCCCCATGATAAGCCCACTGAAATATTGTTTATTATATAAGGAGTCACTTCAGCGAAAGCACACGATAATATTAAAGCCCTGACCTACCATGGGACCTATATTCCTTCAATGCCCTATGATAATGTTTTTTATATGTCAGAAATTCTTTATCACCAAACCTGTATAGAAATGTAGCTAAAATTTTAACAAGGAAGTGTGCAAATAGGTTAGTACCCTCTATCTCATAGGCACAGCAAACATTACCTCATATTGTACAAAAATCTTTACAAATTTCCATTAGTGGACTGGAAACTTTTCTAGGATGGCTAGTTTTCATAGTGCCAAAAGGTGGTATACAGACTTCCTGAGGAAAAAAAGTTCATTATATACTACAATATCAACAGGCTAGACAAGATGTGTCCACCTGCACTGTAGTGGCATGAAAGTTTTGGAGGTAAACAACTATTCTCAAATTTGATATTAGGCATGTTTTACACCAGGGAATTCATACATTGTACTATAAAGCCAGGTGAAAAGTACATTTGAAAAAATCTTAGGCCCAAGAAGAAACTTACAACTGTTTTTGTAGCTAAATTGACAAAGCTTCAAACTCCTTTATAAATATCTATGTTCATATCCATACATTAGTGCTGCGCTTGGCCCTGATCAGGAAGCTTCTGTGTGCATTGAAAATAGTTATGCCAGAAACCCACAGCTCATATTACAATGCAATACTATGTCCTACTGAACTACAAGCAACTAATAAATTCTAGGGTAAGGGCAATCATTGTTTTCAATTGTCTACTATCCATGAGATCACTGGCTCCAATGGTCACACAGATGGTCCTGGTGAAACTCAGTGAAGCACAAACACAGTAAAGGACGTGAATGTGGAAAAGAGACTTGAGGTGAGGGGGTAAGTGGGAATGGCTCAGTAAGAGAGATAAACGAGGTCGAGGGTTGACAGTAATCAGAATCCATCATATACATATATGAAATTATCAAAGAAGTTTAATATTACATTATTTTAAATGAAAGGGAGAAGGAAGAGGAGGATGAGGGAAGGAATATGGGAAGGTATGGCTTCAATTAAGGGGTTATTTGAGAGGTCATGTGGAACCTTGTTACAGTAGAAGCTTCCTAAAATAGATACATATATGAAAGAGATAAAAATAAAATTTCCAAATAATGGGGGAGACAGAGCCCCAACTGGACATTTCTTATCACCAAAAATGAAGCTTCCAGTTCTGGAATAGATTACATCTAATTGAGTTGTTGGCCAAAGAGGCCCATTGGGAACCCCCAAACAACCCAGGCTATGGTCAAGGCTATTGGTTGCTCTCTATAAACTGATAGTGAGGCCCTATTGCTGAGTACAACTACATAACTCACTTATCATGGAGAAAGTGAACTGGTGCCTACCTAGAGACTTCTCCCTACTGACTAGTGTTCATGATACTAGAAAGTACTCTGAATACTACACATAAACTCTAACTCAGCTACAAAACCTTCTATCTACAGTGATGACCTGCCTGTAAGATGCATTAGTGCAACACTGGCACAAAACGTGTAGGAGTAACCAACAAATATCTGATTGGATTTAAGTTCCCAGTCCATAAGATGGGACCTTTTTCCAGCACTGGTCAGGTCGCCTAGATCCTAAGACTAGAAAGTCCAGAGACCCAGCAAAAGACAGAATGCTACTGTTCTGCTACAGGAGCATAGTAAAAAATGACATGTAAAGACATTATCTTATGCCCATAGATCAGTGCCTTGCTAAGCCATCATCAGAGAAGCTTCCTCGTACAGTAGATGGGAAAAATACAGACTCACAGCTGTACAATATGCTAAAACTTGGTCCCAAATGGGATGTATATCAAGTCACTCCCCTCGGCACTCAGGAATGCATGTGGAAGAGAAAATGGAAAGATAGTAACAGCCAGAGGAAAATGGAGTGCACGAAGAAAACAAGGGCTTTTAAACTCAGCAGGACAGACCCACATATAAACTCCACAAAAAGTGAGGTCTGTGCCTGATGAAGTTTCAATGCTGAGAGGGTAAGTGGACATGAGCACCCATCCTTAACCCAGAATTTATCTTCAACTGATAAACAGGTTGCAAATGAAAAATTAGTTCTCTCCCACAGATGCTAAATAGGTATATAAACTACTCTCAAGGTCAGGCTTCAAGCCCAGAAGGAAATGCTCAACAAAAATCCAACTTGGTGGGTTATTTTTGGAAGTTCATTGTCCCATAATGTTTTGTCAATGCATTTTTTTAAAGCACACAGGTCCTTTGGGTATATATTGTGGTTTCTGGCTTTGGGCTTTTATGGGGTTTATGTGTGTGCAAACATGTGTGTCTCTGAATCTGTATGTGACTCCTGTGCTTTTAACTTGACTATTTTTCTTATGTTTATTTGTTCATTTTGTCCTATTCCAGTCTGTTTCATTTTGTTTTATCTTCCTTCAGTTTATTATTAATTTTAGAGTGTCTGTTCTCTAAGGGGAGACAGAAATAAAGTAGATTTGGATGGGAGGGGAGATGGGGAGGAGAAGGAAGAGGGGAAACCATCCTCAGAATATATTGCATGAAAACAATTTTCTTTTTTTAATTATTCAATTTACATCTTGGTCATAGCCCTCTCCATCCTATGCTCCTGGTCCCACTTCCCTCCCATTTTCCCCTATTCCCCCCCCTCCTACTGCCCAGAGAAGGGGAGGCTCCCTACCCACCCACCCCAGCATATCAAAGCTCATCAGGACTGAGCTCATCCTCTTCCCCTGTGGCTTGGTGATGTAGGCCCACTAGGAGGAAGTGATCAAAGAGTAGGTAACAGAGTCCATGTCAGAGTCGGCCCTGTCCCCCTTACTAGGTGACCCACATGAAGCCTGAGCTGCTGCCCATCAGCTACATCTGTGTAGGGGGCCTAGGTCCAGTCCATGTGTGATCCTTGTTTAGAGCTTTGGTTTCCACGGGCCCCCCTGGACCCTGGTTAGGTCTATTGATCTTGTGGGGGCTCCTGTCTGTTCCTTCTGATTCCTTCTATCCTTGCCCCCATCCTTTCAAATGACACCATGTGTTCCCACCAATGTTTGACTGAGTTTCTACATCTGTTTCCCTCAGCTGCTGGGTAGAGCCACACAGAGGACAACTATCCTAGGCTCCCATCTGCAAGCATAGCATAGTGTCAGGGGTTGGCTGTCTCTCATGGGGTGGGTCTCAGCTTGAGCCAGGCATTGGTTGGACATTTCCACAATATCTGCTTTATTTTTGTCCCTGCATATCTAGGAAGCAGGGTAAATTTTGGGTTGATATTTTTGTGGATGAGTTGGTGTTCCTCTCCATCCACTAAAAGTCCTGTCTAGTTAGAGGGTAGCTTCTTTAGTCGCCATGACTCCAGCTACTGGTAATCTCAACTAGACTCACCATCACATCCTCCCAGGACCCTACCCTGTCATGAGTCTCTAGCTTGTCACAGAGAATACTATGCCAAAGGTTTCTCTTCTTTCAGTAAGCCCTCTATCCTCCTACCCCACTCTCTCAAGATCTGATATTGACTGTCATTTCTCACCCTGTTCCCTCTCCTACTATGCTCCCTCTCTTTAACCACTTCTGCTGTCCTTTCTATTTCCACTTCTGACTGTGAACTAAGCATCCTCTCTTGGGTCCTCCTTGCTACTTATTATCTTTGGGTCTATGACCTGTAGTATATTTATCCTGTGGGAATATGACTAAATTCCGCTTGTAAGTGAGTCTATACCCATGTGCATCTTTCTGGGTCTGGTTTATCTTACTCAGGATGATCTTTTCTACTTCTACCCACTTGCCTGCAAATTTCATGATTTCCTTGTTTTTAATAGCTGAGTAGTATTCCATTGTGTAAATGTATCATAGTTTAGCTATTCTTTAGTTGAGGGACATCTAGGTTATTTTTTGATTCTGACTATCATGAATAAAGCTGCTATGAACATAGTTGGGCAAGTGTCCTTGTAGTATCTTAGAGCATCTTTTTTGTATATGCCCAAGAATGGTTTAGCTGGGTCTTAAGATAGAGATATTTACAATTTCCTGAGGAAGCACCAGATTTATTTCCAAAGTGGTTGTACAAGTTTTCCCTCCCACCAGCAATAGAAGAGTGTTCCCCTTTCTCCACATCCTCCCCGGCATGTGCTGTCACTTGAGTTTTTTTATCTCAGCCATTCTGATGGGTGTAAGATGGAATCTCAGAGTTGTTTTGATTTGCATTTCCCTGATGACTAAGGACATTGAGCATTTAAGTGCTTCCCTGCCATTCAATATTCCTCTGTTGAGAATTCTATTTAGCTCCATACCCCCATTTTTAATTGCGTTATTTGGTTCTTGGTGTTTGATTTCTTTTTTAAGCAATTTATTCAGATATATCTCAATTGTTATCCCCTCACTTGTATTTTCACATTCCCCCTCCATCCCTCTTTAACCCTATTCCCCTCCCCTAGGTCTGTGACAGAAAGGGACCTCCTCCCCCACCATATTATCACAGCCTATCAGGTCTCTTCCTGGTAGCCTGCTTATCCTTTCTCTGAGTGCCACCAGGCCTCCCCAACAATGGGAAGTGGTCAAATAGAGGGCACCAGAGTTCATGTCAGAGTCAGTCCTGGCTCTCCACCCAACTGTAGAGAATGTGCTATCCATTGGCTGGATCTGAATAGGGATTCTAAGCTTACTGCATCCATTGTCCTTGGTTGGTATAGTAGTTTGAGCAGAGCCCCCAGGTCCAGATCCACCATCCTTAATGGTCTTCTTGGAGCTTTCTAGGATGCTCTGGATTCTTCTATTTCCCCATTCTCCCATACCTCTCTCATCTGAAGTCCCAATAGGAAACCCCAACATCTATCCCAATTTAGTTCTTTATATGTTTTGGATATTAGCCCTTTGTCAGATGTAGGGTTAGTGAAGCATGTTCCCCAATCTATACACTGCCATTTTGTTCTATTGATAGTGTCCTTTGCCTTGCAGAAGCTTTTCCGTTTCATGAGGTCCCATTTATTAATTGTTGATCTTAGTACCTGAGCTGTTATTGTTCTGTTCAGGAAATTGTCTCCTATGCCAATGAGTTCAAGGGTCTTCCGCACGTTTTCTTTTCTAGATTTAGTGTTTCTGGTTTTATGTTGAGGTCTTTGACCCACTTGGATTTGTGCAGGGTAATAGATATAGGTCTATTTGCATTCTTCTACATGCAGACATCCAGTTAGACCAGTACCATTTATTGAAGATGCTTTCTTTTTTTCAGTTGAATGGTTTTAGCTTCTTTGCTAAATATCAGGTGACTATAAATATGTGCGTTTATTTCTGGATCTCTATGCCAGTACCATGCACTTTTTATTGCTATTTCTATGTAGTGCATCTCAAAATCAGGGATGGAGATACCTCCAGAAGTTACTTTATTGTATAGGATAGTTTTAGCTATTCTGGATTTTTGTTTTTCCATATGAAGTTGACAATGGTTTTTCAAGGTCTATAAAGAATTGTGTTGATATTTTAATGGGAATTTCATTGAATCAATAGAATGGTTTTGGTAAGATGGCCAATTTTACCATGTTAATCCTATTGATCCATGAGCGTAGGATATCTATCCATTGTCTGAAATCTTCTTCATGTTTTTTCCTCAGAGACTTGAAGTTATTGTCATACAGATCTTTGACTTGCTAGGTTAGAGTTACACCAAGATTCTTTATATTATTTGTGGCTATTATGAAGGGCATAGTTTCTCTAATTTCTTTCTCTGTCCCTTTGTTGTTTGTATACAGGAGCGCTACTGATTTTTTAAATTAATTTTGTATCCAGCCACTTTTCAGAAGATGTTTATCATCTTCTGGATGGTAGAATTTTGCAGGTCACTTATGTATATATACTATCATATTATCTTCACCTAGCAATACTTTCACTCTGTCCTTTCTAATTTGTATCCCCCTTGATCTTCTTTCAATGTCTTATTGCTCTGGCTAGGACTTCAAGTACTATATTAAAGAGCTATGGAGAGAGTGGACAGCCTTGTCATGTCCCTGATTTCAGTGGAATTTATTTCATTTTTTCTCCATTTAATTTGACAGTGGCAATAGGCTTGCTGCATGTTGTCTTTATTGTGTTTAGGTGTGTCCTTTGTATCCCTTATCTTTCTAAGACTTTTATTATGAATGGGTGTTGGATTTTGTCAAATATTTTTCAGTATCTAATGAGATCATCGTGTGGTTTTTTTTCTTTCCATTTATTTATATGATGGATTACATTGACGGATCTTTGTATATTGAACCACCTCTACATCCCTGAGATAAAGCCTACATGATCATGATGGATGATGTATTTGATATATTCTTAGATTAGGTTTGAGAGTATTTATTGATTATTTTTTCATCAAGGAAGTTTATTCACAGGGGAAATTGGTCTGAAATTCTCTTTCTTTGTCAGATCTTTGTGTGGTTTAGGTATCAGGGTGACTATGGCTTCACAGAATGAGTTTGGCAATGTTCCTTCTGTTTCTATTTTGTAAAATAGTTTGAGGAATGTTGGTATTAGCTCTTCTCTGAAGGTCTGATAGAATTCTGTGCTAAAGCCATCTGGCCCTGGGATGTTTTTGGATGGGAGACTTTTAATGACTACTCCTATTTACTTAGGGGTTATAGGACTATTTACCTTGTTTATTTGATCTTGACTTAACTTTGTTAAGTGGAATCTATCATGAAAATTGTGCATTTCATTTAGATTACTCTTTAGATTTAATCAGTGTCTGTTGTAAATTTCTCCTTTTCATTTCTGATTTTGTTGATTTGGATACTGTCTCTCATTGCCTTTTAGTTAGTTTAGCTAAGGTTTTGTCTATCTTGTTGATATTCTCAAAATAGCTCTTGGTTTCCTTGATTCTCTGTATTGTTCTCTTTGTTTCTAATTTATTGAGTTCAGCTCTGAGTGTGGTTATTTCTTACCAAGTACACATCTTTGGTTTGTTTACTTCTTTTTTTTCTAGAGCTTTCAAGGGAACTGTTAAGTTGCTAGTATAAGCTTTTTCTAATTACTTTATGAAGGCACTTAGTGATATTAATGTTCCTCTTAGCATTGCTGTCACTGTGTCGCATAAGTTTGAATATATTGTGCCTTCATTTTTGTTTATTTTTACAGTCTTTAATTTCTTTATTTCATCCCTAACCCAGTGGTCATTGAGAACAAATATGTTCAATTTCCAAAGCGTGTGGGTTTTCTGTTATTTCTATTGTTGTTGAAGTCCAGTGTTAATCCATGGTGATCTGATAAGATACAATTAGTTAAATCAATTTCCTTATATTAGTTGAGGCTTGCTTTGTGACTGACTATATGGTTGATTTTGGAGAAGTATTCTCAAGGTGCTGAGAAAAATGTATATTCTTTTTTATTTGGGTGAAAAGTTCTGTAGATATCGATTAGCTCCATTTCGTTCATGACATCATAGTTTCATTATTTGCTGTTTAGTTTCTGTCTCAATGATCTGTCCATTGGTGAGAGAGGGGTACTGAAGTCTTCCACTATTAATGTATGGAGATCTATTTGTCATTTAATCTTTAATAATGTTTCTTTTGAAAAAGTGGATGCCCTTGTATTTGAGGCATGGATGCTCAGAATTGGCAATTCCTCTTGGTGGATGTTTTCTTTGATGAGAATGAAATTACCTTCCCTGTCCCTTTTGATTAATTTTGGTTGAAAGTCTATTTTATTAGATATTATGATGGCTACTCCATCTTGGTTCTTGGGTCTGTTTACTTGGAAGACCTTTTTCCAATCCTTTACTTTGAGGTAAAGTCTATATTTATATTTATTGCTGAAATGTGTTTCTTGTGTGCCACAGAATGTTGAGTCTTGTTTATGCATCCACTATGGTAGCCTGTGTCTTTTTATGGGAGAGTTGAGTCCACTGATATTGAGAGATATTAATGACCAATTATTGTTAGTTCCTTTTATTTTAATGTTGTTGCTGGTGGTGATATTTGTGTGTTTGTCTTCTTTTGGTTTTGTTGCAGTGAAGTTATTTATAGGCTGTGTTTTCTTGGGTGTAATTAACCTCCTTGAGTTGGTGTTTTCCTTCTACTATCTTCTAAATGCCTGCAATTTTACATAAATATTGTTTAAATTTGGTTTTGGTATGGAATATCATCTAAGAACACCTGCCCAGGGACCTCATTGCCCAAGGTGAGTGATACCCTGCTACATCAATCATTATTCAAGAAAATATCCACACACTTGCCTACAGACCAATCTTCCAGAGTCATAAGATTGTTCCCAGATACATCTAGTTTTGTGTCAAGTTGGCAAAAACCAACCAGCAGACTCCATATGAGAAGGAAAAGAGCACATATTTTAAAACATGTAAATGGTAAAAGATGGGGAAGAGCTCTGGGAAATGACTATTTTCTGGCATGATGTAGCTATTATATTCATTAACTCACAGTAGCTGTGGTTATCCAAACAAGACCTTCACAAGATGAAGACTGTCAAAGTTCCAACCTAGACCAGAGATGCACTTTCAAGACTCCTCCCCTGACTGAGAAGCTACTGGCACTTGATAGCTACTTGAAGAGGAAAGCATGTTCTATTTAATTTTAATTTTTAATTTAAATATCCAATTTACATCTCGATTGCAGTCCCCTCCCTCTTCTCCTCCCTGTCCCTCCCTCCCACATTCTCCCCCCTAATGCCCCTTCCCTTACCCTTAGAAAAGGGGAGCCCCCCCACCTACCCACCCAAGCACATCAAGTCACATCAGGACTGAGGTCTTCCTCATCCACTGAAGCTAAGCACTACAGCCCAGTTAGGGGTAAGTGATCAAAAAGCAGGCAACACTCAAGACGGCACTGAGACCTCCCAGGAAAAAGAAAAAAAAAGCAGTCAACAGAGCCCATGTTATAGACAACAGAGCTCAACTTACTAGGAGACTCACATCAAACTGTCCACTATTTATATATGTATTGGGGGCCTAGGTCCAGTCAATGCATGCCTTTTGGTTGGTGCTTTTGTCCCTGTAAGCCTCCATGGACCTAGGTTAGTTGGCTCCTTTGGTGTTTTTACAACATTCTTGTCCCCTCTGGGCCCTTATATACTTCCCTCCCACCCTTCCACAGAACTTTCCAAGCTCCACCTGATGCTTGTATGTGAGTCTTGGCATCTAATTCAATCAGCTGCTGCATGGGGCCTCTCAGAGAACAGTTAAGTTGGGCTTTTGTCTGGGAAAACAGACGTTGGCGTTTTGAAGTCCAAAGCATGGCCTCTCATTCTCTCTGCAGTCACTGAGGTCCTGCTACTCAGAATTTGTGCGTGCTGGGCACTACTATCTTGGATCTCAGGAAGAAATGCTCTTGTTTGAAAATGTTCCATTGGTAGGTTTCCCATGTTCCAGTGGATGAGCCCACACTTATAGCAGCCCCAATTGGACTTAGTGGATTTACAAGAAAAAAAAGACATAAGGTTGGAAAGGATCATAATAAGGGGTATATGGGGAAATTAGAGGAGGAAATATGCTTGTATACAACTCTTAAACATAAAGAAAAATAGTAATTTGTTTAAAAAGAACTTGGGTTTGATCCTTAATATGGAAATAGATACATGCAGACACTCTCAAAACAACTTCTTAGAAAATCAGAAATCATACCAGGTATTTCAACATAGTTAGATACAGGAAATTGTTTTAGCCATAAATAGAATAGAAAGGCAAAATGAGAGTATAAAGCAAATACAGATCTGGGTCTCATAGGAAGACACAAATGATTCTAGCACAAGTAAAGAGGACAGCAAGGCTGAAACTAGAAGGCTAAAGGTAGATGAAGAACAAACCTGATTACCATTCCTTCAGTAATTTTGTCAAGAACAACAGGCAAAAAGAGAAGGATGAGTACTTTGTCCCCTTTCACTAGTTCCATTTATGTGGACACTATATACCAAGCCCAAAATGATATGTGAGTCGTAACTCTTAGGCCCAATATCACATAAATTGTGGACACATAGCTCTCACTGCTTAACAACTGATCTTCATGTCATCCAAGGAGGATGGAGAGAAGTAGGTAAAAGTTATATTCATTCTTTACCTACACCTCCTAGATGGAATCCAGGGAAGGAACTAGAAAAAAAGTATAGGCAGAAGGCTGGAGAGATAGCTTATCAGTTAAGTGTACTGTTCTTCCAGAGGACTTGGGTTCAACTTCTAAGACTCATATGGCAGCTCACAACCAACCATCTCTACTTCAAAGGAGATCAAATTCCTCTTATGGCCTCCAAAGGTAATAGGTATGCATGTTGTACACAGATATACCTGCAGAGCAAAAACCCACATCAATTTTAAATATATATATATATATATATATATATATATATATATATATATATATATATATATAGTTTTAAAGGCGGATTATTGGTTAATACCCTGCATATTCTTAAAACACATATTTTACCTTTGATTATTTCTTCTTTTTATTCAATCTTAAACGCCATCTGTTACAGTTATATTTATGAAACTGTGTGTGTTTCTCATAGTTTCTCTCTTAACCCGGTCACCACACAAATACTTGAGAAGCATTTTTATTTGTTTATAAAGCTTTATATCACAATCTTGAGCACTTTAAGTCTATTTTTAATCCTCTATGTTATCCTGACCCCATCTTTACCAAAATTCCCATGTTACTTGCCTTTTAGTTCTTTGCTCCAGCGGAATCTTTTCCATCTCTCCTGCACCTCTGCCTGCTGCTGAATCCCCTATATCCTCTTCTAACTCCTCCTCCCCTAGCTGGCAGGAAGTCCAACCCTTTTCTCTCCCCTGCTCAGCGATTGGCCGTAAGCTGTTTTATTGACATATTGGGGGACAATTGGGGAGCAGTGTTACAAAACACAACATTGAGACAGATTTTCAGGACAAGAATTGCAAACAGATGTAGAGGGCACAGAAATCATCATTTGTGCTACAAAATAATCTTGTATCAACACCTGTCTGACTCTAGAAATCTTTCCATAAGAAATGACCCTTAACTAAGCATGATGATTTCCAAAAATATACTTCAAAAAGTTTTCACCATGAAAATTGGTATTCAGTCACTTGGACTCTCTGGAATCTGAAGAAGGCAAATTGGAAGGAAACTATCTTTTTATTTTTCCAGAAATTTTTTAATGTGGGGGAACACTGAGAGGACAGCTCAGGAGGCACATAGGGATTCATGAACCAAGAAAACCCAGCCAAATATAGGGATACATAGACTCAAAAAGCAACATTCAAAATATGAGCATTAGCAATGATGCTTAATCTGCCATCACTTCTCTCATAAAAATACAAATGTAAAGCGCCAACAATCAATAGCTTTGAGGTTGTTATTCCTATTTCTCAAAGCGGGTCAGTCTCATTTGCTCATGCTTTTTTTTGTTAACATGAGACTTTTTCATAGATATTAAATTATTAAAAGTAAATTTTAAGAATGTCTTTGATTTTTTCATGTCCTCTATGAACTCCATGTTTTACATGAAGACAAAATAAGAGTTAGATGCCAGAACCCCAATCTGCCAAAAGTTTTAACCTGTTAATAAAAACTAGATCTGTATCTCAACCAGATTGTTCACCTTTCACATCTTTTCTCTCCAGATACCACCAAATGAAAGGAAGTCATAGGCTCTCAGACCTTGTATTACCTCTGGTCAGTGACAGCAATTGCACTACAAACAATGTTTTTTGTTTGTTTGTTTTCTCTGCTGGTGAGAGAAGCTAAGTTCTTGTACATATTAAATAAGTGCTCTCTCACTGGGTTGTCCTATAAACTAGCTGTCATCTTCCTTCTAAAATTTTTTTTGACCTTGAGAACTCTAAAAAGATAACTTATACTTCAATAAGGATCAGACTGAATCACAAAGTTTTGGTTAAGCTGAGAATCAGGAAATCTAAGCTGCTGTGTACCTAAGACATGTTGACATTGCTTCAGAGTTAGTATTAATTAGGTTTTGAGGTGAAAGAGCTTTGAAGCCCCTTACTGTGTTGTCTCTGGAATATTACATTGGGAGATACATCTACCAATGGTCTAAAAAACTGGTCCTTGAAGCAATTAAAATTGAAAAAATGCTGAATGCTATATGAGTGTCAAAACACATTAGTAAAATAAAGACTCAGACAAATTCTCTGCTAAAAAAGATTTGGCTTTATTTAACAGAATTATTGAATCTTAAATATTAATTTTCCTTACTTAAATTATTTAATATCATATTCCATTTACATGGAACACTAACATCTACTGGAAAAAAGTTGCACAGCATCTTTGTATATGTACTAATCGAAAGTCACTTTTGGATTCATCTGATAACTGCAAAATCCAGGGAGATTTGTAATGATCTAAGAGATGGGACAAACACACCTCTATGTATATCTGTGAAGGTATTTCCACATAGGATTGTCTAAGGTTGGGAGAAGCCTGAAAGAAAATATTTATAAACTCTGTAAATGAAAAAGTCATCATCTCTAAAATAATAAGTAGTCACACCCAATAGTAAAAAAACCCCAACAAACTGAGAAAGACACCCAACACCCATCTCTGGCCACCATACACATGCAGATGCACAGTCAAATCCTCCCATCCACATGTATGCAGACATACATGAATATGAATGCATAAATCACAAACAAAAACAAATGAATAAAAGTGAATATGACATGTAGTCCTAAAACATTAGTGCACTTATGGATTTAAAAAGAACAGTGGTCTCAAAAGAGAAGTACGTGATCTGGCTGAACCTTCAAGTGATAAAAGGAAAAATAGCCTTAAGTATCCATAGATATTTCCTTGGTGACAAAACAATTAAATTAATATTCAGGATAAGCAATGAATTATGTTAAAATCTCTAAGATCTACAGTAGACTTGTTTCCTAGAGAACTGGATGAGATTGATTTAACTTGCAGAATCATAGGGAAATTCAAGAGTTAAAAGCCAAACATACGATCCCAGAGAAGATTAGGACAAGAAAGTTTATCCTGGTATAAAGATAAACTAGAATTAAACGTACAGAGACAATCCAACCCTGAAGAGAAGCTTGAGGGACTACAGGTAAAGTGTTTAGTGAGTCTTGCTAGTAAGAACAAGGAGAAATGCTATGAGAATTTATATCCAGAGCCAGCTACATATAGGTGAATAACTCCAATTCACACAAACTGAATTGTGCCACAAAAACCTCAAACCAAACCAAGAATTCAATTCATATGAATTTCAAACTCACAGAAATAAAAACTAAAATCTCGAAAGAATACCCTTTCTCGAGTGGGGACTGGCTTTCTCACATACTCTGGTGCCTCACCTTTGACCATGTCCCCTGGAGGGGGAGACCTGGTGGCACTCAGAGGAAGGACAGCAAGATACCAAGAAGACACTTTATACCCTATGAGCATATACAGGGGGAGGAGGTCCCCCTCAGTCACAGTCATAGGGGAGGGGAATAGGGTGAAAGTAGGAGGGAGGGAAGAATGGGAGGATTGAAGGGATGGGATAACAACTGAGATGTAATATGACTGAATAAATAAATAAATAAATTTTTAAAAAGAATACCCTTTCTCTCAGCGCTCAAAAACATTCCATTGAATTTTTTTTGAGAAATGATCATGTTATATATTTTTAAAATCTTGTCTAAGTTAGTAAATAAAGTATCTTGACTGAAAATAAAACCCAACAGACAATTAAACAAGCAAATCATTAAACATTTGAATGATTAGGTATGAGTTATAAAATGCAGTTGTTAAACATATCTCAGTAAAACAAAATGTTTAAACATGAATAATGGCCACACAAATAAGGATAAGTCTAAACTTTCTTGTAAATTAAGATGATTTAAATACATTCAAGAGCTTAAAGGGTAAAGAACACATAGTAAGTACTTACGATATTTTGTTGACTGTATTATGAAAAAGAGTGTTACCCTAAGCAAAGAATCTTGAACATGATAAGAGAAGACGTATAGATAACATATCTCTGGCAACAAAGAACACGCATAGACAAAAGGACAAATAGATAGCCGTCTACACCTTGCTCTTAGCAAGCCTAGAGCACACAGTATGGTCAGTAAAGACTTCATAAGTTTCATAAATATAAGAGTAGCTTAAATTATGATGCAGTGAAGAAAGAATTCCTAACAGGAAGGAAGACTAAGCCAAATGACAGTATTTCAGAGGTGAGCGAGAAAGGGAGGGGGAGATCACTGAAGTAGAACAGTATAGGAATGTGAGTGTTGCCTGTCTGACGGCTAAACATTTCAGTCAGTACTAAGAAGAAGTAACTACTTCTGCTTTCTGTTTACTTTGCATATCCCCTGTCTTATTAGCCAAATGTCAACTAGATGGGAAATGCTGTTTCTGTCTCCAGTCTCTGCAATATAGAGAGACAAGAAATAGATAAGAGAGAATTGAGAAAGTTGTTGTGTACTTGAAGGCAGTTAAGCGTTCACCCTGACACAAAACTCTGGTATTCTATAGGTCTTCACTCTGACTCAGGAGAATGTTTCTGGCTTAGAGTTCTGTCTTGACCTCTACACCTCTGTATATTCACACAGAAAACTGGTCTAGGAAGAACTACTTTAAAGAAGAATTTAAAGGAAACCAATGCATATCCACATATACTATAAGCAGAAACAAATAGAAGGAGGGGGGAAAACTAGCATGATGGATAAATATATTGTACACCAATAAAGTCAACTAATAAACAAATGTATTGCTAATATTTTTGAAGATGATGGAGAAAAATATACTTCCTTAAATTGTGTTCATATACCTACACACACACACACACACACACACACACACACACACACACACACACAAACTCGAAACAAAATTAAATTTCTCAAGAAAGAAACACTAAGACAACCAGAAATTTTGAAATGGGTTCAAAGAGTTTAGGAAAAAAATGAAAAAGGAGAAAAAAGGAAACTGTTACAGGTATTAATAAAAAGGGCAGAAAGAAGAAACATAATTTTAATTAAGATCACAAAAGGAGACAAAGACTGGTTGGAGAAAGTCAATACAAAAATGAAAGAGCACTGTTTTTGGAAAAGCTAGAAAATTTTGTAAGATGCAAGTATGAGATATGACACATTGATTTTCCATAAAAATAGACAAGGACAAATTGGAACACCAAAATTATTCAAAGCTGTAGTAGACAATTTTCTGAATTTTAAAAGTATTTCAGGCCAGGTGGTGGTGGCGCACACCTTTATTCCCAGCACTAGGGAGGCAGAGGCAGGCGGATCGCTGTGAGTTTGAGGCCAACCAGGTCTACAAAGCCAGTCCAGGACAGCCAAGGCTACACAGAGAAAACCAAAAGAAAAAAATAGTATTTTGAACCAAATATCAAAGGCACAAAAAGATTCATTTTGAAACCCAACAAAATAATACATGTAGAAAGAAATAATGTTGTCCTCAAGTCTTCATCTAGAAACACTAAAAATTAGTAAACAAATAAGTCTGTAAAGAGAATGTGTGTAAGCGCTGCTTAACTAGAAAGACGACTATATTTTAATATACAGGAATCCAGAGGGAGTCTTTCTTTTTACCCATACATATATGGATATATTTTCCATTTATTAAATTAGATATTTTTCTCACACAATATACCCTGATGAAAGTTTCTCCTCACTCTAACCCTCCCAGTTCTTCCCCACATCTCTCTCATCTCTATTGAACCTCTTCCTGTCTCTCATTAGAAAACAAATGAGCTTCTAAGGGATAATAATAATAAATAATAAAATAGAACAAAAACAACTAAAACGTCAGAATAGGACAAAACAAGAAAACGAAAAAGAGCTCCCCAAAGCACAAGAAACAGACACAGAAACCTACTTGAGGAGAAGTTTCTTTGACTCATAGACTTGGAGGTGAGGCAGGGAGGCCGAAAGTCCTATGTGGTGGCTGCTTCCAGGCTGCTTGCTGCTCATTGTGACACTCTAGGATACATACATACGTATATGTATATGTATATATATGGAGACCGTATTATATATATATATATATATATATATATTATATATATAGTCCCAAAGTTAAAGACTCAGATTCTTTGGTGATATTTCAGAAATTCCATCTTTCCACATCATTATGGTAGCAATTAAATGTGAACTCGAGTTTCCTAGGGGACTTCCAGTTTCAGAAAAATACCTCAGTTTTGTTTGCTGAAGTAGGTAAAGGCTGAACTGTAAGCTGTCAATGTACAAGTACAACCCATTTAAAAATTCATAAAGTACTGGAGACAGATGTTACAGTGACTATGCTGCATTTAAGAACATTGCCCCTTCAGTACTTCAGCCCATCTGTGTGTTTTCTTTCATTTTGTTCTTTTTATTTTTTACTGAAAATATTTTTTTTTCTTATAACATACCCTGATTATGGTTTCCCCTCTGTCTACTCCTCACAGTTCCACCCAACCTCTCTCCCATCTGGATCCACCCCACTTCTGTCTCTCATTTAAAAAACAAGTTCTAGGCATGCCCTCAGTCTCAGCACTTGGGAGGCAGAGGCAGGTGGATCGCTGTGAGTTCGAGGCCAGCCTGGTCTACAAAGTGAGTCCAGGACAGCCAAGGCTACAGAGAGAGACCCTGTCTTTAAAAAAAAACAAACCATAAACCCCTACCCAGATCTAGCCAATGGACAGAACACTCTCCACAGTAGAGTGGAGAGTGGGATATGACTTTCTCACATACTCTGGTGCCTCACCTTTGACCATGTCCCCTGGACGGGGAGACCTGGTGGCAATCAGAGGAAGGACAGCAGGTTACCAAGAAGAGACTTGATACCCTATGAACATATAGAGGGGGAGGTAATCCCCCTCAGGAACTGTCATAGGGGAGGGGAATAAGGGGAAAATGGGAGGGAGGGAAGAATGGGAGGATACAAGGGATGGGATAACCATTGAGATGTAACAAGAATAAATTAATAAAGGGGAAAAATAAAAATAAATAAAAAAACCAAACCAAAAAACCCAAGTTCTTCTTGAAGTTTGTAAAGATGACTCATTTAACAACTCAAGCAGAGATTTATAAATAGTAGCAAAAAGTTCTGGTAAGCCATAGCTCTATTAAACAAAGGTTTAAAATGAGATGACTGTGGAAATAATGATGATAAAATTCAGCATAAATATTAGAGAACGTGGTAATCTAAAATTAGGATCTTCTCAAATTATATCCATAAAATTTAAACAAATACGTGTTTTTAAAACAAAAAAAATTTTGAGAAAAAAATTAAAGTTGGATGGGTAGGAAAACGTAGACAATCTGGAAGAACTTGTACAGGGAAAGAATATGATCAAAATATAATTAAACCATTGGAAAAGGATGAAGAGAGGGAACTGGATGGGAGAGGGTGTGGGAAGAGGAATGAGGGTGGGGATCAGATATGGGCAGAGCTCAGGCAGTAGTCTAGAGGTGTGGGAGAGCAAGGGAAACCTAGGGGGAGGGTATTTCTGAGACTAGCTGGTGCCTGTTGTGGTTGAGCTGGAGCTACTAGGTATTCAAATGTTAATTGCTCTCCTGCCCCAAGACCTTTACTGTCCTACAAGCAAGTTCTCATGCATCCAAACTGACACTGTGTAAACTTTTCCTTCCAAATTAGCTCTGATTGGCCTATAGCCTGGACTAGGCAGAAGAGAGGTTTGCGGGCTTTGGGGTCACAGAAGGACCATGAGGAGCAGAGAGAAAAAAAAAAAAGGACAGCAGGTCAGCATGGGTTAGGTGAATTAGAAGCGCATGGCAGAGAGCAGTTTGCTCTGAGGATTAGCTTGATGGAGAGAAGCTGCCCAAATGAAAAGAATGTGCAAGTGTTTATGAGGATTTTGGCTGGGAAGCAGATAGCTTAGAGGGTTTATATCTGCCCAGCCTCGGTTCATTAAGGCTTATTAAATCTTTAACAGGTTTCAGTAACTTTAATTTATAAAATAGCAGGTTAAGGAACAACTGCCACATTAATAATTATATGAATCAATATTAAAAATTAATAATCATTCTGTTGTAACCTGCTTAACCTGCTTAAACTCTATAGCCTCTTTGTTGAGACCTTCTTTAGTTCCTAACATGACTGTAGTGCCTCTGTTAACATCAGCACTTAGCATATTAGAAGCCTTTTTTGTCTCTGAGTCTCCATTTTGATTATAAGGTGAAATTAAGTTCAAGTTCTCAGGCCCTACATGCCTGAAACCAGGGAAGTTCAATGCTTGCTGCTTAGAATAAAACAATAGATAAGTGCATGTTGTGCCTGGATTAATGATAAATGATGTTTTATTAGAGTTAACAGCACAGCATCCTACTATGTTCCAGAGAGCTGGAAAGCCCCCAAGAGCTCTCCTACCTTAAAGTCTAGCTAGTCACCTTAAAATGCTTTGTCTAACTACCTGGACACTGTGCTAAGCACAAAATCAATTCTTCTCGTGTTTAACTGGTCAAAATGATGTACTGCCGCTGTCCTCTTGCTTCCCATCTGGTTACCTGGTTGTTATCTGGTTCTGGGTTTTCTTAGGAAAATCGTGCCTTACAAGCAGATTAACATCTCAGTTTGGCTCCTGAGTCCACTGTGTCCCTGGCCTTGACCAGTCTTGAGGTGTGGCATTCTAATAAACCATCAATATCTCACTGAGATGGGTGCTCGAGTGATTTGTATGGCAATTCTTATATTGTAACAGTTCAACATTTCTGATCTGCTAAGACATGAACACGTCACGTATTCTCCCATTGTACCATTCTACCTAGTCTTTGCTGTCATGGATTGACTGCGTCAGTAAAACTAGGGGCCAAATTTTGAAATTTAATCAAATGCTGTCTATGGCTGAGGTGGTGTTTGCAGTATTCTCCTAACATCAAGATGGATTTTCTTAGCTGCTGGATGTTCTTGTTTGTAGAAAGGAAATGCACATATGTTTTCACGTGCTGTCAGCACAATCATGTGGCTGCTTTTCTCCGTTGCTTGCTAGCAAGATCTAAATTTTTAATAGAGTCCTTATATTTGAAATTTCTCATTCTTTTTTCAAAATAAAGTTAGTCCCATTAGGAAGCATTATAGAACTCTCTGTTCTAATAGGTTAACTCATACCATTGACAGACATTGCTTATTACTGCTCTATGGATGGAGCCAGAAGACTATTACTCTTGCAGCTGTACTGGCAAGACAAAGTCATCCCTAGACTTCCTGGCTCCTCTTTCCCTATCGGTATGTAATCTCTTCCTTATATGCAGAAAGATTTAGGGTGACCAGCATCCTTGATCAGCTATGTGTGGCGTAAGGTTTCCATCCTACTTGTGGTTCCTAGGGAGAGAAGGAACTCTCACACTTCACTTCCTGTAATACAGCATCTGCCACAGTGGGTGTGGATGAGAAATATTGACTACCATTTCTCAAAGGAGAGTAACCTTAGTCTTCTACTGGCAGGTTAGATAAAGTGGAGCCATTTGGTATAGGTTACACTTACCCAGAAAGAGTTTCCATTTTTTGTGCCAGAAGAAGTAGATAAAGAAGGCTCAAATGCTATAAACTCTCAGTGTTATATTATACAGTTGGACTCTTTATGAGTAAATGCTTGCCTTCTTGTAAGTTTTTTTTTAACAAAGTTAACATAAGGTTTCCATTAAAAAAAATATTCTTCAACTGTTACTTTCTTTCTTTTTTCTGATAGAGAACTCAAAGAAACCATACCGCCACCAATCTGGAAGTGTTTTTCAAATGATATGGAACCTCCTCTCTAAAGATTAAGAATTTAAATTGCTGGATTCTATTTTTTTTTTTTTTTTTTTGCCATTCCCAAGGTGTTGTGGACAGGTGAAGATGGGAACAGGGGGATCAGGCAGGGGAGAGAGAGAGACAAAGGGAGAGAGTACAGGGAGAGATGATGGTGGCAGGGTCATTTGGTAGGGCAATGTAGAAACCTAGTACAATGGAAACTTTCTGGAACCTATGAGGGTGACCTTAGTGAGGACTCCTAGTAAAGAGGGATACAGAGCCTGAAGCAGCCATTTTCTGTAACCAGATAAAGCTTCCAGTGGTATGACTGGGACACCAATCCAGCTATAAAACCTTTGACCTACAACTAGTCCTACCTGCTGGGACAATGGTAGCTGAGAGTTTGTGGGAGTGGCCAACCAACGAGTGGTCTAACTTGAGGCCTACTCCACAAGAGGGATTCCATGCCTGACATTATTTGGATGGGCAGGAACGAAAAGCTGGATGGCCCAGAGACCTAGGGTAGAACTAAAAACAACTGGCAAAAAGTCAATGAAATTATTCCTAGTGATATTCTGCTATACTGAAAGATCATTGCCTAGCCTAATCTCATTACAGAGGCTTCCTATGGCAGGTGATGGGAGCAGATACAAAGCCCCACAGCCAAACATTAGGTGGAGCTTGAGGAAACCCAAGAAAGAGGGGAGGAGGAATTGTAGGAGCCAGAGGGTTCAAGGACACCAGGAGAATATGGCCCACAGGATCAACTAAGCAGGGCTCACAGGGACTCACAGAGACTGAAGATACAATCAGGGAGCCCACGTAGGTCTGGACTAGGTCTTGTGCATGTATGTTATGGTTGTATAGCTTAGCATTCTTATGAGACTCCTCACAGTGGAAATAGGGCTGTCCTTCACTCTTTTGACTGCCACTAGGACCATTTTCATCCTACTAGGTTACTCTGTCCAGCCTGGATATGATGGCTTTTGTCTTGTGTTATTGCATTTTGCTATGCTGTGTTAGGTTGCTGTCCCTGTGAAGCCCACTCTTTTCTGAAGGGACATGGAGGACCTGTGAATCTGTGGAAGAAAACAATGTGGCAGGAGGCTGTGAGTTGTAGAAGGAAGGGAGGCTGTGCTCAGGATTATTATATGAAAGAAGAATAAACAAAAAGAAAAAATGAACTTAAATTAATAGACTGGAAGCAGGTCATGGTGCCACACGCCTGTAATCCCATCACTCAGGGAGACAGAGGCAGGCAGATTGCTATGAGCTCAAGGCCAGCCTGGTCTACAAAGTGAGTCCAGGACAGCCAGGGCTACACAGAGAGACCCTGTCTCAAAAATCCAAAGGGAAGAAAGAGTTAATGATCAATTACCTTTAAAATGTGAACTTTTCTGGTTAATAATCCTGATCTTTGTATAAATATGTTTGTGTAAAAATGAAAAGAAAAGAATTTGCATTAGATTGTGATGTATTCTACTTCTGATGGCAATTATTATAAATGATGGTTTTCAATGAGACAACTCAGATTTAGAAGTTTTCTCCTTTAAGAGATGATCAGAAGCAAAAAGGAGTTACAATTAGGGCTACCCTCTTCTCCACTAAATGATATCAGCAACGTTTATTTCATAACACTTAGATATCAGTACTCTTAATACTGAATATGTAAATGAATCCTTGACGAATGCTGTTTAAATGTAAATTTAGGTCTTGAATAGAGAATTCTAATATGCTGCCAGATGATACTTCAATTAACACTGCATACAAATTAATCTAAACTAAACTCGGTTCTTTATTGAAATCTGTAGTCTATTATTCCATACATATTTTAATAGCTGTCTACTTCACCCAGGGAGCTAAATTGTTTAACTTTGGGGAGTACTTTTAAAGTCCTCAGCTAATTTCAGATACTTGCTTTTTATGATCACTAACATGTCTGCCCTCTTTTGTGCCCTGTTCCCCAAAAGCCACAACACTGACAAAAATAAGAAAGGCAAGTCCTCAAGAAAGCTTAGCAAGTAAAGGAGTGTGAATGCCAAGATGCAGTGTGGAAAGACTGTACTGACTCTTGAAAGTTGTCTTTGGACCTCCACATTCTTCCTTATCACATGTGTATGTACAAACACAAACACACACTAGCAATTTTAAAGGAAAGGCTACCTATACACTAACACAGGGAATTCTTGTGTTTTTTTATTGATTTCTGGACGTTTCATGTATAGTGGTTTCATAAATTTCAGCCTTATAGCATCTTTCTCTTTTGTGAAATGAGATACTCACAGAACTGCAAATACATTTAAAGCTTCCTTCATTCTTATTCATGGTGAGTATTTTCACCAAGAATTCTGTTTAAAACAACTATCCACAAAACAATTAAATCTCGTTTTCCAAGATATCTCTGTGGGTAAGTTCAAGTTGCAAGATTGTTATTTATTTATTTATTTACTTACTTATTGTTTTTCAAGACAGGGTTTCTCTGTGTAGACTTTTCTGTCCTAGACTCGCTTTGTAGACCAGGCTGGCCTTGAACTCAGCAGAAAGCTGCCCTGTCTCTGCCTCCCGAGTGCTGGGATTAAAGGCATGTGCCACCACGCCTGGCTAAGATCATGTTATTTTATTAATACAACATTGAATAAAATCTGATCCAGTTCTTGGTATCTCTACACGCATAACTCTCACAATATATTTATGAGAAAACAAAATGATTACTATAATATGGTAAATTTACTATCTGCTAAGGATTTGTGCTCCATAAAGTGTACCTCACTGCAGCAATGAAGGTAAGCATGATGTAACACATATGTAATGCCCGTACTTGAAAGACTGATTCAGGATTATCCCACACTAAGCCAACCTGAGATATATATCCAGCCCTGGAGTCAAAAGCCAAACAATATCAAGACGAACACTGTTTTGCAGGAGGATGTATTTGAAATTTGAAGAGACATTGAATTTAATATCACTCATGCCGGCTAGCTCTATGGCAGGAAAAGAGTAGCTTAACAGAGGGTCTCTCCATTAGAATAAACTTCTTTGTTAAGATCCATATGCAAGGTCTGAAATACAAAAAGAGCTCTGTCACTAACAAACCAATAACAATACAATTTCACTAATATTAACAATTCAGAAATTTAACGAGTAGAGAAGTGAAACATTCCATGTGTATCCTCAATTCTATTGTTACAAAACTCAGTATTAAGATATTTTTCTCCAAGGACAGTGTTTCCTTAAAGCCTATGTCATAATTAATTTTAAACATGAACATGACACAGTTTCAAGTCATCTGGGAAGGGGATCCCAATGAGACATTTTCCAGGTCAGGTTGACCTGTGGTTACATTTGTGAGGGATTACCTTAATTACATTAACTAATATGAGAAGATCTAACCCATGGTGAGTAGCACCATTCCCTTGGCTTTTATCTTAGACTGGGGAAGAATGAAGAAGGTAAGCTGAGCGATAACACATATGCATTTATTTCTCTCTCATTTACACTATTCATGTATATAACCAGCTGGCTTAAGTTCCTGCCACCTATGTCACTTTTCCACCTCCTAATCCTGGTTACTCCTGGAGTTTGGGCACTGTGCTGTTTTCTAACCTAAAGACATAATATTTCATGTTCTAAAATATTTTTCTCCCATTTTGACAAAATGAATGGCCACTCCCTAATATGTGGGTTTTCAGTGTCAAGTTTGAATGACTATTTTCTGAGAATATCATAATAATGTGTATAGTATTAATTGTACCCTATAGTGAGCAAGCAAATGTATAAAATTCAGGGCTGTGAGTTCTGAATGTATAATGTCTGTGTATCTACTATTTAAGACATTAAACAACTTACCAATGTCTGTGCAGGTTCTTCTCTCTCCACAAAAAGGCAAAGAAGTAATAAGAGGAACACAAAGAAAAGACTAACTGGTATTATGAAAATAATCTTTGAGTCTGACCCCGTGTAAACTAGGATGAAAAAACACAATAAAAGGAGAAATGTTAAAGGTTTCTAAAGACTCTTGAAACTTAATTATTTTGTAAATAAACTGTCAATAGTGCAGAAATGGACTTAAAGTGATATACTTGCCAATGCATGGACACCACAGTTCGATCTGAGTTTAGCATTCCCTTTATGGACTTTTCATACAGAAGAATTATTTTTCTGAATTGTGATATCTATCCGATTTCAATTAGAAAAATAAGTCCCAAAGCACATAAGATTTTATTTACAATTTGATGTTGTGACATTTTCATTAGAAACCCATAATACATAATGAGTCGAGTGATTAAACGAGCAAATGCCATATATCTCTTAAACTCTCAGGAACAAGATCTGATCTTTATAAAGATATACATGAAGCTACAAGGTCACCTTTTAACAATTGTCTCATAATTTAGAGGCTAAACTGAAGGGCAAGACAGGATGTTACTGTTCGGCATTTTAGGTGTGACTTTTGTCTCTTTTTTCCCCCTATACGTTTTCTTTTGTTTTAGCCATAGTCATGGTCCAACTCCAAGCCTTGAGCACGCTAGCCAAGCATTCGAGCACCAAGAGATCACCAGAGCCAGGAGCCAAGTGCCAATGTTACTTCTGCATAATGAGAAATGTCAGTGGAGTTGCTTAAACTAGAGAAATCTGGTCCAAGTATCTCTGACTTGTTTTAATATAACGCACAGCAGGTTAAGTTTTAGAGCCAGGCCTATAAATCTACCTCCATCTCAATTTGTCTTTGTCTTAGTTGCTTCAAAGAATTTTATCCAAATTCAAATGCTTAGCACAGTAAAGATTTACATGGGCGATTTCCAGAGAAGCAACTGACAGTTTGAGTCCAGACATGCAAAGTTAACAATGGCAAGGCAGCCAGCTCCTATCATGGGGCATAGCTTTTGTCTCTAGTTGAGACAATTCCTAAGAAGTTATTTTACTGTTAAAAATATTATTGTTCTACTTTTTCCCCATCAAGTCCAGTTTATGGTTCCCAACTTGTCATGGTAATAGGCCCTGTGACCTGGAGTGAGGTCAAATGATCAGGGGTCATGATAAAAAAAAAAAAAAGCTGATTCTCTGTCTCCTAACAGGTATAAATGGAAGAGTAAGAAGGTGAGGGTGGAGAGGGTGGTTATGGGAGGAGTTGAGGAGATTAATATGATCAAAATCTTTCACATGAAATTCTCAAAACATAGCAAAAATACTAATAAAAATATAAATGTCCTTTTTAAAAAAATACCCCTCTGTGGGCTTGAGTGCTATCAGTAACCTGAACTCAAATTTTCACTCTCCAGAATTGTAGGGAAATAAATATATGTCATTTTATCTAAATATATAAATATTCATATAATTGTCCTGTTTTTCTATAACTTGAAGTACCCAAAAAGAAATGTATCCTAACGATCTAAAACTATAAGCAACTCCAAAAAGTTGTTGCTCCTAACTTGTAGGTCTAAATGAAGACTCTACCAAGAGATCCCTGCCAGGGCAAAGTTAGTCTCAGTCCTCCGCATTACTGACAAGAATATATGTAATGAGAAAATATGTATATATTGACAATGTGGTTAAAAAACACCAAATACACTTTATACAACTTATGGACTAATGACAAAATATAATTCAAAATAACACACACACACACGTTTTCAAGAATTATGACACTATTTTGCTGCCACTGGGCACCAACAGTGAAGATGCAGAAGTAAAAGTATTATTTCTATACACACATCTGCTTGAACTCTTTCTTACCCTAACTACTTTTCTCCATAGTCTCTACAGGTTGTTAATATAATTTGCTTGGTTATTATTTATTTTCCCAATTTGGGAATAACATAGACATGACAATAGTAATATTGCTGCTGGATATCCAATTCTTGGAATCTGATACACACTGGGCACTTTAAACATATTTAATAAATAAAATACAGCAATGGTTCTGTTGAATTTGCAGGGTGGTAGAGAAAGAGATTCCATTATAGTAGAAGCATTGAAAGTAACAATACATATAAGATTATTGCCTATATTTGTACATGCTACATCCATATATGAATACCTAAATAAGCAAGGGGGTGATTTTCTTCAATTCTGAGTAATTATCAGTAATTTGTAATAATGTAAATATATTCTGAAACAAATCATATTACATGTCACCTTCTAGACTCCTAAGTTTATATCACAATGAAATGTGAATATATATTTATTATAAATCACTTTCCATTAGTACAGGAAGTAACTATTTTCCCTAATTATAACATCTGTGAT
Organism: Acomys minous; assembly: GCF_964271855.1. Lineage (NCBI taxonomy): Eukaryota > Metazoa > Chordata > Mammalia > Rodentia > Muridae > Acomys > Acomys minous. The sequence continues at coordinate 38,729,782 of NC_140488.1, read as the reverse complement.
GATTAATTTTCATCGTCAGCTCGACATGCAGTAGAATCAATTGCCTCTGAGGATTTTCTTATTTGGGTTAACTGAGGTGGGAACACCCACCCTGAATATGGCAGCATTATTTCATGAGATAGACCTGAGCAATGGCCATATATATGCGGGCATTGCTTTTTGCTCTTTCCTGAGGGTATGATGAGCCATTTTACATTTCAGACAGCAAAACTTTGCTGTGATGCACTGAAATCTGTAATCGTGAGTTAAAGAAGCCCTTTCTCCCACCAGATGCTTTAGGACAGGGTATTTGATCACATCAACAGGAATGAAACCAGGACATCTCAATTAGAAAAAAAAAGATCAGTGGGTATTATTTGACACTTGGAGTCAGTGGCATCCATTACTTTAAAATTTTTGTTCAAGAGAAAACTGAAATCACAAAAAAAAGCATTGATTAAAATGGACTCTCTACCTTCCCCCAAGAAGAATGTTTAAATGATTGTACAACACATATTCCCATTAAAGCAGAACAAGACTCCTAGTTCCAAATGAAGAGTAGGTTTTCAGTAAGCCTGTCGTCTATTGAAGTACTTGCTTTTTCTCCATTTAGAAATGACACACAGGACTCTTTGATCTCCAATTTACAAGTACACCAAGAGGAAATGTTGCTAGCAAACAGCCCCAGCTACTTCATTCCTATCCTTTTAATTCATACCTTCCCAGCATTCCTCTTCACTCCATTCGCTCCAAATCCCATCATCTGCACAATACATATTGACTTTACTTCTTACAAAAAAGCAGAGTTCTTCGCTTTCATTGACTTTCCGTTTCAGTGTCATATCATTTGCATCTGTGGCATACTGAAAGCCAAGGAAAAATATGCTGTTTTGGTCTGACCTAAGTACAACTGCAGAGATTTCATTTCTCAGCTGCAAAATGTTTTGGGACACAAAACACCTACTTTGAGATACTAGAAAGTTATAATCCTAGCCCTGGTCACCACTGTACACTGATTTTAAAAGTCATTTTTCTCCTATTTCTTATCTAATTTATCTGTATATAATTTATCTTTTTGTCTTGTTACTATAATTGGCTACTTGTGTTATAATTCATAACTGTACATGGTTTAATGTCCATGATCTCCAAATTAGTGTCAGATATTCCAGGTTCTGTAAAGGGAAAAGGCTGCACGAGTTACAGAAGACTGATTTTATGGAAACTGGAGTGTTCGTCTTCAAAATGTATCTTCTCCACTTTTTGGTGTGACTTACCTTTGAAGTCCCAGGAACTGACACCAAACTACCACTCCACATATGAGACTATAGGATATGCAGATGCATTCACAGGGACCACAGGTGGGGGAAAACTAAACAAATTACTTCCACTTGAAAGTGCTACAGAGTTCTTCTCATACACAATGGTTGCTTTTTATGTATTTAACTTATCCACAGAGCCTTGAGAATACGTGAACTGGGTGATTTCTATTTGTGAAGTCAATTCACCTCCCTGGGACGTGTATACTAACTCAGTAACCTTTTTTCTCACCTGTATAGAAACTGAGTCATTAAGAACTAGTAGTTCGCCTTCTTGCCTCTACAAATTTGTAAATTGGAAACAGATAAGTCAAAGGAACATATACCAAGGTGGGGCTAAGGAAATCACCATCTCCTTGATGTTTGCAGGTTATTAGTCCCACAAGCATCACCGTGTTTACAGTTCCGCTCTTCTATAGGAAACCTCTTATGTCCCTGAGGACCTCATGGTTGTACCTCAAGAAGTAGTGTGTGTGTGTGTGTGTGTGTGTGTGTGTGTGTGTGTGTGTGTGTGTGTGTGTTTGTGTGTGTGTGTGTGTGTGTGTGTGTGTGTTGTTTAGGTCTTACCTAAGGATATAGGACCTATTTTAATTTCCTGGAGAAATTTAATTTATTAAAACAAAATTGGAAACAAGTAACTAGATTGTCTCTAGGATCTTTTGCAATTTTAAAATTGGCATGACTCCTTATACTTTTCTGTTATATTCCCTTTGTCCACTGGACTTGGCCTTCTAGAATGTAAATTAGAATGTTTATCATGGTCAAAAAAAAAAAGAATGTTTATCATGGTCTAATCCTCTTTTAAACAGCAACAGATTTTGATTAGTCAGTATCCTGGTACATTTTAAAAGTCACATTTATGATTTTAGCAAATAAGTACAACATCCATACCTCCCAGGAAATATCGTCTTCTCGGACCACAACTTCATAAGCGTAACACCTTGGTGGAATGGGCCCTTCAGGTGTGCTCCATTTCATTCTAATTTCAACGGGATTCTCCATGATAATCTGAAGGAATTCTGGTGGCTGTGGTTTAACTGGAAAGCAAAAGGAAACTATTTCAACATGGAAGTTGCTAAGCTAACAGCAGCCCTCATCCAAAACTGGAGACAGTCCATAACAGAAACATTCAGGGACAAACTAAGTGGTTCAAAATTATTCTTATGATGTGACTGAAAACCAAAGTCACTTGCCAATCAAGCAACTTTCTTTCTTTCTTTCTTTTATCTATCTATAGGTCTATCTATTCGTCTATCTATCTCTTTTTGGTGTTTGGAGACTGCCTTCTCTGTGTAGCCTTGGCTGTCTTAGAACTCATCTGTAGACAAAGGTGGCCTTGGCCTCTGAAATCCACCTGCCTCTGCCTTCCTAGTGCTTGGATCAAAGGCATGCACCACCAAGTGGCATGGGAAACTCATTTTTGTTCATTTGTTTTTGATAAATCCACACTGATAAATATTTATGGCTAAGAAGAAAGCTAAGTAGACATAAATCGTTGCATCAATTTTCCCATTTTGCAACTTTAGAAACAACCAAACCTCCATTACCACTGTGACGACTTTTTCTAGCACTTATGGTGTGGCTACATCTGGCATTGCACCACGTCTGCCTGAATCTAGAAAATTTCACTGTTACAACTGTTAAAATTAAGAATACAAACTCAGAGCTGGGTAGTACACTACTTTCATCCCAGCACAAAGGCGAAGGCAGTTGGATCTCTGTGAATTAGAGGCCAGTCTGGTTTACAGAGTTAGTTCCATGACACCCAAGGAAGGCTACACAGAGAAACCCCATCTCAAAAAAAAAAAAAAAAAACCTAAAACAAAAAACAAGAAAAAACAAACTAACTAAGCCCTCAGAAGATATAAAAATACTTTGGTTCTCAATTATTTGTCATTTGAAGCCAAGATTAATAGATTCTTTAGTTCACCTTTATGCTCACTTAGAAACAGCCTAAAGGAGAACCAATGGATTTGAAGTTGACATCATTTGTTCATATTACCTATATTTTGAAGTTGAAAAACCATATAGCTGGATCTGATCGGTTCTGATTCTGAGGATCCATTAACACAGATAAAGAAATCTTTATAGTCTGATGACTCCAAGTTGCAAAGTTTGCATCCAACATTTTTTTCACCGTCCAGGAGGTAACTTTCACACTGCAAAGCGTGAGCCAAGCCCTCATGCCTGTAACACGGAAGCAGCTCACAGGTTATTAGTAGAATAGTTTTCTATCCTAGTGCTCAGTTTTTTTAAATCTTATGATATTATATGAAATACACATATGAGCACAAGATAATGATTCAGTAGATTATAATACACGTATATAGACACATACATGTATCTATATATACATTATGAAATAGTAATTTTTGAGAGGAATTGAGAGGTCACAAGAGCAGTTGGTGGGAGGAGGAGGAAGAGGAGGAGGAGAGGTGGAAACCGAGTAAATATGGTACCCATGCATGACATTCTCAGAAAATCAAAAAGTTAAGTTATAAAAAGGATACTATATGAAGAAACAAAAATCATTTGACAGCATACTATGCTCATGAGCACCTACTATATGTTACATGAAATGACAAGAGCTATGGATACAACAGCAGGGAAAACAGAAATAGATGCTCTCACGGCGCTTCAGTTCAATGTGAATCTTGATAAAATCTCAAAAACTCAAGTATTGTTACTCATGTATTTAGTTTTTGAGCCTTTAATCCCAGAACTTAGAGAGGATGAGGCAGGCAGATTGCTGTGAGTTTGAGGCCGGCCTGGTCTACAAATCCAGTTTTGGACACCCAAGGCTACACACAGAAACCCTGTCTTGAAAAACAAAACAAAACAAAATTTATTTAGTCTTTCTTGACTCATCGAAGCTTGTGAATCAAAGACTTCAAATGTTTAGGTAGCATTGATAATATTTGACTAAGAAAATTGAGTAGAAATCAAATGTAAAAACACATATATATGTATATATATATATATATATATATATATATATATTATTCCTAAGTTTAACAAAATAAAAACAATATCCTCTGATGCTGTAACACACTATGATATGATTCTGAGAAAAGCCAACTAGAGGAGGTAGCAAACAGACCAAAGCAAAGTATAGAGTTTTGTCAAGTATACTGTAGTATTCCCTTTGTCTTAAGCAAGAAAATTTAGCATGTCGTTTAAAGTTAACTTTGCTTCAGAAATACAGCTGATGGGACTGAAAGGGGACGTTTTCCTAAAAAGTAGCTTATAATACAAAATGTGACTTTGGATTAAAAACAGCCAAAAAAGACCTTCTGAAATGAGACCAGTATAGCAGCTGATAAGGAGCTAGTGAAAATATCTAGACTTTCTTAAATGAACTTTATACAAATTGTTCTACTTTAGAAAAGTGTTTATAAAGTTTAGTCTTTTAGGTATATGCATGCTTAAAGTCTTGAAGACTTCATATATAGTGTTAATATTATTTATTTATTATGCTGTGGCACACAATTTCACTATACACTGTCCTGTAACTTACTATGTAGCCCAGAGGTCTGCTGTCAAACACATGGCTCTTATACTTTAGCCTCCCAAATTCTTGTATGGAAGGTATTCATCAATATGCCCAACTGTATGACTTTGTTGCCGGTGAAAAAGGATTTACAAACTGCAATATGTTAATATTTACTCCCCCACATTTCACTGAAGATAAGTTTGTTAAACATGAACAACAATGTGAAGAGTGTCCTCCTCTTTTGTTTGCTGTGTATTCTTAAACCTAGAGCAATGCCTTTCATTTAATAAATGTTTAATATTTATTTATTTAATGATTAAAAATTAGAACTGTATCCAGCCAATTCAAGATATGGAAAGTGAAATATTTCCCCAAGAGGAAATTGTTTGCCCAAGGCTAACTAGCTACATGATGCCAGAGCAGGGTTTAGAACCCAGTTCTCAATAGCACTAATCCCTTATATTCAATCATTTATGTCATGTTTTTCTTTTTAAAGAAGGAATCATACTTTGGGATTAAATCTCATAAATACTACAATTTGGCTTCTCTTGATTTGTCTCTCTTTGATAAATGCATAATTTCTGATGTTTTTCCCTCTATCCATGTTTTGTGTAGTGGACGTTTTGGTTTCTTTGAAACTCGATGATGTTACATAAATATATTTTTGTTTTAATCCCAAATGTGGGGTATAGGACTGCCTTTCGTTTGTCCACATCTGAAAATAGCCTCATATGGCGCAGAGAGGGGTGTGGTCTTTGAAAGGCAACCTAGATTTGATCCTGTGTACAGTGTGCAGCCACTGAGGGTATATGGTCCGAGAAAGTGGTACATAAAATAACGACAAGGAAGACAAAGGTGGCTATGTGAAAAAATGAGCAGGAAGGAGAAATGCTACAATCAGAGCAATTTGGGAAGTTGTGGCAGTCATCCAGGTGAGTGATGAGAGAAGTATAAAGGGAAGTTCTTACAGTAGAGATAAGAAATGAAAAACAGATGTGTCCTCACTATGGGAAGTAGTTTAGAATATTAATGTCTGCCCTGCCCCAGGTTAACTAGGGCTATTTTAAAATATATATATATATATATATATATATATATATATATATATATATATATAAAAGAAAAACAGATGTGCACTTTAGCAAAAGACTGTCAGAATGGGGTGATTGTGTTACCATGAAGCAATTGCTACGGACGTGGCTGCTGGTGGGGGGCGGGTATGTTTTTCCTGGTTAATCATACATGTCCCACACTCATGCTCACACAGGTGGCCATAGTTAAACTCAGCTGACCACAACATGAGAATTAAAACAAAACAAATAGACAAGATAGTAGGAAGGGGCTAGTTGAGAGGGAAGGAAGTAAAGGAGGGGAGGGGTGAGTGTGACCAGAATGTATTAAATATGCATAGAAAATAACATCCTTAAAAGGTTCTATGTCTTAAAGCTTCAGAAGCAATTAATAAAGAAACAGCAAAAGACTCAGTTAAAAGATAACTGCTTTTTTAAAAAGTTAAGTGTATAAAAATATACTCAAACTTTAAAAATTGTAAACCCAGCTATCTATAAGATATAACAGTTCATCCTGTATAGAAATTGTCACAGGATGGTTTGCATACCTTAGGCCTGAAATTCCCACATAGTTATGAATAATTATCATATATATATATATATATATACATATATATATATATATATATATATAAACTGTGGAGATGGTGATTGTAATTCAGTAGAGATATAGTTGCTTGTACTGTGAGCTAACCTTGAAAGATGTTTGCCCAATATGAGATTCTAAGTACAAAAATACTTACCAGAAATACAAAGTATAGTTGACATCAGAATGTACTATCTTGCCAGGCTTCCAAGAGCAGACCAAATACTGCCAGTTATAAAATATACACCTCATGTCCTGAACTTTACTCTCCAGGCTTCCTAGGAAATGAATGTACTATGAATACCTGAGAGTCACAGTGACAAAATAGTCTAGGCAATCACCATGCAATTTTATTTCCTTTGGCCTTGTTATTTCATTTAGCAATCAGGATAATGAGAAACATTGAAAAGGGAAGCTATTAAAAATCACTTCACTGAAAGGAGGATATACAAGCCTGAAAACATTTGAGAACTCATTACTGACACTAGTTTATGTCAACGTACTAAATTAATTATTCCAAGATACTCTCAGCAATTGAGCAAGTACCCATTCATGTTTACTAATATGGATCCATACTGAGGACTCCATTAATAAGATGTAGACTTAGTAAAAAAGAAGTTGTTGATTTAATGAGTTCCAAAGAGCTGAGTCACTTATACTAAGAAAGATTCTAATCTGTGTCTAATTGCCACAGGATATAATCACATATTTAAGGGTTAAGGAACTTATTCTCTACGTGGATTTTTTTTCTAATAATACCAAATGAGAACAAGAAATGTTGTTCTAACCTTCATCTGATACTGAGTAAGAAGCTTCTATCCATGAACTTTGAACTTCTGATCCGTTTGTACACTGCTCTGACAGATGCGTACGTAACTTTCCTTCAATGCCCTTGTTAAGATCAAACCCATCCTTGTAAATGAGATTCTTAGTAATGATAGTCTGTTCGGTAAAAGATGAAACAGAATCCATTTTAGAAATACAGGGAATGGCGATTCACATTAATAAGCTAAACAATTATTAAAATCTAATATGATTATTTACTATAGTACCCCAGATATGTATCTGTCAGAGATCACCCCTGTATATGGTGTCATTTGAAAAGGTCATTCAAAACAAACAAAATGGGAAGCACTTTGTAGGGGAAAAGGCTCTGTGATGGGAACATTAGCTCTTAACAACTCAGAGTTAAACCAATAATTTTCATGAACAATATAACAGTGATTTGTCATTTTCAGATATGCTATGGAGCCTTCAGGAATCTTATAAAATAAAAAAGTTTCAGAGGCACCTGGAAAAAATTGGACAATTTGTTAGTTTTTAAAAGATAGTATAAATACTATAGGATAGAGTCTTATGTTTTTGAAACCCAGGAGAGTATCTTGTCTAAAATGTTGCTCAGTAAATATTTGACTTGAGTTGCTTATTGAAACTACCTGGCTGAATTACAGAGCTAGTGAGAAATCTTTTGCAACAGGATTCTGAATGAAGACAGTAGTTGACTTTATAAATAGCTGACAATTCAGTAAGATTTCACTGAGAACTTGCCATATGTGTAACGAACAGTGCTGTGTTCAGTGATGTGTATGCAGATTCGTTTAACTCAACATCAGGTATTTTGTTAGAATTATAGAAAATGAACTAATACAATAAGAAACTATAAACTATGGCAAAATTGGTAGACATTCTTCATGTTCAAAGTCTATGAGACATAGTTTTTTTTTTTCTTGCTTGTTCTTCCAAGGTCTTAATGTTGAATGAGATGAAAACAGCAAACAGAAGCTTGCATGGCAGCTGTGTGTAAAGTAATTAGAACTGTTAAGGCACGCAAAGTAGTGGGTACTAAAGACAGGGGTTACAAGAAAATGCCCAATGATCAGATCACTCTGATATTGCGAGCTGTGTGCTACTTACCTTCCAGCTGTCATCATCAACATTTCGGTATTTCAACTCATATTCTAGTATACATTCCTTAAATTTTTCCATAATCACAGGAGGTTTCCACTGCAAAGAAAGATATCCCAGGAATCCAGGATCCAGTATTTCAAAATCCTGAGGAGGATTAACTGAAATGAAACCAAGGAAATGTTTAGGATTTTCCTGTGTTTTATGACGAAGATTGTGGAATGGGAATAATGTCCAAATGCCCATCACCTGATTACTGAAAAAAAATTCTTGCACATCTATACTGTGAGATATTATTTAAATAGAAAAAGGAATAAAGTGCAGAAAAAAAGACTACAGTTTGGAAAAGCCTTGAAACATTATGCTAAGTGAAGGAACACTGTCTCATAGAAGCACATATCTAATGATGTCATTTATACAAAATGCCACAGATCAAGTGAGTAGGTTAGTGGTTTCTCCAGCAAAGAATGAAAACATTCTGGAATTGGAATTTGGTGGCAGTAGTGGCTTCATAACTGTGTATGCTCAAATAATTTCCAAATGCTATATTAGAAAAGGGAGACATTTCTGATATATGAATAAATCTATTGAAGTCTACAATTTTTCTGAGTAGCTGTCCTTTTTAAAGAGGAGGAAAATGTAGATTTTGCCTCTCTAGGAATTATGGCTTCACAGAAATACACTTGACATAGAGTCTTCTCAGTGGACATGTACACTAGAATTTATAAAACATGCTATAAAAGATAGCTATATAAATGTCTCTGTCACAAGAATCAATCAATACTAATTAAGTATGTTGAAATCAGCATAAAACATTGTAATAGAAGCAAGAAAAATGTGAAAAACATAATTTATTATGCTTGAGCACCTTAAGAATTTGGAAAACAGGCATGTCTTGAGAGTAGTCTATGAACTTAATTAAATCAAAACTAACCAAAGTCCAGAGCTATCTCCAGAGTTTGGCAAAAGAAGCCTTTTCATAAACTTTCTAAGTAACAAGTCTAGTAGCAATGCAGTACTACCCCCATTTGAGCATTTGCCTAATTCTCTCTTATGAATATTGTCCATTTTAGTACTCCCCTCCTATAAGGAAGTTCCCCCACTGAGGATGACACAGCAGCCTTGTTTTCATCTTTAAGTTTAGAAATCAGTGTCAAATGTTCATTAGACACTGGAAAACTCAGATTATTTGTATACTTTAGTTTAAACTTCCATTTTTCTGTTTTATCCAATTGTCTTAAAGGGTAAGAATAATAAGAAAAGACTCAAGTTGTGATAGCAGAATATAATTTTCAAATACTTGTTATTTCTTTAAAAAATCCTAAACAAGAGGTATGGAAATTATTTTATGATTTGGCATTTAATCCAAGAAAATGTGTTCATTAGTTCCCTTACCTATACTTGTGAGTAGCTACTAAGAACATTTTTTATAGCACAGTAATATTACTAATAATGTTATCTATTAGTTTTACAATTTCACGATACCAGTTTAAAACACTATGCATATCTTCTAAGGCTATTTCATTAAAATCAATTTAATTTATTCATTTACCTGTTATCTCCAAAGAATGGCCAGTTACTGTGCAAAGAAGAAAGAGACCCAGACATCTGGTGTTCACACCCATAAGAGCCATTTCTCCAGGATTCACTGTGCTGAAAACTCCACTCTAAGAAAAGAGACTACAACAGTGAGGCTTTATCATACTTCAAATAATCATGTGAGTAAATGTAACTAATAATATTTCTGGGAGCTCTCTGTGTACTTTCTACTGAGATGGGAAAACTGTGCCCCTTGAACCGTGGAAATGGAAATGAGTATTGGCCTCAAGGCAATTGCAACAAGGGGCTCCTGGTCCCCTACAAGTCAAAACTAAGCTCTCAAAAAAAAGTAAATAAATACTCATCCGTACACATTTATTGAGACTCTGACAAGAATATAGTGATTTCCAGAAGCCTTCATCCTGAAATCAAACCCAGCAGAATGTCCCTTAGGAGGAATTTGGACACCCCTGTATTAATAGTAGCCATTTCTCCTAGATGCAAACAAAACAGACTTGAGGTACACTATTTTTCTATGAAAAAAAATAAGTATTTGAAAGTAATCCAATTTCCATGAAAATTCAAAAATCTACGTGAACACTTCAGAAAACTAAGAACTTTGCTCTAGTTATTCATAACTATTAAATCGTCACTGTCTTCTCACAACTATCTTAGATTTGCCCATTTATCCTAACAGTAAGTATTATCACCAGCTCCCAGCTTTTAAGTCTTATTCACCTCTTCCCTCTTGCATCCAACCTCGTCATTACAACTCTTACTCTATTGATCTTGTCATCAAGTATCTTATCCAGCCATTCCCGTCTTCCTCACATTGTCCACACCGCTCACAAGAGGAGTGATACTTCTAAGGGGAAAATTAGAGCTTCTCTTTTCTCTTTAAAATGGTAAGAGCATTTCATTGCCATAGGACAGAAGGTGATCATTATTAGATTTGAAGAACACTGTTGTATAATAAATCTAAAACATTAACCCCTACAAATATCTACTTCATTCTATTGTTTTATTTTTAAATTGAGAGCTTTATACATGTATATAATGATTTTTAGTCATTTTGCTCCCTCATTACCTTCTCTAACCTCCCTCCCTCCTGCTGAAATGTTTCTTCTCAACATCTTCCCCATCTACATCCCTGTCTTCTTTCTGCTTATGACTCACTGAGTTTAATTAGTGCTCTATACATGAGCATAGGTGCGAGGTTGTTGACTGGATCATGGGCAACTTATCAGTGGCTACATTAACAACAAAACTGATCCATTCTTCCCCAGGCACATTTAACTATTGTGAGTTGCTCAAGAAGAGCTCATCTCTGCATCTTTTGGAGTCTTACGCAAATAGGCACATCTTCAGTGTGTTCTAAAGGCTGTGTCACATCCAGATGACATCTTACTGTGCCTCTCCCTGTATTGTGGCTTCTACGTCCTTTCCACTGCATTTCCTTAGATTTGGAAGGAGCGTATACATATATGTGTGTTAAAGGAAATTACCATGCTTAATTATGTACATTTCTCTTTGAATCTGCATTCCTGATCGTTAAAGCTTATGCATCTAAAGATTCGTGGACCACCTTTTTGTTCTCCTTCACAGTTTAGCTGAAAGGTGTAGCTCTTCTCTTAGCATCTCACCCCCTTCAACCAACTCACCTAAAAGTTCCTAATACTGATAAGCTACAGCTGCTCCCTATTAGAGTCTTAGGATCAAATTATTGAACGTGAGTAGAGAGTTCAAAAATCATCTGTCTCATTTCTATCTATAGGCTACTGAAATTGGACTTCAGCTATTAACGAGCATTTCCTTGATTAGTCCAAAATACTTGGAGCCATTTATGGATAAGTTTCTAACAGAAGTTCCTGAATCACACCTTGTATCCAACCTAGACCTTCTCAGAGTAACACAAAGACAATTCTGTCATTGGCTTGCTAATTGCAGACCTATCACTAGAACACTGATACTGGCATTAGGAATTTTTCACAAGGTATATGGAAACCTGAAGGTAAAAAGGAGGAGTAATAGATACCCACAGACACAATTTGAAATGTCTTACATAGTGGACACATTGCAAACAACTCATCTGGACAGAAATTCATTTCTTAAAATGAGAAACGAAGAACCCAAGAGGAAGACTAGTTGCCCAAGTGTGCATAGCTTACTAGAGGCAGTGGTAGGACTAAAAAGTAGATCTTTGAGCATATTTTCAATAACTACCCACTTCATTTTCTTGTCCTAAGAAGACGGTCTGCGCCTGTTGTATCAAAAGCCTCCCCATACCCAATTTGCCACATCCTACTGTCCCTACACAATCCAGTAACTATACCATTTACTTCTATTACCGTTCTAACAAAGGAAACATTCTATAAATATGCATTAAGTATAGGGGAGTTTTGTCTATTTGTATTGTTTCATCTGGTAATAGCCAAATAAATATTTTATCTTGCATGAGAACCAAATAGCAAGCCATAATATCTGTAAAGATAAAAATATCTTCCATAATGCATCCTGAGCACTATACATCTTATAGGCATTATTTCACAGACTTCTTAAAATTATGCTTGGCCACGTACAGTATTTTTATGGCATCTTAGACACCAGAGGCTGAGACACAGAGAAGTTAAACAACATACCTCAGATCACACAGACTGTAAACGCTGGAGCAGGGATTTAAATCTAAATAACATAGAGCTACTGTCATGGATAGCAATCGTCACTAGGTATTTTCCATGCCTAAGAGCAACAAGAAAGGCAACTTCTTGTTTCTACCCAGTTGGTTTTATGGAACACTATAGCTGACATAGTTTCCCATTGGCAGAGTCCTTTGGAATGGCAAACCTACAGTAATTTTCTCTTTTCGGCCTTCCTTCTCCATGTATTCAAAATAATACAAAACTCCTTCTCTCTAAGGTTTGGCTGAGACTGAGGCTGAATGGTAGACTGTTTCCCTGGCCTGGGCAAGGCTCTGGGTTTTATCCCCAGCAAACACACACACACACACACACACACACACACACACACACACACACACACACAGAGAGAGAGAGAGAGAGAGAGAGAGAGAGAGAGAGAGAGAGTGAGAGAGAGAGAGAGAGAGAGAGAGAGAGAGAGAGAGAGAGAATCACTCATGCATGCACATGCACACACACAAAGGATTGGCTGGATAATCCTTACATTATTGGAAAATCTCCAGGTACTTACCAATAATATGATTTCTTAAGAAATGTATTATCACAGGCAGTTATCACAAGCCCTCTTTGTCCTCTCCTCTCCTAAATTGAATCTCTACTGTTTTCCTTCCTGCCAGATAATAAGTAACACTGAACAACTTAAGATAGGTGTTCCTGAAATAGCCAGAGGGCCAGAACAAAGATTCTACAAATCACAAGCAAGACAATGTTATGGGTGGTGCTAAATGCCAGTTACAGCAAATTTCTAATTATGACCAAGTATTTTAATGGTTGACAATTACTTTTTAGGGAAGATAATAAATTTATAGCTGAGGAGTTTATTAGCATAAATATCTACTTATGTTTTACTGGTGCTTAAAGTGCTGGGATTGGAAACAAATTATGTCTTTCACCTATAAAACAGAAGTAATCTTACAAGCCTGGCTGGGGTTTCTTGCTGATCAAATCATATTATGTATATGTAAATACTCTGAAAAAAGTAAATTCTTCTATTCACATGAAACAAGCTTACTTAAAAGGACCTTCCCAGTAGTCGAATTTGAAAATAAGTCACTTTTACCTATATATCTGCCAACAAAAAATGAAGTTTATATCCCAGTGTTGATAACTAGGCACTTAAAATTAATCTCATTTCAAGTACCCTTGCTGATCCCTTATTCTGCCTTTATTGATATTTAATAACAATAATTTTTATATTTTTGGGGCTTCCTATACTCTATAAGTAAGTTATTAAATTATTTTAGCCAATAGGTTTGTAAAATCAGTGTTGGAAAAAGTAAAAAACAAGAAATGATGTGACAGGCTCTAGGCCCCAAAGTTGACAAACATCCTTATAAAAGGAAGGAGAAAATAAGGAAGGGACAAAAAATATTCAAAGCCAGTGGTTCTCAACTGTGGTTCCTAATACTGTGACCCTTTAATATACTTCCTCATGTTGTGCTGACACACCAACTATAAAATTATTTTCATTGTTACATTATGATGGTAATGTTACTGTTATGAGCCATAATGTCAATATTTGTGTTTCCGATGGTCTTAGGAAACCTCTGTGAAAAGGTTCTTTGACCCCTATGTTGAGAGACATTGTTCTCAATTAGTACTATATCATGTGGTGACATTGTTGATAAAAAAAAATATCCCTTTTATATGTTGACAGAAATAAATATCTTTTTTGAACTATCTAAAAATCACCATATTGTTTCATTGTATCTACTTACAAGGGAAGTGACTAAGTTGTAGAAAGAAATAATTATTTATTATAAGTTGACAAATGAAATTTTATAATGTCAACAAGTAGCTTGTTTGTTTAATATTTTAGGGTTAAAAAGAATTAGTGCTACAAAATTTTATATATTCTATTTATATTTTAAAGTGCCTAAAAATATAAGCCAAGAGCAGGTCTTGGGAAGAAAGAAAATAGTAATAAAAGAACTGGAAGCGAGAGAGAACTTTGTATGATTCCTTGATTAACTGTGATCTGCAGATCAAATGAGAAATCAATTTGGTTTACTTGTCAAGACATTGACTAGGAAATGCAGGATCTAACACCAACTTTGCCATATGACCTTAGAAAATCATAATAGGGACTGTGGTCTATTTAGCCCTTACCAAGGGTCAATGACTATACAAGAAACTTCACATAAATTACCACACTTAAGCCAGGTAGTGGTGGCACATGCTTTTAATCCCAGAATTCAGGGAGACAGAGGCAGGCGAATCTCTGTGAGTTTGAGGCCAGCCTGGTCCACAAAGGGAGTCCAGGACAGCCAAGGCTACACAGAGAAACCCTGTCTTGAAAAAACAAAACAAAACAAAATTTCCACGCTTAAATGTCTCAAGTGCCAATAGCTAATTTTGTTACCTCAATATTACAAATGAGGCATTTGAAGTTTAGAAAAAGTATGTCTCTGAAGGATATACAAGCTAAACAAGCCAAAATGTTTATCTAATTCTAAACTCTATGTGCACACCTTTTAAACATAGAGCAGTCTTAGAGATGGTCAACTGTCCCTTATATAAGTTATCCATAGGATATTGTTCCCAGTTGCATCAGTTAATTTGCAATAGTCGTAGTTTTAGGATGTGACTCAAGAGCACCACATTGCTGGACAACTAATCTTTCAAGGACACCATTCAACAAGTGTAATCTATTCATAGCTTCTGGAAGTTAGCCATGACTCAGCATCCAAGTCAGAATATCTGGATGTTGCCAGGTTTTGAGACCTACTAGTGGGCTGAAATTGATTCATGCCTCACTAATACTGCAATCAGTCTATGAACTAGTGTTGAATCAAACGTAATTTTGATAACATGTAAATCACATGTCCTGTAAGAATAAGCACATTAAAAAAAACCCTCATGCATTAAAACAAAGAACTTTGAACTAGTCAAATTTATCATGGCTGCCACCAATCAAATCATGTAAATAAATTTATACAAAAAATAAAATGTAAGAAATATAAGTGTATGCTGAATGAGTAAGGTAATTGTATATAAACTAAGTACGGGTCGGAACTCTATTTTAACATATCATTTAAGAACTCAGTTAGAAATAACATTATTATATTTACACCCCTGCAAGGATTTCACGTTGACATCAATGTTTACTGATATTTACAGAATATGCTCAACAAATCTTCTCAAGTCATCAGGAGTCATCTATTCTTTATTCCTCCTTTAGATGCTCTCATATAGGATACTTTGAGTTCATCCAGCAAACAAGTCTTCTGAAGCGCTATCAAAGCCACAGAATTTGCCTTTGAGCTTCCATAGCAATAGCTGGGTTCAAAGCAAACATTCGCAATCACCTCACACATTTCAGCACCTGTGCACTTTTTACACAATTCAAAAATTGTCACAAATTTGACCAGATCAGAGATGTATTATTTTCTAATCCCACCTAACAAACCAACAAAACACTTTTAAAAGTAGCCTGCTAAAATTATGGCATTACATTTTTTTATGTAAGGCATAAATTAGAAAATAATTATTAAAGTCAGCAAATAGTTATTTTTAAATATACCTTATAGGTGAAGAGCAAAGCACAGTCTTGAGAGAGATCACCATTCAGGATGTAACAAGCAATCCCTCTCTCTCTCTCTCTTTTTCTCTCCTCCTCTTCTCCTCCTCCTCCTCCGCACTCCTCAGATGCTTTCAAAGACTGGTTTATAAATAGTGTGTCCTGTACCCAAAACATTCACATCATGTAACGACTTCAAAGGCAAAGAACAGGCTGTCGTCCAACCCCCTCAATATTCATTACAAACACAAAGTGCAATAGTAGGTTTTAGAATCCTTGCAGATTATTGTGCCAGTATGTTCTTTCAAGTGTATAAAAAACAGGCTGAAAGAACATGGAACTGGTTTACTATCTTATTATACATAGTATCATAGTATGTCTTCAGTTATAAAAGCAGCTGGCGGCAAATACAATTAAATGTGTGTATCACATGTTTGTTAAGCAAAAATTAATTTTAGGAGATTATTATCTACCATGTACTGTTATAAGTAATGGAGATACAGCACTGAACAATAAAAAAGTATGTACCTTCATTTCTGGTGCTGGAGGCAGGTGGTAAACTCATCAAGTAATTATAAATTGTGCAAAGAAATCAAACCAAGATATCAAGAATGAGAGTGATGGTGGCCCGATTTTTATAGAATGATAAAGAAATGCCTCTTAGAGAAAGTAATATTAAGAGTCTCAGAGTCTCAATGAGGGAATTAACAAGGATAAGATACATGGAAAGAATTTTCCAGGGAGAAGAAATTGCACAACCTAAAGCCCTATAGCAGTAATAAGCTTAGTAGTTCCAGGAATAGCAAGACCAGTGAGACAGAAAATAGAAAAGGCTGGTTTTAGTGTTGAGGAGTGTGTGTGTGTGTGTGTGTGTGTGTGTGTGTGTGTGTGTGTGTGTGTGTGTGCACTGTGTGCATATCTCTCTCTCTGTGTGTGTGTGTGTGTGTGTGTGTGTGTGTGTGCACTGTGTGTGTGTCTCTCTCTCACTCTGTGTGTGTGTGTGTAGTTATTTTACTTTTGGAAATTAGGCTGGTCTTAAACTTGCTATATAGTGGAAACTAGCCTTGAACTCCTAATACTCCTGTTTCTACCTCCCAAGCACTAGAAGTAGAGGCTTAAGAATAGAAAAGACTGGAAGATAATTTCATCTACTCAGGCATGGCAGGGGTGTCACAATAGTGAATATATTAATTTGTAGTGAAATGTGAAGCAGTTGGACAGCTGTGAGCATATTGATATGATACAAATTATATTTTGTTTTTATTATGTATGTGTTAGTCTATGCATGCATATGTGTGTGGCTATACATGTAAGTGTGTGCACATATGTGTAAAGGCCAAGCAAAGGCCAGAAGTTGATATCAAATATCTTCCTTGATCACTCTCTAATGTATTTTGAGACAGGGTCTCCTGCGGGATCTGCATCTTGCCAATTTCTCTAGCAAACCCCATGGACCCTCCTCTATCTGTTTTACCAGTACTACATGCCAAATTCTTTATATAGGTGCTGGGGGCCTGAACTCAGGTCTTCATCCTTGTGCAGCAAGCATTCAAATTATTGAACCACATCCCCAGCATCATACAATATATTTTAAAAGACTAAAACATGAAATGAAATGGGAGAAGCAATCACTCAAAGTAAAGCAGCTAGTAATAGGAACAGGTTGACAGCAATGGTGGTGCAGGAATAATTTGCTGATAGATTAGGTATGGAGTAGCAAAGCAAAATGCCTCTGTTTTGGCATAGGCAACGGATACTTATTACTGTGGGCCTGAGGACAATAGGATTCAGTGTACAATAGTTACATTTAAACTGCCTAAATAATATCTAAGGCAAATGGTAGAAGTAGACAGATACTTGGCTTTAGAGAGTGAGAGAAGACCATTTCTGTAGGTATAATATTGAGAGCCATGAAAACACTGAAAGTACTTTGGCAAGATGGAAGCTACTTATACTGTAGTTGAGATAATGTTGACATGTATGGTAGAGGGGGTCATAGACTAAAACCTTCAAATATAGCTTGTAAAATCAGTAGATGAGGAGGAAGAGACAAAGGAGACTAAGGAGAGGTCAGAATATCATAGTTGGTGGAGAAACTGTTTCCAGGACCAGGACAGTGAAAGGGGTATCAGAAGCTCCTGCTACATGAAGTAAGAGAAAGTGAGTGATGCTGTAGTGAACTCCTGCAGTAGAATGTCTGAATCACAACAAATTGAAGAAAGTTCAAAAGACACTGGTTTGGCAAACTTTGAAGGCAGCAAGTACACATAACTAGTAAGAATAGGAAACACAAAGGATTTTTCACACAATTAGGACCATCTCAAATTCATCTCTGGTCTTCCAAATACGTAGGCATTTCTTCCTACCAGTAACCAACCATCTACTTACCAGATGCCATGTGGGAGTCCTCTAATTTATTTCATAAAGCATGGCAGCTTGAGGGCTGATACAGCATAGCTGCAAATCAGACCTCTGTTCACCTCCTTCTTGAGTTACATTCATTCTCTATGATAGCTCACAAAACCCAGGAAAAACATCAGTTCATTCTCTCCAATTATCCTAAATAGTACTACAGAATATGCAGGTGAATAATTCAGTGGTTTGAATAGCATGGGAGACAGGTCCCAGAGCTTTCGTGCCTTCTCTAGGAATCACCGCATATTCAGGTACCCAGAAGCACTCTGAACCCAAATCTCTGGGCCATCTGAAGGGTCTGGTGCAGAGGCATGATTGATTACATCACTGGTCATTGATGATCAATGTAACCTCCAAATTCTTCTCCTTTGCCAGAAAAAAAGACAATAACCTGTGTGTAGAGGCAGTGAGGCTTACCTACTAGGATTGCCCAAGAGTTGTGCTCCAGGAAATTAAGTCTTGAAACAAAGATCCTTTACATCTAACTGGCCATATATGTCAGGAAAACAAGTTTTCTCTCGTGTGTGAAATCTAGAACAGATGACAAATTTGACATGAAAGAGAAAAAGTGATTGAGTATTAGGTAAATAGAACAGAATAAGAGGGTGAAAAGGGAGCATAAGAGAAGGTAAGTGGGGCTAAGTATGACCAAAGTATGTTAAACACATACATGATGCAACATAATGAAACCCACAATTACATACAATTGATACATACTAATAAAATTTTGAAGACAAATACATAGTGTCATCTTATTACACTTCCATTCCATCACTAGTAATGCATTCAATCTATCTTAATATCATAAGCAAAGACTAGGACAAGGTAAATGAAATTTGAAGATATACAAACCCCACAATTGCCTTCTTTGAGAAGTTTGAGGAGTTATATATGGGAGGAGATCACTCATTTATTCTCTTTTTAAAAACAAGAACATAGTACACCTCATGTGCAGACTTGCTCCCATTCTGCCCTTCCTCAGATTGTTATCATCCACATTTAGTAACAGGGTAGTGCTATTTTAGGGATGCAGGCCAGGGTAATTTGAGATTCTTTGTCCAAGTTTACCATGAGAAATATGATCATTTGTCTGAGTAAATTAGAATCTTCCAAAGTTTGGGTTGGATGGATGATGGGTTAGTGGGTAAATGCTTGCCACACAAGTGTGGGGGCCTCCATTCAAATGCCCAGAACCCATGTAAAAGTTGGTTTTGCAATTCTCTAGTTCCAGTACTACTACAGAAAGATAAGAAATGGAGACAGGAGAATCTCTGCATGCTCCTGGGCTAGCCAACCTGACATGTGTAGTGGCAAATGACAAAAGAGAGACCCTGATCTCAAACAAGGAATAAGACAAAGACTGAAACCCAAGGTTGTCCTCTGACCTCCACAGGTGTACCATAGTAAATACATATCCAAACTCAAAAAACACACATGAATGCATATACATATAATACATATACATATATCAGGAACGCTCATGTACATACATGTGGGCACACATTCAGACACACACAGAGAAACTACCCAAGTTCAGTTTTGCCAATGATTACCATTTCCCATTTCTTAAAAATTGTTCTTGTTAATCTATTTCCCAATTTACTGTTTTGAATTACATAATGTTATTTTTGAAAACCTGGGACCAACATGATAATCCAGTGAGTAAAGCTCCTCACTGCCAGACCTGATGACCAGAGTTTAATCCCCAGAATCCATACATAGGAACAAGTGAGGTCATTACCACAAGTTGCCCTCTGACCCCTATAGGAGTGCCATAGTACATGTAGCCATACAAAACACCTATGCACACACACAAATTATAGATCAATAGATAGATAGATAGATAGATAGATAGATAGATAGATAGATAGATAGATAGATATACTCGAGGGATAGCTCAGTACTTAAGAATGCTTGTTGCTGTACAATCATAAGAGCTGGAATATGGCTCACAGCATCTGTGTTTCAAACTATGCATCCTTCAATAGACTCTAACATCTACTTGAAATCACCCAGGTATATGTTCACATAGACATAGAAATATCAATAAACAGGGGAATAAATACATAAATAAAACCTACCATTTCTCCAGAAGATTGAACATCTCTATTTTCTGGATGCAGTCTGAAAATTCATTTGTTCTCTTCTATGTATGTTCTCTGCAGAAAATCATGAGAAACAATTTTACCTATATTTTTATGCAAATGCTTTTACAAATGTTTGCTGGATATATATATAAGAAGGTCTCTCAGGAATGAAGCAATGTAGCAGAACACAGTCCCAAAAAGGTCTAGTAACTGCCTAAATTCCTCTGGACAGGACTATGTTAGCTGTGCTTAGCCTGGAAGCCTGTTTGGAATGGAAAACATTCTTGCAATTGTCTTCTTCCTCCTGCCCAGTAATGTTCAGGCTGAATCCTCTTGTTTTCACCTTTCTGACTCTCTTTTCTCCTTTTCTCCCTCTTCATTCTTTACTGAATGGAAAGAGCAAACACTTGTCCCGAGTTATCCCATTTTTATGCCTTGCCTTGAGTTGTTACTCCACTTAGAGTATCGATGACCAGGTGGAATGACTTGATACCTTAGTTAGGCATGTTAGAATCCATGGATAACCAGACTTGCCTGCACTTAACAGATTTATCAAGATACATAACAGCATGAAAAACAGTAGGAAGATAGTCTCCAGATGTTGGACACACTGAACATATTGAATGTACCAATGAAGACAAAATACACACAGGCCCAGTCAAAAAAAAAAAGCACTGTAGACTAAAATGTAGCACACCAACCACATCCCTTTGCCATGGGTCACTCACTCAGTGTAATTGGGACCTACTCTGGCTAGGAGATGGCTAAGAGATGAACTCTCCAGTGTCTTCAATTTCAGCTCAGCATAGTCCAGCCCAATATCAGTGCTGCCCACTTCCACACTATCTGAACCCTCATTTAATCTCTGAGGTATGTTCAGGTAGCTGGCTGCCTGTACTGACTTTGCATTGACTCTTTGATTTGCTTTTTTGATTCCCATAGTTTAAAAAAAACTTTTGGATATATTCCAAGGAGTGGAATAGCTGGGTCTTGAGGAAGCCCTATTCCCATTTTTCTGAGATAGCACCAGATAGATTTCCAAAGTGGTTGTACTAGTTTGCATTCCCACCAGCAATGAAGGAGTGTTCCTCTCTCCCCACATCCTCGCCAGCATGTGGTGTCGCTTGAATTTTTGATCTTAGCCATTCTGATGGGTGTAAGATGGAATCTCAGAGTTGTTTTGATTTGCATTTCCCTGATGACTAAGGAGGTTGAGCATTTCTTTAAGTGTTTCTCAGCCATTTGATATTCCTCTGTTGAGAATTCTCTGTTTAGTTCCATGCCCCATTTCTCGATTGGAGAGTGGGATATTACTTTCTCACATACTCTGGTGCCTCACCTTTGACCATGTCCCCTGGAGGGGGAGACCTGATGGCACTCAGAGGAAGGACAGCAGGTTACCAAGAGGAGACTTGATACCCTATGAACATATAGAGGGGGAGGTAATCCCCCTCAGGAACAGTCATAGGGGAGGGGAGTAAGGGGAAAATGGGAGGGAGGGAAGAACGGGAGGATACAAGGGAGGGGATAACCATTGAGATGTAACAAGAATAAATTAATAAAAAAAAATAAAATTCTATTAAAAAAAATAAAAAAAAACTTTTAATCTTTATGTTATGTATACTAACAATTAAATTGAAGTAGAGTTAAAAGTATACAATTTCTGTTGTCATGAATCCAAGTAAAACCAAGAGTAGTCAGATACGCAATGCAGGTGAAATCAATGTAGCTTGTGAATCTACTGGCATACAATAAATTCTACGGTTGTGAAAAGACACTAACTATGTTGTTGGTAGAATTTGCTCACAAATTTCATGTTTCTCTTTTCCACCGGTGGAAGCTCCTATATATTTGAATACATTATGGAAGCTCCTATATATTTGAATACATTGTTACCATTATTTTCAAAAAAAAAAAAAGCATACCTCTCTTTTATTTTTACATTTTTGGTCTGACAAGGTTTCACTTTGTAAGCCGGGTAGTAAGTCCTCAAACTTGTTGTGTAGCCCACAATAACCTCCAATTTGCTTCATCATGCACCAGCTTGGCTTGAGACTCGTGATCCCCCTGCCTCTATGGCAGAGTACTAAGATTACAGAGCCGAACCTTCATGGTTTTTCCCAACATAGTCTTTATTAGTGCTTTGTTTCCAAAAGAATCATTTCCATATATAACTTGAAGATTAAAGTCATATTTCAATCACATGCTTTCTCTTTTAAAGTTATTTTTATGCATTTTTAGGCATTTCTCATTTCTCAGTAGACTGAACACCTTCACTGCAATGAATTCCTTGGTTTAGAATTATTGATGTTTGCATCCCCCTTCCCCAAAGTTAAGGGCTCTTAAATGCACATCTTAGCCCTAAATGACAGCTCTACTTACTTTGTGTATTGTTTTTGAGAGATCTGTTGAGCCTAGGCCTGACACTTTCCTATGTGACATTAGTCTTCTCAACAAAATGAGCCCCAGAGGTTCTGTTTGTATAATATGTGTCTAACTTCACCTTTGATTACTATATTATTGCTGACATGGTTGTGGGCATCAATACAAATCATCATTTCTCAGACATTTCCTCAACTTCCATTTTGTGCTCAATGCTGAAAATAGACAAGGCACAATGTTTCCTGCTCTGAATTCTATTTATGAAGCCAAGGCAAAGAAATAAGTATTATAAGACATGTTTTTCGCTTGTTACCAGTAGAAAGGTGAATTGGTACAATCAAATTTGGAGGTGATGCGGCTGAGATTACAAGCCCTCAGCTTTAGACATTGTGGAAACTGAGTTATAGCTGGGCACATAACCAGGCAAAATGAAGATCCATATTTCAAGATGGTATTTCAGAGTGTCCTTTCAGGTCCATAAACTGTTATTAAAGTTCATGACTAAGAGATGCAAATGGCAGGAATATCTATTATCCACAAGTGTGGCCTTTGAAGAGAATTGACCTTTCCTGCCCTTCTCATCTTTCTTCATCCTACATACTAGAGAACGGTCTTGGTCCAGAGCTTCCTTTGATCATGCAGATGAGTGGAACACCTCAAGCATGGTAGAACAACTAGTTCGCTGAGGCACAGGGCCACTGTTGACCTCCGGCAAAGAAGCTATGAACTCTTCATGCTGCTCTGGACTCACTAGCCCCAGGTAGTCATATGAAATCAAAGCAAGATTTTTTTATTTCAACAGGACCTGTAACTCAAAGGTCAAACTAAATGGCACTTTGGCAACGTGTATGAAAGTGTTTCAAAGCTTACATTAATTTATCCTTAAATATCCAACGACTTTAAAAAGAAATCGCATATACAGTGCCACCAATCATTTTCTGTATAACCTTAGTATCTGAACCTTGCATAGAATTCTTGTGAAGAGTCTCAACTAATTAGTATGTGTAGCACTTTCCTTCTTTGAAGGTCTCATACATACTCACCCTATAAGAATCCATATATAACCCTCAACCTACTTCCAAGCATATGGCCACCATATTTTCAAGTGACAAAATACATTATGACAACATTCCAATGTTCCCGTGTTCCTCTTTGAGTTTTTTCAAGAGGTTTTCAAAGTCCTGAGGTTGTAAACAAGAGGCAATAAATACTGAAAGAACTTCTCTGGCTTTCTGGCAGTGCTGCAGTTATGATGGCGCTCACATAGCTTTAATTCTGTTCCGCATCCATAGGTCCACATTATTCCAGCTTATCCAATATGCTTAGAGCAATACTACAAATTATTGGAGTTCATTTGCTGTTGGTGAATCAACTGTTCCTTCTATCAACAGTATGATCTATTCTTCTTGCAAAATTGCTAGATAAAGAAATGGAATGTAGCTCATGCCATAGCTACAATTTAATCACTGGTAGATAACCAAGTCAAACTGACCTTGAAGGGGAGATTATTTGTTGTAAGGCTGAGCCAAACTCTTACTACCATCCCAAGAGCATCTGAGTCTAGTTGCAAAAGTCAACCACAATTAGGTCTGTGTACTGTTCATTCAGACAGAAGAGACTTGGAGAGTCATTGAACTATCTAACCATATGTCCCAGGTACTTTTTTATGTGATACTGTTCTAATTCAGGGGGTAGTGGGAAGAAGCTAGAGCTCATAGCCTGAAGAAGACTACATAACTGGGATTCTACATATGTATCTATAGGGAAGTGATTATCTATGCTGTGTGAAGACTTTCTAGTATGACTGTTTTGTGGTTACCATTATTCCTATCAACAAACCCTCTACCATGCTCCATAAGTAAACTGGGTAAACTCATTGGTTTCCCCAGAACACACGTTGGTAGAATCATACTTTGGTTTATCGTTGGAACATTGGGAGAAGAGGTAAACATTGTTCACAATACTTGTAGTAAAATTATACCTCCAGAGAGTATGGTTCATCTTTGTTTGAGTAACCAATGAGTTGTTTACAATGCATGTTACCACCTAGCCTTCTAAACCACTTCACCCCTTGAATGAAAGTGGACACCCTTCTAAGCCCCTCCGCATCTACTTGAAACTAACTATACATAGACAGTAAGACAAATACACAGAATTACAAACATATAGTTGCCTCCTTTCAGTCTACTTTCATCCCAGGTTGTTTTAAAGTATTACAAATGATAATTTTTCAGCTTGAAAACTTTCAGTTCACAGACGTATATTTCTTTTCCCAATCCATGAGCCATATTTTTGCCTTATTTGTATCTTTATTTCATTCAAACCCACCTTACATTGTCCTATCATAGCTTTGAAAAATATGGCCACCTTTTCTTTTTTGAAGAGAATAAAGAGGAGGAGTGGATCAGAAGGGGCAGGAAGACGGAGAAGTGGCAGGAGGGGAAACTGAGGTTGGGATGTATTTTATGAAGAAGAATCTATTTTAAATAAAAAATTAAAGAAACATATGACATTCCTTATACTCAACCATGTTTACAGAGGCCTTATTCAAAATAGCCAGAACATAGAAATAACCTAAGTGTCCCTCAGTAGAAGAATGGATAAAGAAACTGTGGTACATCTACACTATGGAATACTACTCAGCTATTAAAACAAGGAATTTCCAAAATTTGTGGACAAATGGATTGAACTAGATATGACCACAATGAGTGAGTTAACCCAGAAGCAGAAAGACTCAAATGGTATATACTCACTTACATCTGGACACTAGCCCAAGGAGCATGGCCCATGAAAGTCTTCACTTATTAGGAAAGTGGGACAGAGGGGAAGACATCCTATTGGGACTCTAGGTGAGAGAAGCATGGGAGAATGGGGAAATAGAAGAACATTATGATGGGCAGATCTGGGCCCAGGGGTCCTGCTCAAACTAAGGCTCCAGCCAAGGACAATACAGGCCGTAAACTTCAAACCCCTACGCAGATCTAGCCAATGGACAGGACGTTCTCCACAGTTGAGTGGAGAGTGGGAACTGACTTTCACACGAACTCTGGTGCCCCATTTTTGACCACATTCCCTGGATGGGGAGGCCTGGTGGCACTCAGAGGAAGGATAACAGGCTACCAAGAAGAAACTTGACACCCTATGAGCATATACAAGGGCAGGAGGTCCCCCTCAGTCACAGTCATAGGGGAGGGCATTACGGGGAAAGTGGGAGGGAGGGAGGAATGGGAGGATACAAGGGATGGGATAACAATTGCGATGTAATATGAATAAATTAATTTTAAAAATAAAAATAAAAAAGAAAGATATGACATTCCTATGTAAATCTGCTTCTCCTATTTTCTCTGTGCCTGTACCTGAGCGGTTAATGGCTGATGAAAGGAGTCTCACGGTAGATGAGTTCCATGGTAAATATATCACATTCAAGGTTAAATGAGCCCACAGTAGTACTCAAAAACCTTACTACCCATCTCTGTACAGATTCATTTAATTCTTTTTAATTACAAAACTTTACTCTCGCTAGTCCTCTTATTCCCCTTCATCCCCCACATGCTAAAGCAAAATTGAGAGTGAAGGAGATGGTTTCAGCAATAAAGTGCCTGGTGTGCAAGCATGTGGACTTGAGTCTGGATCTCCAGCACCCATGTCAAATTTGGGCATCGTCATACATGTCTATAACCGTAGTAAATGAGTTGGGGAGTAGAGACAGGAAAAGCCCTGAAACTCATTGTATAGACTAACTGATGAGCTCTGGGTTTGGTGAGAGACCCTGTCTCAAAAGATAAGGTGGAATGCATTAATGCAAGACACCTAACATCAAACTCTGGCCAACACATGTATGTGCATAGCACACATACCCATGTACTTACGTGAACACATATACGACACACAACAACAACAACAAAAAAAAACCCTGAAATTATCAACGTCAACAGTTCCTGCATCTTTCCAATTTGCAAGAAGATCCTTCCTTTGTTTCCCCTGGTCTTTTGTTGTTGTTGTTGCTGTTGTTGCTGTTGTTGTTGTTGTTGTTGTTGTTGTTGTTATAAAGAAAATATATGTCCACCTTCTAATGTAAAGTCCTAACATGTGTTTACATTTGTTGATGCTGCCTGGACTATTACAATAGATTCACTCTTTCTTTCTTGGTGCTCCTGGAGGTGGAAACTTAACAGCTTCTTAATATACATCTCAGAATTTACTCTGTGCCTTATGCCATCTCTTTCCACATTGCAAGTAAAGTGTACATAGCTGGTATGAAAATGTGCATGTGGTTATGTAACTTCCAAGCTAAGAATTATCCATAGTTCCCTTCTTATTATAGGATTGAGGAATGAGGATCAAAACCCTTGCTTTGGGACTCAAGGCTGTAAACATTACACACCTGGCTAGGTCTTCAGCTACTTCTTAGGAACTGGTGTGTTTGTGTTCTACACTCAGACTACAAGGACTATACATGTTTTTTTGTTTTCCCAAAGATTCTTTGGCAAGTCGTCAGACTTCCAATGTAAGGCAAGGTTGCCAATGAATTATTATAATATCTTTGTGCCTCCAAAATATAAGTCACCAGTAAGACTTTTAAATTGTAGAAATACCAGACTTATCAGGGAAAGATGTGGAGAGAAAAGCATGTATCTCTTGCAGCAGGGCTTAACTCTTTGTGAAGATTATCTTAAAATACACAGATCATCAACACATTTTAAAACTACAAAGGGATGAGATGTTTCGATTTTCTCTGCAGCAAAGAGCATGAATCACCTGAAGATTATGAATACTCAAAACATGAGAGCAATTCGTCATCATTTTTCCTGTTGAACTATGACACTTTAATTTCCCATGCCCTCATTCTACATGCTGGTCCACATTCCTTCCACTTACTTACCCTCACTATAGTTGCATCAGAATATATCTCATACTAAAGTGTTTTTAATCTTTACTTTAAACTCCATCTGTATCATGGCAGATTTTCTGCAATGCCCATAATGCTAGCCTTCAGAGTCTCTTGTTTGAGCAACTACTATAACCTTCAGATACATTTTCCAACTTTAGAAACATCAAGTTCAGACCATTCTCCCTATTATAGTTGCTGTAATCTTTGAAAAAGCTCCAATATGTTAAAAACTCGCCCCATGACTGCCCACAATTTTATTGAATGATTTATAGTGATAACTCTCCATTGGATTGGCTTCTCTAAGAACCTCGCTGCAGTGACATTTAATCTCCAGAAGAGCATTGTGGGACACATACTGATAGAATCACATTTGACTACTAAAGTAACTTGAAGTAGTGTCTTAGAGATGGCTTTAAGCTTTAGGCTGCTACTGTCTCTCATAAGATAATATACAAGATACATGTAATTGTATTTAACAGTAATGATTAAAGAGGAAAAGGCTTTGAATTTGAGAGGCAATGGGAGCAATGGGAGGAGTTTGAGAGGGAAGAGAAGGGTAAAAATTACGTAATTTCAGTACCTGTGAATGCAATTCTAAAAAAGAAAAAACGCACAATTTTAAGAAGGAATATACAAAACGTTCAGTATGGCAATGAAAGCTTTTCACTCTTTCTGCCCTACTGGCAAGTTCAGTCTGATCTCTTGCATTTAGGTTTTGAAATTTAGGACCTTGTTTTGTCTCTAAGCCTTTGTCCAAGCAACGTCATTAAGATCAATTATGGTTTACCAAACTTCACTTTTAATAGATTACTGATGAAATTTAGCAGAGATAGTCGAGCCTTATGTATACCTTTTGTACTGGTGTTTTCTTATTCTGGTGATAATAATGATGTTGTAAACATACCCTTGTTTCCTCCATTTGGGTAACAAACTATGGAAACAATGGTCCCCGTGGGGTTGGAATTTCCCCAGAAATCTCATGATGGAAAAAGGAAAAGGCTGAATGAAGCCTGGTGCCAACCATAGGAGGAACTTATCTCCGAGAAAGAAACTTTACATACTTCTGATGACCTGTCAGATCATCCTGCAGGAGACACTAAAGCTCAGATAAGGATGGTTCAATAATTGATAAGACCACACCTTAACCAGGACTGCTTAATTACACATACCTTTTTTCCTTCTATTTAAAATTAAACCTCCTGTCAGGACCCAAAAGATAGACTTGAAGTGGGAAGGGGAGGCATAAATTTTTGTTCCTCTTGCAATTGTAGTAACCATTGAAGAAATATTGTTCATTATTACTTGTCTCTTTAATTGGCCTATTGAGGGCAGGTGGCCAAGCCTTGATTGTAGGCTACCAGGGACCAGGCTCTGATTTTAACTCTGGTAAGACTTGCTCTTCCAGACTGAAGTATGCACATCTCCTCTGTACTCTGTACTAAGCCATAGAGAAATGAAATTCTACAATTTTTTAAAGGCTCTCTTCATTTAGTAAAGTGAATAACCTCTTCAAATGGTAAGTATGTGGGCTTAGAGAGATGGCTCAGCAGTTAAGAGTAATGATTGCTTTCACAGAGGATGGAGGCTTCATTCCCAATACCTATATGGTCCATAATAATCTGTAACTCAAGTTTTGGGGATCCACCTCCCTCTTATGCCCCCCATGGGCAAGGCATGCAGGCAAAACATCCATACACATGAAATAAAAATAAATTTGTTTATTGAATTCTCATTCTCCCCTGTTTCAAGAAGATACCTGGAGTTATCATTCCTTACCTAACAGGATACCCTGCCCTCCATTGCCAGAACACAAATTGGCAATGCCAAAAGCAAAGCTCAGAAGAAAGACATGGTGCTTGAGTGTCAGTAAAGTTCTTAAGGGAAGATGTGAAATTCTTTTTAGAATACTGAGGGAAGAAAGTGGCGTATGCTTAACTCAAAAAGGTTTCAGAGGTCTGGTGAGTGAAAAGTGACAGAAAAAAACATAGAACCACTCAGTATTAGATGACAATGGGCTAGGGACGGTGTAAAATCAGCTTCTTTTGCTTCAGTGTACTAGACTGTAGGCAGGAGGGACATGATCTCAGTATGATCCAATCTCCTAAACACAAAATAGGATTGGCAGAAGAAAATATAAAACAGACGATCCCAGCCTGAAACAAAATGGCAGACTAGAGAGTAGATCAAAAAATAATGGAAGACTAATGATCAATAATCAAAGGAGACTTACCAGATTTTGAGGGTCATCTAAGGCTTCAAATGTTTGTATAACATAGAAGTAAGTCCAACTATTAACTAACGTTGTAAATTTTACTTTCCTGGAAGAATGTTGACTATAAGATAGCTTAATAAACATTTTAAAGTGGAAGCTTCTTACACACCCACATTTGTTTGTGCTCCAGATTCACACAATGGCTATTTGTAAAATGATGTGGTTACGTTCAGGAAAATAATAAGCACTTAGAAGCCCATAGGACAGGCAAGTACTCAATATGATCTTAGAAGCTGTGGGCCAGTGAGAGGCATTAAAGGAACTGGGATGTAATCTGTCTCACAGATGAGAAGGAAGTATTTGCCAGCAAGATGAAGACAAATTAGGGGGAATGATGTGTCCTCAATGTGAACTGATTATGCAAATACCAAGAAGAGATAAAACTTAACACATTTAGGGATCTGTGGTGATTTGTTTGGCTATGGTATAAGATGTACATAGGCATGCCTTTGGGGCCATCTTCTAAGACTTGGGTTTAATCCTAAGGATTAGACGTAAGTACTGAAAAGAGTTAAAACCTGAAGGTTCTATGATGCTTTGGAATTGAAAACATGGATGACATTTTAAATTTGAACAGATAAAAGGCAACTTTTTCCTTTAATACAGGACAAAAAGCACAAATAAAGATGAAAATGAATGGCTCTATTAAAAATGAGTGTCTTTAAAAATTCAGGCATACCTGATAACTTTTAACTTCTATGTGAAATAAGAGGCAAGATTGCCTCGTGAAAATAATGAGTATCTGCTGAATAAGAGTTTTTAAAAAGAGATAAAATGGCTCGAGATGTGGCTCCTTCCTATTGCACTTGTGTAGCACAAGACATAGGGTCAAGGGGAGACAGGAGGACAGTAGGAAGGAAGGAGAACGAGAGTGAGAAAGTAAGGGGGATGGATGGATGGAGGGAGGCAAGAAGGGAGGGAAAGAAGGAAAGAAGGGAGGAAGGAAGGAAGGGAGAGAGGGAGATTTTCATAGCCACCAAAGAGGATGTGAAGGAGCTGAGGAAAATTCAGATGCATCACAGATGGTCGGTGATGTTTTCCTCATTAGTATCAATTCATTCTTCAGATCTCAGCTGAGGTCTCACCTGCAGAAGCTACAGTTGGGGCCCCTCTACTTCATGCATTTGAAGTCCAGGCTATCTTTCCTGTATAGGCTAATCATAATGTTAATCTTATATTAATTCATGAGATCATCTGATTAGTATCTGCTCCATACCCATATCTCACCACCGTATAGATTAACCTTTAGTTTCCCATCACTAAAACATACAGAATATTAATTTCCTCCTGTATTGCCATGTGTTCCTCATGCTATGGGTATTATACTAAGTGACTGCACATATGTTTTACTCAAGAGGGAAGTGAAACTCTGAGATTCCACTTGTCATGTACAATTTCAACAGCTAGTACAAGGAGAATTCAGTCCTCACGTCTCCCCTGCTTCCATAGGCAGGAGGCAGTGTAAGAGTTCATAACTGGACTATCTTAGGGTTATATGCTTTTCAAAGATCCTGTCTGGGCTTCCTGGCTTATAAGAAAACCAAAATGCACAAATGTCTTACATCCAAATAAATGACTTTAGAAGTAAAATGTTTTAGAAAGTTACAATTACAATCCAATGATGATAATATTCACTGCAGATACCTGTCCTTTTTCTTCTGAGTAATAGTGTATAGTTATTTACAATCTGACTCTATGTGACATTGCACATCCATATCTGTAGCATAGATTTTAGTCACACTGACAAAATGTACAGTGTGATAGAGCTTATCTTTTCAACACTGCATCAGAGCGACCACGGACACAGTGTGGAATAATGGAAAGAGCCGTATCAATCTGAGCAAGGTACTTCAGCTCTTTACATCTGTATATTCTTAGAAAAACAATAGCACTTGTTACCACACAGCTTATGAAATAATGCCTACAAAACAACTTTGACACACTTAACATAATAATGCAATTTTTTTTCTTCTGCGTCTTTTATATCCAGGGGCCACTTCCTATGAATTCCTTGAAATTCCCCAGAAACAAGAAAGACCCCAAAGCAAGAAATACCCCAGAAGCAACCTATTCCACTCCCACTCTTGCAAAGTTGTAGCAAGAACAACAACAAAAAATATCCTGAGTGCAATTTTCAGTCACTGATAGAATATTGGCATTATAGCAACATCTGTCTCTTCTTTGATTTGTCTCACTGTGTAAGTAATCATATTAACAACTAGGTCGCCTCTCATAGTACCAGGCAGACATGGGTTGAATATCTGGCTTACTTTACAGAGGAAAAAAATGAAGTAAAGCTACTTGACAGGCATATTCGGGGAAAACCTAAACAAAACCTCCATTCTTTGTTATTAGTTCAGTGCTATCACCAATAGAAACATCAGCAATACCAATACCAATGCATTAATATTATTCTTCTGTCTTAAATTCAATATAATATTCATGTTCTCAGTACATTATATACATGTATAAAATATTATAATGAAACCCACTATTTTGTACAATTAATAAATGCTATCAACATGGACAGAAAATAGCAGCTTAAGCTCTTGGCCTTGATGTCCTGGTTTTATGTGCTCTCTTGCTTACAAAAAACAAAACTAACATGGAAAAGAAACATAATTGAAAGCAACTGCAATGTACAATGTGACTGGCATATTTCAGTGTTGACTATTAATATTTATTTTGCAGGGAAAATCTTAGATACTATTGCATTTTATAGCCAAGGTGGTGAAACTAGAGCTTCTATCTTTATAACCCTATTATACATGCAATCAGAATATATGAATAAATGAGGCCACACATACAGAGTATGTGCATGTTCTCTGAAATGAATCAAAACATCAAAAGTAGAACATTTTTTGTAGAGAATCTCTATGATTGTATCTTAAAATAAAAAAGTTTCTGCAAGTTGGGACCTTCTGCTTTATTCTAAATTAATCACATAAAAATGTCTCAGAGAGCTCTAAAAAGCAAATATTTCCAAAAGACCACTATTGCTTAAAAGAGGTAAGACTTTATAGAAAATATTATTATTTGTAACTTAATAAGAGTATAGCTCATATTAATTAACTTCATTCAAACATGTAGAATTTTTCTAACACACACACACACACACACATGATTCATGTGCCCTTTAAGAAAAGATGATTAAAGCAAAATAAGCAATTACTCAAAACAGATTATTTCTCACTACCACATTTCATACCCAAATGAAACTTCAAGACTTACTCTACGTGAATAATGTGTCCAGATATAATGAAATTCTTCTGAAACACCACTGAAGTCTGTCTCAAGGAACAGCTTCTAAGCTTAATGGGTTTTAAATGACCTTAGAACTAAAGCCTCTATTTAAGTAGGAGGAGCTCAAGCTTTAGCCGCAAAAAGTACCAACTATCATGAGAAAATTTGCATTCAAAGCAAATCAGCACTCAAAGTTATATTTGCTTAAATATTCTCGGAGGAAATTATATCTGAATGACTTTCCTTTTTAATTACTTCCTGATATAGCCTCTTACTATGCCTATGTTATTCTTCTATGTGACTCACCCCACTACAAAACAAGAGATAATTTAAAGGTAAGTTTATGATTAATAAGGTCATGTTTTCTCAGCATATACTATGCAAAGCCATCATTGTTTTGAGTGTTAAATAACTTTAAGTAGAAAAAGAAGAGTCACAAAACCTGGATTCAATTCTGTGATGTAGCTTCATAGTCAGCTCTGGAATCTTACGCGGTTTCTTTAGCTCTCTTGGGACTGTTTGTGGGGAAATTCACAGGCTGATGGTGTGGTTCAGTGGTACAATGTATGCTCAGCATATGCAAGGTAGTAAGTTCATTTCCAAGCACCCAGAAAAAAACGAATAAAGAATAAAATGATCAAACGGGCCATTAGATGTCATCCATTTTGTGGTTCCTTGGGCAGATAGATACACTTTCTTTAGTTGTGTACTCACTGACAAGGTGTCCAGACTCCTCATGGTCCTATAAGCAACTAAACTCAATTGGGTCAGAGAAGAAAGAACAGAGGCAGGGAGGAGGGTGGCGGGTGGAGGGAGGGAGAGAAGGAAGGAGGAAGGGAGGGAAAGAGGGAGAAGGGAAGGAGGGAAGGAAAAAGAAGAAAAGACAAAATATGACAATGGAAAGAGGGTTGGTTAGAAGAGGGAGGGGGTAGAAAGTGGGAAAGACAAGGAAGGACCATGGGAGTAGTATGTTCAAAATGATACATGCATGAAAGTGTCATATTGAAACACATTGTGGTGTATAATTAATATATAATAGCAAATACATTTTACTGTCAAGTCATTTAACATTCCATTTACACAAAAATTGCCTCTTCACTTTGCCTAGGAAATGGTCCTTTATGATTGAGCTAGGGGTGGAGCTTTCATACATGGGTATCAAAGAGCCTGCACTTGATGATATTCAACATCATAAAACAAATCAAAGTTCCTATATCTTTGGGTGGGGGGTTCAGGACAGGGTTTCTGTGTGTAGCCATGGTTGGCCTGGAACTCACAGAGATCTGCCTGCCTGAGAGCTGAAATTAAAGGTATGTGCCACTGTACCCAGCATCTTATATCTAACGTACTTCAAATTGATGGAAAATAGAGAATGTATAAAATTCCTCTCCTTTCTAAAAGCCCTGAAATGATTCTTGGTATTATAATTAAAATTCATTCAGTGTCATGCATTTTTTTCACTGAAAATTTATCAAATATTATTTCTTACAACGGAGTGAGATTTTATTTAATTCCAGATAAAATTAAGAAACTTTCAGGCTAGCACTCAAAATTTCTTCACCCTACAAATCTCTACAGAGACTTTCTCTGCCTCTGCTTTGATTTCCGTGTTCCTGAATCACACAAAGCCTCAAGAAGCCAGAATATTTATGATGCGTTCTCAGGTAGAAGAGGGGCTCTCAATGATGAATTCCAAATGAGAACTAATCAAATTTGGAGTATGTCTCCAAACCAGGAGCACTCCAATGGATAAAAATCACACTCTTTACTTTGGAATGAACATTCAGAATGTATAGGTAAGATATATTTATATTAAAGAGGTAATTAAACAAAGGTAAGGGGTTTAGAGGGATATGTATAGTCTTCTCTTCATTAAAAGTATACATTGTATTCCAAGATGGATTTGTTCCCTCAAATGTCCTTTTATTTGGCTCATTTGCAAAGTTAATGTTTCCCTGTAACATTTTTGGAGACAGAGTCTCACCATGTCGCCCTAGGTGGTCTCAAACACACACCCCTCACCCATGTGGTAGACTTCAGAGAGCAGAAATTGCAAGTTTGCCTCCAGCCTACTGTGTCTCTAGGTTTGAAGTTAGAAAGACAGAGAGACTCCAAATTAGAGAGTGTGACATTTGCTTTCCAGACATCAGCTGATCTGGCTGTTTCGCAATCATTTTTTGTCAGAAATTACTTATCAGACCTCTGTGTGAGAGTTTAGTGTCAGGATTTGCTGACATGAAAAATAAATAAAAGGAAATCTAGATTGAGCCTCTCCTTTCTTCTTCCTGAGATTGCAATTTCAATAAACTCCAGGAAGTTTTCCTCAAGCTTCCGGCTTCCTGTAAATCTTTTGGCAGCTGCAGAAACATCACCAGGCTATAACTCATGTTCACTACCACAGACCCAGCTTTGTGGTGTTTGGTGTCTTGCAATAACACAGTACCTGTAATAATAGATCTATAAACCATTAGTTAGATTTGGTTAACAAGCTTCTATTTTAAATACTAATGCTCTATGCTTCTGTTGTTGAAGTCTACTAGACAATCCCTTTCCTCCTCATTAGACAGCTCCATTGGTAAAAGCATTGGCTAAGCATTGCTGCTTCGTGTAAAGGGAACTGCACCAAAAGACAATTCATTTAATTTCCCTAAATGTTCTGTTTCAACCTTGTCTAGTGATGGGGATGCATATATGATTATACCATAGGACATATGACTCTGCTTCAGATAAAAAGCATGTTGTAACTTCTGAGAAATAGAAGACAGAGGAGCACTGAGTGAGAGATCTGTTTTGTTTTGTTGTTTTGTGTTGTGTTGTTTTAAGGTAGAAAGAAATAGGGAACAGAAACTCAGTGTCAATCTCTGGGCTCCACACATACATGTATATTGCTATACACATGCATCACACATGTACACAGACACACACACACACACACACACACACACACACACACACATTTAAAAATCAGCCTAATTAATAACCATGTTTCTCAGAATTGACACCAACTTTTTGAGCTCTCTCTATTCTTCCTGAGCTACTGTAGATCTTATATAAAATGATTGACTTTATCTCTTTCTTCATGTAATGTTCTATATACTCTGTTCACCACCATAACAGAAATGGTTAGTTTTAAACTGCTCTTCAAATGAGGTTATAAGCAAAGACTGCACAGTTGTTACTTCATGTCCATTAGCACTTGGTTCAAGGATCCTGAGGATATCAGAGTTCACAGATGCCACAGCCCTTACATCAAATGGGGTAATGCTTGCCTAGAGTCTATGTATAGCATCCCAAATCCTTCCAGCCATTTCTAGATTTGTTGTATTACCTAATGTAAGGACATTTCATGTACACAGCTGCTATACTATACCTTTTAAGGGTATAAGAAAAACACTTCTGCACATATTTAGTACAGATTCATTTTCTGTGTTTGATCCAACCACAAAATATGGAGCCTATAGATAACAAGGTTTCACTGCACCTAATGCTTCAATATGTTATTTTGTTTTCAAGGTTAAGAGGTATTAAATAGACAGAAAAAGATAGAGGGGCAAGAAAAGAGAAGGAAACACGATTGCATTGTACGCAAGGTTTATAACAAAAATTTAAATTCAGTAACAATGCCAAAACATCCATATAAGCATACTCTGTGAGACAGAGGGTATTATTTTGCAGTAGTAAATCTGTAATCTCCTCCACTACCAAAATCCAGTAAAGAGAGTCCAGTGCTGACTTTTCCAGGAAACCCACTTGACCCGGAAAATACAGTTGGCAACAAGAGGGGCCTATCCTCCAGTGGTTTTTCAGAAGCAGGAATTAGCATCAAACAGGTGTGAAAGCAAACAACAAAGGTAGGCAGTGCCAGGCTGTTTCCCTTCACTCCCACTCACTGCACAGCTACAGGGCATCCAAATTCTAGGCACCAGAGAGAGATGAGTCCAATGCTATGACACTTGGTTTGAAGTCAAGTTGGAGGGATGGAAACCAGAAAGTACTGAGTGTTTCCTTCACAATGTATGAATGTTAGGTAGCTGGTTAGATATTACCAGGCAAGGAGGATAGTGGTGCTGGACACCTTTTAGAACCGATGGCCTGTATATCCAAGAACTGGCACTGCAGGGCTCTACTCACAGGTTGAAGGAATGAAAACCAACAATCTTTCATGCCCTGAGTGAAGATATGACTCCCTAAACTGCTCTGAAGTGCATTCCTAGGCTGCTATCTAAAGCTGCTTCCAGGAGTTCAAAATCATATAGGATTATCATCTAACAGGGGTCCTTCTCATCAAGAACAAAGGTGTGAGATCCCACCCTTCTCCTGGAACAGGCAATGCAAATGTGCCTGTCAGTCATTCAGAAAAGAAAATGCTCCTCAGGAAAGGTGTCTTGTTCTAGAAAATTTAGAACTATTAAAGCCTTACTAAAGCCAGGAATGCTGGTGCATGCCTGTAATCCCAGCACTCAGAGAGGCAGAGGAAGGGAGATCTCTGTAAGTTCGAGGCCAGCCTGGTCTACAGAGTGAGTCCCAGAAAGCCAATGCTTCTTAAATGGGGCTGGAGAGAAGGCTCAGAAATTAAGAGGACTGGCTGCTTTAGAGGACTGAGGTTCAATTGCTAGCACCCACATGGCAGCAATCGACTGTTTGCACCTTCAGTCCCAGGGGATCTGATGCCATTCTGTAGTCATCTCAATCATCGGGCACACATAGTATGCAGACTAAAAATGTACATGCAGACAAAATGCCAATAGACACACAAACAAAGAATAGGTTTGTTTATCTAATTCTACCAAAGTGTAGAGCCAGAGAACATTCCGTTTGACCACAGACCACTCCCACCCCTTCAGAGTGTGCTTTCCTCTACTCTACCTGCCTTTGACGCTATGGTCTGACTGTATCTTAGGGATGTTTTGCTGATGAACACAAGGATCAAGAGGCCGAAGTGAGATCCCTTTGATAAGACCAATCAACTGTAACAGAGAAGAGGATTTGCATCTAAAAGAATTCGGAAGAGAAAGCAAGTAACTCCACCTGTGTCAGGAAGACGATGAGCATCTTCAGGCAGAGATGCTTTGGAGGATGAGCTCATTAGTGCTGAGATCAATTGCAAAGTACTTTTTAAAAAATTGGGTTTTTATCAAATGCTTTCTCTGCATCTAAAGAGATGATCATGTGGTTTTTTATTTTCAGTTTGTTTATATGGTGGATTACATTGATGGATTTCCGTATATTAAACCATCCCTGCATGCCTGGAATGAAGCCTACTTGGTCATGATGAATGATATCTTTGATGTGTTCTTGTATTCGTTTTGCAAGTATTTTATTTAGTATTTTTGCATCGATGTTCATAAGAGAAATTGGTCTGAAATTCTCTTTCTTTAGCCTTCACTTACCAGGAAACTGAGACAGAGGGGAGGACATTCTATTGGGACTCTAGATGAGAGAAGCATGGGAGAATGGCAAAGTAGAAGGATCCAGAGGGTCCTAGAAGCCTACAAGTAGAACATTATGATAGGCAGATTTGGGCACAGGGGTCCCGCTCAAACTAAGGCACCAGCCAAGGACAATACAGGCGGTAAACCTTAAACCCCTACCCAGATCTAGTCACTGGACAGAACACTCTCCACAGTAGAGTGGAGAGTGGGATATGACTTTCTCACATACTCTGGTGCCCCACCTTTGACCATGTCCCCTGGAGGGGGAGACCTGGTGGCACTCAGAGGAAGGACAGCAGGTTACCAAGAAGAGACTTGATACCCTATGAACATATACAGGGGGAGGTAATCCCCCTCAGGAACAGTCATAGGGGAGGGGAATAAGGGGAAAATGGGAGGGAGGGAAGAATGGGAGGATACAAGGGATGGGATAACCATTGAGATGTAACAAGAAAAAATTAATAAAAGGAGAAAAAATTGGGATTTTTGCCTTGTTCTCTGCCCAAATCCCTTGCAGTTTCATGAGGGATAGAAGTGAGATTTGTTAACTTTTGGTGCTGTTCAGAGTCATTTAGGAAGTCAGTAAATCCAAAACTGTCTTTACAACTATGGCAAAAACCAGGCATGTATAGTACATGTCTTTAATACCAGAACTTAAAAGGCTAGTAAATCTCTGTGAGTTCAATGCCGTCTTTGTCTACTTAGTGAGTTTACAGCCAATTGGAGCTATTAAGTGACTCTCTGTCTCTAAAAATAAAAGAACACAAAACACCTATGGAGGAGGAAAGGTCTCCCCACTTGCATACCTCCTTTTAGCCACACAAGCTGTGTTAGCATTCAGTGCCCAGCTTCCCAAATGATGGCTGCATTTTCCAACTCCTTCCCATCTTGGCATGATTATATGGTTATAAAGTAGACAATAATATGCAAAAAAGCTAAGTGTGCAATCTTTGGACCAGGCTTTAACAAGAAAATCACACATCATCTGTCCCTTTTCTATGCAATCAACAGCTATGACCTCAATATGATGGTAGAAACCATATTTGACCACATAGGCAATGTCAACAGACTGCAAGATGGCAGCGTGGCAAACTAAAATGATCTTGAGCATGTGGTGACCTGTAGTAGTGTTGTCTGTTCACATTTTCGTCTTAATTTCGTCTCTGTATTATAAAAGATTACTGTCCTTTAACGAATACTGAAATAAGTCTGTGTTAAAAAGAATGCATTTACAATTAAGACACTGCTCTTAACAAGGATATCTGCATATGAAATCCAGAAAGCAAAGACTGTACTAAATGTAAAAGAAGACTATAGATGTTTTAAATCTACTGAGGCTAAAGGCTTTATTGCTTTTGCTTTTGTTTTGATGGTCCATTAAACCTAGCAGAGCAATGATTGCCTACTGTGTTATTTCTTCAAATTAGACCCTGACTGGGCTTCCACGTGTCTCTTTCCTTTGTATGTAATTCCCTTATGGAAAGAAATAGTGTGTCGCTTGCCTCTATAAGTTCCATTCCTAGACTACATATTCTGTATGTGTTTAATTAATGTACCTGTATTCTCACCTTCATAAAAAAAACTCTTGTATAAATAAACCTTATTTTGATGGTTCAAATAACCACAGGTCAAAAAGTAAACATTACAGAATGGGCTGCAACAAACTTGTGCTATAAATACTATTACAGTAGAGGGGAACGCCCTGTGAGTTTTAGTAGCTCACTGAGACTATGGATACTATGAACACCTTATGGAAACTTTGTTCTCTCCTATATATACATATCAATGATGAATTTAATTTACAGATTAGGTACAGTGAGAAGATAGTAACAGTAATGATAAGTAGAGCAATGTGACAATATACATTATAAATGTGGTCTTTCTCTCTTGACATTTTTGTATTAAACTTTAATCACATTTCTTCTTATCAGCAGTTGGTGCTGGTGATAGATTAGTGAATTTATGAGAAGTCACATCTCAGATAAGAGAAAGAATACTATCTTGGCATTCCTATTACTCGGAAGAGAAATTTAGGGCACCAAAAGTTCAACATTTAGCGAATGGAACTCAGGATTGTTTATCATCAAAAGGTACTTTCCTTGCTCCAACACAGTCAGCCACACTATCTTCCAGAAACAGCCTGGCAGTACACAGAATAGCATTGGAAAAAATAGGATTTGTATCTTAAAAAGGAATGATTTAGTTATAAATAATAAAGCCAATCTATTTATATGTTCATATTTGTGAAGTCAACGCAAGTTACATCATATGTACAAATACTTTTTCCACTATTTTTTTTTTGGTTTTTTGAGACAGGATTTCTCTGTGTAGCCTTGGCTATCCTAGACTTGCTTTGTAGACCAGGCTATCCTGGAACTCACAGGGATCCTCAGCCTGCCTCTGCCTCCCAAGTGCCGAGATTAAAAGCGTGCACCTCCACACCCAGCTTTGACATTTTTTTTTCTTTTCCACTTTTTATCTGGGGTTTGTCACATAGCCTAAGCTGTCCCAACCCCACTGTGCTGCTGCTGAAGTCCTTGAAATTTTTTTATCTGCTTGTCTCCAAGTTCTCGCTGCTGGAATTACAGGAATGCACCACTAAACCCAGTTTATGTAGTTCTGGGAGTTGAACGTAGAGCCCTGTGCATGCTAGGCAACACTCTACCAACTAGTGCACAACCCCTCCACTTTATGATGCTTTCTTAATCAGAGAATACTTTCACTTTAAAATTTTAGCACTGGGACATTTTTAAAACATGTGTGTTTGACAAAGGTACTTAAAACTAACAAAAACTGCTGTGGAAGTGGAGCCGCTAGGAAATATAACTGTTTCACAACACAACATAAAACATATTAGGACTTTGAAATAGATTTCAAAATATCAATTACAAGCTAGAAAACTATAAAACACTTTATTAATTATATTTATAAACTTGTTGTTACAATAATAGCCAAACACACATAAAAGTACATTTCTAAAATGACATTGCACAGGTCTGGGGACAGAGATTTCAATTGGGAATGTCCTGGGCTCAATCTTGTACATCAAACACAACAAAAAAGAAAACATATTTTCCATTATAAAATGAAATCCTATACATTCATTCCCTAGGTTGATATTAGATAACAAACTATTAATATATAATGTGAGATGACCTTCCTATGCTCAAAACTCACGAAGGAACCTATTCGTAGCATCTTAACTGGAGCAAGTCTAGAAACCTAGTCTAGTTACTTTTTTAACAGACAAAGAAATCACTGTGCAGAAAGGAGAAACCAAAGAGAGTTAGAGACAAAGCTTCATACAGATAAGAATTCATTGTTTATTTGAATCACATCTTGCTGCCTCCTAGCATAAAATACTTTTTAATTTAGTTGACTCTTCTAAAAATAATGCATAGAAAATGGGACACCATTTACTCTATAAATTGCAACAAACCAGTCTATTTTTAAGAGTTACCAAGTTTAAATATTTTCTACATAAAAATTTTCAGATACTAGAAATTACAAAACAACTCACTTCCACTAATCTCCTTCAAATGCTTGAACTGTATTATGAAATAAACCTTATTAATCAAAGGATCTTAGAGAAATAATCATATAGAACATTACCATAATACCATGATCAATCCTGTGTCTGTTTTCTCCTCGATAATGTACTGTCAGAAGCGAGCACATAATCAAAATTGTAATGAGTAATTAACAGGAAATGCGAGTGTCTGCATGTGTGTTCTTGGATTGAAGTTCCAGCTGGACACTGAACAACCAACAGAAACTTGCAAACAGTCAGGACATACCATTGTTTCAAAGAAAAATAAAGATTAAAAAGTGAGCATTAATCTTTTCAAGTTGTCATTTTACTAGTAGCAAATTGATTTTAAAGATGCCTAAATGAGTGGTTAAATATAGTTTTGAAACAAATTAATTTATGGGTTCTTTAGATTACTTTGAAGAGAACCAGAGGTTTTATGGATGAACATATATTAACACTGACTTTGAAGTGGTGAGATTGCCAGAGAATACAACAGCTGGATCACTTCATCATTTAGAGTAACATCAGGATGATCATGTGAACCATTGTAGATTGACCACTTATCTCTCTTTCTCTCTGACTGCCTTGCCTGATTTTTCTCTATTTTTTTTCTTTTTTGAGACTGGGTTTTACTATGTATCTTTGGAACTCTGAGCCCTCTTGTCCTCCTCTCCCAAGCTGCCAAGACTATAAGCATGTCTCACCACACCCAGCCATATGTCGGCAGTGTTTTTTTTTAATTAATTTATTCATATTACATCTCAATTGTTAGCCCTTCCCTTGTATCCTCCTATTCCTCCCTCCCTCCCGCTTCCCCCCTTCTCCCCTCCCCTATGTCTGTGACTGAGGGAGACATCCTCCCCCTATATATGCCCTTAGGGTATCGAGTCTCTTCTTCGTAACTTGCTATCCTTCCTCTGAGTGCCGCCAGGTCTCCCGATCCAGAGGACGTGGTCAGAAAGGGGGCACCAGAGTTCTTGTGAGAATCAGATCTCACTCTACACTCAACGGTGGAGAATATCCTGTTCACCAGCTAGGTCTGGGTAGGGGTTCAGGCAGTGTATTTTTTTAAAAACATGTTTCAGTACTTTCTTCAGACTAAGACTTACTGTCTCTACTAGTTATTACTACTTAGTTGTTCATTCATCCAGTCGTGTGTTCAATAAATTATTAAATGTTGTGCTAGACAACTGGAACACAGTGATGGACAATACCTGCAGTCATTGTTTCTTGTGAAAAGGGTAGACCATAAACAAATAAACAAGCAAGGATATATTACGTAATGGTTATCTCATTTACTGCAGGTAAAGTTTACATATGCTGCTCAGTGAAGAATGCCTGATTAACACACTCACAGCCCTGGATTCCATTGACAGCACTGGAGAGAGGGAGGGAGAGAGAGCAGAACATAGAGGTTTCCAGACTACCTTTGGCTGTTACTTTAAAAAACTGCCTCAAAAAACAATACAAGCCATGTGTGATGGTGCACACCTC
Source organism: Acomys minous (assembly GCF_964271855.1). Classification (NCBI taxonomy): domain Eukaryota; kingdom Metazoa; phylum Chordata; class Mammalia; order Rodentia; family Muridae; genus Acomys; species Acomys minous. The sequence goes on along the minus strand of NC_140488.1, from coordinate 38,685,930 downwards.
TAATCCAAAAACCCAGCAAGGCAGAGGGAGTGGATCTCTATGAGTTCAAGGCCAGCCTGGTACACAAAGCAGGTGCAGGATAGCCAAGGCTACACAGAGAAACTCTGTCTTAAAAAAGCAAAACAAAAAAAAGTAATACCAAAAAATTAAATGAAAACAAGGGTGTAATCAGGATTACTTCAGGGTTTTAGTGAGAAATAAGTAAATTAATTTGTACAAACATCTATCATTTTTCTGGTCTACAATATGCCAAGATGGAAATTATTTGGTGGAAATTTTTCATTAGAAGGTGGATGAGAGAAAACTTACGTGTCCATTAATTTCTCAGGACTTAGACCTTGCCATCTCATCGAGCTATAATTCCCAATATTGACACACTCAGCTGTCAAACAGAGATTATTTGTTCTAAGGAAACACAACTAATGGGATTGAGGATGAGGCACAGCTCATAGACTCCTTTCCTAATGTGTATGAAACCCAGGGTTCAATTCCAAGTATCACATATACTTAATATACTCCTGTAATCCCAGCACTTGAGAGGATTAATAAGAGAATTAGAAGGTCACATTAAATACCCATAAAAGCTACATGGAGAAGGAAGAGTTATGTTTTAGTGTTTCAACTGGCATGTTTTTACATGCCACAGTAACTAATCCATTTCTGGAATGTGGTACAAGGTAAAGAAACACAGATAGTTAAGTTTTCATGGTGTGCGAGGAGCAATGTCTGAATACATGGATGAATACCAGTGAAGTAACAGTTCTCACAAGAGAGAACGAAACAGTGACAAAATAGCATACAAGAATGACATCGCAGGGTAGGAATTGTTAAATTACCTATGACCTTACTGTCACAATGACAGTAATGAAGCCTTTTCAGTTGTTTTCATTTTTTTAAAAAAGGAACCAATTTCTGTAAATGGTTACCAGAAATTCTTCCAGTTTCACTACTGAAATATGAGGTTACTCTTCTGGATAAAATAAAGCAGAAAATATGTCAGGATAGATATCCAGAAGCCATTCAAACACTTAAAATAATAAACAGATAATAAACATATCCCTTCTCTGGGATATTATGTCCATATGCCAGAATGGATTGTGGAGCCACAAATTTCCATAAAATAGAATAAGGAAGAAGCAGTCCTCATTGTCACTTATTTCCAATCATTTGATAAGCTAAACTATGGTAATAATGTAATGTAAGAAAACCTACCAATACTGATACATTAGTCTTATGCTATGTGTTAAAGTATTTATAAAGGCTTCAGTATCCTTTCAACATCTATGTGAAGATTAAAGCATCTTTTCTTGTGACTTATTACTTTGAACTAGAATCTTCCTCAAAGTGTAGGAAGTCAAGCAGTCTAACAAAAGTCCGGTGAGGTAATACTTAAAAATAATCAAGGCAGGAGATAACAGCCTCTTCCTACTTCTCATAGATATCATGCCCTTTTTAGACCCATAGCTTAGATTTCCGCAGACCCAATTTGAAAAAAAAAAAGTTTTTTTCTCTATCCAATAGACTGAATCATAATGTCCTTTCATTGCTTTACCTCCTGACCTGAGCTGCAAGACGTATATTTTTATTTTTTGTGTGTATGTTTTTGCACTGCATATCTGCTGGAGATACAAAAAGGAAGAAAAACTCTGAAGATGTAAAGAAAATGGACAGAGGAGCTGGTGGTGTGTAGGTTTGACTTACTGGCTTTGTTCACATTTAGTTATGAGCAACGTTGACCTTTTGATAATCATGCCTCTTTCAGACTGCCGCACAGCCTCACAATTCTCACTGCTATGTTGTCCAGATACTTGACAAACAGCTAGGATGTCAAATTCAAGTGACTTAGATGTTACTTACTATGGTCATTTTAGAGAACTCAGTGGCTACAAACAGTGTTCTCATAAGATTTAATGAGAATTTCTTCTACCCAAAAAGTACCCTGCTTAACTTCTTAACTATTATTTATGATATTTGAAGCAATTTTTTACTATACCTACCAATTGCTTTTATTCTCATGCATGGTAAATCAACACCCACCCACAGGAGGTAAAGGCTGTATAAGATATATTTAAACACTATGTCATGATGCCTTGCCTGTCCCTTTAAAAAAAATCCCTTCTTATATCACCCTCATTTCATCATGGATGCTACAAATTAATGGACCAATAGACTCCAGGCTCAACAGACATGCACAAACTCCTGATGAATAACAGAGCAAAGCAAGATACAGTGGTGTGTGTTGTGGGTTATGGGACCTGTATTTTGACACAAGTGCTACGGCCGCTATAACCCTGATTGCATCTTTCTTTTCGTCACTACTTCAGTTTTGGAAAGCATGAAGGAACAAGGCTGAACGTCATAGTCAACTCCAATTACTCCCCAGAAAATCCATTTAAATAATCCTGGCCTTTACTACAAGGGCCACTCTCTTATACAAGTTTATTACACTTTTAAGAAAATGTAAACCTACCTTTCAAAATGAGCATGAGATCCAGAAACTTCTTGCAAGTTTTCTCTACAAACCCTGTGTAAAACTATTAATGTGGACTGAAACAAATCAGCTAACAAGAACAGAAGTTTTAATATGCTAAATTTCTGATATCTGAGAAAGGATAATTACTCAAATACATACTGAATTTTTTTTTACAAAATTAAAAATTTTAAGACAATAGAATATTTGTGGACTGGCATAACTCATATTTTAATTGTAATCTCTTCTTCCAAAAGAAAATGGATGATACAAATACTATTCATTACTGAATATATTTAAAGAAATATACACTTCATACAACCAGCCAACAAAATGAAAATCATTCTGGTGCAATGCAGCATTGTATGAAGACAGCGCAATTCCCAAAGAGCTAGTGCACAAAATCCAGTCCCACAGAAGAAACCTTAGGGTCACTAGGTCTTGCTGCTATTCTCATACCATCAACAGACAAAGGCTCTCCTATTTATAATCCCCGCTAGTGAAAGATTCTGCAACTTTCCTCAGGAACCATTTCCAATATTTCACAATAAAGATTTCTGTTTAAGACTAACCCAAATCTGTCATGGCTCTTCTTGAGTCTATTGCATCATCCAAGAGCAAAGAGAGGATTGAATGAGTATCTTCCGCATCTGAGTCATAGGTATATTTTAAGGCTGTGGTTAGGTTAGCCATCAGGCTTCCCCTTTTCTGTATCAGTAAATACCACTCTTCAAAAATCCACTCTGAAGAATCCTCTTGTATTCTGTGACTGACCCATGTACATATAGCTATGCCTTACTTCAAGGACTCTAGTAACATCTTCACAGATTTGACTTGAGCATCCGGAAAGATGCTGATCACTTTAAAGTCAACATTTAGAACTTTCATGTAATCTACAGAACTACATTTTCCCTAGGATTTTTCCATTTCAGAATAATATCCAAGCAATGTTGCTGAGATATTATCTGAAACAGAACTGCATTACCAGAGTGTAAGAAATACACATTAAAATATTAAAAATTTCCTGGCTCCAGCTTACAAACAAAAAAACAAGAGCATTGAGATTTTAGCCTTGTGGTATCCTGTCCAGAGGCCAAGAAATTATTCAAGTGGTATTTCTCAGGAAACAAATGTTTAGACTCCTGGGAAGAAGCCAGGAAGCTGGAGTGGTGATGTGGTTCTTGGCTTCCCAATTATTATGTCACCAGAAAACTATTTTGGCTGAGCATTAGACTCTCGTCCTCATTTCCAGTCCACTGCAGCTTGTAAACTTAGATTCTTTGGAGAATTTCACAATGCACTCCAAGGTGCACTTGCATGATTAGCTTGTCATATGTTATACATTTGAAATGTGACCTTTTAGACTTTATAAAGGTATTGCCAACATAAAAGCTGTCTCCTTGCATATTACTAAATAAAATGAGAATTGATGCCTCTCTTAAGGCTTCGGTCTCTCATTGTTAAACCGGATTCAGCAGAAGAAAATGGTGTTTGACATATTTAATTATGACATGGCTTATAATTGGAGAATAAACCCTAAACACAGGATGACTGCCAAGCCCATGTTACTCCCCAGTACAACTACAACTGCATTAGACCTAATTTTTAAATTTGTATTGCATATGTACTTGTATGCATGCATGTATGCAGTATGTGTGTAAAAGAAGAATGACAACTTGTGAAGGTGATCCTTTCCTTTTAGGGGGACTAGGGATCAAACTCTGGTCATCTGGATTAGTGACAAATGCCTTTACCCACTGCTCCATCTTGGGACACCTGTTTAACTTTAAATTGACAAGTGAAAAATTTATCTATTGATTGTACACATTAGGTTCTTTTCAAATACATGTGGTATTGTATAATGGTTCAATGAAGTTAAGCATTGTAATGTGTTACCTCACATTAGTTACAATTTTGTCTTGAGAACACTGAAAATGTACTCTCCATAATTTTTCAAGAAGGCACCATTAACTAGAGGCATCATATTACATGATAGATCTTCTATGTGTATTGCTTCTGTCTAGTTGAATTTTTTGATGCTTTGAATAACATCTTCCTGTTCCCTATTCTACTGCCTGTTATTCACCATTCTACTTTCTGTTCCTAAATCTTTTTAGATTTCAAATACAAGTGAGGGCATTGTTTGTCTTTCTATGATTGTTTCATTCCACTTCACATGATATACTTTAGTACATCCATGCTAACATAAATGACATGAATCCTTTCTTTATTGGGGATGAATAGTATTAATTTCTGTTATCTATTCCTTAGTTGATGGATACTTAAATTATTTACATGTTTTGGCAATTATGAATAATGTTAGTATAAATATTAATATGAACATGACTCCTTAGTATGTTGAAAGGAGTTTATTTGAATAAACATCCAGTAAGGATATTGCTATATTCTGTAGTACAGTTCCAGCTGCAAATTTTGAGACATCTCCATTCTGTTTTCCACAACCGCTGTACTAGTTTACATTCCCACCAAGAGTTCCATTTCCTCCAACATCTACAGAGGCAGCTATCTTTTATTTATTTATTTTTGTTAACAGCTGTTTTAACAGATTCCTTCTATTTATATTTTAAACAAAACATTGTTCTTCTTAATATCTGCTATTTCACTCCATATTACTTCTTTGTAATTTATGTCTTGTCTCCCCCTTCAATATTGTCACCTCTAAGAAGCAGATAGTTGTACTCGCTAATTAAATTTTAAGTGCCTAAAATAGATCCAGTGCTTCCTAAATATGCTCTAAGTGAATTAATGAATCAATAAACCACTCTGAAGGAAGCCAACAATATTAAGTTGACACTGGAACACAGTTCATTCCAATAAGTTAGTGAATCCAAACCTCATCACTGAAGATAGTAAGCTGATAAAGCATTTGCAATTCGTTGTTACATGTTACTATGAGATAGTGCTTTCATTTATGTATTCATTCAAAAAATAGTAATCAACTACTTACATACTGCAAATCACCATCATTTATATAAATATTTCCAATCATGTACAGGACCACACTTGTCTAAGCAGGACATGCATACAAGAAACAACGGTATGAAGGGGAGAGGAAAATCATCAAAGGAGAGTGGAAATAAAATGAAGAAGGTATGAGCTGTTAAGTGCAGAGTTAGAAGTGTCAGTGACTGATGGAGAGCTGATGGGAGTACAGGGAAACCCAGGAAAAGAAGTGAGAGTTGAAGTTGACACCAAAGACTATGAGGAGACGTCTCACCTGGATCTCTCTAGTGTACTTTAACTTTGACCTGGTAGAGCAGCTCAGCCACACTGAAATCACTCCTCATTCCTTGGATTCCTGCTCCTCATGTCCCCATAAGTTAATAACTTGATTTGTCTCCCAAGGCTCTACATTCCCGAGGCTTTATACAACTGCTAGAGTGCATTTCCTGAAACTAATAGGGGGGAAAGGTGTTCAGTTACTTTACTTTAAATAGAAATGAAGCAGGAGACTCAAGGCCTCCTAGGTATCAGCTTTGACTTCTTGGGAAATGAGCCACACAGAGACAAAGGAGCTGACCCATTGCTTTCCCTGTAACTGCTTTCCTTGATGACTTCTTATCACTAAGTGAGTTCCTTTTAAGTACAAATGACTCAAAAGAGAACAAAGAGAATGCTGACTCTGCAATCTAAGAATCATTTAGAAATTTCTATATCTCTTTCTCCCCCTCTTCAAGAAACATGTAACAGCACATTCATCGAAATAATTTATGTTTTTGAACAATTGGAGGAAAGTGTCAGCAATCTATAGGCAAACTTGCCAAAAGTCACTTATCTTAACATCCATGACACACCTACCACTTACTCCCCCATCATTTGATTTTCTTATTTTTTTAAAATGATACCATGCTTCTAAAGTTATTTATATAAGTAAAATATGAAATAGTGCTACCATGTCATAAATATGTAAGTTTTTAAAATTAGTATTTGTGACTTTCCAAAGAAATCATTGGATGAGCTCAAACTGCCCCACTATGATAAAGAAAATAAAGAACCAAGCTGGGCAAGGTTGAATAAACCATTCTCCCAAATTGTCCATTGGCTAAAATAATTCAGTATATCTTATTTATTATTTTTTAATATTGCTTATGAATTTATACCTCCACTTAGTATATACAGAAGAGCAATTACTGCTCCAAAATTAAAAGCTACATTCTCTAGAAACAAAGGAAGACACTTCCACTAGGGGTGTGTGTGTGTGTGTGTGTGTGTGTTTAGAGCAGAGAAGAGAAATGTAAATATGGATTACATCACACAAATAGCTCTATTTAGACAAAGATATCTAAAGTTTTTCAACAATATATCACGTTTGTTATTTTAAACACACTCTTGCAGGAAATCCATATTAGTATATTCACTATATACATACATTTTCTTCATAATACCTTTATTATAAATAAAATTAACACCTTTATTAATATCTTTAGTAATATAAACTTATGGTAAACACTACTGTTGTTATACAGAGTATGCTGGCTAGATTTATATCAAGTTGAGATAAGCTAAAGTCATCTGAGATACAGGAACTTTAATTAAGAAAATGCCTCCATAAGATATGGTTGTAGGTAAACCTGCAAAGCAATTTCATAATTAGTGATTAACAGGGGAGGGCCTAGGCCACTGTGGGTGGTGCCATCCCTGGGCTGGTGGTCCTAGATTCAATAAGAAAGCAGGCTGGGCAAGTCATGAGTAACAAACCAGTAAACAGCACTCCTCCATGGACTCTGCATCAGCTCCTGCCTCCAGGTTCCTGTCCTGTTTGAGTTCCTGTCCTGACTTCCTTCAAGGATGCACAGCAATATGGAAAAGTAAGCCAAATAAACCCTTCCTTCTCCAACTTGATTTTTGGTCAAGGTGTTTCAGCACAGCAATAGAAACCAAAGACATAAAGTATAAACATTAAACAATTCTTGGAATTTTTTCATTTATAGGAAATCTTAGCAGGTGTGATTCAATCATTGTAGTTTGGGGATATGGCTTGTATTTACCCTAATAATATAGCTGAGCAAGAATATTCTAAATTGGTTGTCTATACGTGCTTACATTATTGATAACACTGTCAATATTCTTTGTAGGTATTTTTGAAACAATTGTAAGGGTTTATTTCAAATTAAGTAATGACACTGAGAAATCAAAACTTTGAATACATAAACCACAAGATTCTCCAATATGTTGAAACCAAACTAATAAATATTTTTGTGTCCACACCTTCACATATTTCTACCAAGATACTCTTTTATCCATCCACATTGAGTGATATCCTAAGTAGTCTCCTGGCAACTTGTAGACCAAACAACATTAACTTTCTTTTTAGATATGTATACAGTTATTATGCACATTTAATTATATGTATAAACCCTGATTTATCATTTGTGTGAAATAATACAAGCAAGAATTTCTGTATTCTATTTACAATATCCATGGCCATCTACAATCCATGGAGCACAAATATCTAATTTTTTATACCATTGCATCAGTCTGTCCCATGATCAGAATAAAATTTTATGACATTTTTAAAGATTTTTCTCAAAAAGTAATAGCTAGATTGGGAGTGTAGTACAATTATAAATTCCTTCTTTATCATATGTAAAAACCTGTATTCCACCTACAACACCCCAAATACCAACTCAACATGAAGTCAAAAGATATAATCCCCAGCACCCATGTAAGAAACAGGGTGTGGGGGCATTTAATTCTCACTTCAGCACCAGAGAATCGAACAGACACAAATCCCTGGAGATGAATGCATAGAAAAGTTAATCAAATCATTATGATCCATGTTCACAAAGAGATCCCATTTCAGAAAATAAGGTAAAGAACATTATTGTCCTCTTAGACACACACACACACACACACACACACACACACACACACACACACACACACGCAGTAAAATAAAACAACATTGGTCTCCACTACTTTCTGCTCATTAATAAGAAACTTGTGTAGCCATCTCAAACTCAATCACCAGGCTGTCGAGCTGAGCTTTGTTATGTTTCCTCTATATTATTAAAGATCTCATTGAAAGAATGGAAGGGAGTGCATGAGGTGCTGGCCAGACTAATGACACGGTTCCAAGTTGACTAATATTACACAGCTCCTGAGTAACTTTACTGACGGATTTACTCAGCTTCAAGTGTCTGCCCTTTGTTCTGATTCATGAGCTCAAGCTTAGAAAACTGAACAAACATGACGTGTTAAAGGAAACATTTTATTTTTTGTGAAAATATACATGAGTAATTTATTTAGATAATTTCACCCATCTCTTTCCTATCTAACTCCTCCCTTGTCTTCCCCATGTCCTCTTCCTTAAATATATACACACACAGACACACACAGAGAGAGAGAGAGAGAGAGAGAGAGAGAGAGAGAGAGAGAGAGAGAGAGAGAGAGAGATTGAGAGAGAGAGAGAGAGAGCAGCAGCAGGTATACAGTATACATACATACAAGCTATGGGGCCCTGTTAGTGCTGTGTGTGTGTGTGTGTGTGTGTGTGTGTGTGTGTGTGTGTGTGTGTGTGTGTTGTGTGTGTGTGTGTATACACATATGTACATACACATTTAGGGCTGACCACTTGATACTGAATAATCTATTAAGGGACTCCTCATTAAAGAGGACTGAGTCTTAGCAGTCACTAATTGCTGATAGCTCTTCATGGAGGAGGTCTGGGAGATTTTCCCATCCAGGTTGGCATATCAATTGTTGTTGTCATTATCTTTCAGGTCTTGCTTTATCAATAACATGTTTGAGATATCATGGGTGGAGTCATACATAGAAGAAACCATCATCTCACAGCATGACTTAGTATTCTTTCTCTTGAAATATTTCTGCCCCCAAAGCCTTAGGTATAGGGGTTGTGTTGCAGATGTGGCAGTTGGGGCAGGGCATATCATGGTCAGTTCTCTCCATTATGGCCTGTTGTGTCTCTCTGTGATGGTCTCTGAATGCTGCAAAATGATGTTTCTTGGAGGATGGGTGTGAGGATAACTATTGAAAATACAGCTGCTAATCATCCTGATTTATTAAAGTGGCAGTAGCATGTTCTCATGCCTCTAGGATCCATGGCCTCAATAGCCAAAGGTAATTGACTGGATTTACAGTACCAGAAATGAAGTCCCTTCTGTTGAGTGAGACTTAGGTACAACTAGGTGAGTGGTACTTACCACCAAGGAATAAGTGCTCCTATTGTTCCATTGTGAACACCATACCAAAATGGTCATTGGTATAGTTCATAAGGGCATTTTAATGATAATTGTCATTCAGTTATTAAGCACCTGGAATTTCAAATACATCTTATGAAAAATCCAACAAAAGCAATTATATTTTCTCCAGTTAATATAAAATAATAATGGAGGCTGAGAGGGTAAGTTTATCTTCCTAGGGCACAGTTTCTAAGTAACTAGGCCAGCATTGACAATGAAGCCTGTCTGACATTGAAACTTTCTAATATAGATTGCCTCCTTAAAAACAATTTTTTTTGTTCATAATACCTGTGTTCTACTATCTATCCATAACACCTTCAACCCGAAATTTGTCTTGCCTGTAAGCAGCATAGTGATAAATATCGAACAGAGATTGAGGGAATATCAAATCAGTGACTGGGCCAAATTGATACCTAGTCCATGGGAGAGAAAACCCCCGTCACTATTAATGATACTCTGCTATTCTTGCAGACAAGAGGATGGAAACAGATGCAGCCAAACAATAAGATAAGCTTGGGCAGTTCTGTGAAAAAGTAGGAGGAAGGACAGAGGAAGCTGGAGGGGTCAAGAACACTATAAGAGGACCTACAGAGTAAACTGACCTGGGCCCATGAGGGCTCACAGAGACTGAACCACCAACCAAAGAGCATACATGGGCTGGACCTATGTGACAGATGTGCAGTATGGTCATCATGTGAGTCCCTTAACAATGGGAATAAGGGCTGACTCTGTTGCCTGCCTTTGGATCCTTTTCCCCTACCTGGGCTGCCTTGTCAGGCCTCAATGGGAGAGGAAGCACTTAGTCCTGCTTGGACTTGAGGTGCCAGAATGGGTTAGTATCCCTTGGGGCTTTCCCTTCTCTGAGAAGGTGAGGGGGGAATGAGGGTGAAACTGGGAGGAGAGGAGGGTGTGGCTGAGATCTGGCTGTAAAGTAATTAAATAAATAAATAAATATAAAAATAATTTTAATTATTTGACTACTGGTTAATTTTATTGCTGCGGCTGCTGTTGTGGTACTGATTTATGTTGAACATTGTGCCACATATTTTGGGGGGATATACTACTCTCAGGAATATAGAAGTGTCAATGACCACACCAAATGGACACTATACTCTATTGTGTGATCATTTTATGTGAAGCAGCTGGCAAATTCTCTTTCATATTGGAGTTCAGGTGTGTGTTGAGGTCAATATGTAGTCACACCTTTTCCACTTCGTTTCCAATGTCATTTCAGTTGTCACCATTGCCTCACATTGAGTGGCAAATGAAGCTTCGAAAATCCATGTTTGGGAGTTCTATACGCAAGTCAATAGCCAATGTAGATTCTTCTACCCTAATTTGGTTCAAAGTCATCCAAATGGCTAATGGCAAGGGAGGCTGGAATAGGTAGGTTAGTTGTATGTCAATAAAAAGGGAAGATAACTGGTAGACAATTATCAGTCTGCAGCAGATTTCAGATGCAAGGGCCACAACAAGGTACACATAGGAAAATGGATTATAAGAGGCTGAAGAGGCTTTTCACACACCCACTGCCGAAGGAAACTCTCACAAAACAAATCACATTAGTATATTTGCATGTCTTCGAATTTTTTAGAGACCCATCTATGAGCTTATCCATTTAAACTACTCTTTTACAAATGTATCATAGTGAAGCTCAGATGCTTTCTTCAGTCCTGGCCTGTAAAAGTCTCTTGCTTTCTCCCCCTCTCCCTCCAGAGCCCCTTTTCTCTCTTCCCTTCTCCTCTCCTTTTCAATATTAAGGTAGTGGTGCTAAAATTCCTTCCCAGGGGGGAAATTAAATAACACCCACTCCTTCTAACGTCATAACAACAAACAGGCTTGATTGTCACCAAAATTCTGTCTGGAGAACCAAGGAATTTAGTGGGTTTTCTTGCAGAGCATAGCTGAGAAGTTATATACAGAAGTGTAGACAGTCCTCCCCTAAGGAGCTCCACTGGAAAGCCTTAGCCAGCAGGGAGGAAGATTTCCTTGTTGCAGCAGAGGTGGGGAAGGCCAGCTCTAGTCCTTCCCGCAAGTCCTCTGCGGAGTTGCCAGTTGATAGGGAACGGCTATATATTGGGTGGGAAGGAGCATGGAAGCCTAAACCACAGTCCCCAGTGGGATGGTCTTTTGCAATGAGGACACAGCTGAATGACCCAAGATGACAGTTGCTAAGCTCAGAGGGCATTCACTCACAAGGCCGCACTTGGAAAGCAATTACATAGCAGTGATGTATGAGGGCTTTGTTAGTGTCAAATAAATGAAGTCCACCCCCCCCCCTACACACACACCTAGAATTTGTAGTTTCAGACAACCTCCTCAATCCATAAGAAACTAATGTGGTGTTGCATACAATAGGTGGTAGGGAGCCGCTGGATACTCAGGCGAAGGTTTCCTGAACCTACCCATGCCTAAATTCAGGGGTGCAAAGAGTCAAACAGCACCAACCAAGATAATCTTTTTTGCAAGGGGACACAGCTGAACTCCCCAAGATACTATTTGCTTGGCTTGGAGGGCAGTCACTCACACCAGGTTGCCTTTCAAAAGCCTGTATGTTTTCTCTCTCTGTCTCTGTGTGTGTGTGTGTGTCTCTCTCTCTCTCTTTCTCTCGGTCTGTCTCTCCCTCTCCCTCTCCCTCTCTCCCTCCCTCCCTCCCTCCCTCCATCTCTCTCTCTCTCTCTCTCTCTCTCTCTCTCTCTCTCTCTCTCTCTCTCTCTCTCTGTCTCTCTCTCTCTCCTGTCATATTCTCCAAAGCTAGAGTGCATACTCCATATAGCAACAGGACAAAAGAATCTGCCAAGTGGAGAAGCAGTGATTCTTAGAGAACATGCACAGATGCATGCACGGTATAGGGGACGTTGATTTGCTGAATATTTGGTAAAACTCTTTTTATGGAGAAAGCCTGGTTTTTGTTTTTGTTTTTATTTTTCAGATTTCGTCTCCTGGATATGATAATCATATTTCCCTTAAAAGCATTTGAGCGTATGCTACCAAACAGAGGATCATAGATACGGGAATAATCTCCACAAACAGAAAGAAAAATCTTTTTTTCCTACAAAAGCACAATTCCCCTGCGAGAGGGGATTTTTATTGTTTGTATCAATTAGAAGAGGCTCTGCACCTCTGACACTGGAGTTCTGGCGCACCAGTCTCCACCTTCATTGAAAGCATGTGTGCGAGTATATTTTGGACATTACCCCACCCCCCCGGATATATCCACCACTCTTGACTTGGCTGTCCTGGTAAATACTGGCATCTCCTGATTGTCCTGAGGTAGCTGGCAAAATAATGTTGGAGAGGGAAGCATGCATGACAGTGAGAAGTGTGGAGGTAGGCACACAGATCACCCTTATGAGCTTGGTGAAACCATTAGGCCTTCACTTGTCAGGCCTAAAATGCATTCTAATCTGTGAGAGGCTTTCGGAAGGCTTCAAATGCCATTTGGAGAGGACTTAAAAAATATTTATAAGCTCTCTATTTAGTCTGTGAGAGAAAATATTTAAAAAATAAAAGACTACAAAGAAGAACATCAGTTAAGGGGGGAGGAGAAAGAAAAAAAAACACCAGGCTCAGCATGAAGCTAAGAAAAGACCTTCAGTGGGGTGATGCAGGTTGAAGAACAAAAGGTCAAAGGGTAAGATTTTGAGTAGGATGTGGTTGTCCATGCCTGTCTTCCCAGCTCTCGGAAGACTGCTCAAGCAGGATTGAAGGTTAAAGACTAGCCTGGAGAGTTGGCAAGAATCTGTTGTTGTTTTTTAAGTTATAATTGGTATCTCTTTGAACTTGTTGGACTTTGCATGCAGATCTGCATTTCTAACTTTCTTTCTTTATTTTTTCTTCCTTCTTTCCTTCCTTCTTTCTCTTCCCTTCTCTTCCCTTCCCTCCCTTTTCTTCTTGCTTGCTTGCTTTTTCTTTGGTTTTCAGCTTCCTCACATTGTGCTTGCTACCCATGTTATATATTCTTTGACGCCTGATCCAGATCCAAGAAAGACCCTGCAGATTAAAATGCAAGCTGACTCTAAGAAATCAGCATAACATATCTGAATATAGGTAGAAGATGTATGCAAGTGTGGAAAGAATTGTAAGCAAGGAGTGTGCAGATAGGGCTGCCATGTCTCTTCCTGGTTTTGCACTTATTTTACAACTAAAATAAGGGTTCAAATTCCAAATGACATTAGAGATGCTGGAGAACAGTGGGAAACAAGGAAGTAGTCTAAGGGAGAACACGAAAATGATAGCATCTAGGACCATTGTGCTAGGAACTCTCACCATTCTACAATCCAAACAACAGAACCAGACCATGGAATTTCTAAAAGAAGGAGCTTCCTTTGTATTAGGAGGGGGGTGGAACTTTAAACTCCTGAATATCCTAGAATGCTTGAAGTGTTAAAGTTTCATGAACCTATCATCTATTTAGAAAATTCAAAATGGTCAGCACCTTGTAGTATAAAAATTTCCCCCACTTTCCTAGGAAGAAGTAAGATACATGGCTTTATTTATGTGCCGTGACTTTAAAAGCCGTAATAAAAAGACAAATCTTGTTACTGATGTCTTCTCTAGGCTTGTTAAAATACTGCACATATTGTATTATTCTTGGAAGGCACAGATCATGACCATAATTGAGGAAATGTTCCTCAGAACCCAGAATTTCCTTGGGTGTTGTTTATTAGTATGTGGCCAGCCGTACATGCTGCTCCTTGTCATACTGTTGGCTAGTTTCTCTCTTTGTTCCTTATTATTTTTTTCTTTGCCAGAGGATTTATTTTTAGAATCTATTGAAATGAGCGATTTCAGTGGAATTGGATGTAACAAATAAAAACAGCTTTGACATAGAAACAAAGAAATTCAAGGAAAAAAAAAGAAAGTTCTTGATTTATTGTTATTGGAGCTACTATAAGAAAATGTTTGTCTCTACAGAACAAAGAATGTACTACCTAATTATTCCTTGCAAATCTTTACAATTTTGAAGGTAATCCATGGGGAGACTGTATTCCTATGATTGAGATATTAAGTAGACCAAGTCAGCTCATAATATATATAAAAAAAAACCCACAAGGAGACCAGTGGACCCAACAAATCTGGACGAAGGAGTGGGGTGTTGCAGAGACTGATGCAACAACCAAGGACCATGCGTGGTGAGGACCTAGACCCTCTGCTCAGATGGAGTAGATAGGCAGCACAGTCTCCTTGTGGGTCCCATAATATGGGGAGTAGGGACTACTTCTGACATGGACTCTGGTACCCACTTGTTGATCTCTTCCATCTGGCAGGCTGGCCTTGCCAGCCCACAGAGGAAAGGGATACAGGCAGCCCAGATGAGACTTGATAGGCTGAGGTCAGATGATAGGGGAGGGGAGTGTCCCCTTTCTGAGGACTAGGGGAAGGGGGAGGATGAGGGAAGCGAGGTGGGACTGTGAGATGACAAGGGAGAGGGCCACAATCAAATTAAAATTTAAAAAAAAACAAATTAAATTTTTAAAAAGAAATTTCAGAATATATATACAAGTTGAACTGGAACATATCTTCCTTTTATTTTTCTTTTTGTTTGTTTCTTTCTTTCTTTTTGTGGTTTTTTGTTGTTTTGCTTTGTTTGTTTGTTTTTCCAGACAGGGTCTCTCTGTGTAGCCTTGGCTGTCCTGGACTCACTCTGTAGACCAGGCTGGCCTCAAACTCACAGCGATCTGTCTGCCTCTGCCTCCTTGGGTGCTGGGATTAAAGGCGTGCGCCATTGCATCTGTCTTCTTCCTTCAATTTTAATACAATATTGCTCATACATTTAAAAGACAAACTGACAAAGTATAATCCTGGAAGTAGCTGGTTATTGGTAACTGTTCAGTTACATTATTTTTCTCTCAGCCCCATCTGGAGCTTGTCATATCATTCTACTGTACTATCTTTGGTTCAAGTAAAACTACACAAGAAAATGGTACATGAGGTGTTTCCTTACATTACTAATTGCCATCGCCTTAATAAAATACATTTCCAAAAAATCACAGAATATTTTCCTTGTATTGAAAATTCATTTTTTCACATATAATATATCCTAATTACATTTTCCTCTCCCTCTACTCCTTCCAGTTTCTACCCCACAACCCTTCTAACCTGGATCCACCCAACAAATTTCTGTCTCTTACTAAAAGGCAAACAGGATTTTAAGGGATAATATGAAATAAAATATAAGACAAGAACCAACAACTCAGAATAGGACAATACAAACATACAGAAAGAAAAGTACCAAAGAAACTTATATAGATGTAGAGACCTACTCATTTAAATTCAATGATCCCATAATACCACAAAACTGGAAGCCATAATACACATGCAAGAGGCCTGTATGGCAAAAGACTTGGGGGGGGCAGGGGGTAGAGAATATATATAAAATGTTAAATATATAATTTAAATCTTAAAATTAAAAAAATAACCCTGACACAACATTATGAGAAAAGATACCTCTGATTTAAGTCCCTTTTGTAGTAGCCATCTACTGCTAGGCATGTGGCCAACATTTAAAACCAGCTTGTTTCCCCAGTGAGATTCCCTCAGAGATAGCTTCAGGGTGAGGAATGGGGGCAATAGCCTGGCGTGTTTGGAGATTCCCATGGGACCCCTTTGGCCAACAACTCAATTAGATATAGCCCAATCCTAGTACTGAAAGTTTCATTTGGTGACAAGAGATGTTCAGCTGGGACTCTGTCTCCCTCATTATTTGGCAATTTCATTTAGATTTTCTTCATATATGTATATATTTTAGTAAGATTCTACTGTGTGGGTTTATGTCTGGGAGTTCAACTTAATTCCATTGATCAACCTGTCTGGGTTTGTTGTTGTTGTTGTTGTTGTTCCAATACCATACTGTTTCATTATTATAACTCTACAGTACAATGTGAGTTCAAGGATGGTGATACTTCCAACAGCTCTTTTTAAAAATTTATTTATTAGTTCATTCATATTACATCTCAATGGTTATCCTATCCCTTGTATCCTCCCATTCCTCCCTCCCTTCCACTTTCCTCTTACTCCCCTCCCCTATGACTGTTCCTGAGGGGGACCTCCTCCCCCTGTATATGATCATAGGGTATCAAGTCTCTTCTTGGTAACCTGCTGTCCTTCCTCTGAGTGCCACCAGGTCTCCCCCTCCAGGGGATGTTGTCAAATATGGGGCACCAGAGTACGGTTTGTGTTTTCTTAATGATTCCTTTTCCACTTTTAGATCTTGAACAGTTTTTATTCAGTTTCTTCTACTGCTTGTTGGATTTTCATAGACTTGAGAGATTTATTCACTTCTTATCCAAGGACCTCTATCATATTCATAAAGGCTATTTAAAGATCCTTGTCTTATGTTTCAGCTATGTTGTAATTCTTGGTGCCCACTGTGCTAGGTTTGCTGGGATACAGTGAAGATATATTATCCTGGATGTTACTGATTGTGTTTTTATGTTGGCATCTAGACATCTGTGTTTGGAATTATAGTATTTATATATGGTGGTATTTGTTCTTTTCTGTTGAATGGTTGTTTCTTTTCTTGGTTTATGATGCCCTCTCTGGTTCTTAGGAGGGTATTGTGGCTGTGTGTTGACTAGTAGGGAATTCTGAAATTTTCACAGGTTTGGCCATTAGGTATTCCTGGTAAAATGTCTTTCTAAGTCTTGGGAGCTGACACTTAAAAATGGGAATAAGCTAAGGAGGGCTAAGGAGGTCCACTAGAGGGAGCAAATCAGTGTCTTCCACCAGAATCTGCTTAGTCCCCTGAGAATTGAGGCAGAGAGTGAAGAAAGGCCCCAACAAGTAGTCTGCTATAGAGCTGAGGATAAGAATGGGGAATTGAATTTTGAGGAAAGAAGGAAGAGAGAAATTCTAAAGTTTACCTATGTGCTTTGCTGGCCTATGTGCTTCAGTGGAAGTGCTCGGATGGTGTGTTGCCAGGGGATGCCTGAAGAGCTAGGAGCTGGGATAAGAGGATGATTTGGGAGAAGGTTGGTTGAGGATGATCTGTGTAATCCAGTGGAGATGGGTCTGAGTGAAGGGGGAAGCTACAACAGTTGTCTGCCACAGAGTTGGGGGTGACACTAGGCTATTTGATTTGAAGTAGAGAAAGGAGCTGTGAAGATCGACATTTAGGCTATTTGATTTCCTGGCAGGGGTTACAGAATATTTGTGTGTGTGTGTGTGTGTGTGTGTGTGTGTGTGTGTGTGTGTGTGTGTGTGTTCCAAGTCCAACCTGTGAAGATTGTGATTTCCACATTTGAAAATTGCCCACTGCAATCCTTCACCTCATAACTCATTATCAAAGCTCTTAGTCTCTCAGATTTTGTCTTTTTCATGTTAAATTATTTATGTATTTACTATAATTTATTCAGATTACACCCCAATTGTTATCTCCTCCCTTGTATCTTCTCATTCCCACCCTCCCTCCTTCTTCAGCCCTATTCCAATTTGATCACTTCCCCTAGGTAGGGGGGCCCTGTGGGCAAACAGAGGAAGAGGATGCAGGCTATTCAGATGACTTTTTCCTCTTAAACCTATCTGCCACACTACTGTCCACTCGTCTATATGAAAATATTATCTACCCAGCCCTTCACTTTGAAATCCTCCATTACTATTTATTTCTCACAAAATTATAGCTATTTTGTTAGCATGGCATTTAAAGATTTTCATAGCCTAATCTAGTCTATATTTCAAACCTCAGCTTTAGTCACTTACTTCAATTTCCCTCCTCTAGGATAGTATCAAAGCTTCATTTTTCTTGTTGAAGAACAGTGTTTCAGATCTGATTGCTTTTTGTTTCCTCCTTATGCCTTTTCTCTTCACCTTCACATCAGGCTTAACATGCAACTCATGAATGTCACCTTTGACTCTCAGATTTCCTTTCATTTCCTCCAATCTTCCACCATATACACAGAAATAACCATTCCTTCATGTATGGTTTCATAATTATATTCCTTTTTTCTATGATATTGTTCACGAGGAGTAGGGGAGAGGGGAGAGGGGGAAGAGGCAGTGAGGGTGGGACTGGGAGGAGGCGAGGAAGAGATCAGAATGTATAGTGAATGCATACATACATATATACAATCCTCTAAATTCACATGGAAGCAATCCTGAGCAAAGAGAATGTTGCTGGTGATGCCACCATATTGGATTTCAAGTTATGCTACAAAGCTATACCAATAAAGTATGGTGATGTCACCAGTGATACTCAATTTTTTTTTTTAGTACTTTAAAGTTTTCTTACAGAGGTCTTTCACATGCTTGGGTAAGTTTGTTCCGAGGTGCTTTTTGAGGCTTTTGTGAAGGAGATTGTTTTTATGATTTCTTTTAAAGTTGTTTTTCATTGATATATGAAAAGGCTATTGGTTTTTGTGTGTTAATTTCCTATCCTGGCAATTTGCACAATTTGCCTACAGAAAGAGATAATTTGAAATTTTCTACTCCTGTAGGATCACTTTCATTTTTCTTGTCTTACTGCCCTTGTAATATTTTATTAAATGTAGAAAGTACCATTTGTTGAAGATATTGTCTCTTTGCCAATTATGAACTTGAAAGTAAATGGATAGAGCGATCATTGTGAGGGAGGTAACCCTGACCCAGAAAGGCAAATGTCACATGTTTTCTCTCATTTGTAAATGTTAGCTTTGAATCTTTAGATATCTATTTTATTTGGAATACGCTTAGAGTCAATTAGTAAAGCACCACAAGGGTACTTTAAATGGATAGTAGAACACAATTTAACAAAGTGTTAAATTGGAATAATGGCTCATGAACAGGGTAAACTGGAGCAGAAGATACACAGCAGGGTAGAAGAGGAAGTGGGGAGATCAATAGCACTAAAAATTGTGAAAATACCATATGGAAAGCTATTACTGTAAGATCTTCCTAAAATACATGCATATATATATTTGAAAAAAATAATTTAAATGGGATTATCCTACAAGAGGGTGACAGTGCCCTTACTAGACAACACAGGCCAACAAACCCCACATACACATTTGGGCCTATGGATCACTGCTGTAAAGTATACTTTAATTACTATATAATAAATTATAATGGATTTCTCTACATTTGTTTACATTAGAAATGAATGAGGGATCTGAGTAAGGACTTTTAGTAAATTCTTTATTGAAAATATGTGGTTATTTACATATGTAAAATCCTTTATGTTTCTCAACTACTTTTGTAGACATGTAATTAATGAGTGTCAGTAGAATACAGATCAAATAAAATAATTTTTCCTAATATTAAGTGGCAGAGTAATCAAATTTATATATTTTGAGAAACAAATATTATGAATCAACTTAATGTTATGATAATCACATTTTAATTAATTCATTTTCATTTTAGTAAATTTCGAATGACTTATTTATTAAATTCTTATCCTTATCTACTTTTGTTAGAATTGCCACAACTTATAGGCTGTTCATGTATGGAATTTCATTGTAAACTCTACATTTTCCCAAAATGGCAAGATTTTATTATGCTACAAAAATGTGACTTTGGGTATTACAGTAAACACATACTAGAAGACTAAGTTATCTAAAATCATAAGTATAAGTGTAACTTTGTGTTTAAGATACAGAATTGAAGATATTATACCTGGCTTTTTTCCTTTTCATATTATCAATTACATCAGCTAGCTGGGCATTACACATTCATGCTATGTACAACAATAATCCTATGTACAATGATGCATGTGCCCTTTAGAGTTCTCCATACGTTGATATAGATGCTTGAGAATTTATTCTAGGAGCATTCAATGCAGAACATAAAAACTATAGATTTACTAAGAGAAGACACAAGCCTAGAACTTGCTAAATTTCTGTGATAAACTTGGAACGCCTTTAAACACCTTTTATCAAGTAGCTAGTTACTTAAGTACTCATTGTAGCAAAATTATTTCAACAGCATTTGACAATATATAAAATGTTCTACTTTTAGAATCAATCAAAATTATGAACAAATAATAGTTACTTCAATAAAATATGTGCTTGAGAATTAATTGAGAAATCATCTCACTATGTAGTGAGGGTTGTCCCCACTCACCCTGCCCTGAATGAATTATAACAATGAGCCACAGTGCCCAATTAAATAAGATTATTTGTGGAAATTATAATTGTATATGAAAAATAAATTTGTTATCACACAGGACAAAGGAAACTCAATAACATATGAAGGACTAAAACATACAATAAAATTATCACACATTGCCCTACTTTATATGCAGTTTTAAAGTTTTGTCTTATCCTTGTCATATAAAAATCTTACCTCATACATTGATAGCATTAGTTTGTAAAGATAGCTTAATTTTCAACGAAAGTGCATGGAAAATAACATTGTGTAAAAGGAAATCAGGATCCTTAGAAAAATCTACTTCAGCTTTTGTTGAGGTTCTTGCTGTTGTCCTTTAGTTTTTCGGACAGCACCTCATTGTTTGTCAGGCTAGCCTTAAACTGCTGGGTTCAAGAAATGCTCTCACTTCCAACTCTTGGAGGCGAGATTCTAGCTGTGCTGCTGTCCCAAATAAGACCGTTATTATAAATATCTTATCAAAGGTTTTCTCCTTTCTTAGTTCATGTGTTTATTGGGGGAAGCACTAGGGTGCCAACATGGACTTGTGGAGCTTAAGTGCATTGGTAAGCACAAATCAAAGGACAAGTTACAGGAATAGGTTCTCTTCTGCCACCATGTGGCTCTTGGCAATCAAACTCGCTTGTCTTGGCTTCACAGCCTGCACCTTTCCTCACTGAGCAACAGCAAAGTGTAACTATTCTCCCTCAGTGGGAACCACAGACACAAACTCTCATGGGGTGATAGTGACAGTGAGACCGTTGATAGAAAGAAAGAAAATGAGATCCAGATTCAGATTTTTTTCATTCAATTTTATCCACAGTTTGCATCGGTAATATACATTTAGTGTTCCATTTCTTTTTAAATGCATCAGAAAATCAATTATGATAAATCTGTGACTAATACAAACATTTCTGAATTCTTCAAAAAATTCAGTTAGAAAAGTCATTAAACTAGCATTCTATAAAGATAATTATTAAGCAAATGGTTATGCATTTTTACTCATTTTAATTCAAACATATCCAACATCACTTCTTTCTTGTGCCATATGGTCATAAAATTTAACAAAAGTAACTATCTAATGATATTTTGGGACCAGTAAAATATTCTTTGATTATTCAATGCTTCAGAAATCACAAAACCATTCAAATAATGATAATCCTTCTTAATTCAATAACTGATGGAGTAAATATATAATAAGTCATAGAAAACATTTAGAATAAAATTTACACTTAAAAACTACTAACAGAAATATGTCAGGGTCTTGGTATAAGGTTTTCATTGTGGACTATGCTGAAAAACTGCATTAGAAGTGATGTTGGTATTGCCTTTTGGCACAATAATAATTGAACTTCTGTGTTACACACCTCAAGGGGACCCATCTTGAAAAGAATTTTTATTTGCTGTAAAGAATGAGCACTGACTTCTGGTGTGTTTTCTCTTTAAGGTAATAGTTAACTGACAATTGAAATGTATGTAGTAAAAGAAATGTCTAAAATAGCAAAACTATTTCAACAATAACAAAATACAAAAATGCTTGGAAAATAACAAGATTAATTAATAAAAGTAATTCTATAGCACAATAATCATGAGAGAACTATCAATGATTGTTTTGGTTGTTAAATGTTTTCAAATTTGTAATGCTGTCTGCTGTCTAGATTAAAACTTTGTCAACTAAATTGACAACTAAATTACTTTTATTATCCAAATTTTCACTAAGGAGATTCATTATGTCAGTGGAGATACTTTCAGGTCCAACTATTTAATCATAACTAATTAGATCAAATATTTAATAATAAATTATTAATAATTTAATTCTTAAAAGGTACAGTAATAAAAAGCTTTTACTCTTTAATAGGTCAAATTTGACTCCTGGGGAATGTAGAAACTCATCTGTATTCTGAAGCCAAGATTCAAATTCATGACGACAGAGAAAAAAAAAGTACTCATTCCTAAAACCAATCCTTACCATAGTATTTGGCACGTGACATTTTACATTTTATAAATGCCCTTTGAAATATCCAGGCCAACGTTTTGAATAAGTTGCATCCATATTAAGAGGTAACAAGTGCAAATAACCACCCAGTTAAGAAAGGATACTTGCTTGGCTACTACAAAAGTGAATATGAAGGCTCGTCTATAAGAAACTGAGTTACTCATCACAGTAATGTTTTGGAAAAATTCCTGAACTACTATCGCTGTAAGTTTATCCATCTCCAAATCAAGCAAGGACTTTATTGAATGTACTGTCTTATCTACCAGATTGGTTACTTCAACATCAACTTACTTGAGGATCATAAGGTCTATATGATCCAAAAATGGCCAGATTTGGAATCAAAACCTATTTCTTAATGGCCACTCTGAAAATGTACTTAATGTTCCAGTAAGTTGAGACACAAATCCAAGCACTAGCAGTTGCTTCCAAATGTCCTTGACAGTTAGTTCTTTCCTAGCTCTCCAAAGCCTTACTTCTTTGTGTAACGTTTTCAACACAACAATAAAATACTCTTCAAATAAAACAATTTAAAAGATGATTATGGTTTTGCAAAATTAAATATCATAAATTAAGCATATTAACATTTTTGACAACGTGAACTAACCAATTCAAGGAAAACTGCAATGTGATTAACTAAGAAACCACCAATGTGAGGCACATTTAAATCCTCACTTATTACTGACCGTACAAAACCTACCAAAATATTTAAAAAATTCCATTGATTCTATTAATACATAAAAAGAAATTGCAAAAATGCTTAAGACTATTTTAAGATTCATCAATTACACAGGCACTTCACATGTAAACAACCTACAGTATAACTGAAAATATTTTGGCACCAACTGATAATGCTAAAAGAATTAAATAATGCCAAGTTTTTGTAATTTACTACTCATTTTTCCTAGGAAACAAAGACAAAATATTGAAGAGATTGCGTATAAACTAGAAGTATATGAAATAACTCAAATATATAACTGTTTTCCTAAAATATGATTACTTTTACCCAGATGTTCACTAGTATACAGCAATGTAAAAAATATTCAACTTAATAAATGTGACTGCTAAATTGAAAGCACATTTTCAATTTTGTATCAATTTGCATTGTGAAAATTAGTCACAGTTATTGAACAACATAAAACAAGGAGAATTTTAAATTATCAAAACTCTGATTAAACTAATCCAATTTTCCTCCAAATATTGCTTGGACAACTCTGAGTTTATGTCTGATATCTTAAGGTAATTTTTAAAAAAAGAAACCTAAGGCAAACTGTTTTTACTGGACATTCTTCTTCATAATTTTAAGATATCTGAAATCATTTCAAATACATGAAATTATACACGTATAATTGTTTTAATGTCACATCAAGCCATAGAAAGTTGAGATGCCTTGGTGGTAGGTAATTCAAGGAGTGCCTGAACTGTGACACCAACTTTCACAAGACCTCGTTCTTCCAAAATATGGTGAGGCAAGCAGAGTCTCTCCTGGGAAAAGAGAAAAAATATATTGGAATGTTCACTATTTCAGCAGTTGAGTAAAATTTTGAGTCAGAACAGATTTTTTCCTCTCTTATTTCCTCCACATACATGCCAATTTAATTCTCCTAATTCTCAAAGCATGACATCAGAAACAGATTTTTAAATTAATTTTAATGACTTTTTGAGATTATAATTGCACAGTTTCCCCTTTCTCTTTCCTCCTTTCAAACCCTTCTCTTCAACACAAAACAAAGGGTCAGATTATTTAAAATGGTGTATTGAATTGGGTATTTTTTGTACATAGATATTCTGTCTGCATGTACACATGCATAGCAGAAGAGAGCATTGAGTCCCATGGAAGTACACTTATAGACAGTTTCAAGCTGCCAGGCGGGTGTTAGAAATTGAACTGGACCCCTGGAAAAGTAGCCCATGTTTTTCTTAACTGCTGAGACATATCTCCAGGCCCAAGACTCAGAGCTTTGAAATATGCTTTCTATTCAAACACAAGTAAATAATACATTAACTCTACATTTTTCTTTTTAAATGTTACAATATAAAATATGGTTAGATTCATAACTTATAGTAACAAAGTGTTTATAGAGACTGACATGGTTGCTAATGTCATCATTTTATACTTTTTAAAAATGTATTTATTTATTCATCCATTCATTCATTCACTTTACATCCTGGTTATAGCTCCATCCTTCCTCACCTTCCAGTCTCCCCTCCCTCCCTCTCCCGTTCCCATCCCCTATTCCTTAGAAAAAGGAAGCCTCCTTCCCATCCACACCAGCTCATTAAGTCAGATCGGGACTGACCATGCCCTCTTCCCCTGTGGCCTGGCAAGGCAGTCCTGCCAGGGAAAAGTGATTAAAAGCTGTCAACACAGCCCATGTCAGAGACAGGCCCCGCTCCCCTTACTAGGGGACCACATGAAGTCTGAGCTGCCATGGGCTACATCTGTGTAGGGAGATGAGGTCCAATCCATGCATGGTCCTCTGTTGGTGCTTCAGTTTCAGCAGGCTCCTCTGGGCCCTGGTTAGTTGGCATTATTTTATTCTTAAACATCTCTATTTACTCTGAAATGGTTGTTAAGGAATGTGTCACCATTACTCAGTCTCTATTTAACTTATAGCTGCTTTTTAGCACATTAAAGGTGCTCTGGTCAAAATCAGCAGCATCTTCTTAACTATCAAATGGGACACAACCATATTTGACTACTCTGTTGCATCAATCTTTCATCGATTCTTTACTTGAAACCTTATCCCTGTTTGCTTTCTATGGCTCAAATCTGTTTAGTTGTTCAACTTGCCTACAGCAATTGGGATTGAATTACAGTAGTCTTTACCAACCCTCTTCTCGTGTCCTAGATATTTCCAAGAGTTCTATATTAATTTTTCTCTTTTTCACTAAACCGGACAGATGCCAGTGGCCCATGGCCAAATATAAGTTCTTTGGATACATCAAAATTAACATGTCCATGACAGAGTTGCTTTCAGACATAAACTTGTTACTTTGGATATTTTATCTAAGTTGTTTTTCAAACTACATTAATAAAATAGAAAATTTAAGTTTTCTCCTTCTTGGATTTTGTAAACAAATTAGTATTCACCAAATACTACTGAAGATATCTAAAGCATCCTCAAAAATGACTTTTACATCTCAATTTCAGTGCTATATTTGGTGCTCCTTTAGTATTTTACTCAAATATGCAAATAGTCGATTAAGTTGGTATTATAAAAAGAAGTTAGTTTCAGAGCAAAAACAACAAATCCTTCCTTAAAAACTAGAAAAAGAACAAAGTATAAGGAAGGCCAAACAAGAAGGAAATTCCCAAGAACTTAGACAAGAGGGGGAGAGTGGGTTGGGGAGCTATACTAAGTGAAAGCTGGGGATGGGAGGACCCACCAAGGTCTCTCATTCAATTTACAAGAAATTCTAGGAAATATGAACTAGTTCATAATGACAAAAGCAGACCCGACATTCTCTCAGGAAGGATGCATTCCAGAAGGATATGAGGAAGCATTGGAATGTAGCTTGTGCTGCTGATTTCATGGTGTATGGTTAAATCAGTACTTTCTAGGGCTGAAGATGTAGGTCCATGGGAAAGTGTTTGGCCACCAGAAATGGAACACTTGATTAGAATTTCAGATTTTTTTAAATGTAAAAAAAAATCAAATTTAATGTTTTTATTTTAAATATTGATATCACAACAATAAAGTTGTTAAAAATCAGAAAATGTCTGGGAGCAAAAAAATAGATAATTATGCAATTACTTCCAAGTTCTGGATGACAATACATGGAAACTAAGTATAAAACTCCTGAACTCCTAAAACAAAAATGGTCTTTTAAAAAAGAAACATAATATCATATAATAAACAGCTAAGGGAAATTTTTAAAAATAAGCCTTTTAAGAAATAAAATTTTAAGGCACTGTATATAAATTATAGACAGTAAGAAAAAGAAAGCATAACAAAGTACACATGGATTCATTGATTCTTTTTTAAAAATTGTATCTCTTCATATGAGGGAAAGTGAGATGACTATCAGTTAATGACGTCACTGTTTAAAGGAGAGTTGGACACCAAGTGGTTGAGATCTAAGAATGTCATTTTTCCTCAGTAGTCAAGGCAACTTTAGACTTATAAAGTCTTCAAACTTGGCAACATTGTATTTATGGTTTTTCCAGGCAGGTGTGTGTGTGTGTGTGTAGCCTTGGTTGTCCGGGACTTGCTTTGCAGACCAGACTGGCCTTGAACTCACAGAGATCCGCCTGCCTCTGCCTCTCTGAGTGCTGGGATTAAAGGCATGTACCACAATGCCTGACTACAACATTTTGTTTATACATTTTATTCTATTGACAGAACTGATTTGATTTTGTAATACTGTAATTATTATGTAAAAACAAGCCAGTTCATACTAATTTCAAAGTCTGTCCATTACATATAGAGTAATATATATCATTTATAGTACTAAGAATTTATTATATTGTTTACTTATTTTTAAATTTTATATGCATTGATGTTTTGCCTGCATGTTTATCTCTATGAGGGTGTCTGATCCCCTGGAACTGGAGTTACAGACTGGTGAGTTGCTGTGGAACCTGGGAATTGAACCTGGGTCCTCTGGAATAGCAACCAGTGCTCTTAACCGCTGAGCCACCACTCCGGCTATGGACCAAGATTTTTAATTAGACAGTTTCGTTGTTTCTAATATAGTTACACAAATGTAAATCTTCAATTCAGAATCTATTCATGAAGTTACAAAGAGGAGCTGGAGTTTAGTTCAATGGTAGAATGTGTGCCTAGCATGTACGAGACCTTGGGTTCAATCTCCAACATGACAATAAACAACAACAACAAGAAATCTAAATGCCCTCCAGCAGAACCACCACAAATTAACACCAGCAGTGGTGTCGCAACCAAGCTTCACTTCTTACAAGTACATTCTGCTTACTCAGTGACGTCTATAGTCAGCAAACATTTCCCATCCAGGTGGATGCTTTATAAAGTCTTTCTTTAAAAGTTGACAAAGCACTGATTGGAAAAGTAAGTGCTGACACTGCAGATAATGTGCATGGTAGAGGGACAAGGAGAAGGCTCAAAGGAGTGTTCACAAAATGGTGTTCATCCCTTACTATGAAGATGACTACACTTTTCCATGTAACAGTTTGATAATTAAATGACAATTTTGTCAGACAATTACCTGCGAAACACCCAACTTTTTGCAAGCATCAAGAAAATTTTCTACATTTCTTCGACATTTTGCCATGCTCAGCTTGGGCTGTGAGGTAAGAGAAGAAAGACACACATTTCACGTACTTTTATAACAGAACTTGGTTGATATTGAAAACTGTATTTGTTAAGTGCATTATTTACTGGCAGTTTTTAAAACTTGCATCTTCCTTTGGAACCTACTGATCTGTCAACACTACTTACCACTGCTGGTGATGGTACATGAATACTAGCTACAGAGCGTGGCCGTATGTGATTGGCCAAATGGCAAAGAACGACCCCATCCATCAGTGCAGCTCCTATGTCATCAGGCAAAATGACTTTTAATCTGGATTCAAGATTCTATAAAGAAATGAGGATAAATTGCTGATATCTTAGCGAAACGTATGATATAAATTCATATTACAAACTATGTGATCAAGAATTTGAAAGAACTTAAATAGAAATCAGTACAGTTTACACATTTGGCAAGTAAAACTTTTTCTGTAAAGGAGATGTGCAAAGTCACTGCGACTTACATTGCGAAGCTGCCTTATTTGTTCCCGTTCTTCCCGTAGATGCTCCATCTTTCTTCTCATTGTAAATCCTGGATCTGCTGCCCCGTATTCCTGACGAGACGCACGACTAAAGGCTGTGTAAAAACAGAATATCCCTAACTTTTTATAAAGTTAATACAAAGCACAACCAACCATCCATGGAGAAAGAGGCATGGTCAAAGGAATCAGCACAGAATGACAAAAGATGCTATTAAAAATGCACTCAAATCTTTTTTAATTATGTATAAATGATCTTTAGCTACATAGCTGAAAAGTAATAGGCAAGGCAAGTCCAATGATTTCTACCACTTACATATGTTCGTCTTTGACCCTATCTTATTAGAAACTTATGACCCAGGTGAAAAGTGACAACTACACACGTGACAGCCTTCCAGCTTTGAAGAAAAACAGACAATTATTCTGGCAGGTCAGTGTGGTTATATGAGAATGAAACCAGAATGCAAAAGGTCCCCGGTTTAAACCACAGTGTGGTGGAGTGCTCTAACTTTAGACAGCATTTCGTCTGTTGGCAGAGGCTCATTCTAAAAGCCTTCGAAGCAGGGTGGAAATAAGACTGCAGGGTACCTAAGGCAGAAAGCCTGCATTACAGGAACTCGAGAGTAATGGGAAGGAAAGAAAGAGTGATGGGAATTGTAAAGACAAATAAAATCAAGAGAAAACTTTTCGAAGAGGAAAGAGAATTATTGAGTACATAAAATTATGGGGTTCTGCCCCCATTTAAGCTGGGAAACTCTAGGTTCAACATAGACAACAAGTTTATTTAAAGACCATACTATATATTTACCTGATCTAGGCTTCAACCCAAAGGGACCATGTGAAAAGCCATCAGTCCTGTCATATTCCTAAAGACAAAACAATAGGAAAATCCTTGTTACTTCATCATGAAGGTACTTATTCATACTTGGTCCAATTTTGAGATTTATTTCCAATGTTTACATGAATAAAGTCAACGCAGATTTCAATTCAAGTTGATATGATTTACTTTTTAAAAGTCAATAAACATTTCTAGTTTACTTGGATATGCAATTTTAAATCTTTCTTTAAAAAGCTCTCTCTCTCTCTCTCTCTCTCTCTCTCTCTCTCTCTCTCTCTCTGTGTGTGTGTGTGTGTGTGTGTGTGTGTGTGTGTGTGTGTGTGTGTGTGTGTGTGTGACACAGGTGGAAGTCAGAGAACAACTTGTGGGAGTCCCTTCTCTCTGTCATCCATGTGGGTCCTTGTAACCAAACTCAGTTGCTCTGGCTTGGTAGAAAAAAACCCACCCAGTGAAGTATCTCACCAGGCCAGCATATTTTATTATAGTATGAAAAAACTGAAAAGGAAGCTCACTACCATGAGATAGATTTTTGTGAAAGAAGAATCACACTAAAGTCTCTAAAATGGTGACTCACACTTCAATTAAAAGATTTACCAACATGGACCCTGTATCAACTACTGACTTAACACCTAGCAGTGGAAAACTTGAGGCCAATCCACATGTCTATATTAACAGGGGTTTCAGAATAATAGATGATAGCAAATCATTATCTCCTCCGTCTGAACACACATTATTTTGAAGTGCTTCTGCAAGCCATGGTGCGCTATGGGAAATTACATATAAATGAACCTGCAATTGGAGTGAAAAGCTTGTGGTGTAGTTTCTGACACCTTTAATTTTAATGTGATTAAGTCCATGCAGTTCAAATGAAATTGTCGTAAAAATTCAACGAGGAAACTGAACGCGCTTTATCAGTCTTATAATTTATAAAATCAATAACCATAATGTAATCTTGGCAGCATGTTATTGTTCTGGGAAGCAGGTAGGGCCAAAACTTTAGTTACTTCTCTGTCATTTACTGAGTAAGCTCCTTGAGGAAGCTACTGGTCTTTTCTGCTACACAATGATAAAGACCCAAGAATGGAACTATATTTATGTTCCAGTGAAATACAGGGACTTTGTGAATGTGGTACACAAACAGCTTTTACCATTTTCTTTTCACATGGAATGGAAGCCATTAGAACTCTGCAGGCTGTCTGACTCTTCTCTAGATATGCTAAGGAGCTCAGTGTCACTGTCAGTGCAACTGTGAAACACATGCCCAGCATCCTCCCCTTGTACAGCCTTATGTGCTGTCTCCATTAAATTGTTACAAACTTCTGAACAAAAATTCCATTAATCCAAACACAAGCAAAAATTACAAAAGCAATATACTTATCTGAAGAAAAATTGACATTAATACACTTCCTCATAGACGCAGACCATAAAACCCTAAAGCAACTACGCAAACTAAGTGTGAGTTTTGTCTGTCCTTACATTTCTTATAACTTACAAAGAAAGGATTTATAAAAGCATGCAACTATGACTAATTTTAGTATATCCTAATTTACATTGTTCTCTAATGCCACATGTAGCATTTTATTTTCCATATAATTTAGAAATATGTGATGAAACTCAGGCTCATGGGAACAAAAAAGTTTTATAATACAAAACACACAAACTAATCCAGAAAGAATCCCAGCCTTCTAAAAATGTAAATCCACTTACATATATTGAGATGAAACCTACATAACCAAAATTATACAATGTGTTCAGATCAATCAAGCATTTTAAGACCTAAATTCACCAAATGAACAATCATTTTCTTAATAAGAAAAATAGTATATAAAATACTAAACTAAATGAGTTACAATTTAAATTAAATTTATTGTCACAAAGCAATAGACTAAACTAAAACAACTAGACATTTAAAGCACCAGAGTATATGAACAAAATTTTATGAATTATGATTTTCATATGCTAGCTCTATTCTTTAGATTTAAGATGTCAGCAAATGTGTGACCTCCTGTCGATAGGAACAACCCACTGCAGGATTGTTTCTCGTGGAAAAAGGACATTTCTCTTGCATTGCTTTCAGACCAAATTGGCTACAAGGAAAACCAAAGGCCATTGCACAATGCTTAAGGACAATTTTCAACTTAAAAATCCAAATCCATTGTTAAAATCCACCACTTACATTCTGTGATATAGAAGTATGTTCTACAGAAAACCACAAGGTAGTGAAATTTACCAGGAATATTTATACAAAAATGGTATTCGTAATTTTTATAGACAACACTTGTACAAAATAATCAACCACAGATTTATTTTAAAGGACTGAATAAATAACTTTGTAAAAAAGATGTCTTTTGAGAAAGGAGGTAAGAAAGAACTCTTTGTAAAACACAGAAAAGATACAAAGCATTAAAACAACTTGTACCTCAGATGATACCGGAGACTGTGGTGATATATGAGCATTATCACTCTCTTGCTAAAATATAAAAATAAAAACATGAAAGATGAAATTAAAATACACAGTGATGATTGGAACATACAAGAGGACAATGGAAATTGTTTCAATAAAATGTCAAAGGAGGAATTGGCACTGTACTATAAGTGTTGTTGGTTCCTCTGGAAATTTGTTAGACGTAGATGATGCCTGGCCCCAACTAATAGTGAATCAGATTCTATATAAGATCCCCTCATATAATGATTTGTAAGTATTTTGAAGGCTCAGAAATATAGGAGGTAAGATGCTATTACCATATGAGACACATCACACATCAATGAAGGCTGGCAAAAGGTCATCATAATTAATTAAAAAACTATCTCAAAGATTATGTGTATCAGTAAAATTAGAAAAGTATTTACATAGAATTTAATTGAGTAAAACCAATAAATGATTTGTGGTTTATTCATGAATCTTCTAATGCCAAACTAATACAAAAATCCCTTGACATTCAACCTGGAAAGTGCATACTACATAAAACAAATATTCATTTGACAAATGGTTATTGGCCACCTATTATGAGAGATACTGTTCTAGATACCATGAATAAGGAAATCTGGTAAACTATTATCCTTAAAGAATGTCTCAATCTAGAGGGATGGCAGACTCTTGTGGACAGTTAATATAGCATTCCAATCTATGTATGGGATAGCTGGGGTCACAAAGAAACCATGGAGCAAAGAAAGGGACTGTGAAAAGATGTAACTCTTGAGAAGTAAAAAGTCAGTAAAAAGCCGGGTAAAGTGAAAAGATAAGAACAAAGACACAGAAGCAATTTTAAAAAGATGACTATAAAGCAACTCTGTATTGCAGAGGGCAAAAAGAAGGAAAGGTGAGCAAGTTGTGACGTTATACTGATATGGCTACCAGGGGCTCGATCAAAAAGGACCAGGAATTTACTTCTTAAGGCATGGGGTAAAACTGAAGGCTTCTAAGCAAAGGAACAGCCTTCTTATATTTGTATTCTGAAAGCATTGGGAAGAGCAGACTACAGGGAGAAGAGGTGTGAGCGAAGATCTTTCAGTTGGTAAGGTGATTGTACATAAGCATGGGGACCTGAGTTGAGATACTCAGTACCCACGTACAATGGCATGTTTCTGATCCTGGCAATAATAAGGCAGAGTGAAGTGGAACCTTTGATCTCAAAGATCATCAAGGCTAGCTGAATTGGCAAGCTTCAGATTCAGCAAAATTATCTATCTCACAAAATGAGGTTGAAAAAGACTAAGGAAGACGCTGGAAGTTGACAAGGGGTGCACGCACATGCATACATGTGTGGCATACACATAGATACACAGATAGATAGATAGATAGATAGATAGATAGATAGATAGATAGATAGATAGATGATAAGGAGCTAATATAAAGACAGAAAGGCAAGGAAGCTACTATAGCAATCCAAGCAAGAAAGACTGAAGATCTATGCCAAAAAAAGCAAGGATGGAAAAGAAGCTGGAGTGGGTAGATAAAATATTTCAGTGCCCCCAAATAAGGAAGTAACTGAAGTAGTGGGCTTTAGTAATGAATTAAATATTGAAACAGGTGGAAGGAAAGTGACTGTGAGGAGGCAGGGAGTAAACCTCTAGCTTGAATTCAGAGAATACTTTCTGCAGAAAGCTAAGTATTAAACATTTTAGATTTTGTGGATCTCATGGTGATGGTGGTAATTGCATAACTTTGCCATTAGAATGCAAACATTTCTATAGGTAAATGACTGTATTTTCTGTATTAAAACCTCACCTAAGAAGCATAGCAAGTGGGCCAGTTTGACTGTAGGCCACTTTGCCAACTTCAGGTCTGTCTAGAAAGGAAATGGTAATTTTGTAAAGCAGTTATCAACTTTGCCTGCACAGTAAATTCAAAAGGAAAACTCTTAGACATGTCATATCACAACACACACACACACACACACACACACACACACACACACACACACACACACACCAATTAAATCTGAATGTCTGAGAGTAAGATCCAGACATAAGTGTTTAAGAAAAACTCATCCGGGGTTTTCAATATACAACCTACATTAAAAACCACTGCATCAATTAAAACAAACATGGAAAATTATGAATGTATTGACTCCTTAGGTGAATAACTTAGATTCCAAGCAACTAAATAGGAGGACACATCCCTACAAAGGCCTAAGGCTCAGTGGTAAAGTATGGACTACAGTCATACTAGGAGACAGCATCAGCTACACTGGTATTAATCATCAAAAGGCTAAACACTGATATCAGCACTTTATAGCCCATAGAGTGGGTTATGACCTAGGGAAGAATAAGATTTAAGGGCCAAACAGATATTGCAAAGTGCAGTGGCAAGCTACTGGCATGTATATAGGAATTGACTGGGGTCATGAACAGCTAAATATTAGGAAATACACCGACACAAAACCTGCCTTTAGATTTACCACAGAGAGCAACAGTGAAATAGTGGGAACTTTGGAAACAATTGCTTTTTTTTCTGGCTTCCATAAATACTAATTGATAAGACATAGAAAGAAAACAGTGTTTCAGTTAGGCAAAGGTAATTCATATAGATTATTTTGCCCAATGTAATTTTACTTCCAAAAAAAGAGATTTATTTTCAGATGCCCTGCCAAGTACTAAATATCAAATTAACTACCAATTTCCCCCAAACAAATATACACAGATATGGGGACTTTAGTAATAAAATGTTGTCTCAGCAGTGGTGATCTGGTGTGTTGATTAACCTGGGTCAGCAGAAACATTTACAATACTGTGAAATGGATAACTACAATCTTAAAATTTAAAACACTGAACAGAATCTGTGAAGAAAGTTCTTTCAAAATCTTGGACACACCCAATGTCTCAACAGGTGAAGTGTTTTCCTCCAAAAGCTGACGACCTGGCTGCAAGTGTGACATCAGTAACACAAGCTGAAAGGAGAGAACAAGCTTCCTAAAAACTGGCCTGTGACCTCCACACGCATGCTCGGGAACGAACACACCCACACTAGTGCACACACATCATGCCCACACTGGTAATACACTTATCTCAACTGGCTGCCACGATGTTTGGCAAAAAAAAAAAAAAAAAGTGGGAAATGATAACAAATATAAACAGATGGGTTACAGATTCTAAGACAAACCATAAACTGCTGAAACTTTAGAAATTGTGTTTTAGAAAACAGCAGAAATGAAATTATTCAATTGGCAACTATATGACAATGCTCATACGTTTTCATTACTGTAGGAAAATCATGCTTTTACATCAGTAAGAAAGAAACTGACAGCTGCGCTGCATTAATTATCGCTCATCCAACTTAATATTAAAGACTTCAAATCAATAGCACCCTTCGTCTCACCTCCTCATTTTCATTGCCGCTTGAATTCTTCCTTGCTGATTTGTACTGAAAAACAATGTGAATGTATGCTTTATTTTTCCTTGAACATACGAATGTTTTGTTGAAAATGACACATAAAGCTTATTTCTATGTTGGCACTTTTGTTAAAACATCTGCTATTAAACTCAAGCACACGGTCAGTTGAAACAGTCTTCTATTCACACATACAATGCTGTGTATAACACTATTCCCAGCCCTCTAAATACATATGTCAAGTAGTACTTCCTTCCTAAGCCAGACCCATTTCCCATTCTTTCATGTTTGCAATCTCAGGGTTGTCTGAGATGAGCAGCTCTGTGGGCCATGACCCCATTTGGAGGTCAAAATTACAGTTTTGAAGTAGCAACAATAATAATTTTATGGCTGGTGGTTGTCACTACAATATGAGGAACTGTATTAAAGGGTCGCAGCATTAGAAAGGCTGAGAACCACTGATCTTAGAGTCTTGCTTTTCTTGGTTCACTGTGGTCAACAAGTTATTAAGTCAACTTTTATGGCAATCTCTCACAGACTTACTTCTTCTGAATTTTTAAAACTTCTACAATATCTGTTTGTTTGTTTTTTTACCATCTCTCATGTGGTTTATAATGTTGCTATATTAAGACAGTAGCAATGTTCTGAAAAACTGGGCTGGGGGTGTGACACTATGAAACTCTGGGTACAATCTGCAGCACCACAAAAGAAGTTATCTATTGATTTCAGGCTAATAGAGATGACATTAAATGCATATGCCAACTACACAATGATAGTAATAGTGCTCGGAGCTAACATTTAGAACTACTGCTTACTATACAGTATTATATATATTGAGTTTAATCTTTATAACAACTATATAAGTACTATTACCCAAATTTTTAGTGAAATATAGATAGCATGTCCAACATAAAGAGTCTGAATATAATGACAGTGATTCTTCAAATCAAGAAACACAGTGTGACAATCACTAGAATTCTTCTGATTCCTTGCCAAAATGCACTGAATTCTTCTGCAAATCACTGGGAAAAACAGGTACTCATAGAAGTTCTATTTTAAAAACTAGTTCTCAGATCACATCCTAAACTTTTGTTTGATATTCAGGATTCTACTTAATTGTCCCCTTTATGGAACTCTGTCTTCCATATCCCTTGGAAATAACACGGTCCTAGTATCTCAGTCACAAATTGAGCTGTTTAGGAATTACAGATAGGAAGCATGTTCTTCTACTGTATTTTATAGCTATGACTAATGGACCATTAGCTCCATGTTATATCTCTCTTTTTGTTTTGATACTAAAGATTCAACCTGCGGCCTTGAACATAATAATCAAGTTGTTATCAGTGAGCTATACCCACTGCCCTGTACACTTTGCTATTTTCCTGACATTAGAGGAAGAATTTGATAATCATCTTTTGTATGCAATGTCCTAACACTGACATCTTCTGACAATTGAGAAGAACTACACATGCCCTTAAAACAGTTCCCAGTGACAGAGGATAACATTTACACCTACTTTATCATATATGAAAGAAAAAACATTTCCTGAATGATGGCTCTGTAATGGTCATCACAGATATTATCCTATTTTATCTCTGAGCATTTTTATAATATAACTGATACAGTAGAAGAAACATATAAGTCATAAAAACTAAAACATTTAACAAGCAAGTGATGCTTTTAAAGCAAGGAACAATTGACGTTGTTAAAGGCTAACTAACTCCTCTACTAAGTTCACCTCAATTAGTGCAACATATTCTGAAAACAGTGAGGATGTTCTGATGTTGGTGTTTGTTCATTTTACAGCAAGCTCTCCACAGCAGCATTATTCAAGCTCTGAACTCTAATTTTAATTTTACTTGACTTTCTAGGCCTTAATATCCCTATATGTAAAATAGAAATCATAACTGGATTTATGTTACTGAAGTTTTCTGAAGACTAAATGGGCTAATATTTGTTAATGTTTATGGTAGTACCTGGCACTTAATAATTCTGATACAAGTGTTTTGATATATATAATCAGTGTGGTTTTATTATATTGGTTGAGATAAAGGAAATCAAAGAAATATCAAATATCTCTTATTTCTCAGAAATACAACATGAAAAATCATTCATCTAGGTTCACCTGCAAGCATATTTTCTTTTTTTGTATAATTTTGGATTTAAATTTTTGTCTATTTCTCTTTTTTTCTATTTTCAAGCATATTTTCAATCAGCGGTTTAGTTCAACTTTTCATGAATTAAAAAGGGAAACCTAGGTAAATGCCAGGATAGAAATCTAAATGCAGAGCTGAAAAGGGTTCTGATAAGAGAGTTCTCATTGGAATGCCCTGCCCGTTTCATTCTTACGTCTTTTTTCATGTGTTACTATTTGTCATATTGTCCAATTAACCCAAAATCTGGTGCTTAAAGAAATCAATAATTATTTGTTCAAAATTTAAAGTATTTGCTAAAGCACATAGCATCTTTATTTTGATCATATCCTTTAGAACACACTTTGCTTTCCAATATATGAAAGGACATTTATAAATTGAGGGACCAACTTCTACCAAACACAAAACTATAAAATAAATCCTATTTATTAGTGGCATGAACTTGAAATAACTTGTAACTTAGCTGTACTATACATTTATATACAATGACTGTTCTTCGATAAGAAGAGAGGTACCGGACAGCACAATTTGCTATTCGAGGTGCAGGACCAAGTTTGAACTGCTCATGTGAGTCCATTCCAAGAGGAAATGCTGACTAATATTTTAAAAAATTCTAAATCTTGATGACTGGTGCCTCCAAACATAACAAGCTTAAAGGTACAAATAAATAATAATGTAGTAGAAACTCAGGATAATTCACATGCCCTAGTATTTTAACTTCTCTTTACTAACAGGCCATCTTAAGAAATCTACTGCACCATGTGTAGTGACGCACTCCTTTAATCCCAGCATTTGGAAGGCAGAGGCATGTGAATCTCTGTGAATCTGAGACCAGCCTGGTCTACATAGAGTGTTCCAGGACAGCTAGGACTATGTGGAGAGACCCTGTCTCAAAAAAAACCCTACTAATATGACAAGAGTATATGATGGACCAATCTTCAACTATTTATTTAAATAGATGTGGTTAAATGCTATCTGAGAATACTTCTGAACTACTTACTGAAAAAAATTCATTGAAGTCTTTTTCTGAGCCAAGCCTAATAGTTCAATTCTGTAGTTCCAGCACATAGGACACAGAGACAGGAGGACAATGATTTGAGGCTAACCTGGGCTACATAGTGAAAGCCTACTTCAAAAATCATGTAATTAATTGCCAGGATTAGCGGTGTAACACACAAACGTACATCTTTCTTTTAACTGTTTAAAACACACGATGTCTATCAATGCACTCTTAATTTGAATGAATGAAAATGGTCTGGGGATACTTGCATAGCATATCTCTACCCTACACATGAGGGCAATCAAGGTGGACGACACAGT
This sequence comes from Acomys minous, assembly GCF_964271855.1. Taxonomy (NCBI): domain Eukaryota; kingdom Metazoa; phylum Chordata; class Mammalia; order Rodentia; family Muridae; genus Acomys; species Acomys minous. The sequence continues at coordinate 38,647,296 of NC_140488.1, read as the reverse complement.
TGTGATATTTAACTGGAGACTTATGTGGTATTAATTTAAAACAAAATTGTGAAAAATAAAAAGAAGTAAGTAGAAAACAAAGTTGAAATTGTATTAAAGGTACCTTGAAATATTCTTTTCTGATCTGCTTGCTCCGTCTCCTCTCTTCATTTTGCCAGATTATAGGCTGAGATTCTGGCCACTGTTGATCAACAATTTGCTCCTTCTGATTTTCTAATGGCTATAATGAGAAAGGTCTTTTTTTTTAACTCAACATGTGACAAAAAAAAAAAAAGAATACAAGTGTTATAAATGTTATTCCCTCTTACCTGCCATGCCAGGGGTGATAATGGGGAATGTCCTTCATCTGTTGAGACACTAAAGAATTAAAGATACTTAATATGTTTAATAGTTTAAAATTTCTCTTCACATACGTTATAAACTACAAATGTGTCTTCTTATTGCTTTAAGGCAGCAATGTAAGGACTAGGCACACCTATGTTTCACTTCGTTGTGCTGTTGTTTTGTTTTGTGTTGTGTTGTGTTGAGACTGGGTCTTGTTACTTAGCTCTGGATGGCCTGGTATTCACTATTGCAGCCCAAGGTAGCCTCAAACTTACGGCAATTCTCCTGCTTCAACCTTCCAAGGGCTGCAATGACAGATATCAACCACCACATGACTTACAAATATTATTTACATTAAAATTGATGCAATTAGTAAGTGCCTACTAGCTTGCTCCATGAGAGACATCAAATTGGGTTTATTTTGTATTATATATAAGCCAACCATATTTTATTGAGAACAGAAGGACTATAATATGTACAAATAAGCAGTGATCAAACAGAATATTACTGAAAAAAGTTACCTTTTTTTAAAAAGCAAGTAATAGGATCAGTGGGGTGAAGGGTCAAGTAAAGGTACTAGCTTGCCAGCAAGCCTGACAACCTGAGTTACATCCCTGGCATCCACACAGTAGGAGTGGAGAACTAACTCCTTGAATCCGGGAAAGTTGTCCTCTGATATCCACACCTGTGCCATGGAACACATGTACATATATACGCATGCAGACACATATTAAATACATATATAAACAAATTCCTGCAAGTACACGCCACAGAGTTCCGAAGACAACTACTTTATTGCCTATTGAATTGCTGATTATGAGCTTCAGCTGTGACATAACAGGAGCTATGGTGGACCTGTTCCAGCTTCAAGGCCTCCATGGGCACCCACACACATGTGGCATGCACTCATAGAAAAACAGAGACAGACAGATACCGACATACACAGATACGTTCCAAAAACGTTTCTTTTAAATCTAAAGAAGAAAAAGAGAGAAAGACAGACACACACACACACACACACAAACACAAAAACAGAGAGGGAGTTGGGGGGTAAAGGTGAGTGTGGTGGCTCATAGTGATCAGCTCAGCACTCACAAGGCGGCTGAGCTATCACTGTGAGGTGGAGACCTGATTGGGACACACAGAGAGGTAAAGGTCAGCCTGGGCCATAGACTCAGAACTTGTTTCAAACAGACAGACAGAGGATGAAGAGAAGGAGGGAGGAACAGGAGAAGGAAAAATAAGAAGAGAGAAGATAATAAACATTTATAAGACTACAAGGGACATCTCTATCCCTAGGAAGGAATCAACTATATGTAACTATGAATACACAATAATTCCAGAATTTATAGATTTTTTTTCCAGTGGAAGATAAAACACAAAATTTTAAGTACAGTAACTTTTGGTACAAATGAGACTTAAATTTATAGAAGTTGTAGATTATATAACAAACAATATGTAAACAACTGAATGACTATGTGTAAATACAGGAAGAAAGAAGCAGCAAGAGGCGATGTGTAAGAAAACAGAGGATGGGTGAAAAGACAAAACCCTGAGGTTCCTTACCTTTTGTCAAATATAGAACTCTATCGATTAAATAAGTTTATTTAAATGTAAAATAAAGAATCCCCAAAACTGACAACAAAAGATGGATGTCATGCTTGGCCCATGATGATACATGGAGAGTAATTTCAAGCCACAGACCACGGAGACAGAATCAGGGAGGAGTCTACACAATCCCTCCTTTTAGGAGTCAAAGAGAAAGGGGCATATATAGCCCACAGAATAGTACAATAATGAGGCAAGCAAGGAGTAGAATGGCAACCTGAGACTCTATTTGGTTTAGTTATGCATGCACACATGCACACGTACACACACACACACACACACACACACACACACACACACACACACACACACCACAGACATGGACGTGCATACCTCTTCTAATAAAGAGCATGTCAGCCTGTCTCTTTCATCTTCACTTTTCACACAGTGCATAAATACCTCTCTGGACTATGCACCCAACAATCTATGACATCACTGCATTGGACTACACACATCTCTCTCTCTCTGAACAATGGTATATCGTTCTTCTTTCCTAGTGACTATCCAAATTAGGCCAGTTGCTATTCAAATCTATTTCCTTTTTTTTTTTTAATGAACAAAGTTCTGATCTGACCTAAAATGATCCTTGAATACCTGTATAGTAAAGCAAAACTGTATTTCCCAGGTAAGCTTTCTGGGAAAATCCACTATTTCCCAACCTATGACTGAGCACGGTTGAGTGTGGTGTATAGAGCAAGACTGGCGGAAGTGGAATCGATGAGATGTGATCAGATTCTAGAACCCAATCTGGTCGGGGATGACGGGTTTGTCAGCTGCTGTGCAGTAAGAAAGGAGTTAGCACTTTCTGAAATGGGAAGAAAAATCCACAAGAAGCACACCTGAGTTCACAACAAAAGTGAGTATAAATATGATATGTGGAAATTAGACATTCCTACTGCACATCTAAGTGGCAATGGGAAGGAAACAACAAAGTTCACCATGCTGCAGTATATATCAATGCACAACGTACGTAGAAGCACTGTAATATATATTGATGCATACATGTATATAAACAATGTGTGCACATCAGTATATATAAACACTTTTGTATACACTGCACATAATTGTGCACAAATGCACATAATTACATGTAAATAAATTCAAATATTCATATGCTGTGAAGTGTATGTTATGCCTTGAAAACAATGTGTTCCCCACAAGGATCGTTTTTGCTGAGTCAGCGTGCTGGTGAGCGCTTGACCTTCAGTGGTGGTAGAGAACTAGTGAAATCATTAGGAGCAGAGCTTAGGACATTACAATACGGTCCTTGGAAAGTCTGTCTTTGTGAGGGATTAATATAATTTGATAGAAGCTACAGTTAATTCCTATGAGAATGAGTTGCTTCACATTAAAAAAAAACCTAAAAGAGAACTTTATTATTAAATCTCTCTGGATTTCTGTCTTACTGAATGACGTCTTCTGTGCATACTCCCACCACAGTGAGCCTGGCTACTCTGAAGCCCCCTCGCCATAACGATGCAGAATTTAGCTGATTTGTAAGAGATCATACAAAGAAAGGAGGAAGGCACAGCCAACATGAAAGGGAGACCAGGATATAGAAGATAGGAATAGGAAATCATGCTGAAGTAAATACAAATATCATATCCTTAAACTCAACGAGTGGCACTATACAGAGTACAGAAGATGAGAAGGCTTTGCTCTGAGGTCGATGTAGAAGCCTATTCTAACTTTATGATTAATATCAACATTTTAGCTTTTATCATAAACCTAAAAGCACCCTTTAGAAGGTAATAAATGGGTGTCATATTGTCATATTTGTGTTTTCCAGCCTCTATTCTTTAATAATACAGAAACTAAATCTAAAACTAAGCAGAACTGAAGAAAGGAGTTCTGTGTGGAGACCGTCACAGTAACTCAGATGGAAAACAATGAGAGCTGAACCAACGCAATGCAATAAAAATAGAGAGGATGGAAAGAGGGTTAAAGGGACATTAGTTTTGCATGATTGACTATATTAGGAGGGAGGCATAAAAGTGAGGTATTTTCAAAGTTGCTAACTTGGGTGACTACATAAGTAGTTACACATTCACTACAGTAGATGGATGATACAAGAGAAGATGCAGTTGGAGATACAAATCTACATGGAACTGTGCATTACCAACAGAAACAATTGAGTAAGATGCAGGGTCTGAAGAAACTTATTGTTGCCAGTACTGTTACTGCACATTAAGACTTCCGGTTCTGCAACAAGACAAATCTGAGTTTTCATCCTGAATCTTCCACTTACTATGTGATCTTGAGCAAGTGATGAAAATTTCTGAGTTTCCGTATTGTGATGATTGAATAAGGCAGTTTACAGAGCTAGGAAGAGTGCACATATACCCCGAACCTGGCAGTCGCCAACTTAATGTGTGCCTCTGTATCTTTGAAAATTTAACTATGCAAGGGTTGACCCAGAAATTAGGAAAAACATACTTTTGAAACCATGAAGAACAATAAATAGAAATTTTCATATCTTCTAATTCTCTAAAATTCTTATCGGTAAACCTAAGTCACTAAACAAATAGAAGTGTTTAGTAAAAACCCAACTGAAAGAAATTAAAACCCAAACAGTAACAAAAATAATCAGAACCAATGATAAGGAACTACATTATTCCTGGTGGTAATATCAATATGATAAATATTTGTGAATGAATCAAGACAAACTGCAAGTATAAGCAAAAGCAATGAGAATCTGGGAGTCTGTTTATAGAAAACCACACTGAACACATGTTGTGATGTTTGTTCACCTACATCATATCCCCAGTAAAAGCACCTTCTAAGGAAAATCACTTTAAGACTATCAAGTCTCATTGTAAAATACCAAATATAAGGACTATGATATTTTTATACCTCTTTTCACATTCCACAGTTTGTTTCAGCTTATTTCTCATGACAGAAGTTGAATGATTAAGAATCCTAGAAGTAAATCAACACAGTAATTACAAACTATACTGAAGAGAACATTGCACACATATGACATATGTCCTAAATAAACTTTATCTAGGTCATGAAGATCTTTGCTAGAAAATAACATTTCAATGCTATTTAGATTCAGATGCCCATCAACACATTATATGTGAAAGAATTAGGTTCACCAAATGTGTCTTGCATCTCATTTTAGAAACTCTTTCTCCAAGTTTGGATAGTTTCTAGCCATTGAATGATTACTCTGTAAATATCTATTTCTGACTTACATGGAACATAAAGAAACACTTTTGGTACTATTTTGAGTCATTTCCTTTTTCCCAGCACAGAAAATAATATGAGTTATGTTGGCAATTCATATTCATTTTGATAAAATCCAAATAATAAATTTTATTTGTAAACGTAAAAATCAGTGTTGAAAGTCGATTCTTTTTTTAAAAAAATCACAAAAATTATTAAACCTTCAACAGAAAACAGTATTATAACAAAAAGAAAAGATGAATTCCTATAAAAAGACAACTATTTGTGCATGGCTTCATCTAATTCTAAGAATTAATGCCAATGTCAAAAGCAGTAAATTAGTACGTATTTCATTGAAATGAATAATTATGCATATTAAAACACTGTTTACATATAACTTAATTTTAAAATTAGTCCTACACTGAATAAAGTCTCTAAGTTAAAAAAATTCTTTCACCATCAACACCCTAAAGAATATAGAAAAGAATCTAAAGGGGTTCCATATGCGCTAAATGCATGCTATTAATTACAGCTCTATGGCGACTGTAAAGCAGCCAATTGGCGCCAGGCTAATGTCTTCACTAGCTTAGCTCTGAGTACAGCCTCGCTAAAAAGTGATGTGAATAATGTCAAGAATTAGGCACAAACCACTGTATTTCTGGGCCAAACAATCACAGAATTAAGCACATTTAAAAAAATTTTTTTCTATGTACATGTGCTGAAATGTCCTTAGGTCCCAAAATGCAAAATTGTGGTAATGAAGTATCGAAGGAAAAATAGACTTTAAAAGGAAGAATTTTTTTTAAAAAATTAAAAGAGAGAGAGAGAGAGAGAGAGAGAGAGAGAGAGAGAGAGAGAGAGAGAGAGAGAGATATGACAATAAGTACTACCCAGGAAGGAAAGTCAGAATTATAGTTCGGGGGAAGTGACCCAAGCTATTATGACTTTCACCATGATAAAAATGATGTCTCTCCACACCACACTTACCAGTATGATACGTATATATATGACATATATCATACTGTAATAGAAAGAAAAATAGTTGAAGCCAACTTACGTATAAAAAACGTGTTAAGTGTTTGAAATTTCACATATGTGGGACTCTGGAATATACAGTGATATTTTGTGTTTTATTCTGTGATAGAGAAAAATTAAATATCTCCTTTACCTAAATGTCTGCTCCACATTATTAACATGCCTCCATAACAGTTCCCAGGACTTATTTAGAGCAAAATGTTAACACAGTCCAGCCACATAAGCCTGGCCCCTTAATGCGTATGGCTTCCACCAGCTCTAGATACCTTGATTTCCGTCCTGCTGCTCTGGTCCTCTGGAAGAGTTTGTCACTGAATGATGTTCTATAACTTAAAGGCCTCCATCTATATTCACATTTCACATATATCAACCAAACCAAAAGATGGGAGGAGGGAGATGTTTTTGGAGAAGACAAGGAAGTCATTAGTAAAGGAAACAGAAAAGAAAGAATGGCTAGGTTTCAAGGGTTAAGAGAACTATCCAAGCAGTTACAACAAACTAAAGACTAACACAATAGCTCCTCAAACTGAAATGTTGATATAATCAGATTTTTAAAAATCACAAGAGACATGTCATAATACATTTTATAACTATTAACCCAAGCAATAAGCTTCTTAAAACCCAGTTTTAATTTCTCTATTAACCTTTAACATTTTTTTTAATCTAGCTATGTCACAAAATATTAAGAAGCACATCCTTCCACACTAAAGAGAAGCTCTCAGGGTACACCTAAAAGCAAATCAAATACCTATGAAAATGTAACACATATAAAAATAGTATAGAATAAGTTATCAGAATAGATACATAATGGGATCAAGTTAGCTGAAGCTACTGTAAAGTCAACATATGCAATAATTTTCCCTTTAGGATAATAACCAAATATTAAGAAACTAGCTAAATTCTGACATAAAATCAGCATATGGAAGAGCATAGTAATCATCTTTCTAATGATAACATATATAAGTAGGATTGATTATAAATGTGGGGAAATAGATCAATAATTTATAGAACATCGTGACAGTGTTCTTAAACAGAATTTCCTTCATTTTTATTCTCAAGTCAATATTAAGAATATTATCTTTTTTACCACAAGTCACAAATACACACACACACAACCTGTAATAATAGCATTTTTTTATTTTCTTCCTAATTCTGGAAAATATTTTTATTTAATTTTAATTTAATTTTGGTGAGACTATGTAGTTATCTCATATTTGTGAGCTCTATGTTTGATCTCCAGTAACATAAGACAATTTTTTAGTAACATGACTTCTACTATGGACTCACCTTTAACTGTGAAGTGCATGGTTAACTATAGGCAGAATGTTATAAGCAGACTATCTACATCTATTGGTCTCATAAAATTATTTTTAAGACATTACTTTTTTAAAAAAATATTTTCATTTGAGGTTTTTCATTGGTGTGTGTTGGTTTCTATACTTTGTTTGTTAGGAATATGTTCTACAACTCCTGGGCTTAAAACATCCTCTAATCTCTGCCGTGGGTAGTTAGAAAACAGACAGCCTACTGCATTAGCTTCACAGAAGCGTACTGTGTAATCAGAGAAATAAGGGGCTGCTTGACAGGCAACTCATCTTCATACTCCAAAGCCTTGTGAGTTCGCTACATGACACTCTATTCACTGACCACACTGCCCGCTGTTTTTTACTAACAATTTTGTCTTTTGGCCTCTTTTGTTAATTTTCTAGGACACTATCATTCACTAAGTAATATCAGGAACTTCCATAATAAAGAAAAGATTTTAACTAACGAGTATAAGCTAAACAAGTGTCAAATTAGCTATGACGATATCATCACTGAACTCAACATGGACATGTTTCCAATCAAGGCGAGTTTCTGAGTATAACCATGGATTCTTTAGCCTAGACCTAAAATTATGTTTATATTCAAACAGTGATAAGCAAAAGAACCGCTCAGGATACAGTCAAGGTAAGAGTCGTGGGGCATCTTCTGGCACTTGGGGTTAATCTTATACTACATAAATTATTTTCTAAATGAGAATAGCAATAAACAAAAGAAACAAAAACTATAATTGTAAACTCACTATATAGATTGTACATCTGCTGTGTAGAACTTTTTAAAAGTGAATTTATTTCTCCTTTGCGTAGCACGTTAGCATTACATTAAGTGTTATGGGAAAAGATTATCAATTTTTTTAAAGAATCTACAATGTCTGTTATTTTTCTCATAATAAAGAATTAAAAAAATAGGTGTCTCAAAAATATTTAGTGCCTTCAAAAATTAGACAAATCAGTCAGTACTCAGTAATACTTACTCTAAATGGTTCTTATATTATTGCCTGTTAACACATTAAAAAGATAATGAAGAAGAAAATAATATAAAGACAAAATTGCTTTGTATATACATTGAAGAATTGCGGTTTTTATAGAGAATATAGGGATTTCAGCTGAACTAATTACTTGCATTGACTTTAGATTTGACAATATCAAGAATCCAATTAAAACTGTATAAGTTTGTAGAAGTCACAATGCTCAGGGCCATTTTGTACTAGTTACAAAGGTATCACCAAAGCAAACTCTACACGATATGACCTACTCAGATGACCCTTAGCCTAAATTATGAATAATTTACAAATACAAATAAATAAAAATGACCATAATAGTAAGTAAAGATGAAAATATTAAAAAAAAACTGTGTATGGCAAGGTTGACTTTAAAGCTAAAGTCATAATAAAAAAATAAATACAACTTTCCTAGATAAAGCAAACACGAACTAAAGTATTATTTAAGTTTCAAAAGCTGATGGTAGTATGTTTCACTAAGTCAAAGCTACGGTAATCAACACATAGGCTACAGATAATCTTACTGTAACAGGTTTGTAAAATGCACATTAGAGCATACCAATTGCTTATCTAACACCAAATGGTCAGGCCTGAAGACATACATACAAGTTCAGACTGAGCAGGTTGTATTTAAGTATTTAGGGTGTGTGTGTGTGTGTGTGTGTGTGTGTGTGTGTGTGTGTGTGTGTATGTGTGTGTGTGTGTGTGATGTATGTATATGCACACAAAACAAATGTGTATGTAAGGCATAATACATATGTATATATATACACATATACACATAACAACAATTTTTAAAAGTCTATGAATTTGAAAGCAAATAAAATGAAAATTTATGTAGGAGAGTTTGAAGGGAGAAAAGGGGAAGGGGAAATTATGTAATTACATTATAATCTCAAGAGCTAAAAGTTAATTTTAGAGGGTATATTAGAAATGAATTGTTAGAGAAAGATTAAACAGTAAACCACATGAAAACATTTACATAAAGTAGTGATACAAGAAAAATGCAAACTGAGAACGAGAAATCATTAAACAACAAATGATAAAGACTGGTAAGTGATATTTTCAGTATGACATTTTAAAGAGAAAATGTAGTTACTGTGCAAAAAATGGTATTAGATGGATATTTATCATACTAGCCATTGTCCAGTTTTTTTCTCTAAAAGCAGATCATATACTTCTCACTTGAGAATTTTGCTTCTTTTGTCTTTCTGCTTTACATATGTATTGACTGTGTGTATGCATGTCTGTGTCTGCACACTTGCATGCCTCTGCATTTGTGTGAAACTCAGAAGACAACCTGTAGGAGTTGGTTCTCTACTTCTACCATTTGGGCTCCAGGGATCAAATTCAAGTTGTCAGATTCGTCTGCAAGCACCTTTATGCACTCAGCCATTTCACCAGCACTGTCTGTGTTTGTTTTGTGGTACTGGAAATTCAACTTGGGCCCCCATACATGCTGGGCAATAATTCTACCACTGAGTTATAACTCGGTATTCATCTGCTAAGTCTTTTCAGGGTTGGTTCTATATTATGAGAAATAGCTTTATATAGCCAAGGTTGAAAATCAACTGGTCACCATCAGCCTCATTAGATCTGGCATTAGAGGCATGCACCACTATACCCAGATGCTAAGCAGTTTTTTAAGTATGCATATCTTTGTGTGTGTATGTATCACATATGTGTCAGTTCTTATGGAGGCCAGAAAAGAATGTCAGATCCCTGGAGGTGAAGTAACAGAAGCCACCCAACTTGGGTGCTGGAAAAAATCCTCCATTTCTCTGGAAAAGCAAAAAGCTGCTCTACATCAATCCAGCTGCCTGATACTAAATTTTAATATTTTTAAAACAAATACCAGCTGGGCTCAGTGGTGTATGCCTTTAATCCCAGCACTTGGGGAGGCAGAGGCAGATCAATTGTGAGTTCAAGGCCAGCCTGGTCTACAAAGCGAATCCAAGACAGCCAAGGATACACAGAGAAACCCTGTCTCAAAGAAAAAAAAAAAGCCAACATAGGTATATAGTTCCGAATGAAACTTCTCAAGGCATAGACACCATGTTAACCATAAACATGTATTTTGAATAAGTAAAAATAAATACTATTTATCCATCCTAAATATACCAAAATTATCATAATTTTCTCATGAAAAAGAAACAAAAACTTCAGTCTATTTATTTCAAACTTATAAATGTAAGATTCTCAGTAAATGTAGATAGTAGTAAGTATAGGACATGATCCATTTCTTACACTATAAATGGCCTCTGAGCTCTGTGGGCAAAGTGCCTGCCTGCTATGCAAACATAAGGATTTGCATTCAGATTTTCAGCATCAACATAAAAGTCCAGGGATGACTGCCATGCATCTGGAAATCTCGACCTGGTTAAAGACCCTGGAGACTTAGAAAGTCAGCATGTCTAGCCAATCAGTAAGCTCCAGATTTAGCAGGAGACTGTGTCTCAAAATATAATGTGGAGAGGAACTGAAGAAGACACCTGATTTGGACCTGTGGCCTCCACATCCAGACACTCTACACACGAAAGTTTTTAAATGGACTTATGTTGATTCTATACTCAAGTATAAAATGTCTTGCTTGTTGGCAAATATATGCATATGAAGAAATCTGAAACAAGAAGAGTTGTTCTCCCAAGAAACAGACAATTGTGCACTTGGGATACTCAAATCTGCATACTGATTTAAGCAACAATTATATAAGTCACCTCAATTCTGGGGAAATTGTATAACTCAAATAATTAAGAATCTGATAAGACTCTAATAAATACACTTTACCAGTATGGTACATACTCAGAAAGAAATACTGACAGTGTACATAATGCTACTGAGTTCTAAAATGAATATAAGCAGATAAATTCTATGTTTTAGCACAGAAGTAAAAATTTGAAGTACACTAACTAAAGCTGGGGTGTCGCTCCAGGGCAGAGCTCTTGCCTAGCATGGATCAAGCCCTGAGTTTAATCACCAGCACCACAAAAATACATAAATATACTGCCAATATTAGCACATTGTTAGTTTTGTATGCATTTTCATACTTCTCTGCTAAGGATTGCCTGCTCTTTTAACCTCTGAAAAACGTACACTTACTTGAAACTACTGTTTATCTGAAACATCATTTCCTTAAGTGCATCATCTTTTACTGATTATACAATCTGATTATTCAAATCTTATTACTAAAAAGAATACCTGTTCTTCTGTTCTTGCTTCAATAACTGAGCAGCTATCTTCCTCAAATCAGTTACTTCTTTCAAATCATCATCTTCTTCTTCTGGAAGTAACTGTTCTTTGTCAAGTCTAAAACAAATACAGTCATTCAAAAAGTAATGCGAACCACTCTTTGTCAACAGTTTGATATTGAAACTTATTTTTCAATGCCATATGAAAGCAAAGATCTATACATCTTTATATTTAAAATACTAAGATGGAAAATAAGAAATGTTTAGGAAAATACATCTGTATTTTTACTCAATATACCTATAGCTATCAAATGATGCTGCAGTATAGACCACAGTAAGTTAACAATACACACTGACCAGTATTAAGTATTAAAAAGACAGAAAAGTTCCACACGGTCTATTCTTAGAAATAAAGAAAAACAACTCATTTTGCCACATAGTTTCTAATAGTTTACTCATCTGGACTTTAAAAATCACATAGTTTAACTGGGGAGGGGGAATGTAAAATTGGTTCAATTGTGATTTTCAAGATTTCCAGAAATTATTAAAATATATTTAAATTTTTATAAAATCTATTTATTTGCATTCAGGTTTTCTTTTTTTATTTTTTTATTTTTTCTCATTTATTAATTTATTCTTGTTACATCTCAATGGTTATCCCATCCCTTGTATCCTCCCATTCTTCCCTCCCTCCCATTTTCCCCTTATTCCCCTCCCCTATGACTGTTCCTGAGGGGGATTATCTCCCCCTGTATATGTTCATAGGGTATCAAGTCTCTTCTTGGTAACCTGCTGTCCTTCCTCTGAGTGCCACCAGGTCTCCCCCTCCAGGGGACATGGTCAAAGGTGAGGCACCAGAGTATGTGAGAAAGTCATATCCCACTCTCCACTCTACTGTGGAGAGTGTTCTGTCCAGTGGCTAGATCTGGGTAGGGGTTTAAGGTTTACCGCCTGTATTGTCCTTGGCTGGTGCCTTAGTTTGAGCGGTACCCCTGAGCCCAAATCTGCCTATCATAATGTTCTACTTGTAGGCTTCTAGGACCCTCTGGATCCTTCTACTTTGCCATTCTCCCATGCTTCTCTCATCTAGAGTCCCACTAGAGTGTCCTCCCCTCTGTCTCCTGGTAAGTGAAGGCTTTCGTGGGACATGCCCCTTGGGCTAATATGCAGATATAAGTGAGTATATACCATTTGAGTCTTTCTGCTTCTGGGTTATCTTACACCCATCAAAATGGCTAAGATCTAAAATTCAAGTGACACCACATGCTGGCAAGGATGTGGGGAGAGAGGAACACTCCTTCATTGCTGCTGGGAATGCAAACTAGTACAACCACTTTGGAAATCTATCTGGTGCTATCTCAGAAAAATGGGAATAGGGCTTCCTCAAGACCCAGCTATTCCACTCCTTGGAATATACCCAGAAGATGCTCCAGCACACAACAAGAAAATTTGCTCAACCATGTTCATAGCAGCCTTATTCATAATAGCCAGAACATGGAAACAGTCTAAGTGTCCGTCAATAGAAGAATGGATAAAGAAACTGTGGTACATATACACTATGGAATACTATTCAGCTATTAAAAACAAGGAATTCCCGAAATTTGTGGATAAATGGATTGAGCTAGAAATGATCATAATGAGTGAGTTAACCCAGATGCATTCAGATTTTCAGCACCCACAAAAAAATCCAGGGATGTCTGCATCCTGATTGGCTAGCATGCTAATGATTACGTTTCCAAGATCTACCACCCTCACTAGATTGAGGTTTACAGATTTATTTTGAAATAATAAAAATATTCATATTTTCCAGAAATATCATATTAAGATTAAAAATAAGTTGCCTTCCAAATTCTAATTGTTTTATGTCAAAAGCACTTCATTTAACAACAATAAGCATAAATAACAATAATGACAACAACAATATTGTATTGTTATCATATCTTACAGACATTGGTGGCACTCAAACATAGGCAACTCTACTCAATTAATGAGGTAAGAAATTAATAGAAAAAGGAAATCTAAAGAGTACAACAAAATGGTGCCACAGGTCTGTGATGTCAACTACATGGGAGCCTAAGGCCAGAAGATCACAAATTCAAAGCAGCTAAAGACTACAGAATGAGGTCAAGGTTAGCCTTGACAATGTGGTGAAACTCTGTCCAAAATACAAGGTAAAAAGAGGGCTGTAGCCATAAACAAGGCATTACATCACCCTTTTTAAGGCTCAGAGAACATTATAAAAGCTGAAGAGGAAAGTAAAAGCCAAAAGGTAACATGAAGGGCTGAAAAACACTATTCTGTAGACAATATATAACAATAGTAATAGTTACCTCACAAAAGCTATAGCTGACTTCATTTGGGCCCACACAAAAAAAGGGCCCAAACAATAGGTCAAGGGAGCAAGGAATTCAGGGCGCCCTAACCATCACTTCTCAACTACTGGCTATTGATAGGATCTGGGAGAGCGTGACCCAGTGTGTTTAGTTGTATAGCCACTGCTGAGTCACCGGGTTCCAATGGACAGTTGAAAACTCATAACTGATACAGAGAGCCCTGGTTAATCTCAGTGGGACACAAAAGAAAATGAACTCACATGAACAACATGAGAGAAGACTCTCCGGAGGGTGGATAACAGGTGTAGTAGTGAGATGGAGGATGAGAATGCCTAGTATGCTTTATGGACACCTATGCAACAGTCTAAAAACTCATTAATTTACAAAGTACGACTGCGGCTAGAGTTTCATGGTAGAGTGCAGTTGTCTAGAATACCAAAGGCTCTCCAGTCAATCCTCAGTATTACAAAACAGAAAAGACTACAAAAAGAAGCAATGTACTTCCTCACTGGGGAGTAGAAAAAAATTAACACTGCTCAGAAAATTATCAAATAGTGTTCAAGGTGTGTGGTTTAGAGAATATATTTTTAGTAGGAATGAGTCCTTGAGTTCAATCCCTAGCACTTAACAAAATTACCATCAAAGTCACATGAAGGAAGCACAATGTACAGAGAAAACTAGGGAGACTAGGAGAAAACTCAGTTCAAACACAAGTGGGTCTCATCTAAGCAGTTTTATTACATAATGTAAAGTCTTTAACAGATAATATACAATCTCTAAATTTCACCCCTCTTATACAGATATTGGGTCAATTTCTTCCATGCAACATTTTAGTGAACATTTAAATGAGATGGAAAATCACACAGTGTTGGCCCTCATACATGGTTCTTATAGCTATAAAGCAACCTAAAAGGATGACTCCATCATTTTGTAAGGTAAAATATAAAGAAAGGATACAAATATCAATTGCTATAATAAAATATGGGCATAAATACTTGACACTCCTATAACCTGGAGACACAATGGAAAGTTCAAGAATTCTAGGTCTCAGCTTCCTTACTGATAAAATGGTGTGGATGGCATTTTTATAAAAATGTTGTTAAAGAAGCCAAATGGAAGTAAGACTCCATTGTGAAGACATGCTCTTTTTATGTAAAAAGAATGGTGGACGTGACTACTATTCTACTTTAGGGGAAAAGCAAATGTCTATTATAATTATAAATTTAATTAAAGAATTCAAAGTACTTGAAACATCTCATGGGAAAAATATGACATAAAAATTCTTTCAACTACTTTCAAGTAGAAATACATGATGAATAATACAAGTATTCATAATTAACATTTTATTTTGAAAATTAGCATGTACTTACTTTTTTTCATTTCCTACTTCTTCAGTTTTCTGAGATTTTTCAGAGCACTTTTCTTTTCCCTTATAAAAAGGAAAATTATCATTTTAAATTGCATGGCATACTTTTGTATGATCAAGAAGAAGTGAATGTCATTATTGTTTGTTCAGTTTTGTTTACCTTAAGGAAAGAAACAAATGATCCAATATGTGTATCTCCTTGTTCCGGGACTGCTACATCTTCTGTGCTGGGATCAATAAAATCATACACCTCCTGGTCTAGGTACAGATTAATATTATAAAATATAATAGATGTTCTAATTATTTTAGTCATTAAGATAAAAGGTTTGTTTTCTCAATATAAGATATATCTTTAAATACTGCAAAATTTCAAAGTCGGTTTTAAATAAACTCTCATTTTTAAATGGGCTGTGTACATAAAATAAAACTAGCAAACAGCACATGAATTACCTTTCTGAGAATCAGGCTTGCTTCCTATTACATGACTCTCATTTCTTGATGTTTGCTCTCTATTTGATTCTGAGACTTGAGAGTGAAGGCTGATTGTGTCATCATCTGATGGCTGAAAGGAACAAGCATACAGTATAAATGAGGCATTTGAATCACTTGATGATGTTTTTGCTCCTTTGATTAAATAGGAATTACAAAACATCTGCTTTACATCTCCAGCTTTCCAAGCAAAATATGTCATAGTGAATGTTCTGCTTTTAAAAATTAGTAGGCACTCTTTCTTTTGAAGTCATAAAACATAACAATAATTATATCTGCATATAAAAGTAAAAGCCAATATGCTCAAGTTCCTCTTCTTAAAAGCTCCAAGAAATAGAGAGGCAACACAAGCCAGCAAGGCAAGAGACTCACTTCTGTTGTAGACAATCGCTTCTCTCCATTATCACTTCCAATTCCAGAGTCAGGGCCATGATTTTTATTTGGATAAAAATCTTCCATACTGAAGAACGAGAAATCCTTAGAGCAGTTAGAATTTTCTTCTTAAATACACAATGCGCAATTGAGCTAAAGTATCCCAAGATAATGCAAAATACATACTTTTGATGTCAAATATTCTTAAAGAAGGAAATACCAGAAAGTTTTCTACAAAGTATTACTTCATGCCATTTAAGCAATATTTTTTTCCTTTATGTTCTCTGCAATGTAGTAGGTGATAAGAGTAATTCTCCCAAGAGATTGGAAAAAATAAAAGAAAAATAGGCTGCCCTGCCAGAAAAACCTTCGTGATAAGGAAACTTATATCAGTGGTTTTGGCTTTGATTTTTTTTAACTTTATGCAACTTCTTGTTGGCCATAAGAACATGTGTTATTTGCATAAACAATGTGCATAACATCAAATCTGTAGACGTGCCTCCATTTCAAAGCTCTATGAAATGGCAAAACAACAGAGATAAATGAGAAATGATTCATATTGTAGACAATTGCTTCTCTCTGTTATCACTTCCAATTCCAGAGCCATGACTAACAAACACTAGTCCATTTAATAATTAAGAAAAGGAAACATAAACATACACACTGTCTTCATAGTGTTGAGTATTGAGCTGTTTTGTGCAAGACTAGAGATGTCCTTATAGATTTGTAACTTGCAGATTATGCCACACAGGTAGCCAAGTAGTTATTGCACACTGTAAAAAGACTCTCTAGTATGTAGCAGGTACTAAGTTAAGTGTTTCCAAGACAATGCCAATGCATATATATATATATATATATATATATATATATATATATATATGTACACACACACACACACATATACATATCCACAAAAATCCATGTTACAGTGAATCTCTACTTTTAAAAATCATTAGGTATTTCTTCTTTTGAAGTCATAAAATATAACAAAGATTATATCTGTTTAGCATATATATATACATGTATACATACATATACATTATGAGAGAGAGGAGTAGATAGAAATATATATATACATATATAATCCAATAAGTTCCTCGTAAGTTGAAAAATATTTCAAAGAAAAATACATTCACCATGCAGTTTAAACATCATATTTTAGCAATACCCAGTCCACTCCTTGTCTACCCCTGTGATTCAGCAACAGCTCACTGTCACTGCCCAGCAGCACTCATACTATATATTTGCATCCCCAGAAAATATGAAAATTCAAAATTAAGTATGGTTTCTGCTGGATGCATGTTGCCTAAGCACCACAAAATATTTGAAAAATGCTCACATGAACATGACTCGTGTGTGTGTGTGTGTGTGTGAGAGAGAGAGAGAGAGAGAGAGAGAGAGGGGGGGGGGGCATAGAATGCTATGGTCTGAATGTGTTGTAAACTTGGCATGTTGAGTCTGCTAGGGGTTGGGATCATAAGAATGCAGTCTCTGAAGCCATTACCTCTCTATTGTAGGAATTAGTTTCTTTTCCTGCAAATAGATTTGTTAAGAGAGTAAATGTGACACCCTGTTCACATCTCTCACTTTCTTTTTCTTATCTGTTACCTGTTGCCATGCTGCAATAGGGCCCTCATTGAATGTGGCTCCCCTATCTCGGGCCTAATCAGTTTCCAAAACTACGAGCCATAAAATGTCTATTATTTAAAATTAAATGGTCTTGGGTATTCCTTTAAAGCAGTACAAAATGACCTGAACTGTAATTTATGTTTCCTTGTTTTGTTTATTTACTGATTCCTGCACCTAGACTGTGAGTTCCACAAGTTGCAAAAACCAACATGTACTGCTTTCACTAAAATACATCCTGAATCTAACAGCGTAGGCATTCTCATTCAACAGCTATGTATATCAGTATAAAGTAATTTCATTTGCAAAAATAAGTATATTAATAGACATTAGCATAGGTATTAATTCTAGCTTTAATGGAGCATCAATATTGCTCTACTACTAACATTAAACATAATTTCTGAATTAATATAAATACTTAAATATTTCATGAAGGTAAGAGAATCATGAGAAAATCCTATTTGGGAATTCAAGACCTGTGCTGTTAATAATAGTACTTACTATAACTGCATCCAAAGTAATCTAAAATTTATCATATAAATAAATGAAAAACTTTAAAAATCATTTAGATGGTCATAGTCTCCCTTTCTGCAGTGCTACTCCATTCTGAGTTATTTTCCAAATTTCTAGATAGAACTGTATTTTCAAACAGTCTTTCAAACATCTTGAAAGTATGAATTTAAAAGAATAACATATCTAACATATTAAAGTATCACAAAGGGGACAGCACAATCAAAGATTATCAAGAATATATCATTTTGAACCAGGAGATAGAGACAAGGCCGAATGGTAGAGCACTTGTCTAGTATGCAACAAGGTCGGCATTGAACACCCAGCACTGCAAAGAGAAAACACACACACACACACACACACACACACACACACATACACACACACACACACACACCACACACACAGTGATAGAGCACTTGCCTAGATAAAGACTCAACATCAGAAAAAGAAAAGAACAAAAGGAAAGAGGCACCATCAAAATATCTTCCTCTTCATTCAACTCCAGTTCAAAGTCCAATTCTACAAGCTATTATGAGTATTAATATAGGGATCAAAAGTAGGCTAACAGTTGTCACAGACAGGACATCAATGCTTTTAATTACACTGTGCCAAAATAACAACTACCCAAAGAAAACTTCACATTTAGTTCAGTATCCCAGAAGTTACTCAAGGAGTGTCAACCAAATACATATAACTTTGGTTTAATCAAACTCAATTCATTCAGTATCCCCAAGAGTGATAAACTTCTATAAGAACACAGGACAATTATAGACTGAAAACTGTAAGACTATTTACATTACCTGTCTGTGAGAGGCTGAGAAGGCATTCTTTTACTCAGTGATGGAAGATCCAGGGAATCTGGTTTCTTATCCATTCTACAACATGCTTGTATATTTAAGTACTTAAATATGTGCACTTTGCCCTTTAAGCATATCTATAAACAAAAAATAAAGTACATTTAGTAACAATTCTAGGTACAAATATTTATTTATTTATTTTTATGTGTATTAGTATGTTGCTTGTATGTAGGAATGTGCACCATGTGTACGCCATATGGCAGAGCACAGAAGAGGATGTGGGATCCTTGGGATTGGAGTTATCAATAGTTATGAGTCATCATGTGGGTGCTGGGAAACAAACTCAGGTCCTCTTCAAAAACAGAAACTGCACTTAACTGCTGAGCCAGCTTTACGTCTTGAATTCTAAATATAAAGGAACACTATTGAGTTATTTATATTTTGAAATAATCTCAAATTATGCTGAGATAATACAACCAGTATTTTAAGGTAGAAAAATGTGACAATGCTGATAATAATAAAAATCTACTATCATCATATGGCAATTAAAGATGTTTTTATTATTCTAAACATTCTTTGACAACAAGACAAGTTAACTCCTGACAACACCTAGCTGACTTCAAAGAACTTCCTTATGGAGTTGGCTTCAAATGGGCAAACCAGCTACTGGGCAAAATGTCCTCGATTCTGCCACAGACAGAATTTTGCCTAAAAATGGGTAAGCTTAGATGCAGGCAGAGTCGACAGCCAAACTCTGCCAAGACAGGGTAAGCAAGTCCTCAATAGTTCCTGCCTTGCGAAAAAGTCTGGCAGAGATATTGGGCTACAAGGCCCGAAGATGAGGCTCCAACCTTATAGAGAGTGTTGGGTGACTATCCAGGCAGTAAACTGCCTCAGTCATTTTTCATTTGAAGATGGTAACCTGCACTACCGGTTCACTCAGGCAATGTAGTTTTATTCCTTCTCAAGTCTTCAAGGGGGCATTGAACACCAGATACTTTAGTTTTACAATCAAGTTTAGTTGGTTAGGGGATAAGATTTTTTTAGATTAAGATAAAAGATTTAAGTTAATAGAGATGAGATGCGATAGATACTGATTTTCACTCAGAAATTTAGACCCAACAAGATAGGAAATAGGTTTATTTCAAGTTTGACAAATACAAATATTAAAACACCATGTATGTACCATTTATATCACTCATGATTGTCTCATGGTTCTCCCTGCTGTATGTAGTTTATTTTACCCATGTGTAATACAATCAATGTATGTGTTTAAAATAATCTACTATCATCATTGTATCAGAAAAAGTTTTCTATATTACATTCTTATTTTTTCTTAGTTAAGAATGTGGTTATTTTTTATTTTCTTCTTTTAAGTGAAAACAGGTTTTTTTCATACAGTACATTCTGATTCTAGTTTGCCCTCTCCTAACTCATCCCATATCTTCCTCACTTCTAAACCCAACAAAGCCAATACCCTATTAGTAGTAGTAGTAGTAGTAGTAGTAGTATTTAACATAAAAAATAAAAACTAAATGGAACAAAACAAACAAAAAAGCCAAAGAAAATGTACAAAAAAACACCTACTGATGCTGAAATGCACACATTCATTCATATAAAACCTATGAAGACAAAATTGGAAACCATAATATATAAACAAAAGATAAGATTTATTTTTTAAAAAAAGCCCAGACAAAGCACTGTAAGAACAAAAAGGGAAAAACTTTCAAAAATAACACTGAATTCATTTTTGACCATTTACTGCTGGGCATGGGGCCTGCCTTTAAGTGTGGTTTGTAATCCTCGTGAGATTCCATTGGGGGAAACTGATTCCTCATTTACAACTGGATGTCATTTGGAAATAGCTTCTGAGTTAGTGATGGGGCTTGTATCTACTTCTCTCCATGCTAGGATCCCATCTGGTTCAGATCTGTGTGTGTATTTATATTTAAAATAAACTGTACCTTTTTTAAAGATTTATTTATTTTTAATTTACGTCTATGCATGTTTGCCTGCCTGTAGGTAAATGCGCCACATGTGTGGCTGATGACCACTGAAGGCAGAACAGGATGTGAAAGATGCCGGAACTGGAACCCTCATTCATAATGCTGGAAACTGAACCTGGGGCCTCTGAACCAGCAGAAACAGAAACGGTTCCTAACTGCTGAGCCCCCATTATTCTGTACTTCACTCACGTTTTCTTGTTAAAAGTAAAATGAACAAACTACTGAAAACTAAAAGACCTATATCATGAGTGATGTCTATATTAAAAATATAAGAAATATACTAGTCACCAGATTATTAAGGACAAATATATATCACCAAAAACAAAAACAAAAACACCAAAAAAAAAAAAACTCCCTGATTAAAAATATATGAAGAAAGACTAATGAAAATAGCTTAAATAGATAATCTATTTTTTAAAAAGCCATAGCCAGTGGTGGTACACACTTTTAATTCTAGCACTCAGGATGGAACAATAAGCGGATCTCTGAGTTCGCAGCCAGCCAGGTATACAGAGCAAGTCCCAGAACAACTAAGGCTACATGCACCGAGAAATCCTGTCTCCAAAAACAAAAAATCATAATACCAACCCAGTTGGAATACAATTCAACTAGGAAAATTCTCTGAGAAAATACTTCCATTGGTCACACACACACACACACACACACACACACACACACACACACACACAAACAAACAAACAATGATAAGAGGATTTTAAAAAACACTAGTACTCAGAAGAAGGTAGGCTGGCCGAAGAGATGAACAGATGACTCTCTGGGTAAAGCACTTGCCACAAAAGGATGAGGACCGAAGTTTGAGTCCCCAAGTCCACACTAAAAACGACAGCAGCAAATATAGTATCTCAAGTCTCTAATCCCAACAGAGGTACCACAAGATAGAATGGGGACACAGGAAAATCTCTTGAATCACTTAAAACTGGCAGGGAGCTAGCCTAGCACATGCCAAGACAAAACAAGAGACACATTGTTCTGACAAAGTGGAAGGTAAGGACTAACACATGAGATTGTCCTCTGACCTGCACTTATGTACTATGGCATGTGCACACAGACACAATTAAATACACAACACACACTCAGAGAGAGACAGACAGAGAGAGAGAAAGAAAGAGAGAGAGAGAGAGAGAGAGAGAGAGAGAGAGAGAGAGAGAGAGAGAGATTTAGAAAGTGATGATTGAACACTATTATAAAGTAATTATGGCAAAACAAAAGGGCTGAAACAGCCAAAACAATCCTTAACAATGGAAACAGTGCTGGAGGTATCACTACCCCTTATTTCAAGCTATACTATAGAATTATAGTAATAGAACAGCACGGTGCTTGCATAAACAGACATGTTAATCACTAGACTTGAAGATGCATATAAACCCACACTTCTATAGCTACCAGATATTTTACAGAGGAGCCAACAATACACACTGGAGAAAAGAGTTCATGAGAACAGGGTGTGAAAGATGCTGGAACTAGTAAAGAACTACTAAGGGATAGCAAGGAGATATAGGAAAGTATTTTAAAGGAATGAGGAATAGCAGGCAAGTGGGATGAAACAGCAGGTGAAGAATCATGGAATAGGGTTAAATAAGGGGGGGATGAAGTGTATAAATTCTGGAGCCATGCATAGTAGCCCTCATTCAAGGAAAACAAGGCACAGAATAAATGACTTCAAAATCACTACATAAGTGAGGCTGGCCTCAAACTCCCTGTGTTTGAACTACTAATCCTCCTGCCTTGCTCTGTCAAGTGCAGGTTAACCATTACACCCAGTATTCATTTCCCGCTCCCTCTCTCTCTCCATCCACGCCCCCGCCCCCACTCTCTGGTTGGCTGATTGGTTTTTCAAGACAGGGTTTCTCTGTATAGCCCTGGCTGTCCTGAACTTGCTTTGTAGACCAGGCTGGTGCCAAACTCACAGAGATCTGCCTATCTGAGTGCTGGGATTAAAGGCATGTACCATCACACCCAGTTCACCCTGTATTCTTTCTTCAAGCTCTCGCTATGTTTTTTAGATGAAATAGATAAAGACTATCTGGCTTCATAGAGATACATTATTAGAAGAGGATGTAAGATTTTAACAAGTTCTCAGATTCTTATAAATATACTTTTTGATACTACATGGACTATGTGTAAGTGTGTGTGTAGAGGGAGCGTAATCGAAGTTACACAAATAGAGGAAACAATGTTCTCCCCCAGATCCACAGACTAATGAAAACCCCAGTACCAGACATGGAAAACCTCCTTTCAAGTTTCTGGTTAAAGGCACCAAAAGGACCCCCAAAACAATGTATGCTATGGTCAATGTCCTTAGTGCCTTCTAGAAAAAGAAGGTAAGATTCAATTGCTGAATATATCACATACTTGACACACAAAATTTGAAGAAATCCACAGGAAACAGAACTGGAAGCTTCCTCCGTGAAGACTAGCAATCATAGTTTCAGAAGGAACCATACATGCAAGTGGCCAAAAGATCAAAACACACGTAACAGTCCTACGCAGCTGTAACATCAATGAACCATAACATTGACCAGCATAGCAAGATATTCTTTTTTTATTTTATTTTATTAATTTATTCATATTACATCTCAATTGTTATCCCATCCCTTGCATCCTCCCATTCTTCCCTCCCTCCCATTTTCCCCTTATTCCCCTCCCCTATGACTGTGACTGAGGGAGACCTCCTCCCCCTGTATATGTTCATAGGGTATCAAGTCTCTTCTTCATAGCCTGCTATCCTTCCCCTGAGTGCCACCAGGTCTCCCCATTCAGGGGACTTGGTCAAATATGGGGCACCAGAGTTCGTGTGAAAGTCAGACCCCACTCTCCACTCAACTGTGGAGAATGTCCTGTCCATTGGCTAGATCTGGGTAGGGGTTTGAAGTTTACGGCCTGTATTGTCCTTGGCTGGTGCCATAGTTTGAGCGGGACCCCTGGGCCCAAATCTGCCTATCATAATGTTCTACTTGTAGGTTTCTAGGACCCTCTGGATCCTTCTACTTTGCTATTCTCCCATGCTTCTCTCATCTAGAGTCCCAATAGGATGTCCTCCCCTCTGTCCCAGTTTCCTGGTTAGTGAAGACTTTCATGGGACATGCCCCTTGGGCTAGTATGCAGATATAAGTGACTCTGTATGCAGATATACATTTGACTCTTTCTGCTTCTGGTTAACTCACTCATTATGATCATTTCTAGCCAGAACCTGGAAACAGCCTAAGTGTCCCTCAGTAGAAGAATGGATAAAGAAACTGTGGTACATTTACACTATGGAATACTACTCAGCTATTAAAGACAAGCAATTCCCAAAATTTGTGGACAAATGGGCAATATATTCTTAAAGGTACAATGATGGCACTAATATCTTGGGGTAACCAACAGTCACTTCCCAGGACTTAAAACCCACTCAATAGAAGGGAATTCTTGCTTGGCACTGTAAATTTAGCCAATCATTCATGATGGAGGAGGGCATGGAATGTAGACGAGGATCTACTACTGCCAGTTACCTAAACCAGTATAACCTCTAGCTGTATTATAAATATATATCCTCATATTGACAAATAAGTGCAGCTCTCACTCCTCATTACAGAGCTTCTTTTTGCAGTTGATGGAGATGTTTAAAGAAAGCCACAACTATAGAGAATCCTGTGGAAGAGAAGGTGGAAAGATTGTAAGAGCCAGAGAGGATGGGAACACCAAGGAAAGAAGGCCTTCAAAACACAGCATGAACTCACAGAGGCGGTGGCAGCATGCACAGGGCCTGCATATGTCTGCGCCATACAAAGGTCTGAATCTGAGAAGGGAAGTAGACAAGATCCCCCAGAAGCTATCGCCAATTGATGACCATTCCCAAATGAAGAAGTAGTTTCACTAGTGGAGTCTTACTGGGCATTCAACCACTATGAAGGCCACATCCCCAAACCAGCGGTAGGCACCAACACAAAATAAACTCAATGGTAATTTTGCAGGGGATATTTTTGTTGTCTCATAATTCTTTGTCTACAATTCTTTTTCATTTTCCTTTTCATATTATATAGCCCTTTGCTTATTTATTATGATTTCTGCTTTTGTAATTTTCAGGGATTTCTATGTATATTGATGTATCTATCTCTATGTCCATATATATTTCTTGTGCTTTTTCTTTGTTTCTTTGTTTTTCTGTTTGTTTGGTCCTGTTCAGATTTTTTTTTTAACTATTGTTGTTGTTGTTGTTTTGAGACAGGGTTTCTCTGTATAGCCTTGGCTGTTCTGGAATCACTTTCTAGACCAGGCTGACCTTGAACTAACAGAGATCTATCTGCCTCTGCCTCCCCGAGGGCTAGGATTACAGGAGTACATCATCGCACCTAGCTTCATTTTATTATTTTTAGATGCCTGCTTATTTTCTAATCAGAGAGAGCAACAAAGAATGTGGATTTGGTGGAGCATGCCTTTAATCCCAGCACTCGGGAGACAGAGGTAAGCAGGTCGCTGTGAGTTCGAGGTCAGCCTGATCTACAAAGGGAGTTCCAGAACAGCCAAGGCTATAACACAGAGAAACTTTGTCTCAGGAAAAAAAAAAAAGAAAAAGAAAAAGAAAAAAGAATGTGGATTTGAGTGGGTGAAGAGGTTAGGGAAGGGAGAACCTTAATCAGAATATGATGTATTAAAAAATTTATTTTCAGAGAAAGGAAGGAAGGAAAACAGGAGAAAGAAAAAGAAGAAAAAGAAAGCCACAAGTATTCAAAATGTAGAGACCATCTGACCATTGCGAGACAAGCCCCAACAGATACTTAAGGCTCAGGAACATCACAGAAGAGGGGACTTAAAGACTGCAAGAGTCAGAGGACCCAAGCAGGGTCCGAGAGATAGTCTCTTCTGATAAAAAGCAAGCAAAAACTATAAAAAGAAGACATGACTGGGAGTAGGTGGATCTGGGAGGGAGGAAGAGGAGGAGTCGGGGGTGAATGTGAATATAATCAAGATACATTGTATGAAAATATCTAAAATTTAATAGATATATTAAAAATACCTTTTTAATGAATGCAATGTAACATTATTGCATGATGAAAGCAAGCAAGCAAGCCAACAAACAAACAAAAACAGTTCTTCATATGTCAGGGGCCAAAGACTAGAGATAGTGGGACTGTTGTGCTCCACAGCCAAATCAGTGCCTTGTAAGTGAGGGCACTAGTTACAGCTATTACACCTATTTTACGTTTTCAAAATTCTGCTCTGTAAAAGACAAACTGACTCATATGATACTGTTTTTAAATCTAATAAACAGATACAATCATAAAACCTTGAGGAGTAAGTATCATATGTTTATTACAAACCTGTGCTGGTGGGACTTGCAGTGGATTGTTATCCAAAATGATTACTTGTAAATGATGCAGCTTCCTATAGCAAACAGGAATTTCAGTCACTTTATTACAGGAGAAATCCAACTTCACTAAGGGAAGAGCTCCTAATTCTGTTCAGAAATGAAAAAAAAAAACCCAGTAAGTTAAAATGTGTATGGTTTATTCTATTACTCAAGTGAGTGAAAAATAGTAAATATCTTACCATCTGGCAAAACATGAAGGTTATTTCTCCTTATATTTAGCTCTTTAAGTGAATGTAATTTTCCCATTTGTTGGGGAAGGACCTGAATCTCATTGCAGCTAATGTCCTAAGGAAAACAAGAAAATAAAATGATACCAATTTGAGAAGTACACAATAACTTCAATTTTAAACTTGAAGCATTTGGACAAATTGCTAGCCAAGTTACTTCTAATGTCCTTTTCTGGCAGATCTTTATTTTTATTGGATCATCAGTCAATATAACACAGTCAATAATAAAATTTTCTATGCAAAAAATTGAGATTAGCTTTAATACATACATAAGTAAAACTCTCAACTAAAGAACAAATTTTGCCATTGAAATTAGAAGAATGAGCCAAATGTTCATACAGAGATAAAAATACTATAGAAAATTATCAACCAACTAAAATAATGTGTCAATTACTGACGTCCATTTTAAATTATTTAGGAGGATAAAGACCTCATAAAAGTCAAGACTGTAGAGATACGAACTAGAGAACAAGACACAATAGTCAAGATAAGTTTTAACAAATTACTTTGTCCAAAAGAGATATGAATATGATACAGTTACAAGTGTGTGTGTGTGTGTGTGTGTAGTACAAATACCACTCAAAGATATTCAAAGTTATCAGCATCTTAATTCTCTCAAGGTTATAAAAATGCAACCCTGATTTAAAAGGCATTTATCTAAAGACCTTTTGGGGGGAAATCATATAGAAATCTATAACTATAGAAGCTTCTTTAAATATAGATAGATATAAATAAACACACATGCATATTCGAAAAGAGTAAAAATTGGAGTCGATTAACAGTGCAACAATGCACCTATTAGACACCTTATCTTATCAAATAAAAAGGCCTTGCCAGGAATGGGTTACCTCTTGTCATTTGACAAATGAGGTCCTGTAGACCTCAAAGTTTTAAATATTGTAGGCTCTTGCTACTGCTGTTGGTTACTCTCCAAACATTGACAATAAGACCTTTTGTTGAAGACATCACCTACTTGAAACATAGGACATGGAAAAATCAAGCTAGTACTCACATGCAAGATTCATCCCTACTGGCTAGCTTTCATAGTTCTAAAATGTACTCTGCATGCTACCAGAAGACAAAAGTAAGCATCAATATGACACACCTGTGAATTCTGTGGACTATCTTAATGACTGGCCTCACAACGGGCCCATTGGTACAACTGTGACATGAACATGACGGGAGTAAACAATATGACTTTCTGGCAGAATTTAATGCCTGCTCCACAAGATGAAACTCATATCTGGCACCAATGCCAGACCAATACCTTGAGGTTAGGCAGATCATAGGCCCTAGGATAAAATCTAGTACTATGACACAGCATTAAACTGACTCCTTATGGGTTATTGTTATACACACAGATTAGCACATCTTTCAACCTTTATCAGAGACGTTTCTGTTAACTGTAGACTACTAACACAGACCTCCACAATTACTAAGGGTTCGGGGAATAACAGGTTGCAGAGTGATGAGTCCTAAAGGGAACATCTATAGCACAACCTCTCCTTCCAAGGCTCAGAGATCATCTTGAGTTGAGATGATTAAGGATTACCACAAGGAAAGAGTGTTTCCAGATAGAGACGGGAAATTGCACATTATGAACCTACAGCCGTTGGGACCACATGCACAAAACCTGTGCAAGCTCAAGAAAGACAAATCCCAGCATGGAGAAGGGAAATAGGCAGAAGTCTCCTCCTTAGCTGAAGAGATATTGGCACCAATTGTTGATGGGAAAAAAAAGGTTAGTTTACTTTAAAATTTTATACTCTAGGATATACTGGGATGCAGCTCCATTTCAGTTGCACTAAGAGATTTTAACTTCTAAAGAGTATGGGACTAAACTGAAGGAAATACCATGGTGTAATAAGGAAAATAATATTTTTCAAAACCTTAAAATAATTTTCACAAAAAGTAGCATAGGCCAGGCACACAAAGGATAAAATAATCTAGAAACAGTAAAGGACAGTGGGTTTGTACACCCACGTAAGTTCAGGGTGTTTAGTATGTGACCTTGCAACCTCCTAAATAATGTGTGCGGTCCCATTTTCTCACAACACTTCCAGTGGAGCCGTCGTCAGAGCTTGCCCACTGGACTACAGATTTGCTTCCATTTCCAAAAACAATAGGGCTACAAAACTTCCCTAGCCCTCTTAATACGATTTCTTCGTGGGTGAAATTAAGTTTAGTGTATCATAAGGCTTAAATACTGGCAATTAAGGTTAAAATCAATCAATCTGAGGCTCATTGAAGAGGCTTTTTAAAAGATTAATGGAAAGAGAACTTGTATTTATTTGGTCTAAGTGTCTCTACCACTTACTCAGCGTCACGCTTTTGCAGAAACATGGGTTTCTAGTTCCTGCTAATAAGCTTATAGATAGGAGCCCTGACAGGCAAAGGAAGGAGCCACTTGCTCCATAAGTCCCTCAGGAGCCCCTAGCATCATACAAAAGATCCAAGGAAGGCTCAGAGATCTCTTGGAAACATTTTGATGATGCCAGGGTGGATGGCGGGACAGGGGGCGCAGGCGGGGGGAGGTGGGGAGCAGAAAGCCTGTTTGAGGGCCTCTGACACTCAAAGCTGAGCTCTCTCAGAAGCCTGAGCCCTCTAGCCAGCCCTCCTTCTTTTGTAGGTGCTGTACCCAAAATCGGGACACAGAGACATGAGAAGGGAGGTCATTTTCAGTTCTGGAAAACCAGTGATTTATGCTCTTGCTTAAATAAAGCCATGTTGAACAAACTGAAAAAAAAAAAAGAGTATGGACTATTCAAACTACCCATAGATTATATGATGTCCAAAAGTATCTCTCTCCTGAGAACTATGAACTGTGGAAGAAATTAAACCATTGTATTCAGATGTTAAAAACCACACAAAGAAATCCTAATGATCTGCTGCACATCGAAGTAAGAAAATATCCAAGAGAACACCTCCAACTTCAATGAGGTGAAAGTGCTCTAAGACCCTTCACCCTTGTTACATTAAGAATCTATACAGCTGTTCTGTAACATTGTTTATGAACTACAGGATAGAAATGGCACCCTGCATAGTTATATCATTTATAGTATGCAACAAATTAGACAGAACCTATTAATTGGATAGGAGCTACAAATACCAGTTATCATTATTTTTTATTTTGCTTTATAAAGAAAAAATGTATGCAGCTATTTATAGGAAAGACTGCATATATATGTGCATACAGGAAAGACTGAATGTTTAAATCATAATATTATACAATCAATATTAAACTT
This sequence comes from Acomys minous, assembly GCF_964271855.1. NCBI lineage: Eukaryota > Metazoa > Chordata > Mammalia > Rodentia > Muridae > Acomys > Acomys minous. Next base: position 38,617,305 of record NC_140488.1, on the reverse strand, counting down.
TCTCTACACGGATGCTGTGTATAAAATGCCTAAACTATTGATAAGCCTATGTATAAAATTTAAAGGAACCATACTTCTAGGATGATAAAAATCATCTTATTTTTTCCAGACTCTTTATGCTGTGTATCTATGTGATATTGTTACATAAAGAAAAAAGATAAATATGTATTTATATTAATGTTTAAATGAAAAATTCCAGAGTTGGCTAATTATATTCATTTTTTTTATATATAGGTTCTTGGTGTTATTCATTTCTGTTTCATTGACACATCCTTATTTGAGTAAATTTACTGTTGTTTTTAAGATTGTGGTCAACTGTGCTCCAGTGGAAGGCCACTCATCCAAGAATATATAAGCACCACAAACTGAACTTGATGAGTTTTTTAATATTTTTAAGCGGACAAAGTTAGATGGGTAGGGAAACTGGGTGGATCTGTGGAGTAGGGGGAAAATTGAAAGAAGTGGTGAGGGAGGGAAGAATGGGAGGATACAAGGGATGGGATAACCATTGAGATGTAACAAGAATAAATTAATAATAAAAAAATTTAAAAAAGAAAACCATAGGGAAAAAATCTATTTTCCTTAAGAATGTCTTTATCCACAAAGTGAATGAACAAAGAGTTATTCACTTGAAATACATGCTGGGAAACATGTAACCAAGCCTCCTAAAATCTCTAAGAGTGAAGGATTACCATATTTTCTGTTGCTGTTGTTGGCTGGGAGCTAAAAATCAGAGGTAAATAAATGTAGCTGACATCTTTTTTTAATAATTTATTCAGATTACACCTCAATTGTTATCCCCTCAATTGTATCCTCCCGTTCCCACTCCCTCCCTCTTTCATCCTATCCCACCCCAGGTCAGTGACAGAAGGGGACCTCCTCATCCATCATATGACCACAGCCTATCCGGTCTCATCCTGATAGCCTGCTTCCCCTTCCTCTGAGTGCCACCAGACCTCCCCACCAAGGGGAAGTGGTCAAATAGGGCGCACCAGAGTTCATGTCAGAGCAGTAGCTGATATTTTTAACCAACTGAATTTAGGCATATACCAAGTTATCCCTTTTTAAAAAGAATAGAGTGAAATTCCACAAAAGAATGAGTACAATTCCAAAAGGTATATATTTTATGTGGCATATATAATTATAATTATATATATATATGTAATTTAATACAATATTTTACTTACCAATTCCATCAAATCTTTTAATTTTCCAATTTCTTCTGGAATGGATACCAGTTTATTATTGCTGACAACCAAAACTTTAAGAGGAAGGTCAAATAGGTATTTTGGCAATGTTGATAAAAGATTTCGGCTGAAAAAAAATAAAGTCTCATTGTGAAATTTATGTCTGAATCTCAATGTTCTGTAACAAAACAAAATAGTAAAGCAACTCAACAGTGAATCATAAGTTTTACTGACATTTATTGTTTCCTTTCAAAACAGCACATGCAAATTACATTTATGCACTATCTAATACCAACTCAACAAGATAGGCAATATTACCTTCAATACACAAAAATGAAAAATGAAGACTAGTGCTCACTAAGTGAGCTGCCTAGTTGTAGCAGAGATTCAAACACAAATCTGATAGTAAGGATTCTGTAATTACATATGACACTGTTAGCATGTCACCCACACACAAATAAGTCAGGATTTTTCTGAGTTAGAGAATACCAGAACCTTCTTCTGAGTATTGGCATACTCAAAACCTACATAACTCTAATCAAGGAATAGCTCTGAGGAGAATTTGCTAACACTGTACTTAAAATGAAGAAAGAAATCTATCGTTTAAGATATTGGTAGCTTGGAGAGTGAAGAGATGGCTCAATAATTAGGGGCATGGACCGCTGTTGCAGGATATCCAAATCTGGTTCCCAGCACCTGCGTGGGGGCAGTTCACCATCTCCTGCAACTCTAGTTCTAGAGAATCTGGTAGCATCTTCTGGCCTCCACAGGCACTGAACTCATCATATACACACACACACACACACACACACACACACACACACACACACACACACACACATCAAAATAAGTCAATAAAAAAAATACCTGTAGTTTCTATAGGTACAGCAGAACAGCCTAATAACACTTTTCTATAAGCTTAACATTAATGAAAAAATTCCCTAGAGTACATTTAAAAACAATAACAACTAACTTTTAAGGACAGTCTAGACAGGGTTTGTCTGTGTAGTTTGGCTATCCTCGAACTTGCTCTGTACACCAGGCTGGCCTCATCCCTAGCATCATATCACATCACAAAGACCTGCCTGCCTCTGCTTCCTGAGTGCTGGAATTAAAGATGTGCACAACCACCACGCAACTAACAACGAACAATTGAGTACTTACTATGTGCCAGTAAATATCCAGACTAATTCACATAAATTAACTCAACTGCCCAACACAACAACCTGCTTTAGGAAGACACTCATCATAAGCCCCATTTTGGAAAGGAAAATGAACTACAAAGAGAGTAATTAAAATATTCCAAAGTTACACAGCTGGTAAGCAGGGGTCAGTGTTGAAACCAAGTCAATCTGGTTCTGGGATCTTTACCCTTAATAGACTATAATCAAAAATCAAATTCAGATGGATACACCCAAATTATCTCACAATTAAAGTATGGAGAAAACAATTATATACTAGCAAACATATCTATCATTTTTTCCTATTTTTCAAATTAGCATTTAGAGACTTGTACCTAGCATTTTATGTAATGTATATATGGACAAAAGCACCATGTTATGCCACCAAGAATAGAGAGGGGAGAGAAGACCCTTTACCCCATCTTATCACTGGCTTGCCTTCATGCATGTGTGCATGTCTGTCTGTCTGTCTGTCTGTCTGTCTGTCTGTAACAAAAAGGAAGGGCAATGTTCTTCACTTAATAATCCTGGATGCCTAATAATCCTAATGTCCTAGGTCCCACTCACAATCCTTCATACACTAGGCCATTTTATGTAAGGAAACTGAATAGTGATGGACTTTACTATTTGGGATAGTGTCATTCTGCCACAGACATCAAAGAACATCGCTTCTCTGTGGTGGGGAGGCCTGGTGGCACTCAGAGAAAGGATAAGCAGGCTACCAGGAGGAGACCTAATAGATAGCCTGTGACCATATAGTCGGGGAGGAGTCCTCCTCAGTCACAGGCCTAGGGGAGGGGAATAGTGTCAAAAAAAGGAAGGAGGGAGGAAAGGGAGGATACAGTGAGGGGAAAGCAATTGAGATGTAATCTAAATAAATTAATTAAATATTTAAAAACTTAAAAAGGAAAAAAATAAAAATCTCAAAAAAAAGAACAACTGTGTGAATATATGGCTTTTTGCAAACAATCCAGTTTTCTCATCAGTACCATAGTGAATATTAAATGAGCTAATACGAGTCAGATACTAGGAATATTGCCTGTCACACCGAAAATACATATCAAGCATAAAGTGGCTAGGAATGCCATTCAGTGATAAAATGCTTGCCTAGTATCCCATAACACCCAGGGCTGGTCCCCATCACTAAAAGAAAAAAAAACATGTTCATCATAAAGATGCTCTGTCATCTAATTTTCCAACCATACTATCCCAATCTACCTATTCTTGAATTGGCAACACCACAAGTGGTAAGACTTTATTTACCTAAGAGGTTTTTCACTATAACATAAGTAGAGTGCTGTATAAGTGAATTCAGATGACTGGGCAACTAATGAGAAGAATATTAATGTTCTAAACCCTTCCTCTCAAAATGAGATCTAATTGTCAACACACATACAAGTAAAGGAATTATCAAGGGACCTCTTAGAAAATGCAGATCCCACAACAGATCTAACAGGCCAATCTTTTAACAAGATCCCTAGATAATTCCTCTAAGTGAAACTGAGAAACATTGCCTTAAATAACAATACAAAAAGCCTACAAAATGATGTGAGCATAAATAAAATATGTTCCTTTACTACTAAAAATGATCAAAGTCTTATGAAAACCCAACATTTGTCTTATTTGCTTATTAAATTATTATTATTATTATTATTATTATTATTATTATTATTATTATTATTATTATTAATTGATGTATTCTGCCTGCATGCATGTATGTGCATCATATGTCTCCCTGGTACCCAAGGATGTCAGAAGACATCATTGGATCCTCTGAAACTAGACATAAAGATGGTTATGAGCCAACATGAGGGTGCTGGGAACCAAACTTTGGTCCTCTGAAACAAGCAGGGTTTTTTCTTAAGTGCTGAACCAACTTTTCAGCACCTACAAGATTTATTTTTAAAAGTCTGCTTACCTAATGTTAAGGTATGTCAACATCTGCAAATTCTTAATGGCTTCAGGAATGGTTTTGATGCAGTTATGATATAGGTTTAATGTTTCAAGGGGTGCAAACAACCACACATCTGAAGGGATTTCTGTAAAACGATTTCTGGAAAGATCTGAAAAATAAAAACAATGCTTTAGTAACAAGTAAACACCTCTATGTTCAATAATGAACACAACTATTTTCACTCAGAATATAAGCAACAACTGAATATATTGTAGAACATTAGTCACCAATATCTTGAAGAAAATATTATTTTCAAATAGTCATTAAAATGTTTACTAAAAAATTAACTTTAAAATCATTTAAACAATATTTACTTCTAAATCTGTTGAAACTCCAAATATGGTATTTATCTTTTAAATATACCAACAGTGGGAAGTTCAGTGGTGGAACACTTGGCTAGTATGCACAAGGCCATGGGCTCTATCTCCTGAAGCACACAAACACATACACACACCACACACACAAAAAGAAGAAAGGAAGTCTCACTGATCCTTGAGAATAAGAAACCCCCTCTACCCATCCATATCTCTCTCTTCCTCCTTCATGTCCCAATTTACACGACCCCATTATACAACTAAATTTACAATGAACGTTTCAACCCACACCTAGGTTTCTATTCATCTTGACATCCTGCTAGGTTAGAACAACTTCCATATCAATAACCTCCCCATCTACCTGGAAACATTTTCGTTCCCTGATCTGGAACTCTACTTTGCTGGCTGTCTACTAATCTCCTTCACCGCTCAGATTCTCTGGCTTGATTTTCTCTGAGTCAAGAATGTTGGTTTTTCCCTAGAGCAATCACTTAAAGCATTATTGCGCTCTTAAGATAACAATCTTCCTGGGAGACTTAATCCAAATCCATGGGCAAATTACATTGACATACTGACAAACTACAAATTAAAAATGTCTTATTAGGGTTTTTTGCATGGTTGCCTGCACTGGGTGTCAAGATGAAGGTCAGCCTATACTTGAACTTATGACCCTCTTAGTCTACCTCCCTGATGCAGGATTATAGGTATGTACAATGATGTTTGATTTCAATAGCTGTGTTTTCATATTGCGGACTCCCTTTTGATATCTTTCAAGCACCTCTAATTCTACAAATGTAAACTCTAACCTGAAGACATTTTTCTATACCCCTGCTGCATGACCCTCATACATTGTCACCAACTTCATCCTGGTAAGTTAATCAAGCCAGTAACCTTATATTCATACTTTATTCTTTCCTGCCCTAAATTTCTGTAAGCATATACATATATATTCTCCTATCGAGATTTCACAATAAGTAAAATTATGGTACTATCACTTAACGATTATTTTTTATTAGATTTTTATTTCTTAAATAAAATTGAAATATTGGTGTCAGCAGCACATCACATGATGGGATAAAAATTACCTGAAAAGATTTTGTTTCTCCACATCAGTACAACATATCCTTCTTGCTAGACAGCTGTTACTTGAGAGTATGCTGAACACAACAACAGTATCTATCCATTCTCTAGCTCTGTCTGCCAACCAACCAACAAAAAAACAAAACAACAACAACGAAAAACAACATAAAATACAAATGGTTCTCAACTACCTAAATAATTATCAAATTAGTTACCTTCTCATGGAAATACCATTGTTTGTACTAGTTTATTACACTTAATTGCTTTAAAACATAAGAATCTCCAGGAAAGGATTATCTGCATCAGGGAGAACATCTACAGACCAACCTGGGTCAGCATCTGTTCTGTCTTCAGTAGGAAAAAAATCTCCTATCAACATTGTTCAACATCCTCACTGCCAGGGAAGAAACCTATTTATTAACAGAGTGAATTCCCTCTTCAGAACATTGATGCACATGTATGGATGTGAATATATACACATGTATGTGTATACAAACACATATATGTATGAAGTATATACATATGGATACCAAAAGTAGAGGCAGAGGTAAAGAGCTGATTGTTATCCCCAGCTGAAGTAAAACTTGATAAGTGGAGCTCGGCACCTTGGCACACACCTTTAATCCCAGCACTCAGGAGGCAGAGGAAGGCAGACCTCTGTGAGTTCAAGGCCAGCCTGGTCTACAAAGTGAGTTCAGGACAGCCAAAGCTACACAGAGAAACTCTGCCTTGAAAAACAAAACAAAACGTAAAATAGAACTGGCTACAGAAAAGTTGAACTATACTTTTGTAACCATATAATATGAAAATTAATAGACATTAATCTCACTATAAGATTCTTAATAACTGAGTGAAATTACAGAATTACTAGAAACTAATATCTTAACACTATCTGGATTTCCAAAGTGTGAATCAAACAGGGAAAAATAAAGTCACTTTTCTTCTACAGTTATGTTTTTTCCTCTTATTTTTAAATTTTCAGATTCTTAGGAGTTGAAGATACACTTCACAATTAATTTGAAAGTCTAATGATAGAATTATGCCCACTACAGTTTTCTGTACAGCATCTCATATGAATTTAATAAATAATTTATGGTTAGAGAGACATAATGGTATTTTTAAATAAGGTAGCAAAACTAGAAAAGAGAAAATGGATAGAATTTGAAGCATATTTAGCACTGACACATAATAAGGAAGGGTATGGGATGAGCTATGTGGAATAAATGAGAATTAAAAATCAAAGACAGCTGGAGGATTCTAGCCTGGGCTTTTATTGATACTAACCAACAGAGGAGTGCGAGTGGAAGCAGATTTTGTTGCTGCTGCTACAGGTGGAATCTTTTTCTTTTTTAAGAAAAGATGTGAGGAACTTTATCTGATGATTACTAATCTCAAACCTGATGCTTCAATGGATAATTAAAATCAGAAGTTATCGGAATAATATTAGTGCTACAAAAACTCATAGAAATGGGAAATGTCACTTAACCTCAGAGTACTAAATGAAATTAAGGATGGCCTTCAGCTGGGTGGTGGCACAAGTCTGTAATCCCAGCACTCAGAGAGGCAGAGGCAGAAGGATGGATCTCTGTGAGTTCAAGGCCAACCTGGTCTACAAAGCAAGTTCCAGGACAGCCAAGGCTACACAGAGAAATCCTGTCTTGAAAGACCAAAATCAAAAACAAAAGCAAAAACAAACAAGCAAAGGATATTGAAACATTCTCAAGAGAAAAGTTAATAGCCATATAAGCATCCCAAATGTATCAAGGAAAAACATTATTAGTAATAAATTATTTTATTAATCATTTTCATCATTAATAATAAAGTTTTATTATTTAATAATGATTTTGTTAAATATCTTAACATTTTTGTATGATGCATTGTGTTCTTTTTCTTTCAAAAAATGTTAAATTACAAAGTAATTGTATAAGCACCTCTGGATTATAATTAAATTTATATTCATAAATTTTATGAATAAATTCCTATCTATTTACTAAAAGACATTTAAAATTACATGATTATTCTAACTAAATGAAACTAAAACAAACCATAACAAACATTAAAATTGTATCTACGACATAGGCCCTAATTAAGGAAATCTAGTTTTCTAGGGTATTTCCTATTGTAAATCAGTATAAACATCCTTTCCAAGCACTGGAAGACAGAATAATACTGCCAAAAGAATACTTCAACTGCGGGAGGAAACATAGGAAATAACACAAAATAATTTATGTCTTAATTCTGTGAACTATTTCACACTAACCACATGTCACGTTTCCCCCTGAAAAAGCGAATATTAACTTATAGAGATGTAATACAGAAAACTAAACTGATTTAAAATATTTATCTTGTGATATATACCTAATAAAATAGCTTTATAAGGATAAAAAATTGTTTAATCACTATTTATACTCAGGAAACTGGAGTAACACAATAATGAACATATGATTCAAGAAATATACCTAAAATTGGTGTTTCAACAGAATTCCAATGAGGAAAAACAACCAGACATAAATAAAGTTTTCATTAAGTCCAGGGCAACAAACTGTTAATATATTCCTTCTTGAGATTCATTTCACAACAGTATCATAATGTACTTCCTTGGTGAACAATAAGGACTTGGGAAAAGATAATGATAAAGATGCTCATCTTTTCATGATTAAAACTCATCTTTCCATTGTGGACTAAATGGTGGCCCTCACATGTAGGCAGCTCCAATCACTGGAACCTCTGATACCTTATAAAGTAAATGTTTTGCAAATGTAATTAAGAATCTTGCCATTTGGACATATCTTTGATCATCTAGGTGGGCTCTATATCTATATATGTGTCTCTGTAAGAAAAAAGGCAGAGCATGCAGAGATCAATGACATGTCCCTGTAATCCCAACATTCTAAAAGCTGAGACAGACAGCTATCATATTTGAGACCAACCTGAACTACATATTGACCCTACATCGCACAGAAACAGAAAAGGAGAAAGGCAGAGGAAAACTAAACAGATACATTAAAGGGAAAGCCACATGAAGAGACAGGCCAAAATTAAAGTAATAGCCGGAACCTGGAAACAGCCTAAGTGTCCCTCAGTAGAAGAATGGATAAAGAAACTATGGTATATTTACACTATGGAATACTACTCAGCTATTAAAAACAAAGAAATCCCGAAATTTGTAGACAAATGGATTGAACCAGATATGATCATAATGAGTGAGTTAACCCAGAAGCAGAAAGAGTCAAATGGTATATACTCACTTATATCTGGACACTAGCCCAAGGGGCATGTCCCATGAAAGTCTTCACTTACCAGGAAAGTGGGACAGAGGGGAGGACATCCTATTGGGACTCTAGGTGAGAGAAGCATGGGAGACTGGGGAAATAGAAGGATCCAGAGGGTCCTAAAAAACCTATAAGAAGAACATTACGACAGGTGGATCTGGGCCCAGGGGTCCTGCTCAAACTATGGCACCAGCCAAGGACAATACGTGCAGTAAACTTCAAACCCCTACCCAGATCTAGCCAATGGATAGGACATTCTCCACAGTTGAGTGGAGAGTGGGGTCTGACTTTCATATGAACTCTGGTGCCCCATATTTGACCCCGTTCCCTGGACAGGGAGGCCTGGTGGCACTCAGAAGAAGGATAGCAGGGTACCAAGAAGAGACTTGATACCCTATGAGCATATACAGGGGGAGGAGGTCCCCCTCAGTCACAGTCATAGGGGAGGGGAGTAAAGGGAAAGCGGGAGGGAGGGGGAATGGGAGGATACAAGGGAGGGGATAACCATTGAGATGTTATATATATATATATATATATATTCCAGTAACCTATGCAGATAGTTTCAGCAACAACCTGAAATTAAAAAATTCAAGGATGGAGTGCCCCTACAGCCTCCAAGAGGGCCTTGCTGAAAACTTGATTTTCATCTCATGAAATTCACTTCAGAATTTTGACCTCAAAAACTATGACAGACTCAGGGTCTACTACTGTGAACCACTAACTTTATGATAATTTTTATAGAGACCACAGGAAACTAACAGATTCCACATTAACCGTTTACTATAATTACTTGCTGAATGGCTTTAAAATTTATAAGAGCTATGTACAGTGGTCTTTGGCAGCACATATACTACAGAAATAGTGCCTCAAGGTGACACTTCATTTAATTAATATCCATAGGCATAATCACATTTATAACAACTAAACAGTTTTTCTCTTATCTTGATTCTAAACATAAATCACATCAACTTTACTGGCCGAAAGTCAGCAGCAGACAGATTGCAGTTTCCTGTTTCCTGCCTTCCTACAAGGCACTCTTTACAAAACGCCGACAGTCTTCTACAGATGCTAATAGAGCATCTGAAATAATCGGATCGAAATGGTGTTCTGAGCTTCAAAGACCAAGAAAAATGGAGAAAAAGAGAAGTCAGATGGAATGGAAGGCTGTTAGCCGCCTTCCAAGCTGTAGCCATAAGCGCCACAGATGGGTCCATCTGCTGCCCAATGTGATGCCTGGCCCATCAGCGGCAGTTTTGCCCAAGTACAGAAAAAGATTTTCAGAAATTATACCAATACCACACTAATTACATTACTTACAGTCTGGTCTTGTTCGATGTTCAAACGAGTGTGATGTTTTTAGTGGAAGGATTGTAGAAATTGTCAAACTCTAAACTAAGAGAAGTGAGTAATCTTTAGCCAACTGCTATCTAATGATTAACACAGTCTGTCATTTTAAAAATCTATTACTATATGAAGTCCTGATCATGGATGTCTCTAGGAAATTTTCTAATATTTATGTAAATTGTTGGAGCACACCTTCATCATTATTAGATACCATCATATTATCTCTGGATTTCAGTTCATAAGGTATTTCAAATGAACCCAAGCAAAACAGTGACATGAGTCAGACAAGAAAGGGAGGAGGGAGGAAAAAAGGAAATAATTTTCTGCTTAAAGGAACATAGATTAATATATAAACCATTTGAACAGAAGTCAAAATGCATATCAGCGCACACATACACACACCATACATTTGATCAGAATCCATACCCTTGCCATAGATGATCTCTACTCTTTATGCTAATTTTATGCAGTAGCTATCTTTCCTTATTATACATATGAAGCAAAGACAGATTGAATGACATGTCCAATATGGAAAAGCAAACTGACAGCACTGGGGTTCTGAACTCAAATGTGACTTCAAAGCCCATGCTCGGTATGCAATTTTCCCCCGTTCCACTAATAGGGCCTCCTGTTTCACATTTCAAATGTGCTGTCCCATTCCAACCACTAACTAGGGTCAGAGAAACGATAATTCTTCTAAACATATACTTCCCAAAGACTGCTCCTTGAAACAGGAAACCGAACACAAATATTAGTTAAGTCCCAAACCAGGATCAGAAATTAATCAACAGTATTATAAAGCCCTCAGCTGTTTCTAATTTTATCAATACACAATTGTTTGCTCTGAGATAAGATACAGCCCTCTTGGCTCCTTAAAATGAATGGGCCCTTATTAATGTTTCAATATTTTAATCTATTCATTAAACAAGGATTAACGAAAACTGAGTAAACCAATTTATTCCAAAGGAGGATAGCACAATAGACAAAGCCACTTAGTTTATCGAAGGGACTCAAAAAGGTCTGGAAATTCACTTTTAAGCGTACACATTAGCTTAAAGCTGCTGTATGGATGCTAGCACAAAGGCTGAGACTAATGCATAAAAAATGAAAGTATTTAGAACTCACAGCCAACATTATGGAACAAACAGAATATTTGTCTTTGTTCTATTTCCCTCTAAAGTCCTACTGAGCCAATGTAGATGTGTGTATTCAGGCACATCTTATTATGACAGAAGAACCTGACTGGAGAGTATCGCGTTATTTATAGCAGTAAGCCTGCCTGTCCTGTGTCTTAAGGAATATATCCTTATTTTGCTGGGCAGTGTGGTTGTTCATTGCCATAAAGACACAACAGCATTCGTCTCCAAAGGATGCAAGCCAGTCTGACCTTTGCTGTTAGAGGAAACTATTATGCTCATCTTGCAAGGCTGCTCACCATACAAACATTCTTGAAAAGAGGGTCTGGAACACAAAGCACTTAGTTCCACCCATAGAGAACTGTCTCCAAACAGCATCTTTCCACATTCCAGCAAGGCTTAGAAGTCTCAGCGTATAAGCTGGGAATGTAAGTCGAGGGTAGAATGATTGTGCAGCGTGCATGGACCTCTGGGTTCCACCCCCAGTACCAAGGGGAGAGATGGTTGCAGCCTAACCATGATTGTGGAAATTAAGATCTAGATATTATTAACTATTAAATCCTCTGCCCCAATGTAAGGGAGCACTCTGATAACCACGTTCCGAGACTTACTTTCCTACTTCCCAGGTAACATCTTGAATTGACTCACTGTCATTAATTTACTTGCGTTCACTAAACATTAACAAGGAATGAAGAACGAAGCTCAGGCAGCAGCCATAGGCAATACCAATTATCATGCAGCTCTAGCATCAAATGATATCAGACGGAATAATAGTACAATTCCAGAGAAAGAAGAAATACAAAAAGAATTACCTTCACTTATTTCAGCTAAAATTTTAACTTTTATAAAGGCCTGACTGAAGTATATGCTATCATTCTCAGGAAATACTTTTGGGGGTATACTTTAAATATCACAGAAGCTTTGCGATGAAAAGAGAAAGGGGAACTACTTAGAAGAAAGCATCAGACTAGATCAGAACTACAATTTTGATTTGGTAAGAGACTGCCAACATCGTTTAATATATCGTTATTAGTTTGCTGAAAATGAGTAGATGTTCTATAACAAACTAAAATCCGTAGGACATATAAACAATAGGACAAAGGGCAATTCATCAGTTTGTACATTATAAATGAACAATAAGTTAATATAGCTACAAAGGAAAATAATAGAAACTAGACCATTACATTTGTTTTTATGATGTGGACTACATAACAAAATTATGCTATAAAAAGTACATAAAATGAACATGCTTTATTTTCTAACATGCAAATTAAAAATACATTTTTGACAATTTTTCAGAAACTGCCATTACTCATATTCATGTTGCACTGCACAAAATCTCATCAGTATGCTCTCACATTTTAATACTTCCCTGTGTATTTTTCTATCTAAAAGAACTGACAGAACTAGAAGCAAAACCCAATGAGAAAACAGGAGGCAGCACAGCTGTCTATTGGTGCAAGAATGGAAAGTGTCTTTGAAGTAGTGGGATTCTGGTGCCGGAGCCTGATGGGAAATGACAACCCCGTGGCTCTGGCATCTGTTTTCAACACATGCCCTCTCCAAAAACAGGTGATTCTTAATTCAGTATTCCCTATAAGGGTGTCAGGCTGCCATTCAGGACAAGACAGTAAACAGTTTATGTGGTCTAAGCCTTGTTGAATGAGCATAGTGGGGGGGGGGGGAGAGTAAATTGTAGATATTTGACGGGAACGCAGAAAATTGCTTTAAAGCCAAAGTTTACTAGAGTCAAAGACTCATTCTTCCACAGGCACATTGAGAAGCAAGGGTGAAAACAAAAGCAGATGCTGCGAGAAGGAACCACAGCTGCTAACCAGAGGGGCAGATTACACCCATGCTTTGTGAGGAAGACTGTGAGTCACGTATACTTAAGTCACATGGGAAGACATGAAGAACGTGGGGAGGAGGGCGACATGTAGAGCCGTCCGTAAGAATTTCAGCGACATTCTTCCGTTTCACCGAGAATTAACACCTAATGAATCAGAGTTATGGCATCAGGCATCAAGGCGATAGCTAAGAATGGTACCTACCTTTCAACGCATAGATATTGTATAGACAAAGAACTTGGCATTTTGAAATAGCATAGTGTTATTTATGAAGTGGCTGCTGAATTAACCTCTCATTTTAAAAAGCATACAACTTCATCACATTAACATCGAAATAAAATACACATGAAAAGAGAAAATAAACTTGAAAAACACTTTGGAATTTTAGAATGGGGAAAACTTTTCAAAGTATTACATAAAGAAATGTCACTAACAAATGACTTCCTAGCTTAGACCCATCTGAATAAAAGTATCAGCCTATTCAGAAGCAATAACTGGTGTCACCTAGTAAAAATAACACAACTCCACTGATTATATAGCAAACTCAATAATAAAATGTATCAATAATCAACATTCACTTAACAACATATTGAAATAAAATGTTTAAATAGTTTAAAAGGAGGTGCCCTGCAGGGGTTGATAATGATGCACCAAGAAGACATAAGTTATTAAATAAAACTCCAAGTTCCAGGTATGGGATAGATTCCTTAAGAGTTGTTGGTCAAGGAGGCCCCAAGAGTTCCCCCTTACCCCCAAACCACTACAAACAATTGAAATTGCTCTTTGGTAACCTACTATAACTAGATGGTAAGACCCTATTGCTGAAGACACAATATACTTTGGTTGCAGAAAATAGAGAAATTAAGCTAGCTCTGAGCTGGAACTTTCCTCCTTGTGACTTACATTTCACAATGCTGGAAGGTTCTATGCAGGCTGTGGGTGAAGAAAAAGCCATTAATGGTCTCAGTTAGCTGTGAGCCCTGCAAGCCACAATACCAACATGTCAAGCAAAATGTGTTCCTTTGTACAATGAGGACAAGACTACTATTGGGTAAGAAACTGCTTTCTGATTGGATTTGAGGCCCAATCCACTGGAAGGGAATCCAGACCTGGTACTGCAAACCTGGTCAAAAGCTCAAAGATGGCACTGTCAGAGGCTCTAGAGAGGAGCCTTCTACTGTTGTTTTGCTGGATGGACACGGTGTGAAGTTGCCATCTAAGTATCTACCCTTACATCCATAGATAAGTGCTACACTCAATCTTGGTCAGAGAAGCTTCTGTTTTCAGTGGTCAGCAGTTAATGGAGAGATTCATAAGTGGTCCAGTGTATTGAGAATAAATGGTAGGGCAACGACTCAGGCCCCTTTGGGTAAGAAAGAAAAGATTTCGCACTGTATCAGATGGGAAGTTCCCTTTTGTTTCTCATTTAGCAAAAGGCCTAGCACTAGATTGCTCAATCTTTCAATGAATTAATAACCATCAGGGACACTGACTTAATGGTCACGGGAGGAGCCTTTCACCTCCTTAAATGGACTCCAATAGACTGGGGATTCTATTGTGTACTCTTTGAAAATCTAGAGCCTAGATAGTGTGTTACAACATGATCTGGCCTTTATTCAAGCAGGGTAACTAGGAATTCTAGCCTGAAAATTGTACTCTTAATCACAGTGTCTTCCTCCAACTCCTTCTGTAATACCATCTGTGTGGAAATTGGTCCTATATTCTCTTATTCAGGCCTTCCCCAAACTTGTTCACCATAAATAATTGCTACACTTGCAGGAATTCCGCTTCTTTCTCCTCGATTTATCTTCCGTCCCCCATCAGCTCCTACTCACCTGCACTCTCATTCTGCCTATATTGATCAGGTGTCTCCACTGAATTCTAATCTTAAAGCCCTTCTGACCCCTAGTCTAGAGAGCATTCCAGCCTCCTAACTCCTCCTATACCATATGGGATATACTCAGGTTAGTGATGCTGGAACCACCTCTGTTCTAAGAGGTACCTGGTGCCAAGGGTGCCTTCCACATCTGTGTGTCACTCATCATGTTTTCTCAAATAGAAAGTAAGCCACAAGTCAGTCTCTACAATTCCCTCACAATTTACAAAAGAATTTGAGTTCTTAATCATTTCATGTATATAGGAAAAATATATTACCTTGTAACCTGTGTCACTACGAAAGTGTAATATCACATTTGGGCTAAAGCAACAAACTACGGCAATAACTTAAACTGTAGACAGATAGGTCACTATACTACTGAAGAGACTGCAATTGAAAAGGGTGATTTGACATGGAACTACCAGTCCACTTTTCCAAATCATGCTGAAGGGAACTATATGCCTTCTTGCCTGATAGAAAGCAGGATTTATTTTAATGAGTAAAAAATGATCAAATCAGAGAAGTCCTGCACCAGCCAAATGAAAACCCTGCCCTTTTTCCTACCCATCCTTCAGAAATGCTTCCAAAGCGCATCCGTCTTCATCCATACTCTCCTATAGGTATGCTAATTCTGTTGACACATTTCCTCCCTCAGTCAGCACAGAGTATTAGAACTACATTAGAAAATACTAGAAAGGTCTGCACAAAAAGGAAATCCTGGACGTAGTCTTTGGGGATGTAATAATGCCCATTCACAGGAGAGGAGAGGCAGAAGATCAAGTCCCCAAGAAGACCCAAGATGAAAAACAAGCCTGTCAACCCCTTGCCGCTGTGATTAGTGGGACACCTGAGGGATATCTTTTAGTTCCTCTTTTAGGTAAAGTTAGCCTGGCCAGTGGAGTAAAAATAAACTGCCTCCCAAAAGATGTTCCCACCGAGTCTATGTAGACAAAACTGTAAACAGGTGAGACATAGGAAGAACAATTATCTCTCCCTCAAACAAGTGGGTGGCAGCCAGGTGCAGTGGTGCACTTCTGTAATCCCAGTACTCGGGGCCGCAGAAGCAGGCAGATCTCTGTGAGTTTGAGGCCAGGCTGATTCCAGGACAGCCAAGGCTACACAGAGAAACCATGCCTCGAAAAAACAAAAAAAAAAAAAATGAAGGAAGGAAGGATGGATGATGGATGAGGTGGCAAACTCACCAAAATCTGACCTAAGATTCAAGGGGGCTGACCCTTTAACAATGAAGAGTCTTCTGGGCTTCCTGCAGGAGACTGACTGACACAAACCGGGGTCAAAACAGAACCTATCTTAGACTACCTCATTGCCTAAGCCAGTATAGTGCTCACCATCCCAATAAGGATATAATTGTTCACTTAGATACAGACCCTGAATTGTCAAGCCCTGTCTTAGGCATGATTCTAATCATTCCCTCCAAACCAAGTCTTTTATTAGAAAAAAAATGTTACAAACTGGAGACCAGACTACATCTGTACCTTATTTAACCTCAAGCCCAGCTCCCTAATAAATGGAAGGTCACCAGGGCCATTCATCTTCTGTGCTATCCAAAATCTCCCACTTCATAACCAGTGTTCCTCTCTGCTTGGGACACAGCAAACGTAGGCAAAGTTTCTCATATTTCTTCCATTTTTAATCAAATTTAAAGACCTATCTTATTCCTTGGGTAAGTTTCAAAGCCTTGAAAGCACTTTTAACACATTATTACAAATCCCTAAATGTCAGTATCTTCAGCCACATGGACTTTCCGTATAAAATTCCCATTCTGCCTGACTCAAGGCAAGATGATTCCGAACATATAATTTATGATCTGTGGGTTATTGATAAGTTTTCTGTTCCCCTACATCCTATCACAGACCTGCACACTCTCCTCAGTACTATTATTCATCCATAACACTCAATCAACCTCACACTATTTTAAATATTAACAATGTTTTAGTCACCACCCCACAGCCACCTGTCTCAAGACTTTTTTACTTTCACCTAGACTAAACCAAACAGCCAACATTATCAACAACTCGCTTGTTTTTTTTCTTCTCCGTGAATTCTAAAACAGCCTAAGTTTATTTGGGCAAGGCCTTAAGACCTTTCTTCTTTCTTTGTGTTAGCATCTATCTCCAGTATATGGATAAGCTCTTCATTTGTACTCTTTCTCGCCAAACATCACTCCAGGATTCCATCCCCTCCCAAAGTTTCTAAGCCAAAAGGGATGCAGAGGGTCCCTAGCTGAGACCCAACTCAGTCAATAAACTATTATTTAGTTAATTCAAATGAGCAAAAGCTGACATGGGTGGGATAGTCATCTGGATGACTGAAAACAGACAAAGCTGTTCCCTTGTGCTTTGATGCTCTGAACCTGGACAGAACTGTCAAACAAACAGGACCTCTTATGGAAAGGAGGGAAGCTGTCATCACAAAATAATAACAGCTCCCAACACTTCATCAACACCTTGAGGAAACTAGACTGCCACTGCAAAGGGTATTAATAATGCTCAGCTCCTGCTTTAGGAGACTATACTTCAGTCACAACCACTCCAGAAACCTGGCCCAAACCTTGGAAGATTCCACTGCACACAGGACAAACCTGGCTATGCTCTTACGGCTATTATTCTCACTCAGAACCTACCAGGAAAAAGCTTTTTCTTATTCCCTGTATGAAGCTTCCAACTGGTCTGTATGTGAGCTTCCAAACTGTGACCTGGAAGCCATGCTGTAGCTTATGGGATTACAACTGGACCAAGAGTATACCACACCCATGTTCTAGCTCTTTCTCAGTCTTGTGGGGTTAGGCCCAAGGTTTTGCCTATGACGTACCCCCATTAAAACCTCAGTTAAGGCCATAAAAATATTTCTCCAAATGATCGTTTTCCCACAAATGGTCCATACCATGGGCAAAGCAGTCTGAACTGTGCTTCAAAGTGTAGATATAGCTGGATATAGCTGAAGAATTCCAGAGCGAAACCAAGGAGTGACCTTGCAAGAAGCTAAGACAATGGAAGTAGTGAAAAGGTGAGGAGGGATGATGGCTAAGATGCAGAGACAGAAAAACTGAGTGTTCTCAAAGGCAAAAACTTGTCCAGAGTCAAAGAAAGGAACTGAATTCCAAGAACAGAGAGCTGCGGTTGCGAGAAGAGTTTGAGAAAGTCACTGACTAATGAAAGCCCAAGGTTTCTGATACCCATACTCAAAATCTGTAACTTTAGACACTGGTTTTCGTTCTCTCCATCCTGGGCAAGAAGCCTGTGCCTTCAACTCCTTGAACAATAAGCTTCAAGCTTTGACAATTTGGAACCATGAGCCTCTAGTTCTCTGTGCTTAGAGCTAAAGGGGAAAGCAGGCTATCTGGATGAGATCTGTTAGGCTGTGATCATATGGGGGGGGGTCCCTTTCTGTCAGAGGTCTAGGGGAGGGGAATAGGGTGAAAGGGTGGGAGGGGGACGGGAAGATACAAGTGAGGGGATGAAAATCGGGATATAATCTGAATATATGATTTAAAGAAAAAAGAAATAAATACAAAAGAAAAATATTTTTTTAAAAATATCACTGAGCTTGGAGGGAAAAAGACGCACACGGTTTGAAAGTCCAGGCTCTAAGCCTCTGTAACTGAGGACTGGATAAGGAAGCTTATCTGTTGCTTTGCCTTGATTCCTATGTTTATAGAGTAAAAGTAAAAGGACCCAGAAATTCATGACACCAAAATAATATAAATAAAGGAGAAAAAATGTCAGTCATTAGGATCTGATAAAGCTGGAAGAGAAGAAGCAAGGAATACAAAGCGCTGCTGTTTGTGAGGGCCTATCCACTCTGATCTGTGAATAGTCAATAGCTCTTCATGGCTTGCAGACAGGAGATTTTAAGTGCACTCATGGCAAAGGGAGGACAGGAGACAAAAGCAAGAATAGAAGACTAGCGCACCCCATGCTACAACAAAACAAGAAATAATTCTAAAACTAATCACAAATGTTCACTTGTCTCTCTGTTTGTCTTGGTCATCATTAGCTCTCTGTAATTAGGACTTTCAAGACTGAGTCTGTGACCCAGCCAGTCTTAGTGGCTCATAATTATAATCCTTGCATTTGTGAGGCCGGGGCAGAGGATTATTGTGCATTTGAGACCAGCCTGTGTCACAGAATGCGTTGCAGAGCAGTCTGGGCTATAACATAAGACTCTGACTCATAAAATAAAAAAGACTGAATTTGCTAGAAGGATGCATTCATCTTAAAAATACTCTATCCTGCACTATTTTCAATGCCACCCTTACTATTTAATGCCATGAAAATATTTAAATCAATTATACTCAATAATTAATCTAAATAGTTTAAGTTCTCTAACTCTTTTTTTAAAAACACCCCATTGTACAATATAAGAATATGTAAAAACCAAAAAAACAGAAAATAAAAAAACAGCTTATTTCCAAACGGTTAAATTTTAATGGCATTTATGCTTGTGAAGAATAATATGTTCTTTTTTTTTTCTTTCTCTCTAGCACGTTTTTCTGTTTTTATTTCGGAGTGTTCTTTTAATTGCAAGCATGCCTATGTATGCAGCTTTTCATTTGCATTCAGGCACACATGTGTCTCAGTGGATGTGTGTGCGTGGAGGTCACAGGAACTCTTCGGTATTGGACCACACTTTTCCGCTTATTTGAAACAAGATCACTCGTAGTTCCTATGGTTTACCACCACCCAGCAGGGTATCTGGCCTGCCAGCTCCTGCAGAGTCTCTTGTCTCTGCTTTCCATCTCATGTTAGAGTTCTAGAAGTGCAGATATGCAGTATACCAGCCAGCTTTCTATGAATGAGTCCTAGGGACTGCACACACAGGCCCTCGTGCTCCCACTACAAACACTTCGCTGGCTCCAGAAAAAAAAATCTTTGTAGAACCTTTCTTTTTCAGTTAAAAAAATATACATATATTCCTGGAACTTATGTGGGTGACCCCAGCGAGGAACCCTAGTAATGAGCAATACTGACCAAACAGGCTATTTTCTGTAACCAGCCAAGGTTTCCCGTAGTGGAACCAGGACATCAACCCAGCCACAAAACCCTTCATGACCCACACTTGTCCTGCCTACAAGATGTGCTGGGGCAATGGTGGCTCAGAACTTGTGGGAGTGGACAACCAATGACTGCTCTAAATTGAGGCCCAAGGCACAGGAGGTAGCCCATGCAGGACACAACCTGGATGGCCAGGAACTGGAAGCTGGATGACCCAGAGACCTAGGATAGAACCAAACACAGACCAGACCTTCCTCACTATGTCTACTAAATACTGTACCAGAATTTCTAATCAGGACAACTAGGCAAGAAACAGAAATAAAAGGTACCATAATACAAAAAGGAGTACATTTTCATCAGGGATGCAGCCTCTGAAATGTCATCCATATTCCAGTAGATGGTCCTACATCCAAGCCTATATAGACAGCACTAAACAGACTCTGGGTTAAAGCAAAAAGAGCACATGAAGTTTGGAAGTAAAGTGATAGGGAGAGATTGGGAGACAATGTCGAGAGGAGGGAATAATGGGTATGGATTTGGTCAAAACACATACTATGCATTTATGATGTTCTCAAGCAATGAAAAGAGCAAAACGAGGAAAACATTCAGAGGCCCACCTGCTGCATGGCCCGCCTGCCATGGGTACCACTGCATTGTGCAAGTATGTGGTGGACAGATGGGAGAGAAAGAGAAGCCAAATGGCTTGAGCACTATGAAGAGAGGGGGAACTGGATATTCAACAATGGAGGGGAATAGTCTGATGTGATAGACTGCACTGCCATGGTGAAGTCGCATTCTATCCTGCTGCTAAGGGCCATGTCTGAATTGGTGGCCATGCAGCAGCAGATATCTGTGGCCCATATTACTACCAAAGGCCTAGCAGACATCTCTAATCTGGGCTGGCCTCTGGGACCATACTGACATCCAAGACAGTACAGAGCTGGTCCCACACCACACTGGCTGTAGCACTGGGGAGAGATGGCCCCACCCCTTACTGGCTACAGCACTCTAGAGAGCATCCCCCTGCACCTCCCCTGAGCAGCACAGGAGAACTGATGCTAGTGACAGGAGACAGGGTGAGCCAGCCCCCAGGGCATGACAACAGGCTAGCTGGCCCTGCCCCTGGGTGAGCCAGCTGGGGCAGTGCTGGAGCACTGGCCCTGGCAGTGTGGGTGCAGGAAAGCTGGTAGGCTGACCAACTCAGCTACTAGGCAGGCCCAAGTTGGCCCAACCCAATCCCATCTGGTATACACGAAGGGGCTGGTCCTGCAGATCCAAAGCTGCAGTCATCTCCATGGCACAGGGCAACAGGATATCTGAGAGGAGTCCTGGAGAGAATCCAGTATTGATAGTTCTGCAGAAACCAGAGGCCCAAAACCAGACCAATGACTCAGTGCAATAAACATTTGTAAGTAAAGCTGCTTGAGCAAAAGGATATACTGTGTGACACACCATGACACACTACAGTTTCCATGGCAAGATTTCTTTTTTGTGTGTTTGTTAATTTGTTTCGGTTTTTTGTTTTCTTTTGAGGGAAGGTTGCAAGGGCAGAGGGTGGCCATGAAAGGATGGGAAGATTGGTGGAAAAGACAAAAATACTGTTTTAAATTAGAAAAATAGGCCGGGTGGTGCTGGCACATGCCTTTAATCCCAGCACTCGGAAGGCAGAGGCAGGCAGATCACTGAGAGTTCGAGGCCAGTCTGGTCTACAAAGCGAGTCCAGGACAGTCAAGGCTACACAGAGAAACCCTGCCTCAAAAAACAAACAAAAAATGGAAAAATAATTAAGTATGTGGGATAAGTATTTATGAACTCTCTTAGAAATGTCCATGGAGTTCACCCAGTAGGAGCCACGACCAATCCTGATCTCTGATATGTGTATAGCGTGCACGCACACACACAAGATTTCCATGGAAATATAAACTGTAAACCAATTTGAACATTGAAATATAAATTAGCAATTCTATTAGAAAGTATATAAAAAAACGTTTACCCATATAGAAGAAACATACTTAATGTTTATAGGTAAATTGTATGCAGGAGAAAAGGGGGTAGCATTAAAAAGTCATCAGAGGGGAAGTGAATAAAGAAATAAAGTGAATAATAGTGTAACTACCAAAACAACAAAATAAAGCACACACACACCAAAAATAAAAAAGAATGTCTTAGCAACTTAATATTGGGCAAGAAAATATAAAAAATGCTACAGTTAAAGAAAACATAGGTGTGATATTAGGTTTCACTTTTTGAAGCTTTAAACAAAGAATAAGAAACTGGGACTTTGAAATGTTTTGTTAGGAAGCAGCCTATTGGCTTGGATGTGTTTTAGCAACAACTGACAATCCTAGTTCCACAATGCAAAGTATAATCTAACAAGTGTGGAGAACCAACTAAAATCGAAGCAAAGATGAGGCAGAAAGATCAGAAACTGTGAGAAACTGTTGACAAGGCCAGTTCAAGAGGAACCTGAATACAATGGTAGTGAGGACAGACAGGAAGGAAACACATCTGAAAGTTATTCACAAAGTTCTGGGGAACAGGCACCAGTTTCTAACTAATGGAGAGGTTGAGAGAAAGGAAAGAGACTGAAATACGCCCACATTCCTGACCTGAGTGATGACGGTCAAGAGTTAATTATCTGATACACTGAGTTTGAGGAAAATCTGGGATGTCAGTATTCAGGAAGTTCCCTCCTACTATGCAGAGCTATGTGATCTTCTTTCTAAGCCAAGCTTGCATATTCTTTCTAAAGTTCTGGTTGATATTCCAGTAGTCCAATCAAATGTCAACCCAACCCCTAAGCATGCAATGCACACTGTTCTCATTTACAACACTTAACCTTCTTCAAACCTAAGGTTCTGAAATGATGGTTACCATTGAGAGTTTTAGATAGAAAAAATTCCATTGCGGGAGAGCTCTTTTTTTGCTGAAAGATGCTTGGCAGCATCCTTCAGCTCTACTGACTAAACGTTATCACCACCAAAACCCAAATTATTACAATCAAAACTGTTTCTAGGCACTTCAAACTATGCGATGAAGGTAAACTGTGCACACAGGTGAACATACACATTGATGACAATATTGAGAATCCTGCCTGTGTAATATGTAAGTGTTCTTATTCCATAGGACCATTGATTCAGGTCTTTACAAGCCACATTACAAACTTTGCAAATCCCTTCCTGCATGCTCACTAAAGAGGAAAAAAGTTGCTATATTCAAATTAATATTTTTAACTTATTTGTATTGTATGATGTAGGGTGTGTGTGTGTGTGTGTGTGTGTGTGTGTGTGTGTGTGTGTGTGTGCGCACGCACGCGCACATGCCAGTGCCCAAGGAGGCCCAAAGCGAACAACAAATACCTCTAAAACTTTAGATGATTAGATGGTTTTAGGCCACATGATCTGGCTACTGGGAACAAAACTTCCCCCTCTGGAAGGGGAGCAAGTGCTCTTACCATAGAGAAACCCTGTCTCAAAATAATAATAACAATAATAATAATAATAACAACAATAATAATAATCCAAAAAATAAAAGCCATCTTTGAGTGAAATCCAGTCACATATGTTGTAGAATTGTATAGTCCCCATGGAGTTCATAGGACAATTTTGAAGTTTGTATGGAAGGGTAGAAGTAGTGAACTGACTCCACAATGTTGTCCTATGAACTCCACACACATGCTGTGGCATGCATATCTAAACACACATATCATGTACACATGAATGTGAATGTGAACATATATACACACTGATAAATGAATTTTTTAAATAGAGAACAGTGGGCTGGAGAGACAGCTCAACAGTTAAGAGCACTGGCTGTTCCTCCAGAGGACCCGAGCTCAATTTCCAGCAACCACATTGTGGCTCTTAACCATCTAAGTTGAGATCTGGTGCCCTCTTCTGGCCTGCAGACATATGTGCATGCAGAACACTATACATGATAAATAAATAAATCTTTAAAATAGAAAACAGTTCTGTCACAAATTATAAGACAGTACTCACAATCACAAATGTTCACAAATAGTAAAGGATTTCATTCTTTCATCCATTCATTCACACACACACACACACACACACACACACACACACACACACACAGTGTACATACATATGGTATTATATCTATATACTATAATATATAATCCATATAGATATATTCATTCATTCCATCAGTTCTGTTCCTCTAGAGAAGCCTAACAAGTTATAATCTAATTGAAATATAAAAATTTAAACCTTAAGCAACATATTTCACCAAACATAGAGTGTCCAAACCATCCATTTCTGTGTCTATTTATGCCGTATTATGAATCAGTAGCCTATTTTTTTGTGTGTGGTATCCAGACCAAACACAGGGATTTATGCACGCTAGGCAAGCAATCTAACACTGAACTACACCCCTAAAGATGTTGTTGTTGTTGTTTCGGTTTTTTGTTTGCTTGCTTTTGTTTTCAGTTTGGTCTTGAGACTGTTAGCATTAAGTTCAAACTACTACTGCCTTGGAACTAAATAAAATGGATCCACAGTTAAGAGTGAGTGCTACACTTGCAGAAGAGGGCAAAGGTGTTGGTTCCCTGAACCTGTGCATGGTACTTCACAACTATCTGTAACCCCAGCCCCAGGGGGTCCAAAGCCCTCTTATGGACCTTCATATACCTTCACTCACAAATACACATACCCACACAGAGACACACATACATCTAACGTTATATGGACTGAGCAGGTTAGACTTAGGAGTATACATGTATATTCATATACATACATGCATGTAATAATAATAGTGAAAAAGGAGGCCATGGATTTAAAAGGAGAGTCAGGAGGGGTACACAGGAGGATTGGAAGGGAGAAAAGGGAAGGGGAGATGGAATTATTTTATAATCTTGAAAGAAGAAAGAATACATTACTCTTGGCCTTTCAAAGGCTAGAATTACAGATGTATATCTACATACATACAAGGTTTTTTTTTTCTTTATAGTCTACTGGACACATTTCCAAAGTAAGAGGTCTAAGAAAAATTCGTTATTCCAGCCTAATGTTTTCACGCATAAAATCATGAAAGGCTATGCAAGTAAATAAAACATGGAATGATATCGAAAATAATGATATCCATGAAGTTACATAAGTATTTACTTTTACAAGAAGTAATGTATTCAATGTTTGCATTAAGAGTCCCATAATTAGCTAGCCATGGTGGCACACGCCTGTAATCCCAGCACTCTGGGAGGCAGAGGCAGGCGGATCTCTGTGAGTTCAAGGCCAGCCTGGTCTACAAAGTGAGTCCAGGACAGCAAAGGCTACACAGAGAAACCCTGTCTCGAAAAAAAATTGTACAATAAGGAGAAAACATTCCCAGTGGATGCAGCACAGAGCTATTCCTAACTGATACTCTGCTATATATGCTCCAGGAATCCCTGAACCTCTTCCAAACACAAAAAGTACTATGTGTTCTTCCAATATCAAAGCATTATTTGCTAGGAGAAAATACAGTATGCATTATATATGAAGAGCGACAACTGGAATTAGTTTTAAAATATCTCTATCTTCCAATTCAAGGTAAGCTGTTGTTTT
Source organism: Acomys minous (assembly GCF_964271855.1). NCBI lineage: Eukaryota > Metazoa > Chordata > Mammalia > Rodentia > Muridae > Acomys > Acomys minous. The sequence goes on along the minus strand of NC_140488.1, from coordinate 38,591,538 downwards.
ACATTGCAAACTTGTAACAAAAAAAAAAAAGATAGGAATAGCTATAGGATTGGTTCCAGAGTAAATCAGTTCAAGGTTTAGCAACTCAAATATAATCTACAGCTATTAAAATATGAGTCAACTCTGAAAAATGTGCTGCCCATTCCGTTTTTTAGGAAGACATAAAGAAAGGCAGATACTTGATTCAGGTCAAAAAATTAAATCACAAACTCGTTCCCGTAAATGTAATGGCAAGACCTTCAACTACGAGACCAAGTCAAATGTTGTGTCTATCTCACTCCATTTTACAATCGAATAGGATGTACCACATCCTACAGTTGAAGAGGTGAGCCAACACATGTAGGAAATCCTAGAGTCAATTCCTGGTTTACAGGAAAAATATGTGATTATCCAGGACACAGCACAATCTGGCAAAAAAGAATTCCTAAATCTATTTTACAGGCCTACTTGTTGTGGACATAAAAGTTACTGTATGCAAGTAGGCTCAAACACATCCACTTTCTTGTAGCACTGGTGACAGAGGAAGCTGTAAAAATGATCAAAATATTTTTGGGGTAACCAGTAAATTCTTATTTTATTTTATTTTATTTTATTTTATTTTATTCGTTTTTGTTTTTCGAGACAGGGTTTCTCTGTGGAGTCCTTGCTGTCCTGGAACTCACTCCATAGACAAAGTTGGCCTTGAACTAAGAAATCCATGTGCTTCTGCTTCCCAAGTGCTGGGAATAAAGGCGTGCACCACCACCGCCACCCGGCTCAATAAATTCACTTTAATGCAACAAATTATCACACTCTCCAGAAAGCTCATGCCAAGTCTATAAGCAGGCCACCTGAAAGAAGATACTACACTGAGGTTAAGTGGCTTTCCTAAAACAGAAGAACAACTTTTGGGTCTCTTTTTTTAATATCCTTTGGTGGGTGAGAACCTTTATGAAGGAGAGTTGAGAAATGGAATACACTCAAAATGGTCATGAGGGCACAGCATCAACTGATTTCAAGTAACACTGCAAATGTGTCTTAAATGTTAATCTTTCCATGAGGCAGCCATAGTCATGCCATTTTCCATTTTAGCAAGCCTTTTAGAGGCAACAAGGCTTCACGGCTACATAATTTGGGGACACAATGGACAGTTTACAAACAGGATGAGCTATAAGCCAGGGATATCCATGAATACTAAAGAAAATAATAGGTTCCTAACAAGCTCATATCATACAACATGATAAATAGATACAAAGTAACATTGTAATATAACTTGAACACTTCCTAGTTTGGTTTTGAACCTCTGGACAGTCTCATGCTAATTAACCTTAGGTTATTCACTAAACTTCTGTATTTTCATTTACTCAGTCCAAAAGTATTTACATTTATACAACCTCGACTGTACACTTAAATCACCTGGGAAGACTTTGTTTAAGTGACTTGGCCACTGAGACCCTGATTTAATTGGTCTGGGGTAAGGCCTTGACATTAAAAAAAAACAAAACAAAAAAACATGTAATTTTAATGTCTAGCCAAAGCAGGAAACACTGGTCTATTTCATCTTATGCATGTATGAAGGACAGGAAGATAACACAGAAAGCTTTCCCTTCCTTCTTTGGAAATTTATCGATTTCCCTCAAGTCAATATTGTTTTAGCTCATTTTCCAACCACCACTTAATTAGCAGAATAGCATGCCTGCTATTTTTAGCTCATTTTCCAACCACTGCTTAATTAGCACAATAGTATCTTAGCTATTTTCCTTTCTTCAAATCTCTTCTTCATCCAATAAACCACCTCATGCTTGTCTAACTAATCAGTTTTGTTCTGAAACATTAACCCACTAAGAGTCATTGTAAATACAGTGTAACAATGCCATCAAACAGAATCATCTTTAAGAAAATAGTGTGTATCAGTATGTGTATGCTTGTGTATGTGTGCATGCATAACCTCAAATACAACCGCGAATACACCCCATTCATCTTCAATTCTGAGGAGCCTACTTTCATATATATATAATGAACATGATATCTGTATTCAAAAATATTGTTCCTAAATACTACATGGATAAATTTTGTCAAAACAAATGACAAGTGACTCACAAACTGATAACTCATTTAAATGAAAAAGAGACTAGCACAAGTTCTATTTAATTCTACCTGATCTTGATATGGTCTGACAATGAACACAAATTTGAATAACAAAAAAAAACTTTACGCGATTGGCTCTCCTTCTCTTTGTCTTTTTTCTTTTGTCATTTTATTTTATTGATTTTTAAATAAATTCACTTTGTCCTAATTAAGTCGCAAATAAACACACACACACACACACACACACACACGCACACACACACACACACACACATATATATATATATATATATATATATATACACACACACACACACAGCTGGTTTAAGCAAGACACTCAAGCATTTGCCCAGTCTCAAGTCTGTCTGTCCATCTCAATGAACTGCTACACAGTCACAATGGCCAATCTAAAAGGAAAAGGCTTCACTCAGGCTGTTTATCAATTACATTTTTCTTCACTTGTCCACCACAAAAAATAAAATTACAAACCTGTGACAGAGTTGAAGCCAGGAAAGAAAAAATGTATTTCTACTCTCTTTCAAGACTCACATGTCCTTTTACCTGCACTCTATCCATCGTCATCACCTAATATTATCCTCTTTGTTGCTTCTCTAAATGTTATAACTACACCCATATTTACAGCAGTTTACATATATACACATACACAATATAGTCCAGGAAATTAAACTGCTGATCAACAGATACTTTTCAAAAGAAGAAACGCAAAGGGTGTGTTTTTTCAAAGAGTGTAACATCAGTAGTCATTGGGGAAATGCAGAGTAAGCCTACTTTGAGACTTCACCTTACCCACTCAGAATGGCTATCATCAAAAAAAATCTAACAGCAAATGTTGGAGTTGTAGGGAGAGTAATCCTAATCCACAAAACAAAAGAATCCCCACCATATCACCCAGCTATTCCACTCCTGAGCATACACTCAAAGGGCTCCATACTTTATAGGGAGGTGCACATCCACGCTTCTTGCTGCTGTATTTACAGTAGCAATGAAATGGAACCAACTAGGTGTCCAATTACAAATGAGTAGACAATGAAAGTGCGGTACACATCCAAAGTCAAATATTACTCTGCTGTTCAGAAAAAAAGTGAAATTTGCAGGCAAAAGGATGGGTTTGGAAAGTATAATGTTAAGCAAGATAACCCAAAGTCAGAAAGAGAAAGTCTGTATATTCTTCCTCATATTTGCCCCGTAACTTATAATAAAGCTGAGTTATTTTGAGAAGTCCTAACTAAAGTGATTGTTCATGTGTATAATCTGGTGAGACTGAATCAGGAGGATTGTCTCACAGTGAAGGCCAACCTGGGAAACAAAGTGAATTCAGTCCTAGCTTGAAATACAGAGACTCTGTCTTCAAAAGCTGGATAGGGAGAGCCAGGAAAATGACAATGGGTAAAGTCTCATCGACGACATAACAACAGGAATCCAGATCCCCAGAACCTATGTAAAGGAAAGACACAGTAACTCAGATATTTGCAATCACAGCACTCCTTCAGGAAGGCAGGAGGAAGAGACAGCAGAATCCCTGGGGGCTCACAGACCAACTAGCCTGGAATAACCAAAGGCCAGGAGACTCCTATCTGAAGGTAGAAGGTAAGAACTGATACACAAGCTACTCCTCTGATGAGCACATGCCAGCCAAGGCACACATGTACCAGCATTCATATGCACAAGTTGGCACACACTGGGTATCACACACAAAGGAGGAAGCAGGAAGAGGATGAAAAAGAAAAGGAAGAAAATACCCAAACAAACCCACCTTACTCAGCAGCTAAAGCAAGTATGAGTATCTATGTTCAATTCCCAGTTTCTACATAAGAAACGAAATAGGCGAGCATGGTTGTTTATTTGAAACCCCAGTGCTAGAGAGAGGGGAAGACAGATGGATTCTCAGGATTCTCAAACCAGCCAGCCTAGGCCACTTGACAACCCCAGAGCACTGAGAAACCCTATCAAAAAAGGGGGGGGGGACACTGCACCTTAGGTTGACCTCTGGCCTTCACACTCATGTACACATTTACATATGCACCTTCACACGTGTTCGCACTGTGTAAAACACAAACACACACACACACACACCAAAAGATACACCATATAGACACTAGTAAAGAGTAAGATGGGAGGGATCTGGGTATGCAGACTGCTTGAATAGCATATGCAAAACACCGAGTCTTCAGCACCACCACCAACCAACAAAAAGATTACAGTTAAGTAACTGTTTACCAAGAACAAATACGGTTCTCTGTTGTGCTGAACCTTGCCTCAGAAAACCAACAGAAGGCTTAAAAAGTAAATGATTATGAATGACTAAAAGGATGCTCAGGTTTGCGAGAAACATCATTATACAATAAAAGCAACATAGACTGGGAACCCTAACCAAGTATATACCTTTAAAGTGGCTCTCCATATCCCTGGGGAGAGCAAGCCACAAGCATAAAAGGAAAATAAAGCCAGCACTGTCACATAATTCCTAGGGGATTCAAAGAAAGAAAAGACTGCTATGGATTATGGAACCTGGTTCTTGGAAAAATCTCACGCATGCAGACAACCTCATATAAAAATGAGGCAGAATTACATAAAATATATTTGAGGGGAAGGAAGCTAGTGGAAAAAAAGGTAGAAACATCTGCAGAGATAAGGTTGCAATAATTAACCTGGTGCCAGACAGTGACAGCTAAGATGCTTAAACTTGTCCTACAGGTAGAAGGAACCTTTACAGGTTATAAAGAACAGTAAGAAAAACAATCCCTACAAAGATGCATCATGGAGCCATTTTTTCTTGAAGCTTCTGAAGAACACAGCAAGGAGCATATGATGACAATACCTATCTACATACGTATGTGAATAGTGTTTGAGAAATCTATTCTTAGTAAAGGTGTAAACATTCAAATATGTTTCCAAAATACAAAATCTGGTATTGATTATGCATTTATAGTTTTTAGGATAATGCCTAAGAGAATTACTGAATAGGAAGCTTCAATTTCAGCTTTTCTTCCTCTTCCATCCTCTGCCTCTGCATGTATCTTGCTTTGATGTCAAGAAACTGAATGCACGCCAATTGTCTTGTTTGTAAATAGGTTGTTTATGACTTCTCACTATGCAGGAATTTACTATGTTGCTTCAAAAATCACTACCCCTCTTCAAACATTTTGGTGCATAATTCATTTCAGCAGAGTATATTAGGCACATAAATTTAAAAAAATTAAAGATTGTGAAAAGAAACAAATGCAACTTTTTGCAAACCTAAACAAAGCTAAAAAATAAGCGGCATGGGTTCAGAAGGAGAGTGAATTCATAGCAACAACAACAACAACAACAATAACAAAAACGCCAGGCACAACAAAGACTAACAGAGATAGGATAATTCATTAACCAGCAACTCCACAAGAAATAGAAATCTTTTTCCCACAACAATACCCATCCTTTTTTTTTTCTTAGCTTTTATGCTATAAAATTTAAAACTGACATCACTCAAAACTGGACTACCTTTCACCCAATAACTAAACACTTAAATGACTGATAATTTAATGTCCTAGTACAACAAATACTAATCTAACCATCATCACCTCGCAACACCAGGAAAATGAAAAATAAAATAAAATAAAATTCTATAGGGCATACATGAGAAGAAAAAGACCAAAATACCCTAAGATGATTAAACAAATCCACCATAAGACCACAGACAAACAGCAAGCCTTACTCCGAAAAGGACTATGCCATTCTTGCAGGCATGGATGCCTTCAAGGAATATGTAGAGATTAAGATATTCTGCATTGTCTGTTCTCAACTCTCCTCACCCCTCCCACCTACTCAAGGTTGAGGTGGGGAAAGATAGGACCAAGAGTTGAAAGTGCATTCAGGAAGGTGTCAATAAGTCCCTTCTCCCTGTATTGGTGCAACTCTCTTTAACAATAATGCCCCTAACATCCCAGCCAGCTTCTTCATCCTCCCTGGGCTACTGGCGCCCCTCTTTCCCACTGCCTGCATTGCCCCTAGCAGTCAGAGGAGGCTGCTAGGATTCCGGGACTCCCGCCGCCTCTGCGCGCCAGCCCAGCAGAGTCCAACAGGGCGGCCACGCAGCCACCCACTCCCCATCCTCCTTACAGGCCCCGCTTCCCCTCCCCCCTCCCCAGCCTGTCACCTGCTTGGGTGGTGTCCGTCAGGTCGTAGCCGCTGCCCGGGAAGTCTCTGAGTTTCCTGCCACTGAGGCTCAGGATGCCAGAGTTCCCCGCCTCCTCCAGGGCCCGGTCCAGGCTCCTCACCGTGTGCTGAGGCTGCAAGCTCCCCGGGTGCCACTGCGGCCCATTGGGGAACGGCTGGCCGAAAAGAGTCGGTACCGGGATGGGCACCGCCACGGTCCCGCCACAGCCGCCACCTCCTCCCGCCCCAGTCCCGCCACCTCCTCCGCCACTACCACCTCCTCCTCCTCCAGCCGCGCCACCGCCACCGCCACTTCCACCTCCACCGCAGCCGCCGCCCCCACTGTTCCCACCGCCTCCCTGACTCGCCGCCATGTTCCTGGGAGAGAGAATAGCCCCCGACAATACTCGGAGCCTGGGCCGCGAGTAGAGGGGATTCTTAGGACGCATGCGCAGGCTAGGGGGGGGGGGGGCGAGGGAGCTGGTGGGAAGGAACCCCAGGCCAGTGGCTAGGAGGTGTCTTGCACACAGAGGACGTTGGAACGTGCTCAACGTTTGTCTAAAGAAAACCGAGGATCCAAGGAAGGATGCTAAATCCAGGGTCTGCTGCCTTGGGTACCAAAATCTTAATGAAGAGGTACCAGGCTAACAGGAGGTCGCTTGGGCTCTGTGCCTCCTCCCCCTGCTCTCAGATCTCTCAGATTGCTTCGCCTTTTCGTTCTGCAAAACAAAAACAAAACAAAACAAAATGTGAAGCGGGAAAGAAAGGACTCCTTCCAAAATGTATAGAAACCGCTCTTTGGAAGATTAGGAAAGCAACTGACTGAGAAACTTACTACAAATGCCTCAGGGATCATCTCTTGGTGCTAATACACTAATAGAAACGTTGAGGAGGAAAATGAGTGCAGTATTGAGAATAAAACATAACATGAACTTTGCTATCCTTTACAAGTCCAAAGTAGGAAAAGACCTTAGACATTTTCAAGGAAGCCTCTCAGACAAACTGCTGCCTTCCAAACTTAGAAACAGAGGTCTCCTCATTCTGTTTGAAGTTGTTCCAAGAACTCCAAAATATCTCCAGTTTCTTCTCATCACGTCAGTATTGGATGATAAAAAAAACGCTTTGATCCTCAAACAATCTTAGAAAGTATTTCTGAAATACAGGTTTTGGTATAAATGGAATTCTGACGATTTAATGCTGGGAAGTTGAAGCTGATCAGTCTCTGGGTTTAGAACTTCCCTTTTACGACTTTAAGAGATGTTTCATCTAGAGGTCAAAGAAAGTTGAAAGACATTCATAAGACATCCAGAGGCTCCATAATCTGACCCCAATCTTTTTAGCGAGATAGTGAGCTTTGTAAGCCGCTGCTCAGGTTTGCACTATCTGCGAGTCTCCCCTCCCCTAACCCTGACCCTAACCCTGACTCTGACTCCTCTCACTAACACTCAATGAAGTTACTGGGGAAAACAATCACAATGCTTTGGCATGTCCTCTTATCACTGGTTCCACTATCTCAATCGTCATAAATTTGAACAATGTACCACAGTGGCAGAGAAAACAGCACAGAAAAGAAAAGCAATTCATTTGAATGGCCTTGTGTCCATATAGGGTTAATTTAAATGACTATGTTAAAAGAAATTGCACTCACATTGGACATGCATCACAGAAAGAGAAGGACTTAAACTGAACATCATAATGAGAATTAGCAAGTGAAAGTGATTGATTGATTGATTGATTGATTGATTTGGGTTTTTCGAGACAAGATCACTCTTGGTACCCTGGCTGTCCTGGAACTTACTCTATATACCAGGCTGGCCTTGAACTCATAGGGATCCACCTGCCTCTGCCTCTAGAGTGCTGGGATTAAAGACATGCACCACCACTGCCTTGCGAAAATGATTTATTAAACACACTGGTAGAAGTGAGGATTAAGCTCAATATAGGGCATTTGCACAGCAAGTGCAAGGCCCTGGGTTTGGCCCCAGTACTGGACAAAAAAAAAAAAAGATTCCCCAAACAATGCCCCACCTTTTTTTTTTTACTGCCGGTTCTATTTTGTCACTTTGCAGACTGCCATCCAGTACTAAATAAACGTGTTTTCTCCCAAATAAGCAACTAAATCCCACTTCTATCACAAAGAAGTATTATTGTATCTTATGCTTCTCATCCCTTATATTTCAAATCAAACCAAGTACTCATTGAAAACAGCCATAATTAAAAGGCTAGAGGAGGGTCCTGAGTTCAATTCCTAGCAACCACATATGGCTCACAACCATCTATAATGTGATTTGATGCCCTCTTATGGCCTGCAGGTGTGCATGCAGGCAAAGCACTCATGTACGTAAAATAAATAAATAAATAAGTCGTTTTGTTTTGTTTTTTAAAGAAAGATGGAAAAAGAAACTAAATCATTAGTAATGAAAAAACTACAAGAGGAAATAATTTAATAAATATTAGCCTCCATAAGGAGACAAATGGAGCCAACAAATCTGGACTCAAGTGGGGGGTCTGCAGAGACTGATGTGCCAACAAAGGACCATGCATGGTGAGGAGCTAGACCCCCTGCTCAGATGTAATAGACAGGCAGCACAATCTCCTTGTAGGTCCCATAATATGGGGAGGAGGGGCTGCCTCTGTCCTGGACTCTGGTGCCCACTCATTCATCACTTCCCCCTGGGGGAGTTGGCCTTTGCAGGGCACAGAGGAAGAGGATGCAGACAGTCCTGATGAGACTTAATAGGCTGAGGTCAGATGTTAGGGGAGGAGGGCTCCCCTTTCTGAGGACTAGGGGATGGGGGGATGGGGTATGAGGGAGGGGTTTGGGCAAGGAGGAGATGAGGGAGGGGCTACAATCAGGATGTAAAGTGAATAAATTTAAATTTTTTAAATGAAAAAAAAAAGAATTACCCAGGGGCTGGCTCAGTAGTAGAGTGCATCCATAGCACATGGAAGACCCAGGTTTAATATCTAACACCACAAAATAAATACATAAAAGATACTTAGACAATAAGAACTTTTGAAGTTATTTAAAGCAGTGCTTAGGCTCCAGTAGAAACACAGCCTGGGGATAAAGGTACTTGTTAAGTGTAAAGGATCATGCACAACCAAGCTTAAGAAGGAAAATAATCATCCAAAGAATTAAGACAGTCTAAACAAGAAACATGTGAAACACACAAAGTGCTCAAAATACACTAGGCACAATAACGTTTCTGAAGCTTTTTGACAAGAGCATCAAGGTCAAAGGGAGGTAATAAATTTAGAACAGTGCTTATGAACTTCAGAAAATTGTTTCCATACTTTAGCTTCCCATACAATACTTAGGGAAATGAAATCTCTGTGATACAGTGTCTATATATAACATTAGATGATGATGATGATGATGATAATGATACTCAATAATGATAATTAAGTAGCGTTTGTTACTGTTATGAGATATTGTTCTCTGATCATCCTAACCATTTCTATCTTAATCAGTAGCTGTATTTACCTGCAAAACCACCTCAAGACCCAGTCTATTAGTGCTCCCTCACATAAGGATAGGATGAAAGGGCCATCAAATCCTCACCTAGGATTTTTACTGTTCTTTCTGTGTCTGACTCCCAGTTATAGGAAATTCTTAGCCAAGCTGCACATGATCTCAGGGAGTGGCTAGCCAACTATGTATAGAAGGCCTAAGGCTGGTTGAAGAGTGAAAACCATTTACACAGCTGGGAAAGGATCAATTCTGTTGTGGTGAGATATTCAGTGATGTGGTTACTGGGAATGTGCCCCATACTCCTGCAAGTAACCCCTCCCTCACTCAAGCTGTGAAAGAAGCCCAATAAACTCATTGGTCCTAAAGAAGCTCAATAAAGTCATTGGCTCACCAAGACTGACTTGGATAGAATTCTGATTTTGGAATTTCATTAGTGTTCTTTTTTAGATGAGATATTTGTTCATACTCTTCCCAAGGGAAAAAAAATCACACAACAACCAGAAACTACTGAAACTATCATCTGATTTTCCTATCAATCACAGAAAACTGGTAATATAACATACAGTTTATAGGTTACAGAAAACAGTACATGCTTTTCTTAGTTTTATTCTCAGAATAAATAAGGTCACATGTGGAAAATGTGGAAGCACAATGCCAAGCATTCACTCATTCAGTAAATATATACTTATGGAGCAACTATTCTGTGTAAAATCTATTCTTCATGTATAATGTATGTAACAAACATTACTGCCTTTATTACATCTCAAAAGAGATGAATTAACTAAGAATATTCAATAGATAGAAATCTAAGTGAAAATTCAGTTAGTTCATAGATAATTTAAGTAAAGAGATATCAAATACATTGCATATTTTTCTTAACTTCAAGTCTGTAACAGGATATATTATAGTGTTTAACATTTTGATGTTATTCCTGAAATTACACATTGTTAACTAGATAATTAAGGCCGATACCCAAAATTATTCAAGCCAGACTTATGAAATGAATGCAGAGAAATCACTAAGACTAAATGACATATGTCTATGATTGTACATGGAAGACAAAGAGGGGAATTTTGAACAAAACACACTCTCTTTAAGCACTGGATGAGTTCAAATTCAATTTCTGTTCAAAAAACATTCAAAATACCAGGCAACTATATACTCACCACTCTTCCAAATAAGTAGTTACTCAGCAGTTATAAGTAATACAGAGGAGAAAAGGAACATGATTTTTTCTCCATGGCTACAAATTTTGCTATTAAAGATCAAGATAAGTGAGCTAGAATACAGAATGGTCTTTCTAATGCGCAAATAAAAAAATTTTGTGTAGGATCTAGAGCAGAGCAGTGAACTAAAAGCTCAAAGCATAATATGATATTTTTAAACCCCTAATTAGAAAATTGTGAAAAGAAACAGGAATTGCTAGTCTATTTCTCAAACACATGAGCTCAAATTCTAAATTCAGAGAAAATGGCTAGAAGTGTAGCTCAGCGGGAGAATATTTGCATCACATGTAGAAGACCCCGAGTTTTAGCCAGTGAAATGCTTGAGTATCGTTAATATATGTAAAGGGAGCCCAAAATAGCATATTAACTAACCTATGTTAAGATATTTTGCATCTGCAACTGAAACATTATGAGCGCTTCTGATCATTCCAGTCTCAGCACCAAGGCAGAATGAGAGAGATCTCTAAGTGCATGTAAATTGATGAGAGACTTGAGAAAGGAAGGAGCTCACAGCATCCTCCTACATATGGTAACCTGAATATTAGTCTCCTCCCAAGAAGCCCTGTTTCTAAAGAGTGACCAAGAAGGTAGAGAATATAGTAAAGGTATGATCTAAAGATGACAAAGAAAGGGTCTGAGAGTCATCATCCATAGTAGTGGACTTTAACAAGAGCAGTATGCCATGCGACATGAGCATGCCCAGAAATTCAGACAATTAAAAAAACATGAGAATTAGGTTTGATGTTACTCATTTTTCAGATTGTTAATAGGATCATAGGTTTTGGACAGTTCATTAATTTGGGTTTTGGTGTTTCCACATTTTTGGATAGCATATGTGTTTGGTTTGTTTTAGTTAATTTCATGTGTGTGTGTGTGTGTGTGTGTGTGTGTGTGTGTGTGTGTGAGAGAGAGAGAGAGAGAGAGAGAGAGAGAGAGAGAGAGAGAGAGAGAGAGAGAGAGAGAGAGATGTGCATAGTGTACATAGACATGTGCATGACACAGTATACATACAGAGTTCAGGAGACAACTTTGTGAAGTCCCTTCCACCTTCAATGGGCTCCAGGGATTGAACTAGAGTTTTCAGGCTTTTATAGAAAGAGCTTTTTTCCCTGAACCATCTTGCCCTTGGATTCTCTTGGAGTGTTTTATCTTTGTACAATGTTTTTTAGGACAACCTTATATTTTTTCTCTTTTATAATATGAAATTGAATAATAAAATAAATTATTTTAAGTAAAATCTTAATTTCTAATAGTAAAACCTAGGAAACTATTATGTTTCCTCTTTTCAGAAAAGAGAGGTTAGGAGAATTTCAATAAAGCATAGTAAAGGAATTATAATATGAAGCTATAAAAGAACTATAGGAGAAATGCATGTTTCAGAAGTGTTGGAAGTCTGTATTTAATTAACTAAGGTAAGATAGAAATATTTCAATCAAAATCAATGTATAAAAATGAAATTTGAAGCCAGGCATGATGGCACATGCCTGTGATCCCAGCACTCAGGGAGACAGAGACAGGCGGGTCACTGTGAGTTCAAGACCAATCTTGTTTACAAAGTGAGTCCAGGACAGCTAGGGCTACACAGAGAAACCCTGTCTCCAAAAAAAAAAATAAAAACTAAGAAACAAAGAAAAGTGAATTTTGAAATGAAACGGGAAGTATCCAATTGACTGACTTAAACACATTTTTACATTAAAAATTGCCTTAAACATTCATAGTTCTACACATCATTTGCTTCACATAAAATGCAGCTGCTGTCAAAGTTTACAGGTTTTAGTTTAACTTTATTAAACAAATAAAGAACTGAACCTCAGAACACTGCCGAGGCTTCTGGGGTAGCACTGAGCCCAAACTAGAAGTGGTTTCTTTTTCTTCTTTCTTTTGATAAATTATAACAATCTTCCTTAATTTTGTGTGTGTGATGCCAGGGATTGAACCCAAGACTTTTTGCATACTAGGTTTACGCTCTACAGCCAGGGTTATATTCCTGGCTTTCTTTTAACTTTTCCAGTTTTTGACATGGTTTAAAATAGTTTTCTTTCCAGCTGCGAGGATTAGGTTTGTTGTTGTTGTTGTTGTTGTTGTTGTTGTTGTTGTTGTTGTTGTTGCTGCTGCAAATACGGACATTATGATGACACCAGTAAGCGTGTTAGTAGGATATCAGAATAAAATATCAAAGGTCTGTTAAGCAGGAGTGTTTGGAAGCCAGTGTTTCAGGAATAGTCTAGGAGTGTTTGTTTTGCTGAGGCAGTTGGAAATCTCCACTTTCAAACACACCATAGGGTTTAGTTGGGCAAAGATAAACATCAAGAAGGAGGACATTTATCTAAGCTTTAGCACTTTGTCTATAGTTATGGCATGAATCCAGAAAGCAAGAGAGTATGGATTGGTTGTGATGACCTCATGTTTCACACTACCAAACTCTCACAAGTAGGATTAATGTAGAAAACATCAGACTTTCCTTTCTGTTGTGGTTTTTATTTTGTTAAGACTCTGTGAAAATAGCTGATGCTGATTATTAAATAATAGAATAGATAATTCTAATGTACTACTCACTACAAGTAGGTTCCTCACTCCATTTATGCTTAGGCTTAAACCTAGGGTCTCACACTGGCTTTACTGCTGAGACACAATTTTCGGGACAACTAAATTCTCCACTCACACAGCCACTTCTCTTCTATTCCTTCTACCTTTGCCTTAGTGAAACAGTCAGCTTAAATGCTATTACTTAAGGTGAAAAGATTATTCCATGACATATACACAAAGTTACAGAAAAATGATGTTTGGTCTTAGTGGTTGATGGTGCCCATTGATGAAAAGGAATAGACCTTTGATAGACTTGTGAAACACCATGTAAACAAGTGCTCTATACTAATTCCTCCACTTCCTAATCTTCTTTAAAGTGACTGTTTTCTTAGGATTACAGCAGTATCCTCTTAACTTAGTCTCCTTTATTTTTGTTCTCTGTCAAGTAATAACTATGTGGCCTGGACCAAGCTACCCTTCTAATCTGTGCCTCCATTTCTTTATCTGTAAAATAGAGGTGATGATATTGGGAAGATTGAAAATAGTTAATATAAGAACAACATCTGGGGGAGGATATCTAATATTCATGTCATTATCATAGAGTACTTGCTAAAAATAGCCCACACTGAAAGGTAAATCTCTATAATTTCACCAAAGACCTGGGAGGAGGGCACTAATGGGTGAGACTGTTTTAAACGTCCAAAGACTATCAGTCAGCTAAGTTAGGTAGCATGCCTAACGTCTCGGCTGAGAAATGGCAAAGTGAAAGTTTAAAGAGAAGCATGTCCAACTCCTAAACAGAGTCTCAAAAACACTATAACCCCCAAAGAATCTAGATACATCACTGTCTTTGCTCCATCCACACGTCCTTAGTCGTTCACTTCTTTCTACACTATGCCCAAATAATGCAGTGACCACTTGCTACATGCCAAGTTGTTTTCTTAAAAAAAAAAATTGAAAGGGATCAAGGAGAGGTTTATGGAAGGGCTTGGAGGGAAGACAATAAAGCAAGAAAGATGCAATTATAATCTCAAAAAACTGAAAAGAACATGGGTAAACTTAACAGTGACTACAACTTGGAAGAAATTGTCTCTTCCTCCTGCAGTAACGATTAAATGCCTACAGATGGTAAAGGCAGACTGGGGGCTCATGACCTCTTCACACCTAACAACAGTTAAGTGTCTATAAACAAAGCTTCTTCTCATTTGATGAAAACTTATCTATAATCTTTACTCAGTTACAATCAAAGACATATACTTGCCCATAGTATTTTATATATTTTATTTTAGGTTTCCCCACTGATGCAAGTTTTTATTTTACTCACTAATTTTACTTAAAATATTCATACTATAAAAAATCATTTTAATTATTGTATATACCTTTCTGATATGAAAACCTCATAGACTATATACTATGTCACATGACCATATACTGCTTGACTGATGTGTTCTCAGACACTTCTACCCATAACCTTGCTAAGAAGCATTTCTTTTCTTTTCGGAGGCAAGGAAACATTGATGAATTCCAGTGTAACCAAGAAAACAAAACAGAAATCCCGGGTTCAGGGAGAGACTTGGCCTCAAAGGAATAATTGATGTGTGACAGAGGATGACACTCCATGACCTCTCCTGTCCTCTGCCTTCACGTACAAACACACCAAACACATACACTCGTATACATGAATGAAGGAATGAATGAATGAATAAATAAATAAATAACACTTCTTAAAGGAATACTGGGAATATCTAAATTAGCTAATATAAGAACAACATCTGGAGCAATATTTAGTGTTCTCTCTGTCTCTCTGTCTCTCTGTCTCTCTCTGTCTCTCTCTCTCTGTCTCTCTCTCTGTCTCTCTCTCTCTGTCTCTCTCTCTCTCTCTGTCTGTCTGTCTGTCTGTCTGTCTGTCTCTCTCTCTTTCTCTCTCTCTCTCTCTGTCTCTCTCTCTCTGTCTGTCTGTCTGTCTGTCTGTCTGTCTGTCTCTCTTTCTCTCTCTCTCTCTCTCTCTCTCTCTCTCTCTCTCTCTCTCTCTCTCTCACTCACACACACACATACACACACACACACACACACACACACACACACACACACACACACACGCTAGGATCATATGAGTGAGAACATGCAGTACTGTCCTGAGACTGGATTACCTCCTGTAATATTGTAATTCTCAGATCCATCCATTTTATGCAAATTTAATTTTTGCTTAGGACTGAATAAAATTCCACTGTATATGCTTTCTTTTTTAAAAAAGAATTCACAATGTAGCTCTGTCTTGCCTCAAATTCACCAAGTTAGCTTCAGACTTATGGTAAATGTGCTTCCTTAACTCCCAAGAGCTGGGATTTGGGACACTCATCAAACATTCCAAGCTTTTTCTATTTCTTTATTTCAGATGCTATCATAGCAAACATTTAGAGCCCCTAGGTGAATAAGCTTTTAGTTAAAATAATACAAAAATAATGACAAAAGGACCAATGTCCCTCAGTATTCTCAGCTCCATGCCCTGCTGCAATCCTCTTTCTATTACGTTGGCTGAGAACGCTCCAGAGTTACTAAAAGAGGTTTTTACTAGTCTCCCTTCTTCTGGTGATACCTGCTTCCATTCCCCATGCGGCTGCCAAGTGACTTGCCACTTCCTCCTCCTGCTTAAAATGTCTGGCTACCCTAGCATGGCATGTGGGCCTTTCAGGATGCTGCTGAAGCCCATTCATCCATTCTCATCTACCTCACGGCTGCTTTGTTCCTGCTGCCAGGTAGCCCCACACCACACTCATTGCACACCCCACCATTCCGCTTAATCTAAGTGAGCTCCCCAGAATCTTTCCAGGAGGGACCTTCTCATTCATAGGACTCAAGTCCTATGTCATTACCCCAAAAACGATCACCTAAAATTCTCATTAGTTGGCTCCCCTCAAATTCAGTGTGCTCTCAACAATAGTCGGCTTACCTTTACCAGATTGTATCATTAGCCTTCTACATTTGTAATGTGGACACCCTGTGCAGCATAGCTTCCCATACATTTGTGATTCTCTTGCTTCTGTCTCTAAAGTGCTAAATTTACAAGTGAGTGCCACCACACCCTGTTTTTCTACTTTCTTGTTGTCTTGTTTTTTTCTCACTTGAATGGGAACCATGAAAGGCAGATACAGCATCAAATTGATTTTTTTTATGTTCTGGTATATATAAAATACTGAAAAATCGAGTTTTGCTGAACATAAATGCAATTGTGACTACTGTCTAAATTTCAGAGATGCTTCCTTCTATATTTTGTTCCAGGAGACCATGTTTGGATCATGCATGCAGGTAAGAACTGAGCTGATTTAATTTTAAAACACACCAAAGTATGATCCCTTCCCTTCTTAGCATCACATTCTAAACGTCTCTCTTTCCATATTGTGGCTGAGACCATCCATTTACCCTTTAATTGAATACAAAGCTGATGTGTTTCAAAGTCTTATTTGCAACCTTGACTCTCTTCTCAAGAATGGTAATTCTGTTTAAATATACTAAGAACTAATTTCATCAACTCTAGTTTCACTCACCGTGGCTGCCCTATCCTCCACCCCCAATTCCTCAGAGATTCATACATTCATCCTATAAGCAAATTAATTTCATTCTTTCCTTCCCGAAGGCAAAATCCAAGAAAGGTTTTCTGGCTCATAAATTTTTCCTGCTGTTTGTAGTCAAGGGCAGAGTCTGGGTGTCATAATAGAAAGTGCTAATCTGTACACTGGCTGTACTGAGGCATGTAAAGCCAATTCATAACACCCAGTGACACTTTTATGAGCTTAAATGCATCTTGCCAGACCTATTCAAATTGTATGCATGTGGAAGGATTGCCCTAGTAATGATTTTCAGAGTTTGAGATTATCCTCAATCATCTGTTGAAGAACAAAAACCTTTCCAAGAAGAATGTCAAGCACCCAGCTCCAGAAAGCAGCTGAAACACGGAAGGCTAATCACAGTGGCTCGCGCTCCCACCCCCTCTCTTTCTCATGTGCATTGGTCTTTTGTTTGCATTCATGTCTGTGTGGAGGAAAGCATGTCAGATCCCCTGGAGCAGGTAGTTATAGATAACTGTGAACTGCCATGTGGGTACTGGGAAGTGAACCCATGCCCTTTGAAAGAATATCCAGGGCTCTTAACTGTTAAGCTATTTCACCTACCAAGGATGCTGATTCTTATTGTAGGTTAAGGGCACAGACAGCAGCTCTACCAAGTTCCTAATGAAGGGTGAAGTGGATCTTTTTTCTACTTCAGAGAGAAGATCAATAGGTGGCAGTGAGCAGCAGTTCTCAAAAATGAATACTAGTGGGGGAAACACTCCAGTTGTGAGACAAGGAGCACAAAATGTAGAAAAGGTTGCATGGAAGGCCTGGGAAACATTGCTACTCCTTCCGAGGATATGCCTCCATGCACTGGTAGTTCATCCCATTTGCTCTTACGTGCTTATCTGGAAGCTTGGGGTCATGCCTTTCTGATCATAGATTCTTGTTGTAACGGGTTTTAATTAACAACAAAGGCTGAGGTTTTAGCTATCTGGGGCCCTGGATTCAAGCCTGAATATCAACACACACTCACTCACACACACAGAGTCAATAATGTATGATTTCTCCTAAAAATTGGCAAAAGAATTGTGGAAAATGTCAGTGGAACATAAAAAGGCTAGATGACATGAAGCAGAATTCCACTTTATATTACTGAAAGGGTAACTGGAGTTAGGCAGGCTTGAGACACACCTGTAATTCCAGCTCTTAGGAGATAAAAACAAAAGGATCCAAAGTTCAAGTCTAGCCTCAGCTGAATCCAAAGCCAGCTTTGGCTGCATGAGATTATTTGGAAAATAGTCACAGGAAGAACAAAACCCTGGGCATTGCACTCCATTTTGAGGACTATATTCAAGAAACCACAGACAGCCATGAAATCTGATGTTTCATAAATAGCATTAATTGAGTTATTTAAAAATATTTTTGCCTGGCATTATTTCTAACAAGCAGTTTATGGACTACTACATCAAAATTCTCTGGGTTTTCTGTGAAAATTTCTGATCCATAAAATCAACTCCACAACTATGGAATCAGAGTCATGGGTAATGAGAACAGGAAGTCTACATAAACATGTTCCTTAAAAAGTTTTGTTGTAGGGCTGGAGAGACGGCTCAGAGGTTAGGCGCACTGTCTGTTCATCCCTAGGACCAATTCCCAGCAACTACATAGTGGCTCACAACCATCTATAATGAGATCTGGTGCCCTCTTCTGGCCTGCAGGCACACATGCAGGCAAACACTGTATACATAATAATTAATTAATTAATTAATTAATTAAAAACTGTTGTAAAATAAAGCTTCAGTACCCATTGTTTAGGAAGTACTTGACAACAATTTTCAAATATGAGGGTATGCTCTTCTTTTCTTCCTCTTATTCTTTTTCTTTTTTTTTACATATACACTTGTGTTATTACACATATATACAATAAACTACCTATAGCAGAAAGAACCAAGAAACAATCAGGAATTATATAAATATTACATTTATAGTGTTTTGGCTATTTGTGTTTGGCAACCTTGAAGAAAACATCTTTCCTATCATGGTGAGTCTAAAATTATGAATGTAAATCAATATTATCATATCTTATCTCTATCAACTTAAAACATCTATCTAGACCTAAAAACATCTTAACCCCTAAACAACTAAGCTTAATTGTAAAACTAAACTATCTGGTCTTCAACCCCATCAGAGATTTGAGAAGGAATATAATTAATTACCTGAGTAGACAGGAAGTGTAGGTTAGAGGCTTCCAAAATGAGAACACGACAGAGACAGTTTGCTGCCTGAACAGTTACCCAAAATGTTGGACCATCATCTTCAACCTTCTGACCTAATATATCTGACAGACATATTTGTGAGGCAGGAACTATTGAGGACTTGCTTATCCTGTCTTGGCACAGTTTGGCCATCAACTCTGCCTACATCTAAGCTTGCCCATTTTTAGGCAGAATACTGTCTGTGGTAGAAATTAGGACATTTTGTCCAGTGGCTTGTTTGCCACCTTTGAAGACATCTCCATAAGGAGGTTTTTTGATGCTCATCATCTTTGAGGTAGGCTGGGTGTTCCCAGGAGTTAACCTGGCTCATTGTCAGTGAATCTTTAAAATAATAAAAACATCTTTAAATGCAATATTCTATAGAAATGTATCATATTATATAGAAATATATAGAGATGATAGGACAAAAAGTAGATTAGTGAATCTACTCTTCAACTTAATGTTACTCACAACGTTATTTTTAATTCATTGGTGTAGAATTTTGTATATTCATACAAAATAAATTTAATTTAGATACATGGGTATAGAATTCAAATTTAAGATTATTTTTCACACACATTATATACATTTCTACTCTAATATGAGGTATTGTACCCATACAACTCAAGTAGAACACAAGGTTTACCTCCACACTTTGAGAGTGCTATTGCAGGCTGTTTAGATAAAGTTATACAAGTTAATTGTTAGTTCATCAAATCACAGTCATATCAATTACTAGTCTATTTTTATCACAAGAGCATACATCTTAGGTGCAACAGATAAATATGATTTTATAGAAAGATAAGGTAAAACAGTTGGATATGACCTTCAAAAACTTCAGAGACATACAGAATATGTCATTTAAAAATGTTTTTATTATTTTAAAGATTCATTGACAATGAGACAGGGGTATGCTCTTATGGAAAGAGAAACTCATTGGTTTTGTCCTGCTCAAAAAGGCCAAGCTTGGATGAAAGACAAAGTAAACAATTAGATGAAATTTCTAACACTAACTGTTCAAATACCAGAAAGACTACATATATATTTATGACCCTGAGATACAACCAAGTGGTTGAACATACATTTAACTAACACAAATCCCAAGATTTAAGCACAAAAAATAATTATACTGAGATATTAAAAAATGGCTAAAAGAATATACCCTAGAAATTTTCATAAAGAGACTATAGAGTGCTTCATGGGAAGGCATGAAGGAGGGATTCTAGCATGATGTAAGAGGTTGATCCAAGCAGCTTCTTGAATTCTTCTCAACATTTATATCTGACAAATTTATCCCCCAAACTTTACACTGAGAAGTCATTTTTTGACGTTCGAAACTTAATTATCCTCATTTCTTTGATCTTTCCTTTAATTAGCTCACATTTGTAAACAACTGCAGTGTGCTGAACTTCGTGAAAGTTAATTGAGAAACAAGGATCGGCAGGCAACAACAGTATTCCTGTTTTAGAACTTATATTGTAGTGAAGGAAATGGGGTAAGTACAATTGCAGGATGCTGGGAATTATTGAGGAAATATAAGGGAATACAGAGAAGGGCCAACCTAACTAGATATGTGTAGTGAGAATTTTGGTTTCTTTAAAAACCCAGTTATGTTGGGAATGTTTTGTTGTTGTTGTTTTGTTTTGTTTTTTGTTTTTATCCAAGGTGTGAGATATGGGGCTGCTTCAGATTGACCACAACAGCTGACTATGATTTGCTTTGTGCCCTACAGGGGTATGATTCTGTCAACTGAGGGTACTTTACATTTGGAATTCTGGGGACTCCTGAGGGTATAAAAAGCCAGAGCCTCCCTATGCTTTGCCCAATGTGTGGCATCTGTTTCAATGCACTGCTGGGTGGAGCCTCTCAGAGGACAACTCTGATAGGCTTCCATCTGCAAGCATAGCAGAGTATCATTAATAATGTCAGGAGTTTGCTCTTTTCCATTGGGTGGGTCTTGGGATGGCCCAGCCATTGGTTGGACATTCCCTCAATCTCTGCCCTGTCTAGTGGAAAAGTGGGTGTGTGGGTGGGAATAGAAGGACCTGGAGATCAACAAGAAGACCAACATAGCCAACTAACCAGGGCCCAGAGGGGCCCATGGAGACTTTAACCACCAAGAAGGACCATATATGGACTGGACCTAGGATCTCTACATAGATGTAGTCAATGGGCAGCTCAGGCTTCATGTGGGTGCCGTAGTAAGAGGATCAGGGGCTGTCTCTGACATGCACTGTGTTACCTGCTTTTTGATCACTTCTCCCTGGTGGGACTGCCTTGCTCAGTCCTGATGCAACTTGATAAGCTGGGGTGGATAGGTAGGGAAGAAATAGGGGAAGGGGAGAGGGGAAAGGAGGGTGGGACTGGGAGAACAGGAGGGAGGGCTATAACTGGGATGTAAAGTGAACATATAAATTAATTAATAAAAAATAATTAAATTTGTTTTAATGTCAGAGCCCTGAGAGAGGTGGAGGCTGTGCTCCTCTGCTGCTGCTGCTGCTGCAATGGTCTCTGCTGCTGCTGTGGTGGTCCCTGCTGCTGCTGCTGCTGCTGCAGTAGTGGTCCCTGCTGCTGCTGCCTCTACTAGTCCCTACTGCTGCTGGTCCCTGCTGCTGCTCTTGCTGGATCCTGATTGCTTTTGCTGTTTGCTAGATTCCTGTTTGCTTATTGGACATATCCTAATGACGAAAATTGGACTTGTCCCAAGGAACTCAAGATGCCTCTAATCAGCAGAAAGCAGTATAAAGAAGTGTAATACAAGAGATGGGATAACCATTGAGATGTAACAAGAATAAATTAATTAAAAAAAAGAAAAGCAAACAACAACAACAAAAAGAAGTATACATCCCTTTTCTTCTCTAACTTTCTTTCTCTCCTACCTAGTGTTGGGAGATTGGAAGAGATGGGGTGGTGTAGGGAGGTAGGAAAAATAACCCAATAAATAGCCCAAAGGTCCATTTACAGACATGGGGTCAGAGAAAGCTCTCGAGTGAGGAATTACTTATACTGAGAACTAAAGAATTAGCAGATGCTAGCAAGGCAAAAAGAATGAGGCGCTTGAACAAAGGCTCCAGATAAGCACACTCATTCAAATAAATGGTTGAAGCTCTCAATAGCCAAAAAAAAAAAAAAAAAAAAAAAAAGCACTGAGAGACACAAAATGAGGTCAAGATGGTAAAAGGTATGAAAATCTCCCTTAGCTAGAGACTGAAATAAAGACTTTGAATTTGTTATCGTAGGAAAAGTCCAGGTTTTGATGGATTTTGGCATCGTGTATATGTATGAATGTATGTACATGAAAGAGACAGACAGACAGAGACAGAGATTATTTATGTTATGCTGCCTTGGAACTCCCTATCCTCCTGCCTTAACATCCCAAGTATTGGTATTACACATGTACGTTACCACATTTGGTTCTACTAAATGTCTTTGGGGTGTTTTGTTGGATTTTTTTCAAATAGGATCTCATTTACTCCAGGATGACCTCCAAATTACTATGTACAAAGGCCAGTCTTAACCAGTCTCAAGCTCCCAAATGCTGGTATGGCATGCATGTCCAACCATGCCTGGCTTTAACAGAAGGTTTATAAGAAAGAAAATACAATGATCAAATTATGAAAAGTGTACATGGAAGGACATTAAATATCTAGAGAATTATGTGAAAAACATCGAAAAGATATCATCAATAGGACTTAGTAACAAATTGCATGTAACAGTTAATGAGATGCCAGAATCAAAACTGGCTTTCAAGTTCATGATTTGACCAGAGCCTTGCTATATAACCACGGATCCTAGCTTAAGAAAAATAAATATTTTTCCTGATAATTGTCTTAGTGTACATAACAGTCAATTGCTCCAACTTCCATCAGAGCCTTGGAATCCTGTTTACTCCCCTTAGATAGTGATTAGAACACAGTGAGGGGCCATCTTAATCATCATAATGCATTATATTTTTTGGTTCAATAATATCACCTTATCTCACAATATGAAGAGTTTTTTAGTTTACAATCCTGAATGGACACTGCTGGCCCTGGCTTTTTCCTTTGCATAAAGAAATTGTCCCTTGACTCAATGTTTGAAAAAACATTTGAACACTGTCTGGATTTCCTGAACTATTATTATGTTTTATCCCAAACCAATAATAATAATAATAATAATAATAATAATAATAATAATAATAGTAGTAGTAGTAGTAATAATAATAATAATAATAATAATAATATTTTAGCAGAATAAATACAGATTTATTATGGAAAAGTGAAAATCAACTTCCAAAAGTGGAAGGGGGTCTAAGGGAGGAATACCCAGAAAAGTCACAGCCAAAATTCCAAAATTACACTGAAATTAAATGCTGAAATAATAACTCAGTATGCTAGCAAATACAATGGACTTTAAAAATGGTAACATTAAAATTAAAAATAAAAGGCAAACAATTAAATTTTAGTAATTTTTAAAGTAATTTTACCAAAAAAAGTAGTATTATGAAGTGATAGATATATTGACCTGATCCAGACACACCAAGTTGTACACATATGTGAAAATATCATTATATTGTATTCCAGAAACTTGAAACTGTAGTCAGTTACAGTTTTTCCAATTCGACGATTTAAAAAGAATTTGTGCTACAGAATTCAGTAAAAGAAAACCTGCTAACTAATGCAAAAGCTGATAAAGAGCAAGTTTAGTTTCAATTTCTTCTCAACACCTGGGACATTCAAACACTTCCAAAGCAAAGGCAGTAGATTTGCAAATTCAGATGGCAGGAAAGGAAGGAGAAGATGGATTTAGTGAACTGCTTTTCAATCCCCAAGGCAGAGAATCAGTCTGTTTACCAGCTGTCTACCTAATTTCCTAATGGGTCTGTTGGACATTTGCTCTAGAGAAGAAAACAAATAATAGTCTTGCCAATGTAGCTGGAATTATGAACAAGTGGCTTAAATAAAGGTAATTAATATAGTAAGACAAAGATGACATCATACAACATGTTGCTGGTTATGTATATTTAATGATCATTTGTAGAAAGGCATAGAGAAGGCTGTGTAAGAAGGATTTAAATTCGTGTAGGCCTTCTGTAGGTAAAATTTTAATTTGCTCAAAAGTAAAGGTATATATGACTAGAATTAGGAAAAAATTAAATGTTTCCATTTTTTAAACAATATCATAGTTGGTCAATGCCATAAAGTAACTGTAAAAGTCTGTTAAATATGCAAAATTGTAACACATGAAGATACATTTACTCAGGTGCTTGAGAAATACAAGAAAATATGAAATTATTATACGGTTATAAAGCATTTGTCCTAATTTTGTCATCTCTTTAAAACTGGACTCACAATAACCCTTAATTAAAATATATCTTAGGATAAAAATTTGTTATAGTAAGTATGTTCCCCCAGCACATTAAACCTCACATAGAAAAAAAAATGGTTCTCAAAAGTCTACCAACAGGAGTACAATAAATCCCTACAAAAGAGGATCCTCCCAAAAACTGGATTTAAGTATGTATAGCAACAACCACAAAATGCAGGAAAAACACAAGCAAGATAATACTTACCAAATGAAAGGGTGTAGACAGAAATAAATTGTTCTCCTCTAGACTTAATGGATCTTGCTGAGGGGGAGATACACTAAGCAAATTTCTCCTTATCTGCCCTGCGATCAGCCCAATACAGACTTTGCAGCCAGAGCTAACAAACATCTAGGAAATAATTATGTGTCTGTACTCTAAGGTCTTTCACAGAGATGAAATGCAGACAGAAGTCCAATACAAACGAGAACAAAACAAAAACCCGTAGCTGAAATGCCGTCAGAAAAATGTCTTCTAATATAAGGCTAAATACCATTTATTTAGTGATAGAACCAGTTCTGAAAGTCTGCAGATAGGGGAAATACATGAAAAGAATTGTGTTTTTCTCTCCACCTGATTTGGCTGTAGAGTGCCTCTTAGTGTCCATGGCAACTCCCATAGAGTGGCTAGGAGGTTTGTCATTAAGAGGCTTGTACATTAAAATATAACGGGAGACTAGCCACAGTACTTAGACAATGCTAGGTTTCTGAACTGCCAAACAAGTTTAAACCAATTTGCACTTTAGCAACATATTGTCTGAGAACTTTTATACATATACACTAGCCAGAATATGTTAATCCACAGCTATATAATTAATTAGGCACTACAAGGTCATTACAGCATTAAAAGGAAGACCATGGAAGCATTTACAAAATGGCCTGAATCATATCAGTATATCTCATGCTGTATTCACAAAAATATGGATAAAGAAAAGGGGGAAAGCGTTGCTGATATCTTTGAGCAACAGTATTGCTGTATTTATACATGACTTTTTGAACATATTTTGGTTATCCTTTCAGCATTAAGAAACCGGCTGGACAGGTAGGACAAGATTTAATTTTGTGGATTGGAACCATAGAGATCTATCTTGATTCCTGTTTATGATGCTTCTTTGGAAGATTTCATATTAACAATTTGAGAAATGGATTAAATGTATGGGAAGACCTGATTGGTCACCTGAAAGCAACTGGCCCTTACACATTTGTTAATCAGTAATGGAAGTCATCGTGATAAGACAAATGCCAGATTAATCGCTTTTGAGTATAACTTCATGTAGTTAAAACTTGGCAGAAACTCAGGATGCACTTAACTCAAATTGAGAACGTGAAAGTCTTAATCCTTTAGTGATTCCAAATGAATTGTACATAGATTGTGAAAGAATAGATGTCTCCATGTGAACTGTACTCAGTCAGCAGAACCATAGCCTCAAGGTACAATATATCTTCAGACTGTTTAGGTGAGGGAGAGCTGGGAGTGTGTAATAGCTTCCTTGGTAGACTGCAGAGACAGGAGGATCTGAACTTCAAGGTCATCCTCAGCTATCTTCAAAACAAGTTGGAGGCCAGGCTGGGATACACTTATAATTTCAACTTCTCAAGAGCCTGAAGCTGGAGAATCATAAATTCAAGGTCAATCTAAGACATCTGACTATAGTAAGAGCCTCTCTCTTTAAGAGAGAGAGAGAGAGAGAGAGAGAGAGAGAGAGAGAGAGAGAGAGACAGACAGACAGACAGACAGACAGACAGACAGACAGACAGAGACAGACAGACACAGAGACACATAGAGATACAGAGAGAAACAGAGAGACAGAGAGAGAGAACAAGAGTTTCTGCATTAAAAATGTTATTGCAGAAATCAAGAGAGTGTTACATAAAAGAGATATACTCTGCTTAAAAAAAAGAAAGCCTCTGTAACATGTAAAAATTGACACAGAGAACATGAGAATTAGAAAGTAGATACCTTAGCTGGGCATGGTGGGACACACATGTAAACCCAGCCACTAGGAAGGCAGAGGCAGGTGGATCTTTGTGAGTTCGAGGCCAGCCTAGTCTACGAAAATGAGTCCAGGACAGCCAAGGCTACAAAGAGAAACCCTGTCTTGGAAAAAAATAAACACAAAAATTAAAGAAAAAGAAAGTAGATTCCTTATTTTTAAACCTCTACATAAATGGATGCACTGTGTTCTCTTAAATAACAAATAACTTTGGTAAATTTTAACTGTGGACTAGTTAAAAAATGCCTTTTAAAAAATAGTTCTCATTCCTAAAGAATAACCTTAAAATTATAGCCCACTGAGTTGGAGAGATAGCTCAGCAGTTAAGAGTGTGTATTGTTCTTGCAAAGGACCCAAGTTTGGCTCCCAGGACCCACTCGCATGGCAATTTACAACCCTTTGTAAGTACTGGTCCAGGGATTCCAATGCCCTCTTCTGGCTTCCTAGGACATCCGCAAGCACATGCACACAACCACAACCAAATAAATAAAAATAGGGTGTATATGATGTATTGCATCCATACAACTCAATTATAATACAAGGTTTACTTCCGATACATTAAAAGTGCTATTGCAGGTTGTTTAGGATAAATAAGTTATATAAGTTAATTGTTAGTTGATCACATCATGGTCATGTCAATTACTAGTGTATTTTTATCACAAGATTATACATCCTAGGTTTAACAGGTAGATATGATTCTATAGACATATAATGTAAAATAGTTAGATAAGATATTGAAAAGCCTCAGAGAAATACAGAATATGACATTTAAAGATAGTTTTATTATTTTAAGGATTCACTGACAATGAGACAGATGAACTCCTGGCAACACCCACCCTATCTGAAAGAGCATCAAAGAACCTCCTTATGGAAATGGCTTCAAAGGTGGCAAACCAGCCACTGGGTAAAATGTCCTTGTTTCTGTCTTCTGTTTGTACTTCATGATGGGGCTGGCATCGTGATTCAGCATGTAATGATACCGTCACCAAGCTTGATGGCTTGAGTTTGACTGCTAAGACCTACATATTAGAAGTAGAGAACTGAATCCCGCAGGTTATCCTCTAACCCCCAATGGCATGCTATGCCACACATTCATTCCGACAAACAAACATACAAATAATAAATAAACTACCAAATAACTAAAGTTCTTAAATGTTTTTAAAATACTTTTAGTGTATTTATTATTTATAAAGTATTCTGCCTGCATGTGTGCCAGGAGAGGGCATCAGATCACATTATAGATGGTTACGAGCCACCATGTAGTTGCTAGGAATTGAACTCAGGACCTCTAGAAGAACAGCCACTGATCTTAACCTCTGAGCCATCTCTCCAGCCCCAAGTTTTTAAATGTTTTAAATATTATAATAGTCCGTATATATTTCTTTTCCCACTTAAATTCTGACCTCATACACTTCTCTTTCTGTCTCTTTCCTTTGTGTTTTATTTATAATTTGTCTCCTCTGTCTACAATGAAAGATCCAGGCCCGATATTTTGTGTTCTTTAGTCATTGTAGTATCCACATGACCTAGAACTGGCTCAGTATTGTGTGGCTGAATGAGTGAAACACGCGGGACAATGGTTCTGGCTAGGAACATAGTATTCTCATTCTCTGTCTCTGTCTCTCTGTCTCTGTCTGTCTCTGTCTCTGTCTCTGTCTCTGTCTCTGTCTCTGTCTCTGTCTCTGTCTCTGTTTCTGTCTCTCTCTCTCTCCTCTTTCTCTCTCTCTCTCCCTCTCTCTCTCTCCCTGTTTACCTCCCCCTCCCCTCTCCCCTCCCCCTCCCCCTCTTCCATTTGAGTGTATGCTGTGTTGTGTATACATGCATATAACTATATGTATGTTTATGATTAAATTATTTACAACATCAACATATTATGAAGCATTTTCAAGATTATTCTTTCTGTTTCCCACTATCCATTACATTACACTGAACCCAGAGCTTTCCACATATTAAGCATGCATTCTGTTCTTGTAGTGCCATCAAACATTGCTCTTCAACACATCTCTGAAAATAATCCAAACATTTGCAACAATCTCAGCACAGCAATTGAAATTTGAACTAGAAACTTAGTATGGTGGGCATTCAGCTCATGCACTTGGTCCTCGAAGAAATATACATGCTTTTATCTGTGTCGAGCTAAGTGCTTCTTCATTTTTACCTTTCTATAATAATAACAGATTAAATAAACTGTATAATCACCCTTTCGCACCCCAACCTTCAAGGAATGTGGGTTGATGCGACTTTCTTATTCCTAAGTGTCCACAACCTGAGAACTCTCCTCGGTTATCTCCAGGAGTTGGAGGAAATATGGCCTGTGATGATTAACCTTAACTGTCAACATGATTGTTTTGAGGAGTGTTTGGGAGGCTAATAAAGCACACTTCTAGTTGTGTCTGTGAGGATGTTTCTAGAAAAGATCAAACAAGGGGGAGGAAGCACCATGAATGTGGGTGGCACCATTTCATAACCTGAGTATCTAGATATGGGAGAGAAAGAAGGGGAAAGGTCCAGAGGCCAGGCATTCTCTTTCTGTTTCTTGCCCACCATGAGATGATGAAGATCCTCTGCATACTTACAGCATCACGCTATTCTGTCAAAGTCCATAGACCATGCGATCCTCTCAAGTTTTTGTTATTGGGTTTTTTTGATATTGAAATGAAAAATCCAACTACTGCAAGGCTCAACTTTTTTTTTCATGGGGTATGCTGTTCTATCACTGACTGATTTTGTTGTTGTTGTTGTTCACTGAAAAACATGATGTACATAGAGATGGTTTGTGTGTAACTATGGGAGAGATTTTTTTCTTTGAACACAAAGGCACCACTCAATTTCAAGTTGAGCATATGATTCATAGAGAGATCACACTCATATAGAGTTAAATGTACTCTCCATTTTCTGCGCAAAATCAACTGAGATAGCTATAAACACTTTATCAGTTTTTATTCGGGGAGGAAAGGCTGCATTTCAATTTCCAGGGCAAGGGAGTTAGTTTTCTGTATCCAAGTAACATTACTAAAGTCCATAGCTAGAGGCCAATAAACATGCTACTACAGAATTATTGACTCACAAACCTGAATTGATGATGATACGTGGAGAGCAAGTACCAGTTTATTCAAAAGGAAAGCATAAAATTGAGAGACCTGAAAATTAAATTCAAAAACTAAAGCTAAAGGCATGCATTTGTTATATTTTAAGCTTGTTTTATTCATTTTTACTTTTTTTTTCTGTAGGTCTGAAAATACTAACATCAGAGTGCTGCATCTCTTTGAAAGCCTCGGCTCAATATATAAGACTATAATTATGACAAAACCCTTGTAACAAAAATCAGAGCAAATGGTGAATGATAGTTAACAAAAGCACTTAAAAATGAATGGATTTTTCAGTGGGATGTTTAATTAAGGAAAGAAGATAATTGTTACTAGTATTATGTGGTATTTTATATAATGCCAGGGAAACCACAAAGTGTTCCCTCTTGGTTTTTTGCAGTGTCTTAACAATTTTAGAGCTCATATAGTCTTAAGAAAATGTCAGTCACTGAATATACCTAAATATACAGATGTTAAGGCCTCACTGAGGAAAATAAAGAATTTACCTGAATATTTGTCTAAAGAGAGCAATAGACAGGTTTCAGCCCAGATAATTAAGTTGTCACAGTAATTAAGTCTGTGGAACTCTAACTGAATGTGAGTTTAATTTTAACCCACTAAAAATAGGATGTTTGATATCACAAACAAGATCTGATGGAAATAAACATTAACTTTATTATTCAAAAAAGTTTCTTCAATTTAACAGAAATGAAGTTAAATGAAGGGGACTTTGAAATGAGACGAATGGAACTTTTGGGGATAAATAATATATTGATAAGTACTCAGGGAATAAGATGTCTTAACCACATTGATTTTTCTGATTAAATTTAGACTGAGATAAATTAATTTTGATCATTTT
Source organism: Acomys minous (assembly GCF_964271855.1). Lineage (NCBI taxonomy): Eukaryota > Metazoa > Chordata > Mammalia > Rodentia > Muridae > Acomys > Acomys minous. Next base: position 38,561,001 of record NC_140488.1, on the reverse strand, counting down.
ATTAAATAAAAATATTCTAAAGAATATTATTTTCTTTGTTGGATAAATGTGTACAACAATACTTAAGCTTTCTTGAGACAGTTGGACATGTAGTACATTTTTCTATTATCATGTTCAACAAGTTATCACCCTCCAGTAGCATATGTAGAGACAATGAAAGTATATATGGGTCTTTCATAGTGTTCTCAACAGGTTTTTAAAAATAAGTCCAAAAATAAGTTTCCCGTGATAGTTTATATTCTCTTCCAAGTTGAGTAATTGGATTAGTAAACTGTAATATTTCCCATAAATAAGGAAGTAATCTAGTAAGGAATTCCTAAAAAGGAACTAGGCTATGATATATTACAGCATATTAATGCACATGCGTGCACGTATTACTTGCACACTCTCTTCTCACTCTCCCACATTGGGCTATATGAGTCTTCTATTCACAGCACCTGGACGGCAGGCCTGAGGTCTGGTTATTAATGGAGGCCAGGCTACAAGCTGAGGGTCAAACAATTCACCGGCTGTGGGATCAGCCACAAGCTGTTCTTACTCATTTCATGAAATAGATGAGGGATGCCTCTTATCTCTTTTCTCTGTATAATGAGTAATAGAAACTATTAATCTGGCAACCCTAATGAAAAATGAAGAAGAAAAGGCCTGGAGGTGGAGACAATAAAAGACCATAGTTCTATGTCCGATGTAATGGAAACAGCAAAGACTCAAAGACAATAGCTGGAAGAGATAAGAACATGTAAGGCATGTTGTTCATGTCTGGCCTAGCCCAAGTCTTAGTAGGACATATTTTAATGTCTAGAATCAACATGAGGGATAATAATAAAACAAGCACAAGCAGTTGTTTGCCCTATTTCATGCTTGTATACGTTTTGATTACTCTCATTTATTTCAGTATACATAATCCAAAATCATAGCAAAATTCTCACCTAAAAGTGAAATTCTTTAGCTATATTTTATACGTTTTAAGATGCTGACAATATGCTTTAAAAAGTTAACAACTTAAAAAGTCCAAAGAGCCAACACCATCAACTGGCTTTCGTAGGGATTCTTCAAAGGCAATTGAATGTAACTCAGGAAATCAGTTCTCTCGTCTTGCTCAGCCTAGTCCTAGCTGAATGCTATAGTGCAAACAGCTATCTTCTTTGGAACTGTTTCTTTGATTTTCTTTTGCTTGCCTTTTCAAAAGAAAAAAAAAGTATTTATTTTGTATTGTATCGGGCACACTAACAACGTGTTAAAGAAAGAGAGTCAACTGGGAAAGGCTGGTGTAGTTGAGACAGAAGAATCACAATACCTTCAAGGCCAGCTTGAGGTGCAAAGTGTTAGGTCTCAGAAACCTAGAACAAATGCCTGAGTGAGTGAAAATTAAAATAAAAATAATAAAGGAAAGGACATGAGTGCTCCTTGGTATGGTGGAGGAGAAAGTTGATTGTAGATATGCGGGAGAGCATAGCCAGCGACAAGGACATCTGAGAGACTCCAGAGTGAACCTTGTGGAGGAGAGCAGATGTGCTGCAGCGCCAGATCAAGAGGCCAAGGAGGAAATGGTAGATGGGAAAAGATCAGCTATCCAAAATAGTTGGATTATATATATAAAGAAGAGCAGCTGGGGGAAAGGCTACCTAGTCCCTAGGCTAGCTGGAGAAAGATTAAGGGGTGGGGTATGCCAACCCCACTAAGAAATGCTGGCATTCCTCTGATGTGTCAAACAGGCACCTCAGCCCTTTGTCCAGGGTTGGAGATCTAGCAACAGTGGCCAGTGCAGGCCAACTCTCCCAGCATCACTCACTACCTGTGTCTCCTCCCAGCACTTCTCGCTCCCTACCCTAAACCTCACCCTCCCAGGGTCTGGGATTCTGCTTCCCTTCCCCCAGTCTGATCCCCGTATCACTCAGACATTTTGGACATGCTGTTCTCTTGGCCTTTATTGGTGGCTCCTCTCTAGCTCTCCCTGCCCCCCTCTCTGGTTCAGTCGGCCAGCCCATGTTCAGCCTGGACTCCTCCCTCTGGCTGCTTTCTCCCTTATATCTTCATTAAAAATATTCTTCATACTCTAGGAGTAGTCATGTCCTCCGTCTTTTATTTCATTTTTAAATCTACATAGTAATTTTAAATCCAGTCTATTTTGAGGTAGCAAAAACTCCATCCACAAATACAAAGGAGAGAGGAAAGGAGGAGAATTAAAAAAAAAACAGAAAGAGGAGGAAGACTAGAACAGAGCGGAGAGAGGAGTAAGAGAAAGGCCAAATCAAAACCAAAGAAATTGAATACTATCAACACATTTGAAGGCACCTGTGTATCCCTTTCTCATTACATCCCTCCCCTTTCCAGTTAGGGGGACACTTTTACAATGTGGATATATATCATTTCTTGGATTGTAGTTAATTTTTGTCTCCTGTTTGCACACTCTGTCTAAATATCCTGAAATGAATGTATTCTGCTCAAGAAAAAACAAAACTGTATATGTTATTTTTTTTAACTCAATAGATAATGTAGAAGCTAAAGACCCCTTGAGGAATGTGCCTGCAGAGGCCCAGCTGTCCTCCCTACCTTTCTACCAATATGTAGATAGGCTTCAAGCAGAAAAGATTCCAATTTAGATCTGAAGCTACATTTTATATTCCTAAAATGGCTGAGTTGGATTGGATTGTGTTTGGGCTCTTTTTCCATGACAAAATTTGGAACCATTTTATAATTATTATTTTTATTTATAAGTAAGGCTTACTTCACATAGAGCTAAAAGGAATTGAAAGGGGGCTTTAAAAAACAAAAATAATTTTAGTGAGCAATATAAACTTGTAGTCTTGAATTATCCAAATGCACAGAAATTATAAGACATTGTTTCTTAAGATTCACATTGGAGCACATAATTATGTCTTTTGTAATGTAATTAAAGTAACATTCAGTACAACTACACTTGGAGGGGATTTAAATTAAAATATTTTCCTAAGTGTTCACTTCTTTTAAAAGTACAAAACACCATTTAAATAGACTTAGGAAGTGGATACGTTACTTTGGACAAAGCATTATGTAGCCACGGGGCCTTGGACTGGCTCCCTAGCACGCAAAAGAGAAGGGCAATCAAACGCACTTAGAAAGTAAACTGGATGTCAATTTGTAGTCCTATTCAGTGCATCACAATTCTTGCTCCAGGTTTCTAGCACAAGGCCATTTTCAATGTCTCACCAGCCTAGAGTTGTGTGTGTTGTTCAAGTACGATGCTTATGTATTATTAACGTGTGTATTTTTCAGTGTTGCTGTAGTGATTTCTAAAGCCAAGTTGAAGATTTTTTTTTTATTATCCAATTTTATCGATGTGCTTGTTTATTTTTTAGGTTTGCATCTCTGGAGTTTTGTTTGTTTGTTTGGAACAACATGAGATAGATATGGCCTGGAACTTGCTATGTAACCCAAACTGACCTTCAAGCTATTGATCCTCCCGCCTTAGCATTCTGAGTCCTGGGTATACAGGTGTGTACTACTATGCCTAACATTTCAATTTTAATTTAATTTTAAAAGTTAATGCCGCATTGCCAGGCTACGATTATATTTCAGTGGGTAGAGTGTGTACATAGCATGCAGGAACCCCTAGGTGCCAGCCTCGGCACCATATAAAGGATGTAATGTGGCTCACATTTCTACTACCAGCATTTGGAAGCTAGACACAGGAAGACTGGGAATCCAAAGCCAGATTCACTTCTATAGCAAATGGGAGTCCTCTCTGGGCTACATGAGATCCTGTAGAAAGAATGGGGGTGAGGGAGAGGGAGAGAGAAGGAGGGAGGGAGGGAGGGAAGGAGGGAGGGAGGGAGGGAAGGAGGGAGGGAAGGAGTTAAGGAGATAAAAGGAAACTAGCATACCTGATTTCAACAGTGTATACAACATTGTTCTCAAGACTGATGAAGAGTGTGTCTGTGTGTCTGTGTGTCTGTGTGTGTTGCAATAACATAAAAAAGAATTTTTTACATTCCAAAAGACTTGAAATTTTGCTGGACCACAAAGTTAATGATATCACCTTGAAGTCAGGAGCCCAGCAGAGTTGTCCTCTGAGACGCTCCACCCAGCAGGGCTTTGAATCAGATGCAGAGACTCACAGCCAAACATTGGGCCAAGCATAGGGGGCTCTTATAGAAAAGTGGGAGGAAGGAGAAAAGAACCTAGAGGTGGCAGGGGCCCCACAAGAAGATCAACTGTGCCAACTAACCAGGGCCCAGAGGGGCTTGTGGAGTCCGAAGCACCAACTAAGGACCATGCATGGACTGGTGTAGCTGATGGGCAGCTCAGGCTTCATGTGGGTCCTCTAGTAAGAGGAATGGGGGCTCTCTCTGACATGGACTCTGTTGTCTGTTTTTGAATCCCTTCCTCCTGATGGAGCTGCCTTGCCAGGCCACAGGGGAAGAGGACAAAGTCAATGAACGGGGGTGGATGAGAAGGGGGGCTCCCCTTTTCTGAGGAATAGGGGAGTAGGGGTTGGAAAGAGGGAGGGTGGAACTAGGAAGAGTGGAGGGATGGGGCTATGACCAGGATGTAAAGTGGCATTACAAATGTTTTCATGACTTAAGACAGCTATCCTACCATGTATTCAGCTCGTTTGTTTAGCCTGCCTTTAAGAGAACATTGTAACAGCTAATTACACTTGCCTTTGCTTTCCCATTGTACTCAAATTTTACAGCTAATGCCTAACTGTAATCTTAAATTATGTGTACTTTCATGCCCCTGACTCAGAGTTATACATGTGTATCATTTGCTAAAAACAGCAAATACAGAGGTTGAAAGCAATATGTAACATTAATGTCCACTATAAATGTGGAACCCAACATTTTTATTGCTTGACATATGATCATTGCTTAATAAACACTAACGTTTGTAATAGTGTTTGTGATCTGGGTCAGTCAGGGTCAGTGTGAGTCAGTGACTTAATCCCTTGTGAAACTCTGTTCAAGGTTTCTATAAAGTGTTCCCCATTCCTTCCCCATGTGATGTTTTCTGTGCTGCTCAATAAGAACAGAGCAAAGCCCCTTATCAGGGAGAGCAACAGACACAGACACTAATAAAAAAAAAAAAAAACCACAGGGACAGATTTACAAGACAGCCTTCAGGGCAAATACAGATTCAGACTCATACAACAGACACAGGACAGAAGACAGAATGTGAAGTAGAGAATTCAAATCTGGCCTCTGTCTTGGTTAAACGATATCAAGGAAAGTGCTGTGATTTCTTCTTTTAACATGACACTGACATACGATTGGTGACTGATCTTATCATTAATGTGTTAAATGTATGCCTGTGTACATGTGTGAAGGCCAGAAGCTGGCACTGAATGACTTCCTCTGTTAGTTTCCACTTTCATTTCTGAGACACATCCTCTCATAGAAAATGGAGCTCACGGATTAGCTAGACAAGTTGGACAGGAAAGCCACAGGACCATCCTGTCTCTTCCTCTCAGAGCTGAGACTATAGTTGAGTGGTGTCGTGGCCAGCTCTTTATGTGGGTGCTGAGAATCTGAACTCAGGTAGGTCATAGTGAATTTTAATTACCCAGTTATCCATCTCCCTAGCCCCGAATTTTTCTTCTGACTTATGTCATAAAGGGAATATTATTATCTAAACATTATACTTTAAAATATATGGTTTTTTAACCCAGATTAGCTGGAGGCAGAAAAAAAGGTACAACTATGTTTGGTGTGAGACCTATGACAGGAAGCAAAGTGCCAATGACCCAGTTAAATAGAAGAAGCTTGTAATACCATCTCTCTCAATCATAAGCTCACACTCCTTTAATTAGATAGCCTTAAGGAACAAAAAGGCAAGAGCCTTCAGACAGAAGGAAACAAAGCCACTACAAAAAGTATTTACCTTTAGGCTAAATGAACAAAGGATAGTCAAGTGAATGCAACTGGAGAAAATGATATTATATAGGCAAACGCAGAAAGGTGCGGCCACATTTTCCTTGAGCCCCCTGGGCTCATTTCACATTCCATTTTCTGAATTTTCCTGAATCCTGAGATCACTCACTCACACACACACACACACACACACACACACACACACACACACACACACACGTGCCACCGTATCCAAATCAGAAAAGTTCATACAGCTGTATGTAATTGTATCCTTATAAGTTGTGTACTTGTGTGTATGTTGAACAACATTAAATTCCTGAGAGTAACTCTGTACTGGCAAAGTGGCAGCTTCATATTGCACAGTACAAACTTTGACAGTATAACCCTGAGGGCAATGTAAATAAAGATTTGGAGTGAGAACCGTCTAGAGTCAGAGGCACAGAAGACTTTTGCATAGTTGGTATTATAGAAGCTGGGAGACCACATCATGAAAGAGGGGAGGGAAAGGAAAACGGCGGTGGTAGTTATCTTGTTTGAAGACAGCTGCCCGAGTCCAGCAATCTCAGGAGCAGCCTCCTTCTTGCTGACAGGGTCAAAACTAAGCTCATGTTCCCAGGCCCAGGAACCACTGTTAGCCTGCTTCTTAAGGGTGTTTTCTGTGTGTCTGTTAACCAGTAAAGAACGTAAAGGGGGAAGTTGCTGTTATCTGAACTAAGGCACACAACTTGTAAATGTGTTGCCTGTCTTGACTTAATGGACTACGTGCAGCTTGCCCACTCCTCTGTTTCCTTATCACTCTGAATGCTGGGCCAGAAGTCCAGAAGGGAAGCTGACTGCAAAAGCTGACTCAAGGACCCTGAAACCAGGTGAACCAGATAAGACCCAGTCACCAACGTTTACTTCCTGGCTCAACCTTTGTGGCAGAATATGATTGGACAATGCTATAGCCAGCCTTGCTCCTCCTCACTTTGGGGTTCAATCTGTTAAAAATTGCTGTACAATTTCTCCACAAGGTCACAGGTTGGCTCCCGAGACTGTTCTGTGGCCCTGATCGATGAGTAGCGGCCTGAGTACAATTAGAATTTTGTCATCTGCCAAAATACTAAGATGAACGTTCAAAGACACAGCCAATTCTCAAGTCTGTGCTGTTGTCCCTGACTGGTCAGTATTGCTGCCTAATTCAAATAATGATCTTGCTTTCCTGGTCTCTTGTGATTGCTTGGGTTATTTTGGTTTTGTGAATCCCAAACATTTTGATTTCAGGATATATGTGGATTTCAAAATTAAGAATAGATGTCTCTTTTGTGTAATACATCCCAACCACATTTCCCCTAGCCCATCTTCCCCCAGCTCCACCCCCACCTCCCCTCTCTCCCAGGTCCACCACCCCTTCCTTTACTCTTCAGAAAAGTGCAGGACTCCAAGAGACAACAGCCAAACAGAACAAAACAAGAAAGTCTCATGTCATTGAGGCTGGAATAAATTTTGAGATATTTGTCAGATCTACAAGTGAAAATATCCAACCAGTTGAAATTATGTTTTAAAAGTTCACAGCAAATAATTGTGTACTGCTGGAGTCATGAAAATAATAAGATTGTTTACAAAGGGGATGATGACAATGTTGCCACTAATAAATAATAACAATAATAGTAACAGTTAATGTTCAGTGAGCACCTGTAGTTTTCCATATGCATTAACGTTAATCCTAACAATTCCTTAGGGTAGCCATTAATGCCATTTATTGATAAGGAAAGTGAAATCTACAGTGAATAATGTGCCCACGCTCTTACTGTTAATAAGTAGACTGGCCTGGCAGTAAAATCCAGCTAATTGTAGTCAATCCTTTTCCATTCCAGCATACCATACCACCCCTGCAAAGGAGGACGTGATATTATCCTAACTAGTATGCTCATTTTGTTTTGCTTTGTTTTCATAGATGTATGTGTTTGATATATGCATTTTTCAAATCTCTGCTCATGCTCATGTGTGTTGTCGGTAGAGGCCAGTGATTGCTGCTAGATGTCTTTCTAGATTGTTCATCATTTTGTTTAGTAAGGTAGAGTGTCTCATTGAGTACAGAGCTCTCTGAATAGATCAATGTACCTAGCCAGCTTGCCCTGCCATCTTTCCCTCTAGAGAGCTGGGCTTGTATGTACATCCAGACTTTACATGTGGGGAACCCACACTCTGGTCTTTACATGTGAGTGGGAAGTTTGGTCCACTGAGCCATGTTGCAAGGCCCTATTTAGTTTTTATATGCTTTTTTTAAAATTATGCCTCTTACATGAGAAATTAAACCAAAAACAAAATGGGAGCTGTAAACATAACACAATGGGAAAACCTGTGCTTAGCATTCAAAAGGTCCTGGGTTCAACTACTAGAACTACAATAAAGAAAAATAAAATAAATGGAAAACTTGAGTGATAAAAAAAAAGCCAAAAGTAGATGAAAATGGAATAAATTATAACCCTGAGCACCAAGCAACTACGGTCATTTGATACATTTATTTCAAAGAAACTGTGGATATTCAAATATAATTATACATAAACTAGTTTATTTCATAGTTAGCTTCTGGTATTTAAAATTAAAACAGAAATAGTTTCACTATTATTATGATCCATCATACATGTTACTTTGCTGGGGCGTGGAATATGGTTCAATCTGTAAAGTGTTTGCTGCACAAGCGTAAGGACCTGAGTTTGACCCACTGTTCATATAAAAAGTCAGGGCCAAGGACACTATAAACCTCATGCTGAAGAGGCAGCACGGGGCGTGCTGGATAGGCAGTGCAGCTGAATCTGTAAATTCCAGGTCCAGTGAGTCTCACAAACCTAAAGTAGAAAGCAACTGAGAAACTCATGAATGCTCACCTCTAAGCCACCACTCCCACTACACACACACACACACACACACACACACACACACACACACACACACACACACACCACTTTGTGGTGGGCATAATGGTTTGGTAGCCAGTAATTTCAACACTTGGAAAAACTATGGAGGGAAGATTGTCGTAAATTGGATGCAAGCCAGAGCTGCAGAATAAGAATTTGCCTCAAATAACAGAACTAAAGGTGATGTTCAGTTGATAGAACGAATGCTTCTGTAGCTATTGCGAAGGGTGTTCTTTCCTTAATTTCTTTCTCAGCCTGTTTGTCTTTTGTATAAAAGAAGGCTACTGATTTTTTAAAATTGCTTTTGTATCTAGTCAGTTTGCTGAAGGTGTTCATCATCTGTAGGAATTCCTTGGTATAATTTTTGGGGTCACTTATGCATACTATCATATCATCCTCCAATGGTGATAGTTTGACTCTTCCTTTCTAATGTGTATCCCCTTGATCTCCTTTAGTTGTCTTATTGCTCTAGCTAGAACTTCATTTACTATACTAAAGAGCTACCGAGCGAGTGGACAGCTTGTCTTGTCCCTGAATTCAGTGGAATTGCTTTAAGTTTCTCTACATTTATTTTTATGTTGGCTATAGTCTTGCTGTATATTGCCTTTACTATGTTTAGATATGCACCTCGTATCCCTGATCTATGCAAGACTTTTACCATGAATGTGTGTTGGATTTTGTCAAATGCTTTTTTAGCATCTAAAGAGATGTTCATGTGGGGCTTTTTTTTTCTTTCAGTTTGTTTATGTGATGGATTATATTGACCGATTTCCATATAGTAAACCACCCCTGCATGCCTGAGATGAAGCCTATTTGGTCATGGTGGAAGATAAGGACACGCATAGTATATGCTCACTTATAAGCAGATATTATCCATATAATACAGGATAACCACACTACAATCCACAGACCTAAAGAAGCTAAGTAACAGGGAGGACCCTAGGAAGGATGCTAAATTCTCAATCGGAAGGGCAAATAGAATAGACACTGGAAGTAGTTGAAGAGAAAGAACAGGACAGGAGCCTACCATAGAGGTCCTCTGAAAGACTCCACCCAGCAGGGGATCGAAGTAGACGCTGAGTCTCACAGCCGAACTTTGGGCAGAGCACAGGGAGTCCGAAGGAAGAGTGGGGGAGGGGGGTCGGATAGAAGGGCACAGAGGATACAGGAGTTCCACAAGAATACCAACAGAGCCAACAAATCTGGGCCCAGGGAGGCCAGCAGTGAATGATTTACCAAAAAAAGACAATGCATGGAGAGGACCTAGCCCCCCCCCGCCCCGCCCAAATCAGATATAGCAGATAGACAGTTCAGCCTGCATATAGGTCCCTCATTAGAGGAGCACGGTCTGTTCCTGCCATGGACTCTGTTGCCTGCACTTTAATTACTCCCCCCTGGCAAGGCAGCCTTATCAGGCCACAGAGGAAGAGAAGGCAGGCAGTCCTGATGAGACTTGATAGGCTGGGGTCAGTTGGTAGGGGAGAAGGGCTCCCCCTATCTGAGGACAAAGGGAGGCACATAGGGGAGAGAGGGAGGGAGGGTGGGACGAGGAGACAAGGAGGGGACTAAAATTGGGATGCGACATGAATCATTTTTAAAAATAAATTTAAATTTAAAAAAAAAAAGGAATGCTTCTGGAGCAGGCACAAGGCCTGTATTTTGATCCACAGCACCACATAAACTAGATATGATAGTGCAGGTCTATTTCCTTGCAAATTTTTCTTTCTTTTTTCATTCTTTATTTGTATTTTCAGATTTTCTACAAAATGTGAATAAAACTAATAGTTAAGGTCGGTACTTGCAAGGCAGACTCTATTTACAAGGAGGAAGTTTACAAGCTTACATGTATTTATTTAATCAGGAAACAGTTAATTGCCAACCAGCCAACAAATACCAGAGCTGGTGAGGTTACATAGTGATGCAGTACTCCCTTAGCATGTACAGGGGCCTGGGATCCATCTCTAACACCCATAATAAACAAGAAGCCTAACAACAGCGATCACATTATACCGTGAAGTTTCTGGGAAAAGCAGTATAATGTAGAGCTTCCTTTTAATGAACTACCATTTCAACCAAGGTCTTTTTTAATTGTGGCAAGGGAGATACTGAGAATTGCCAATAAGTCATGAGATTAAATTAAAAGAAATAATCAGGTATATATTTTTTCCACTTTTTGTAAAAGTAGGTGGTGTCCAAGAAAACAACAATCAAAAATGACCTTTGACCTCCAAATGCACATACATAATTTTTCACATTCATGAACATGTACATATATAAGAGAGTGAGAGAGAGACTGAGGAAAGGAGGGGGAGAGAGAGAGGGAGGGAGGGAGGGAGGGAGGGAGGGAGGGAGACAGAGAGAAATTTGCTTTGCTCCGTTGTTTCAGAGATGTCATACCCCAAAAGCTGAATCCATTGCCCTTAACCTAATGTAAGACAGAAATACCATGCCAGTTGGAGTCTGTGACTAAGGGGAAGCACAGTAAAAAGCAAATAGGGTCTCCAAAGGTGTCTAGGGTAAAAATGTCAGCTTGGAAGCTGCTTCCACATAACGTAGTCCATAAGAAAAATAAGGATAACCAAGAGAAAAGAGCCAAGGGATAACAAAGGGAACATAGGTCAAGAAAAAGGTGTGGAGCAAGAGAGAATAGACATATAGTCCAATAGAAAAGAAAACCTGGATATGAACCCATGCTGATACACCCACCCCGATTTTTACAAATTTGCCCCCCAAAAAACATACATTTGAAGAAGAGAGTTCCTCACAATGAATAGTTCTGCGAAAATAAAATCCACATGTGGAAGATAAAGTGAATTCCATATTATAGTATTCAACATGAAAATAAAAAAGAACTGTTTTAGATTTAACAATTTCTTTAAATGAGGTAAGTATTTCTCCTATCTTGTATGCACTGCCTAAGAGTCATTACTCCATCTATTGTATTCTGTTGGTGAAGTGTGTCTCTGAGGTTCATGTTCGATTTTCTAAAATTTTAATTTCTAGATTTCCCTGTTTGTTGTGTTTTTTAATTCTATCTCTATGTTCAGATCTTCGACTATTTTGTTCTTTTCCTTTCAATGATTGTGTGTTCCTAGATTTCTTTAAGGGAGTTATTTACTTCCTCTTTAACCACCTCAATCTTATTCATAAAGGGTATTAAAGGTCCTTGTCATGTGCTTCAGCTATAGTGGAATATTCAGGACCTATGGTGGTAGGGATGCTGGCCTCTAGTGGACACATACTGTTCTGGCTGTTATTCATTTTGTTTTGACAGTGACATCTGGGTTCCTGGGTGACAGTGGCATTTGGGTTTGGGGTGACTGTGATTGTAGGTGCTGGTGTCTGGTTTTATCTTTGCTGGGTGGGTGTTTTGTTTTTTATTTCAGTTACCCACTCTGGTTCTAGGACTGGTTCTAGGAAGGCAATGTGGTTGTGTGCTACCTGGGAGGAATGCTTCTGGGATTATCTCAGGTGTAGACATTGCCTTGCATTGCATTGCTGGCCTGCTTGTTTCTCTGGCAGCCTTGGCTACTTGATTCTCCAGAAATTCCTGCTGGAGTTCCAGGTTGCTTTGTTGGCTAGCTTGGTGTCTGGCTTGCTAGGGAATCAAAGAAACTTTTAATTATGATAATTCGATTTACTCATTTTTCTCTTTTGTTATTGATACTTTGGTATCATATCTATGAGATTTTAAAACATTCTCTTAAATAATGTTCTGTCATTTTCATGTTTTATCAAATTGAAAGTAATTGACAAAACACTCCGCCTCCTACTTCTTTCTGGGAACTCGGTGCCTGGGGCCAAGAGATCTAAATAGGATTGTCTATCTACAGATCACAGGTCCCTGGCATCCAAGGACCCATTCTGCCCTCCAGGGGCAGATACCTGATATATGGTCCTTGTGAAAGGGTCCTTTGAGCACCAAGGGGTCAGAAGCCACAGTTTGAGAACTTCTGCTCTACAGTTAATGATCTCATAGAATGAATTTATATATATTTCCTTCGATGAATAAAAGTCCAAGAATACAGTGGCTGTTCAGTCCACAAGGATGGATATCTCAGCTGATCTTCATTGTATTCTAGAATTCCAAAGAAATAAGCTTTAATGTCAGCGAGGGGATGAACCAATTATCAAGTCAAGGGCAAGCAGGCAAATAGCAAAAGCTTCCTTCTTCTATGTTGTTGTATATACTTTCAGCAGAAAGTGTCACCCAGATTAAAGGTGTGTGTGCCCTTTTGAAGATCTGAATTAAGGCATATGCTTCCTATTTCAAAGATCCCAATTGGTAGTAAATCTATCGACATCAAATTAAGCAAAAGTCTATCACAAGTGTACCCTCCATTTTTGGATTTTACTTGATTTGAGATGTAGTCAAATTAACAACCAAACATAGCCACGACAAGGTATGTCAACTTGACATACAATCATATCTCCTCATCTTGGGATTAATTTCCAAATGAAAACAATAACCAGGTCATAATAATGCCTAAGGATAACTATGCCTTGTACAACCACAAACACACTTTAAATTTAGAATAGGTGGAAATGTCCTTTGAGGAACTTTCTTTTTATATCTCAATTTTTAAAGTGATGACTATTGATATTATCTTAATTGATGTTATAGCACATGATAAAGCAATTTGAAGAATGAAAACACAAATAGCTGTCCAAACACATTCCTAACAAAATACAACAGAATTACCCGTATCGACTCTAATTCTTCTTTCTGCAACCGGTCTTGTGGCCTTAGCTGGTATTTATAACTACCTTCGTCTAATGTCCTGTATTTCCTTCACCTTCACCAAGTACCTCAGCAGGTCCTGGCTCCTTTCCTGGAAGAGTGAGCCCTACCTTCATTCCTGAAGGGTGTGTGTCCTTTGTCATCCTGCCTGGATTAGGCTGCTACAGCTTTCCATTGACTTTAATCACAGGACATGGTAGCACCAAGAGATGTCCTAAAGGATCTCTTGCACTCCAGACATAATCTTTCTTACCTCCATTGTGGAGAAGTAATCTAATTCCACTCCTCCCCCCCCAGGTAATCTGGATCCATCACCCCTCCTAACACTGTAATTCCTTTCTCAGCCTTTTGCCTTAGGGGCATCATAAGCCCAAAGTGGCCAGCCTGAGTTTCCAGTTAATGGAATGTTTGTTGTGGCTCCTGCTAGGAGTACTCCCTGCCCTGGAACCAAAACTTCTAGGCCAGCAGAACTAAAAGTCCCAGGAACAGGAAGCAAAAGTGTTCCTACGGGGTCACTAGCAGTGATAATGTGTGAAACTATTCAATTGCCACCCCTTGATTCCTGCACCTTTGTGGAGTATTGCTGTGACTGACCTGACCATGTTGTTTTGGGGGAAATAGTAGAAGGATTTTAGAACTTTGTGCAAGAAAAGCCATTGATTATCTAATACTTAGTGAGCTGTTCTATAGGATCTTGGAAGCTAAGAATGTTTAGGGCAACACAGAAGGTGGAGGTCGGGCTTGTGAAGTTTTAGAGGGCATTTAAAGACTATGGGAACCTTTTGTTGTTTAAAATTAAGATTCTGTGGTTCTAACTAGCTGAGGCTAAAGAATCAGCCTTGATTAACAAGATACCAGAACTACTAAAGGGGACTTGCTGCTTTATGGGGGTACTTGGTGGTGGCCATCTGGAGCTGAGAAATCAGCAGTGATAAAGAAGAGACCAGCAACACTTCTGGGAAGTGTTACCTGAGAGCACAGAGTGGCTGCATTCCAGTGGCAGACAAGGCTATCTCTAGTGCTGGCAGCCAAACTTGCTAATCCAAGAGTCACCCAGGGAGTATTGGTTTTCAAGGCATGAAGGAGTCATGGAGAGCAGCTGGGCCTTGGAACTGTGAGGGTCCAGTACAGGCCGTTGGTGAAGGTGAAGCCTCAGTAGAAGCTGAATGCCCAGGATTGAAGTGTCAGATGTATTGGCTAGTTTTTTATGTCAACATGGCACCAGTTAGAGTCATCAGAGAGGAGGAATCCATAAGTGAGAAAATGCCTCCTTAAGATCCATCTGTAGGGCATTTTCTTAATTAGTGATTGATGGGGGAGGGCAATTGTAGGTGGTTCTATAAGAAAGCAGGCAGAGAAAGCCATGATGAGCAAGCTAGGGAGCAGCACCCCTCCATAACTATTACATCAGCTAGCTGCTGCCTCCAGGTTCCCACTCTGATTGATTTTCTGCTTTGGCTTCCTTCAGTAGTGAATAAACAGCGATATGGAATGTAAACCAAGTAAGCCTTTTGTCCCAACTTGCTTTTGTGATGATGTTTCATCCCAGTAATAGAAACCCTAATTAAGACACTTGTGGGTGGCGGGGTTTGAGACAGGGTTTTTCTTGTAGCCTTGGCTGTCCTGGACTCAATCTGTAGACCAAGCTGGCCTCAAACTCGCAGAGATCCGCCTGCCTCTGTCTCCCAAGTGCTGGCATTGAAGGCGTGTGCCACCACCAACCAGCGACACTTGACTTTTATAAAGAGCTGAGCTATGTGCTCAATCATAGACAGACAAGGATTTGTGGAGTGTATATCAGGAATTCAGCCTAGTTATCTAGGCAAGAGGCCATGAAGCAAGTACATACAATCCCCATTGTTTTATGCCTTCTGGAAGTATGTATAGCTGGAATCTCTCAGAATGTGACAGGAACCTGTCACTTAACTCAACTCCTCCTACTGCACGTGATGACATCCAGGACCGACCACACACAAGAGCTCAGACTACTGAATTATACCCCTATCACCATTGTTTCTACTATTCAAAATACTTTTAAAGTTCTGAGCCACTGTTCCCCCAAATTGTCTGTTTTAATTTTTTGTAATTGTAAAATAATGCATCACAACATTAGTGATTTCAGACAAAAATATTAACAATTTATATGAGAATTAAATGACTCAGTCTAATGTTTCTGTGCTTAGACTTGGGATAAATTTTCCATGGGATTTTTTTTCCTGTCTAAAAAGAGAGAGCACAGAACTGGAAAGGATGTTCAATCAGTCGTTTACCTGCCTAACATAGATAAAACCCTGGTTTCAATTCCCAGAACCATATAAAACTGGATGTGATGGTGCATGCCTATAATTCCCTCCCTCCAGTAATGGAGCATAGTGTGTGAATGCCTTGATTTTGTATTCATAAGATCCTGGATTTGATACTTCAGGTCTGTAGATAGATTTTCCCCCAGGCTTTTCATAGGAGGCTGGACATGGTGGCTCACACCTGTATCCAGAGAAGTGGGGCAAGTAAAGCAGATTTATAGAATATTGAGTGAAATATGAGCTGCATAGTGATACCTTGTCCCATAAATAATGTGTGAAAAATGAAAATTTAAAAATATGTTTCTGAGCCTGCGTGGTGGTACCTGCCTTTAATCCCAGCACTCAGAGGCAGAGGCAGGCGGATCACTGTGAGTTCGAGGCCAGCCTGGTCTACAAAGCAAGTCTAGGACAGCCAAGGCTACACAGAGAAACCCTGTTTCGGAAAAAAAAATAGGTTTTTTTTCTTTTTCTTTTTTTTATTTTAATGAACATGATGTTTTTTAAACTGTCTGGCCAACCAGAATCTGTTCTCTATTCGGTGATGTCACAGGGATGACTGGGATTCAAAGTGGCCTCTGCCTTTCTTGGTCGTCTGCAGTGCTGAGGGTCAAACTCAGAGCTTTGTGCATGCTAGTCATACACTATGTCAACTCAGTTGACCTCCCTACTTCTGAATAATACTTTACAAATACAGATCTTTGGCTGTTATCTTGGTTTTCAGACAGGATCTGGCTGTATAGCACAGCCTGGTCTTCAGTTTTCTATTCTGCCTTTGCTGCCCTCTAGCGTTACAATCTATTATTGTAAGCCACCAAACAAAGCAGACTTGGTTGGTGCTTTAAAGGAATGTCACTGTTGAACTATTTGATAACATTTTTTGCAGAGCAGGGGGCACATGCCTTTAATCCCAGCAGTGGAAGGCAGAGGCAGGCGGATCTCTGTGAGTTCGAGGCCAGCCTGGTCTACAAAGTGAGTCTAGGACAGCCAAGTCTACACAGAGAAACCCTGTCTCGAAAAACCAAAAATAAATAAATAATAAAATAAAATATATATTTTATACATTTTCAAAAAGCTATTTTAAATCTCTTTTCATTAGGTTTATTACATATTTCTAATACGGGAGCATAGATATAATTTCCTAATATCACATTTTCTTACATTTCAATTTAAACATTACTCAATTTATTTTTCATTTAAAATTTTGAAACAAGGTATCACTATGTAGCTGAGGCTGTCCCCAAACATACTACGTAGTCCAGCCAGCCTCCTTACCTTGCCCTTCTAAGTGTTGAGATTGTACATATAAGCCATAATCATCATTCCTTCATCAATTTACTTTTTACATTTGTTGGGTTTGGATTAGCATTTTTTCATGTACTTTGATTTCATTTTAGATACTATAAAATAATTACACTATTTCTCCCTACCCTTTCTTCCTCCCCAAAGTTCTCATATACCCTTCCTTGATCTTTTCAAAGATATCGTCCTCTTTTTTCATGAACAGTTGTTACATACTTCTCTCCTCCCTAGCCCCCAGTCATGTGTGTGTGTTGTGTGTGTGTGTGTGTGTGTGTGTGTGTGTGTGTGTGTGTGTTTGCATATACAGGTGTTTGTATGTCTATATGTTTGTGTATGGTCATGTATAATCCTAAAATATGAATACAACATGATAAGTCTGTTTAATATTACTTCTTTGTATATGATTTTAGGGCTGACCATTTGCTCTATGATAAGCAATGGATGTGTTCTTGCTTGGGGAAGATAATTTCTCTTCCTTTCAGCATTCTTCAGTTGCCTGGAGTTCTCGGGGTAGGCTTGAGCTATCTTTAGATCTATTTATATGGTTTATTGCACTTATTGACTTTCTTAATATTGGTTGGATTGATTTTTAAGGAAGGGTCTCTTGCCAGAGCCAATGGCTTCAGAATCTTTGTGTAGCTGAGGAAAGTGTTAACTCCTGATTCTTCCTCTTTTGCAAATTTCTGGAAAATTCTGTATCAAACATCATCACTAGCTCATATGTAAATGTATTACCAAAGATTTATGAAATGCCAACATGTAGGTAATGTACTTTAACAGAACAGAGATATAGGAAAGACTGAGCTCTGGGACATGGTATACAGGATGACCAACACTAAAATTCACTGTACAACGAGACATCATGGCATTTTTCTGTAATGAGCATATGTCAATATGATGAGGAGTTTAAGGCCATCCTTGACTCCATTGTGAGTTTAAACTCAGCCAGACATACAAAAGAACATAAAATAAATATTTTAGTTCAGATTTTTTTTTTCCTAAAATTGACTCCATCACATTTGAATCTGAAGTACTTTTAGGATGAAAACTTCTGACTCATTTGATTTTCATTACTGTTTATGCTTAAACACTGAAGTCAGAGTTGGATATTGTTTGAGGGAAGTATACCAGTTTACAAAAAAAATAGCATGAAGAGATGCTTATCTGTATTCTAGGAACAAAGGGGAAAAAGGAACAAGTGAGGTGACTCAGTGACTAAAGGTACTTGCCGAGATGCCTGACAACCTGAGTTTGATCCACAGATCTCACATAGTGTAAAGAAAGAAGGGATGAACACCACAGAAATTTACTTGTGCCCCCCACACACACACACTCACATATGCACACTAAAACAAATAAATGTAAGAAAGAAAGAAAGAAAATAAATACAGGGCAATTAGCATTCCAAGATATGTAATATACAAAGATTTCCATGAAACTGGGAACCACACAGAAGCTGACGTGGAAAGTAACAAATATACATGATTTTTAAAATTCAGTGTGAATCCTGTATAGTGGCAAAAAACTGTAATCCCAGCACTCAGGGAGGCAGACGCAGGCGGATCTCTGTGAGTTCGAGGCCAGCCTGGTCTACAAAGGGAGTCCAGGACAGCCAAGGCTACACAGAGAAACCTTGTCTCAGGGGGAAAAAAACCCAGCATGACAGAATGTGGCATTATATTCCTGTAATCCTCCGTTCTCTGGAGGTTGTAGCAAGAATATTGAGATTTCAAGACCTTGCTGGGCTAAATAGTCAGATAAAATTTCAAAACTGAAAAGAAAAAAAAATCAGGGTTGGGCTTGTACCAGATGAATGAAAAAAAAAATCAAAGGAAAGAAACATCACTGTTCTTAGGTATGGTGGAAGAAGCAGTTTATTGTAGAGGCAGGGACATCTGAGAGAGTCAAGACCCTGAGCCACGTAAATGGAGAGGAGACAGAAGAACCAGAAGAGTTCAGGATATAGGAAAGAGCAGATAACCCAAATGGCTGGCTTATATAGGGAAGGACATCTCGGGGAAGGCAGCCCAACCTTTGGGCTGGAGAACGTTAGGGTAGGAGGCAGGGTATGCCAGACAAGAGGGCCCTGTATCAGGTAGGGACTAAAGGATGCAGGGAGAGCCGGGCAGTGGTGGCGCACGTCTTTAATCCCAGCACTAGAGAGGCAGAGGCTAGCGGTTCGCTGTGAGTTCAAGGCCAGCCTTGTCTACAAAGAGTGTCCAGGACAGCCAAGGCTATACAGAGAAACCCTGTCTCGGGATCGGGGGGGGGGGGGGGCAGGGAGAAGGATACAGAGAGCGCCTCGCTGCCAGGTCTGCTTTGATATATTTGGTTGTTGTGGTTGTTCACTTTACATCCTGGTTGTAACCTTCTCCTTCCTCTCTTCCCATCCTCATGCCCCTCCCCTGTTTGTCAGAAAAGGGGAGACCCCCTACCCACCTATCCCAGCTCATCAAGTCACATCAGGACTGATTATGTCCTCTTCCTCTGTAGCCTGGCAAGGCAGTCCTGTCAGAGGGAAGTAATCCAAAAACAGGCAACAGAGTCCATGTCAGAGACAGCCCCTGCTCCCCTTACTAGAGGACCCACATGAAGCCTGAGCTGCCCATCTGCTACATCTGTGTAGGGCGCCTAGGTCCAGTCTTTGCATGGTCCTTGGTTGGTACCTCAGACTCCACAGACCCCTCTAGGCCCTGGCTAGTTGGCTCTATTGGTCTTCTTGTGGCACTCCTGTCACCTCTCAGTCCTTTTTTCCTTTCCCCCACTTTTCCGCTAGACTCCCCATGCTTTGCCCAGTGTTTAGCTATGAGTCTCAGCATCTGTTTTGAACCACTGCTGGGTGGAGACTTTCAGAGGACAACTCTGGTAGGCTTCTGTCTGCAAGCATAGCCGAATATCCTTAATAGTGTCAGGGGTTGGCTCTCTCCCATGGGATGGGTCTTGGCTTGGGCCAGGCAATGGTTGTATATTCCCCCAATCTCTGCTCTATCTTTTCGTTGCATGTCTTATAGGAAGGGTAAGTTTTGGATCAAAGTTTTTGTGGGTACGTCAGATACGTAACAAGGAGGACCCAAGGGAGGATGCTTAAATCTCACTTAGAGGGGGAAATAGAATAGACAGGGGTAGTGGTTGAAAAGAGGAAACAAGGTAGGAGAGGGAGCACAGAGAGAAATGAGGGTGGAGATGATACCTAGGGATGGCGGGGGGGGGGCAGTGAGGGAAAAAGGCTTGTCTAGAAAGTAGAAACTGTGTATAGGGGGTTCTCGGTGACAAGCTGGAGACCTAAGTCAAAATAGGCCTTTGGGAAGGTGTGAAGGGGCCTATAGCTGCTTCGATATGTTAAGTAGGCACGTCAGCCATTTGTCCCAGGTTTAAAACTTAACATGCCAGTAGAGAGACCCAGACATGGGTAGCAGGTCAGGGTCCAGAGAAAAAGTTGCCCAGAAGATGGGCAACGTAAAAGCCTAGCAGGTCCCAGGAGGCAGAGAGATGTTTATGGAGCACCAAGTGGGAGGAAGCTTGGAAAGGAGCACTCAAGAGGAGAGAGAAGACCTACAGGCCATCTGCAGCTATGGTAAATGCCAGGCCATCCTACACAACAGGAACCCTGTCTCAGAGAATTTAAAAAAAAAAAAACAGACAGGCTATGGAGCGCATTCTTAGAAAGCTTACTTAGCTTCTTCAGGCCTTGGGGTCCACTCCCCAGTGCCACAACTCAATGTTATATGAAGTGTATCCAGCTTTTAAAAAAATTTTTTTATTAATTTATTCATATTACATCTCAATGAACCATTCCTCCCTCCCTCCCATTTTCCCCTTACTCCCCTCCCCTATGACTGTGACTGAGGGGGACTTCCTCCCACTTTATATGCTCATAGGGTATCAAGTCTCTTCTTGGTAGCCTGCTATCCTTCCTCTGAGTGCCACCAGGTCTCCCCCTCCAGGGGACATGGTCAAATATGAGGCACCGGAGTACGTGTGAACGTCATACCCCACTTCCCACTCGACTGTGAAGAATGTCCTGTCCATTGGCTAGGTCTGAGTAGGGATTTGAAGTAAAAATGATCATAATGAGTGAGTTAACCCAGAAGCAGAAAGAGTCAAATGGTATATACTCACTTATATCTGGACACTAGCCCAAGGGGCATGTCCCATGAAAGTCTTCACTTACCAGGAAACTGGGACAGAGGGGAGGACATCCTATTGGGACTCTAGGTGAAAGAAGCATGGGAGAATGACAAAGTAGAAGAATCCAGAGGGTCCTAGAAACCTAGAAGAAGAACATTATGATAGGCAGATTTGGTCCCAGGGGTCCCGCTCAAAATATGGCACCAGCCAAGGAAATGTATTCAGCGTTTATGCTTTTTTCCCCCTCCTTTATTAGCAGACAAGGCCGGTCTATAGGCTTCAGCAAAAGAAGTTGTCTTTAAGGTATTGGTGCAGCCTGTTTTCACATCAAAAGCATCAGCAACTACATAGCTAGTTCAGGCATAGACTGGTCTACTTGAGACACTGCATCAAAAAGGAAATGAAAGAAAAAATAAAATGTGAACTTAGTCTATTAAATTAGCTAAGGACCAAACAAAAATTACAAGTAATGGGTGTGGGAAGGTTGCTCAGTTGCTAAAACACTTGCTGTGTAAGCTTGGGGATCTGAGTTTGGCTCCTCAGAGTGCTGGCATGATAATAGCAGTATAGAGGTGGTGGAGACAGGAGGATT